>NC_142731.1:3755000-4380000 GCF_055471065.1 Atractosteus spatula | reverse complement strand
ATTTTGTGTAAGAGAGCACTTAGGCAGAGTTTAATGACATGCAATTATGTACTGTATGCATTTAAATTATCTTTAAGGTAGGAGGTGATCGGGAGGGTTTTGTCTAAGGTGTTTTCTATAATACAGTGTATGACCTCCGGCAGGTTAAATGCCTCAAAGTTCTTGATGCAGAAACGGATTCTTAAAAAATGATACTGTATTAAAACGGGAGAAATATGGTGATGTTTGATGTACACAATGTCAGTAGTAGTTAATGCTCCTGTCTCACAGATCTTAGGTCTGGGTCCAGATTTTCTACTCTTCGGTGTGAGGTTTCCATGTCCTCCTTGTGTTCCCGCCCACCCTTCTAAAAAGCGTGTGGTGAAGTTATTTGTAATTGGTGTCTCTAAATTGTCCATGTATGTGTGATTGCATGTGATGGACTGGACTGTGTACCTGACTTGTGTTCTTATTGTGAATAAGCAGCTTTCAGATAGTGCTTCTTATCTTCGACCATTCTTTGATATTCTTTCATGTTTCGGTAGGGCAGTGAATGTTGGTGGTACTCATTAAGAAGTAGGCTTTATACCGAAGTATGTATTAAAGGGCTCTGAAGTAATGGTCACGTGACAGACCCTCACCTGTCCCTGGCCTGGTTTTGATTTCTGCAGGTTAACGCCTCAATGGAGGAGCAGGCCTTTGTGGAGGCCTGGGGAAAGAAAGCCAAGGAGCTCTTCCCCACCTCGGTGACGGACACCTTCAAGGACGCTCAGCTCAGAACCCTCATAAAGAAGATCAGTGTCCTGGGAGCAGCTAACCTCAACACCACGGAGCGAAAGAACGTGAGTGCCCTGCTGCAGTGCATCACGATGCAGCGAGAGTGCCGAATCACTCACTTTGCAAACATGGTTCACTCACTCCGTCGAATATGTAATTAGGCCATATTGGTCATTAAAAGTTATGTCAAAAATACACATAGCATATTCATCATTGGCTTCTGTAATACATGTCGAGGCATTATAACCGATGTGCTAAATTTCTTGTCTGTGCAGAAAGAGTAAATTACGGTTTATTGTTTCTGGTGGAAATGCAGGTTGCACACTCTTTAGAAGTTTGTGCTTGAGCAAAGCACTGCATACATCCATAAGGGTTTTTAAATTGCACTGGTTTCTGTACCAGGGCTTGGCATGGAAACAGCTTCTGATGTCAACTTTTGCCAATGGATGCAAATGCTCAATGTTTTTTAGTTTAAGCAAATTCAGATTTATTAAACATTTTTAGCACTTACCTCTCTTTATAAGGATCAATACAGCATATTGGTGAACAGTCAAGATGTAAAAGATCAGATCTTTTATCTTTTGGAATAAACATGCATTTAATATAACCGTCATGTACACAAACCTAAACTGTTTTACACTTTCAGTGTTGGACCCTACTCACAGTAACATTTTTCACCCTTCCTCACGTGAAAGATTCAGCTTGAAGTGAAGGTTTTTGATAGGGATTTTGAGTGAAACGTTAGTTACAGAACAGTTTTGTTTTTTTCAGACTTTGATACCTACGAGAGATTTTTTTCATTTTTTAATGTTTTCCTTTAATGGCATCAGAAATCCTCGTTCACATCTGATCCACTAATTGGCACCTGAAAGTTGTGGTTTTCCTACGAATCAGGCTCTGGATGTTAATGTAATCATAAGGCTTTTAATCTGAGAATCTCACCAAGCCAAGCATTAAAAGAACTTCTTGAGCCCTTTTCATGCCCGGAATCCTGTCTTGTTATACAGTCATGCCTTTTGGCCCTTGCCTCCTTTTAATCAGTGACAGTCGATGTACACCCATTGACAGATAGAAATGTGATAAGAAAAAGATTTGCAATTTTAATGCTGTAGCATCATGTAAAGTGGAATAAATGTAGTTAAAACAGTTTAGTTAAAAAAAAGTAGTAAAAACAGTTATAAGAATGAGCCCATGCAGATATATAAGATCAGGTCAGCTGTCCAAAATTTATTGTGATTCTAGTCCCACATTTTTTTAATGAATCAAAGGGATGAGAGATTGTACAGGTGTCTTCAAAGTTTATCGCAGACCCCAGTGCAACAGCTGTTGCATTGGGAACCATCATTATTTTAGTGAGGGCTTGTTTTTAATGGTGTAAAGAGCCATGCACTAAACACTTCAGGGTGTAATATGTTTTACTGTGACTGCACATCGAGGAAGATAAGTAATACACATGATACACATGCTGTGCCTTCCATATTCATACGCCAGTGACAAAAAAAATACAAATTGTGTCTAATTTAAAAACTGTGAACAAAGTGCATTGTGGTCTTGAAAACAATTCACAGAGCAAAGTCACATTTGTCATTAATGATTAATTGAAGTCTAGAAAACACATGGGTCACAATTATACACAGCCTTGCTAGTATCTTCTGGCATGGATTACACTGACCAGATGCCTTGTGAACTGCAAGGATCTGGCACTTCTGAGGGCGAATATTGACCTTTTCTTCAGGTAGAATTGCTCAAGGTTCATGAGGCCCCTTAGTTTCCATTTGTTAACTTTTGGATTCGGCATCACTAGTGTTCAGTTGGATTGAAACTGTCGGTCTAGAATATTTATATTGCGTGCAGTTAAAAAATTTCTTCATCCCATTCGATGTATTATATATACTGTACAATCCCAAAATGTACACTGTTTTTTGTATTCAAGAATTGAGGGTCAGTTTAAATGACCCAAGAAACCATAGGGTGCAGCAAAATGGTGTTCTCAGAAGTATGTTGATCTGTTGTTTTCTCTTTTTCCAGTACAACACCATCTTGAGTGACATGGACAATATTTATTCTACTGCTAATGTGTGTCCACCTGGAGAGAATATTACATGCTGGTCCCTTGAGCCCGGTATGTACAGCCCTATAGCCGCTTGACCATGTGCTCCTGGACGGTTCACATAGTCACTTCAAGTATAGAGCCTTTCACTCCTGTTGTGATACTTGCTGGGGTCTTATGAGCTTGTGCTGCTGCTCACTTTCGAATTCAGAAAATGTGTTAAAAAATTAACCTATTTTTTTCTTTTATTGGGTCTTATAATATACTTTCTCAATTTTTCCTTTAAAAAAATCCAATATGTGTTTTTTACATCTGGTGCCAATTATTTTGTTTTAACTTAAGCGCTCTTGTTCCTGCACTGAACAGCACTGGAAGGGAAGGTGGTCTGGGATTGTCTCTGTCCTGCTTATGCCAGCACATGTGTTTGATGTATAAGAATGAACTGCTTTGTAGTTTGTTAGCAAAAATTTGGATGGCCGTTTCCTGAATGTAATTCATTTACTGTGTGCTATTTTAAAAATAATGTATTTTGTTTTCTTTTGTCATCTGTTATCTGGCTTTGTTTTATCTGTGCTCCTGTGTGTGTTTGTAGTCTGTGATGCACCTTCCTTTTTTAGTATTGGAGATTGTAAATAAAAACAGGGTTTGATAAAATAGGAGAACACTACATGCTGGGATAAAAAAAAGGAGACAGAGGGTCGGGGTCTGTCAAGGGTACTTTGAGTCTCAGAAGTGCTGGAAGGTTCATGGACAGGAAGATATTAGGGATGAATAAAAGGAAAAACAGGAAGAGGAAAATTCAGCTCTGGAAGTCTCAGGGGATTCTTCCTCTTCTTTATCCAGCCTTGGGATCTCTTTGTATACAGGGCTTGAAACTCATTTAGGCTCTGCAGCTCCGTTGACAGAGGCGTGCCTGTAATGGTGAAATTATTCCAGAGATGTGCAGACGTGCTACTTGAGCAGCTTGTGAGCATGTGACAAGCACTCTTTCTAAAATTGATTTTACTTATTTATTTACAGGAGAGATTTTTTTTTTAAATTTGGAAAGACCTGTTTTTTTTTGTTGTACACCTTCCCAATTATAGAAATTGGCAGCCAGTTCTCAGTACTCCAGCGGAGACTCTCATTTCAATTGGGAGAAAATTTGACAGTAAAGACACCACTGCAAGCCTGTTAGAACCTGGCAAGTATCAGGACCTGCTGTTTACCAGCATGCTGAGAGAGCAATGAATGACCAGTCCTGCCCTTACTCTGGCAGCTCACTGCCAATAGTGGGCCACCCCTTAGGGACCTATGATTATTGTAGGTTAAGGACATGACCCAGGTGTGAACTGGTGGTGACTGGGCCACAGCGTACAAACCTTTCTTTTGATTCTTCCAATGACAATCAAGTCAAAAGTCTTATTGCTCTGCTCTCAGTGTAAAGTAGGGATGAGTACATGACTGCTTCTTTCAAACCAGTTTTTAAAACTGTGAGCCCCACCACACTTACAGTTTAAAACCGAAGACTGATTGACCTCTCACTGAAACAAAACACAAAATAACAGGATCCCATCAACCCAGGAAGACTCTGACTGGCTCAAGACCAAGCAATCCTTGGCGTTCTAACAGTGCATCCTCAGTTAGGGAACATACGTGAGGCACACACAGCTGCTGAATCAATCCTAACCCCTTAAATGTACATTTGATTTTAAAGAATCATTAAAACAAGAAATTCGCATGGAAGGTTGCACTACACAAACCAGACTTGTACCAGACCTTTCCTGATGAACAAGCACCTCTATATTTCAAGAAATGTGACTAAAAATTAAAATGACATATGAAAAGTTTATTTCCTTTTGCTTTTAATGTTGTCCATTTTGCTGGTATCAATGCATAACTGCACACTGTCTGTTATGCGTCATTAAGTGTCACTGGGACGCTTTACATTTCTCTCACTCCTGTTTGTGTGGTATAGATTTTTTTTTATACCAACTATAAAATAAATCTTGTTCATATCCCTTATTCTATTCCACTGCCAGTTCAGTTGGTTGTCCTCTGTCATATGATGGCAAATTCCTGATTTAGCCAGTCCTGTTTGTAGCTGTTCTAATGTGTCAGAAGAACATCGAGAGGCTGCAACGACTGGGATTTACGGGACTTTGTTTACTTGCTTTGTTATTTTTTTTCTGCCATTGTGGATGCATTTAATTAAGTTGCTTCGAACTTTGCCAAAGTAAACAACTTAGGAGGTCGTGATCCCTGACAAATTGTCAACATCCGACTCTGTCAGTACTGTTCTTATACAGTATACACTTCCAGGTTTGGTTTGTTGTTGCTTTCTCTGTTCTTTGCTGTTGTTTTCTTCATCGTCCATCGTGTGCTATTTGTGATATCCCTGTCCGTGGTATTGTGATTTTTATTATTTTGTAATGATGATAAGAGTTGCTGAAAATGGGGTGATTGCAACACTATTTAGCATGATTGCATTTTAAATGCTGTGGTCATTAGGAGCTTTCATCATAAACAATCCCCCCACCCACCTCTGGATGTTGTCCCAGGTTTGTGTTAATCACTTACATACGAAAACGGCTGATCTTCATCGGTCAAGGTCTCTCAGCACATTGGATTGTTTCTGTTGCTGGCTTCCTCTTTCTAGGCTGTGAAAATATACAGTGGAAGCCTTTGTTTCTCAGCAGTTTTCTTTATGCTCCACGGCAGACTGCTGAAAATAGGATTTGGCTTTACCTTAATTCTTCCTTTTTTTAACTTATTCTTTTTCTGTCCCCGCTGTTCAAGTGCCACTGCAATGCATCAATTTTTGGTGCTCACCAGCCACAACTGCTGATTAGTGATCGTCCCATGGGATTGTTGACATACTTTTTGTGTTACAAAGGCATGCCTATAAGTGCAGATAATATTGGCCTGTTCTTCTAGATAAACCCTTAATCCTGAGTATCTGGGTGATGCGAGAAAGCCGCACTGAACTAGAATCTTTTAGATCTATAGCACGTGTGTTGGATTTTCCTCTTTATGACGGAACTTTTTTATTCAGGTGCTTGTGTGTCTTTAGGACACTGTTGTGTATTGTTGGGGAAACTATTTCCCAAGGCATTAGTGCACTTCCTGTATCCTCGTGCTCATCGTGTGGCTGTGGGCTTGACATTGCAGACATCGTAGACCTGATGGCCACCTCTCGGAACTACAAGAAGCTCCTGTATGCATGGGAAGGCTGGCACAATGCTTCGGGCATCCCGCTGCGGAAAAAGTATCCAGAATTTGTGGAGCTCAGCAACAAAGCTTCGAAAATGGATGGTAAGATAACACTAGCACCCTGCTAGATAACGGTCTACCTTTAGTTGAAAGGGTGGAGCAACAGTCAGAAATTATGGTTAATATGATAGTGAACAGAATTCGGGTTCTCTCCAGGTGCTCCCCCAGATGACTTGGAAGAAGTGCATGCATCCCTCTTCTGGCAGCTATATTTTAATGGGCCATATTTCAAAACTAGTTAATCCGTAAAATACAGCTAGCAAAACAGACTGACGGACAGAAATAACTACTGTGTTGTGGTGGTGTTGCTTAGCACTGTGTCCCTCCCTCAGGCTTTGATGACACCGGTGATTACTGGCGCTCCTGGTATGAATCCCCCACCTTTCAAGAAGACCTGGAGAGAATTTATCAGCAGCTACAGCCTCTGTACCTCCATTTGCATGCCTTTGTTCGCCGCAAACTCTACCAGCGCTATGGCCCCAAGTACATCAACCTCAAAGGACCCATTCCTGCACACTTACTTGGTAGGTCGGCCTTTTCACTGACTTGAGTTTTAAGTTGTGCACACAAGCTACAGTAAGTTTTTTTTTATGACTGAATGACTGATAGATTGGTCGATTGTCCTTTTTTTAAAGAGATATAGCTCAAGGTCTGTTGTCCACCTCTCACCCCAGCTTTTGACTCTTCGTCTCTCCCAGTTTGGAACAGCCAGGTTTAAGTCTCCCAACTGTGCATCCAGTTTGTGGCCAAGAAGTAGGTCTTGTGGGGCAGTGAGTTATTAAAGTCAGGGCTAAATAGTGGTTGAGCAAACATTGTCTGTGATGCATTCGGTCAGGTGTACCCTAGAGAGCTTATAGTCTCCTATCCATGGGAACAGGGGTATTATTTGAGTGGAAACCATAAAGTGTGCCTGCATCCCCAATCCAAATCCCCATGCCAGATGATGAGATTTAGTTTAGTTTAGTGGAAGGCATCCTCAAGTTGTGACTGTACATGGGAAGACCCCTAAAGAGCTGGCATCACTCCTTGGCAAGCAGTCCCAAGGTCCAGGTTATGGTTTCCTCTGCTGACCTGTGTCGGCTGGGACTCGGGCCCTCACAATAACCTGGAAATCCTCTGAACTTTTATGTTCTAAATCTTGTGGTTCGTTAGAGAAGCTAGCTGCAGACACAGTCAACATTAGTCTTACATTAGCACACATCTTCACCGGTGCAAACGTGGACTGACTGGAGTGGTGTCTTGATGTCTTTTCCAGGAAACATGTGGGCTCAACAGTGGAACAACATCTATGATATGATGGTACCCTTTCCTCACAAGCCCAACCTTGACGTGACACAAACTATGGTGAATCTGGTGAGTGGACCTATTTACAGCATTATTGTTAACAGTATACTTAATCAGGTTTTCGAAGCGCAGGGTGTGTTTAAAGATTTGTGGCTTTACCGTTTGTAAAATCTGTTGGAACTTTTAAAATGACTAAATCAGTTGATTAAAAAAACAGACTTTACTTTTGGAGACTCTTAACTGTCAGTTAACAATTAGCTAACCTTTTACCCCATTGGCTGGAGTCGGAGCACTAAAGGTGCTGAATTCTCTAACATAGGTACTTTACATTGACCGCAATATTAAATCATATTTGGACAATAAGGAGCAAAGGAGTAGTAATGCAAAGTTGGCCTATTTTATGTTTTTCCTGGAAAAAAATCATATCAGGCGTGATTTGTTTGAATAAACCTATCAGTTGAAGAAAAGCGCAAGCATTTTTTTAAATTTAAATATAGCAGCTGCTTCGACACACTTGCCCCAGATCAACATGATTTCCCAAATTTGACATTTTGCCACTGTAATTTAACTAATTGAAGAGGAGGTCTGTCCGGGAGCTCCCATATATGTGATGCTTTCTCTCTACCTTTGTAGAACTGGAATGCAACCCACATGTTCCGAGTCTCCGAAGAGTTCTTCACTTCCCTAGGCCTGATTGCCATGCCACAGGAGTTCTGGGACCATTCCATGCTGGAGAAACCCACTGATGGCCGGCAGGTTGTGTGTCATGCCTCTGCTTGGGACTTCTACAACCGGAAAGACTTCAGGTGAGGAGACGTAATTGCCTACATATAGGGATGCAAGGAGTCATATTGCAGTTCAGTGGAGATTTGAATGAGGTTTATTTCGTAACGTCTCCTGGAGATCATACTGACAGGGTAATTCTCTCTTTATCTGATCTACTTACTATTGCTTACAATCACTTTTTATACTTGTAAAACATCCCTAAGTGCTCTAAATGTCACTGGAGAAGCTGGCATTTTAGGATCAGTATTTTTAGATCCTTTGGATCCTTCCTGCAGACTTCCATGTTTGTGAGACAACGGTATGCTTGCTCAGTTTATCCTTCAGATCCTTTGTGACAATAACGGGTGTCTAAACAGCATGTCCTTCACACAAGAAGACCCTTCATAAAGAGCAAATCCTACCACCAGAAAATTCTACAATGAGATATATTTTTGCATTTTTAAGCACACTCATACATGGAAGGATGTAACTCATAGCTGCTTTTATTTATTCCTGAAGTTTCAATTCGATTGTGCAGGTTGACTTCCTGTGGTTAAATTCTCTTGCTGTTCTCTGTATAGGATTAAGCAGTGCACCACAGTGACCATGGAGCAGCTGTTCACTGTGCACCACGAAATGGGCCATGTGGAGTACTACCTGCAGTACAAGGACCAGCCTGTTGGCTTCCGCAGTGGGGCCAACCCCGGCTTCCATGAGGCAGTGGGGGACGTGCTGTCTCTGTCTGTCTCCACACCCAAACACCTCAAAGAGATCGGCCTACTGGAATCCTTTGTCCCGGACAGTGGTACAGTACTGCACACAATGAGTACAAATCCTTTCTTTTCTTCATTGTTTCCAATTCACTCTTTTTGTTTTTCTGCGAAACTGTGGTTCAGTGGGTAATACCGAGTCCAGATCTGGCTCTGTCTTTGTGGATTTTGCATGTTGTTTTTTTTATGCTGTGGCTTTCTTCTCCTCCTGATGGATGGAGTTTTAACTGGCATCTCCAAAGTGCCCCAGCATGCATAAGTGCCCTTGGTAGTGTAGTCCTGCCTCTTGCCTTGTGCCTTCCGGCTTAGGCTCTGCCTCACTGTGACCCTCTAAGGATAAAATAGATCTTTGTTTTCATTTCTTTATATTTTCTTTTCTATGCCTTTTTTTCCTTTTTGTCATTTTTTCATTTTAATTTTGGTGTTCATTCTTTACTTCCACATAGCAGATAGGATAAGAAATATCCTTGGTTAAAGGATAAAGAGCACTGATTTCAGTTCCCTTCCAGAAAGTGACATTAACTACCTGCTGAAAATGGCCCTGGAGAAGATTGCCTTCCTGCCCTTCGGATACCTCATCGACCAGTGGAGGTGGGGGGTGTTTAGCGGACGCACCCCACCTGAGCGCTACAATGCAGACTGGTGGTACCTGAGGTACAGTATGAGGGGCAGGCAGACGGACAACTGGGCCATATGGGAAATATGTGCTGCAGACTGACAGAGCGTGTGTTGTCTCACAAATGAAAATTGGAACGAGTCGACAAACTGTCAGATTACCCACCACAGACCAGTACAATAACAAAAAAAAAAGGCAGACCAGCCTCATCAAAAGTTGTCTTTATGCCATGGAATGCTTTTGAAAATGCTTGACCGTATTTGACTGTTTTCGGCTATATCCATTAGGCATGCTGTGTTTACGTGTGGTAGAGGTTTTTCTGACGGAGACCAGTTGTCTGACTTCAGGCTGTTGTTTATGTCTTTTAAACTCCTTAAGAACAAAATACCAGGGGATCTGCCCACCAATCGAACGCAGTGAGGAGCACTTTGATGCTGGGGCCAAATTCCACATTCCAGGAAATACTCCATATATTAGGTAGGAGTTCCACTCTTCCTGAGTAACTTCACCTGTGCACAACAAATTGATATATACAACTGAGACCGTGTCTAGAGGCGTAATGGCACCTTATGTAAATAAAAAGCCACAGACTCCTAATAAAGATATTACTTTCATAAAGAGCAGAGCTCTTCTCCAGCATATTTAAAAAAAAACATATGCTGTGTTAATTTGTCCTCTCCCTGCACAATAATCAGTGGCAGTATCCCTGTTTGTCACTATCACAAGATTCATTTGGTTGTTTTGAATTTCAGATTCAGGCTTAAACTGGTATGCGTCTCTACATTCAGTTTTGTTGTAATGGATAGTGAAACCTCTACCTTTCCTCCCTGTAGATATTTTGTCAGCTTCATCCTTCAGTTCCAGTTCCATCAGAAACTGTGCGAAGCAGCCAATCATAAGGGACCATTGCACCAGTGTGACATCTATCGTTCCAAGGAAGCAGGAGCTATCCTACAGTACGTAAATGAGAGCCGGGCCGTGCTTTAGAAATAAATTCCTATCTATATACACATCTACTGTAAGGTTGCCTCCTTCTGATTCGAGACTAAATGTTTACTTGAGGGTTTGCTCCCTATAAACAGTACTAAAGAAATAGAGTCAGGTGAGCATGATTGACTGAATGGCCCCATTTCATCTGTGTATTTCTGATGTACAGTTTTTCCAAGATAAGGAGGCCTGCATAATACCCATAATTAAAACAATCATAGCCCATTTCATGAAAGGGAGACGCATAGAAGCTTCAAGAAGAATTATATCAATTTGATATTTTCTAATTTTATAAGAGCATAAGGCCCCTTTTGCTCATTTGGTAGTTTGCTTGCCAAAGCAAGAATATAAAACTTCATCTAAAGTTCCTAGAGTATATCCTTCAATTCACTAGGTTATCTCTCAGTACAGGTCGAGTGCCTGCCTGCCCTGATTTGAATCCACATTCCCTCTGCTGTTGCCTTACTGCTAGAGTAATTATTTCGGAGGCAGCAGAGCTTTGAAAAGACATGCTGGGATTTAACGTGTGGAGGTGTGGGAAAAGCAATGCAGATGTGTCAGATCTACATTTAGTGCAACATTTTGGGAGAGCCATTAGAAATTCCTCAAAACATTTATAACATGTTTAGCTTGTATTGGCCAGCTCAGGAAGGGGTTTATCCTCTGTTACTATTAATTCCTATTCCTACCTTGTTAGCAGTAAAAAAAAAAGGCAGATACAGTGTATTTTTATGAGCTTGAGAAAATCCTTCTTAACTGTTTTGGGACACACAGTGCACTTAAGTTAATCCATTACACTAATTCTTAGAACTAAAGTTTAAAGTCTTAAAGAAGCTTTCGGAATTACTACCAGACTTCTAACTAGATGTGTAGAATTAGATTTTTTTTTTACTGCTTTGACAAATAATTACACAATGATGATAAACGTCTGCCTTTTTAAATATAACTATACTACGTCTTAGTCCTTCCAGTTGCTTTGTTGTTTTCAGTGTCTTGCATGTATAAACAGCCAGCAGCCATATCACTCTGCAACTCAACTGGCAACCCACTGAAGCTAAGCAGGTGTGAGCCTGGTCAGTACCTGGATGGGAGACCTCCTGGGAAAAACTAAGGCTGCTGCTGGAAGAGGTGTTAGTGGAGCCAGCAGGGGGTGCTCACCCTGCGGTCTATGTGGGTCCTAATGCCCTAGTATAGTGACGGGGACACTATACTGTAAACAGGCGCCATCCTTCGGATGAGACGTAAAACCAAGGTCCTGACTCTCTGTGGTCATTAAAAATCCCAAGGCGTTTCTCGAAAAGAGTAGGGGTGTAATCCAGGCGTCCTGGCCAAATTTCCCATTGACCCTTACCAATCATGGCCTCCTAATAATCCCCATCTGTGAATTGGCTTCATCACTCTGCTCTCCTCCCCACTGAGAGCTGGTGTGTGGGGAGCGTTCTGGCGCACTATGGCCGCCGTCGCATCATCCAGGTGGGGCTGCACACTGGTGGTGGTGGAGGGGATAACGCTTTGAGTGGAGTGTCCAGAAAAGCACTATATAAGTGTAAGCAATTAATATTATTATAAACCATGAGTGACACACACTTCTCACCATGGGTGGGGGTTCTCTTAGAAAGGTCCTCAGCGCTGGCTCCTCGAAGCGCTGGCAGGATATCCTGCAAGAAGCCTTGGGAACAAACCGAATGGATGCTGGACCTCTGATGGCATACTTCAGTCCCATCATCGACTGGCTGAAGGAGCAGAATGCCAATGAGACCCTAGGGTGGCCAGATTTTGAGTGGCGCCCCCCTGTGCCAGAGGGATATCCTGAAGACATAGGTAAGTGGCACCCTCCGCACTGGTCTGTGTACAGCACATTTAAGATCAATGGGATTTTGGGAACTTTGATCCTGTTGTGAGTGTGTGTACGTGTGTGTGTTTTTCAGAACAATAATTTATATTCGTGTCGCTCAATGCACAGTCCTCTATCCCAACTTCAATTTCTACATTTGATTGACGTTTTTCCAAATTTAAGAAACATGTGAGACAAGAGCAGACAGCCTATTTTGTACACAGCGTTAATTTGGTTATTATAATATTCAGACTTCTTTCATATATTGCAGGGAATGTTTTTTTTTTCTTTTTGACAAGCAATATTTGCTTCCAACCCAGCTAACAATTAAATGCCAGTTTTCTGCATTGTAGGGCCATCTCACAATGCATCTGTCAGAACCCTCGTGCACAGTTGGTTTATTTGAATTGCAAGTCTGAGGAAAAAAAATAGACAGCTCTACATTTTGCATACTGATGATCTTGTCAGCCTTGAAGGATTAACCATAAATCATTGCCAAGCACAATACCATATCAAAGACACCTAAAATAGATCCTACCGGGACATTTTTGTGCTGACAGATACAGTAGATAAGAGTGATTTATTTATATAAAAGTTCAAGGTGTGAAAATCTGAAGGGAACAACACATGAACCCCTGCTGTCTTAAAAGCCATGCAGTTCCCTAAGAAAATGCACTGTGTAATGTTTGAAGGCTTAAAACACTTCTTAGACATTACAGAACACAACAGCTCTGAATTCATTAACCTCTGTCCTTAAACTCTCTCAGCTATGCTTGAAATAAAAAAGAGAATATGCTTCAGGCTTGCTGTTTTTCTTTCAACAGCTTTCAGATTTTATTCACAAAAAATAGTGTGTCTATGTCAAAAATCCAAAAACTTCTCACGAAGTTCGTACAACACACTTGAAGATGTTAAAACCTGTGTGTGATGCAGTGGGTTCTTGAATTCCCTTTTCACGTCTCATGCTATCTGAGGAAGAGTTTAGGGAGAACAGTCTGTCCCACTGAACTTGAAAACGATTGGGAAAAAGATTCATGCGGAAGTGGTTTGATGTATTTTTCTTTGCCCTTTGCCAGACAAAATTGCAGATGAGGAAAAAGCCATCGAGTTCTTGGACCAGTACAACTCCACAGCTGAGGTGGTGTGGAATGCTTACACTGAGGCCTCCTGGGTATACAACACTAACATCACTGAAGAAAGCAAGCAGACCATGGTAGGTAGTTGGGTAGTTGGGCTGTTTAATTAAAAAGTAGAATACTGCACGAACACAGAGCAGGGGTTCACTGTCCTATTTCTGATGACTGCACTAATCAAGTCTGGTTCATACTGTTTTCAAATTCTCCTGAATCTGTAAGAACAACAAAAACATCTTTTCTAAAAAGATAATTTAGGTTCTGGAACATGTAGGTGGGTTTTCTATGCAATGTGAAATAAAAATTGCAGATGTTGGTTTGATGGGAAACCTGGACTGCTTTTGCATCCCCAGGACCGGAGACAGGAAGTACCATACAAAAATTTCAAGTGGTGGGGGGGGGGAAGGATTTCATTCCCCGGTGATTCAGTTTTGTGATCGTATCTCCAAACTCCATGCCGTATTAAAAAGAGTTTATTATCTTATTTTTTTTTTTAGTTGGAAAAGAACTTGGAGATGTCAAACCACACCCTGACATATGGACTGGAGGCACGCAAGTTCGATTACACCGATTTCCAGGATGAATCGGTGAAGCGCATTCTGAAGAAACTGAGTGAGATTGAGCGTGCGGGACTTCCACAGAATGAGCTCAAAGATGTAAGAAGCATTGGAGCTTTAATTAACTCGCTAAGTGGATACTTTGACGGACAGACGGACTGATGAGCTGACTTGCACACTGGTTGGATATTATGGCAGATTGACATGACAGACATTCTTACTCACTGGGTGCGCTGAAATGATGCACCAACTGACTGACACAGTGATTGACCGAACACGACACCTTCTGACTTCCTTCAGACTGAAGATCAGATTAGCGTGCTGAATAAGAGACACAGGAACGCGATTACTACGGCTTCTGACCATAGGCCTCACTTAGTGAAATGCTCTCTGGCCGATTGGGTCATTCTTGCCGTTTTTACCTAGGAAGGAATCCTAGATGTAAAACGTCAAATATTTATTTTGTGAGGGACACAGTAGAATGAAGATGTATAACAATGCAAAGCGGTAGAGCTGGTTTGATTAATTTTTAATAGAACCTGGATGATTACATTTGTATTTTTATGTTCCAAATGTCAATGTTTTGTCAGTGTTTTAAAATAAAATTGCCTAATAAGCATTTAATGAGTTAATGCATTTAGAACCATTAAACACAAAGAAACACCAGTCATGAAAATAAATCAAAGTGTGTGAATGGGGAGTTCTGAATATAGTTATTGCAAGACTTCTGTAGAATTTCTGGAGCTTCTTGTGTCTTTTGGCAAGTTCTGCCCTGTGATGTCTGACACAAGACTTTTTCTTCGTCCAGTACAATGAGCTACTCTCTAAAATGGAGACCACATACAGTGTTGCTACGGTGTGCCAAGAGGGTCAGCGATGCCTCCCCCTGGACCCTGGTGAGCCCCCACGTCTCCCCCAGACGTGCAAATGACCCCTCAGACTGGTCTTATTTTTGTGATATGTTGTTGTAGTAGTGTGGAACTGGAGGGGAACCCTCACTGAACTTTCTGAACTGTTTTGAAATTGAAGGTAATTATATCTCAGGAGAAAAATTGTGTCTGAGCGAAGATATCTTACAAAGAACACCATTCGGGATTATGTTGGTTTTTTGTATCGCGTGCAGTTGCTTTGAATTATGGGAATGAAGGCTCATTAGCAGTAGCTCTGAATTATCGGTATAAACATTAATTAGCTCTACACAGTGCTTAGGGGCTTGAAATCGTCTAAAAAGACTATTAATTCTATAATTATGATAATCAGAAATCTCTTCAGCTGGCCCTGCCCCCCTTAATGTTATAAAACAGCAAGAGCTAATTAATATTCATTCCAATAATAAAATCAGGATGGCTTGTCCAAAAATATTTCTGCATTGTATTGGTATGTAAGGTTACAGAGACCAGGCTTGGAATGGTTTCAAACAGTTACTTAAGAACCAGATGAATGAAACCCTGTGCATGGTTGTACAGGTCTAGTTGACTGTTATGCATCAAAAATACATATAGATGGGTATGCTCTTGGACTAAACACATCCCGTTCCAAATATAACGATCCGGATCCCTCTGCTGTCTCCTCCTGCAGATCTCACTGAGATTATGGCCAAGTCCCGAGACTACAAGGAACTCCTTTTCGCCTGGCAGGGATGGCGTGATGCCTCTGGGAAAAAGATTCGCCAGGATTACAAGACATACGTGGAGCTCAGCAACAAAGCAGCCAGACTGAATGGTGAGGGCTTGGATGCAATTCAAAGATGACCAAATGGCCACATTACATCACCAGAACACACTATATTCAGAAGTGTGCTACTCTTGAGTAGTCTGCTCAAAGCCTGTCATTAATGCAGTGGGGGAAAAAATATTAAAGCTCACAGAGTGGGGAAAAAATGAAGGACGTGGAAGAATTTCTGCAGCACATTTATGGGTTATTTTCTCTTTTACTCTTCAGGTCACCCCGACAACGGGGCCTACTGGCGCTCACTCTACGAGACGCCCACCTTCGAACAGGACCTGGAGAGGCTGTACCAGGAGATGCAGCCCCTCTACCTCAACTTGCACGCCTATGTGCGCAAAGCCCTGTACAAGAAGTACGGATCTGAATACGTCAACCTGAAGGGACCCATCCCTGCCCACCTGCTGGGTAAGTGAGGCACTCAGAAGAGAATCACATTGCTAGGGCCCAGACAGTGGAGAAGTATCGCCTGTGCAACACTCTGCTTTTATAGTTCTTCTCATAGGTAAATTATTATTAGAAAATGAAAACCTTGAATTACCTTGGTTATAAAACGTATTGTGTGGAGTCACAATGATGCTGTGCTTGGCATTGCTGCCTTGCAGAGCTGGAGCCCTGGGTTTAATTTTAAGGATGCTGTCGCACAGAGTTTGTATGTTCTCCCTGTGTATGTGTGGGATTTCCTCCAGGTGTTCTGGTTCCTCCCCATCAGTCCAAAGACATGCTGGTAGGTTCATTGGCTTGTAGGAAAACTGAGCCTGGTGTGCGAGTGTCTGTGTGTGCCCTGTGATGTCCAGTGTGTATCCTGCCTTGTACCCGCTGCTTGCTTGGATAGTCTACAGCACTCCTGTGACCCTGTATTGGATAAAGCAGTTAGGAAATGGATGGAAGGATATTTATGTTTAAGATAAGGTTCTAAGTCATGTGAAAAATAGTTGGATTCATGGATCCAGGTTTAGTGAGTTCAAATAAAAGCAGGAACAGCGAGGCTTACAGAAAACATTAGAGTGCAGGGCCACTGTGTCTTCTGATTTTCATTTATGCCTGGGCTCTTAATGAATTTGAGTGAACTGATTGTTTAATTTATTGTAATAGCTTATTACTGTCTCTAGGTCTTACCTATAAAACCTATGCAGTCCTCCAGGACCAGTAGTGAATATGATTGAAATGGACAGTAGCTTATACTGTGCAGAAAACCCAATGCAAATTACTGACAAACTCCATGCACGCATTCCCATATCACTCAATCAACAGTTACTGTATGTTTACCATGCTGCATTTTTCAAACTGTTGCTCTGGCGCCCCCTAATGGTGGCAGTGTCATTACACTCATAAATCCATGGGTTTTTCACAGGTTTCAACACATCTAAAATAATTAACTTTTAACAGGTAACATGTGGGCCCAGTCCTGGTCTAATATATATGATCTAGTGACTCCTTTTCCGGATGCTGGGCAAGTTGATGCCACCCCAGCAATGATAGCCAAGGTAAACCATTTTATATTGAACTTTATTTGTATTTTAATCTCAGTTTAATCTCACTCCCCTGTGTCCTTTCACGCTTGCATCAAATAATGCGACCAAGAGACTTTCTGGTTTACATCATCTGAAGGATGTTTTTTTTTAGCATCAAAAACAGATTAAACCTTTTTTAGAAGGATGTTCACAAAAATCTTGGATACCTTTGCAGTGCATTGCCTGACATTCTGATTACATTCTGATACCTATTAAACAGTTCAAAAACAGAGAAATACATCATTAGTGCTTTTGATACAGGTGTTCTGGGGGCAGAGTTACTCAAATCTGTTCCTTGTGCCTTAAGAGTTTTCCACTTTAAATACAAACAGAAGGAGGCCGTTCAACCACTCATCTCATTAGCGTGATAGCTGATAATTGATTTCTGCGCATTTTGTTCTAGATCTCTATAAACTCTTTATGTAAAGAAGTGTCTCCTGATTTCAGTTGTAAATGCCCATTTACCACTTGTGTATTTTTATTCAATTCTCTTTATTTTTATATAGCTGAATTTACTTTTTGTCAATGTGTATTTCAGGATTTTAAATGCTTGTATCATTTTCCCTCGTGAGACTACCCTGTCAGTGCATGAAATTCCCTCAAGGCCAGAAAATATCCTTGGTTCAGTCCGGTGTTCCAAGTGGTAACTGGGATGTCATTTCAGGGCTGGGATGCACGGAAGATGTTTGAACAGTCAGACCACTTCTTCCAGTCCCTGGGATTGATTCCCATGCCCCCGGAGTTCTGGAGCAAGTCCATGCTGGAGAAGCCCTCCGATGGGCGGTCGGTGGTATGCCACGCCTCGGCCTGGGACTTCTACAACCGCAAGGACTTCAGGTATGGGGCCTCTGTACACTCAGCTGCATTGAAAGCAGGATTATAGCCTTTGAGAGCAACATATCCCAGTATGCTCAGGCCATTATTCTAGAGGCCATACTCGCGTCCAGAGCTAGCTTCAAATATGGAACATAAACTACATCTTCCCCCTACTGCAATTTAACATAGTACTACAAAGAAACGTCACTGCTTAGGCAAGATGTTTGAACAGGATTGAATGGCTGCCGCTTGTACTTCAGCAAGGTCAACTACAGTTCATTACAATGACACCTATAAAGGGTTGTCCTTTGTAGTGTAGTAGTGTAGTGCTGTTAGTTCATGGTGTCCAACCCTTGTATTGCAGGATCAAGCAGTGCACAGTGGTGACGATGGATGACCTGATCACTGTACATCATGAGATGGGCCACGTGCAGTACTTCCTGCAGTACAAGGACCAGCCTGTCCCGTTTAGGGATGGAGCCAACCCTGGCTTCCACGAGGCCATCGGGGACGTTCTGGCCCTGTCGGTTTCCACACCCAAGCACCTGCACAGCATCGGCCTGCTGGACAAAGTGGAGAACAACCATGGTAATCATGGCACGGGTTTCTCGCATCTTTCTGCTTAGAATAGAAGCAGTTCCACATGAGGACTATGAGGAATTGACTCAGTAATTTGAAATGTCTAAAAAGGACAAATAAATCTGGAACAGTTTACTCAGGATGTTCATTATGGATCTTAATTCAATTGTAATTTGAATGGATTAATGAGTCCCAAAGGATTCTTTGCATTTTTAAATTACAACAAATTCTGTAGCCATCATTACTCTATTATTTTATAGCTGGTGATTCATTAGTGTGACAGGATACGGTAGCTAAATACTGACAAATCACAAGCAAAACGATGGAAAGAAGTGTCTAAGATTGCCCTCTGCTGCTGAAACAATATAGGATAGATGTTTCCTGCCTTAAGTTGTGTATGCGCTGTACTTATACTAAAAAAGCAAAAGCTAACTCCTAACACTTCAGAATAAGTATTTTTAAGATTAAACATTAAATTAGGACTTCAGTCTAATTATCCACGAAATATATGCACAATGTTATGGGTTATTATCATTTTTGTCTTGAAATGAAATGAAAACCTTACCAAGATTATTTCACACACTTCTGTCTTCTCCTATTCTCATTCCTGTCTCCTGCAAACATTAATTTAATGTTCTAAGGGTCACCAAAGTCACTTGTCTCTGTTTTTGGGATCTGCTGGGCTGTTGACCCTGTGCAGTATTTGCTTTTCCCAGCAGTGCTCTGCTCTTCCACCTTGGTGGTGCTGTAGTCTTTTGATCTGATAATGATGTTGTGTAAAAATTCTTGTTAATCATTTCTTGTTTCATGATTAAGATTTCTAGTCCTTAAATGCACCATAGTTCCAAATAATATTCAGTTGTCCTCATAGTCTCTTCAGAAATCAAATGGTCTGAAAGATTCAGGTGTTTTCCTGTGAATTTTTTGTATCCATCCATTAGAACATTTGTAGCCATAAACTTGCGGTTAATTTGTACTAAATGTGTGAACTGAACTTTGTCCACAGACAGTGACATTAACTATCTGATGAGCATTGCTTTGGACAAAATTGCCTTCCTGCCCTTCGGCTACCTGATGGACCAGTGGCGCTGGAAGGTTTTCGATGGGCGGATCTCGGAACAGGAGTACAACAAGGAGTGGTGGAACCTCAGGTGAGAGTGGACCTGCTGCCCCGCTCCCCTGCTTGTATCTGCTCATGCACTGCTTTAGTCAGACAAGTGTGAGCAGCACGTGGGATGAGACCAGGAGGGAGAAAATACAGTGGAAATATTTCAAGCATGATCTTTGCCCACACTGGTCCTTCAATTAAACAAATCTTGTACTCATCATCCGGCAGCACACTCTGATAAACCTTCCCATGTGTGTTTTTTTATTTTGGAATCACTAATTTTATACGCACATAACTTGGAAAGTGTAGCTGTTTTAAGACAGCTTAACTCTCTGGCTTTGACACCTCCACATCTTAGGACACATGAACACACTCTTCTAACACCCACCTGCTGAGCAAACTATCATTTGATACGCAAACCTCTATGTCTTTGCTGGATAGTCGATAGGGGCCCGTCTGATTAATCCCTGCTCTGCTGCATTTGTATAACTTCCTGCCTCAATTTGCATTGATGATAATTTTCCTTCTGCTGCTGCCAAACCCTTCAGGCTGAAGTATCAAGGACTGTGCCCGCCTGTGCCTCGCTCAGAGGAAGACTTTGACCCCGGTGCCAAGTTTCATATTCCTGCCAATGTCCCTTATGTCAGGTAAATGGTCTCCTTCCCAATTCTTATCTATAAGTCTGTGTCCATCTACACTGGCAGGATGAGTGTGGACCACAGGTTTACAGAACAGGTTTGTCAACAGAAGGGAGCTCACACACAATTCACGAGGGACAGCAACATCCAAGAATACTTTGTGAATGTTGGGAGTACTTTAGTTAGGATAACTTGGTTGAGGCTTGGTTAAGGGCCATAGTATGAGGAGAATCAAACTCCCATTCCCATTCCAAGTGGAGTTAAACGAGGAGTAGCTCCAAGGTGAAGGAGAGATGCAGAAGTGAAAAGAAGTGTTTGTGTTAATCATTACTGAAATTAGCTACATTTGTATACGTTGCTATCCTCCTTGAATTTCAGTTAAGGGATGTGTTCTTGCTTAAATACTACTTACCTCAAGCAAGTACCAGAAAGAAAAAGAAAACACAAGCAGATACTGGAGAGTGCTTAATATACATCAAGGAGACAAAGATTGTGTCCAACTATTTGTGAAATAGTTTGTAGGCATTTCAACATTATATCCTGGCAGTGCTGAAAATGATCATTGCTGTTGATAATTCCTGACAATGAATACAATAAAAGAAACACAAATGGGGTGCAATATAAAGAGAAGCACTGGACAGGCCTCTCAGTGTTTGAATATTTAAAAAACAAACCAGTGCTTTGTCCTTTTTGTCTGGCTATGGTGCCTGTGAGTGACTGGGCCTCTCTGCTGCTCAGGTACTTTGTCAGCTTCGTGATCCAGTTCCAGTTCCATGAGGCTCTCTGCAAGGCAGCAAAACACACTGGCCCACTCCACATGTGTGACATCTACAACTCCAAGGAGGCTGGCAAGTTACTGGGGTGAGTACTGTAACCAACCCCAGGGCTCTCAGGCTAATGTGGAAAACTAGTAAGTAAATATTTGCTTCATTACTTGCTAAGCAGATCTTTTTGACATAGCATTCCTATAGCATTATCCGATCCTGCTTTATTGTCCTTGACAACTCTGGGATTTGTGTAGATTCATTACATGGCGGTTTTAGCAAAGTTCTTTTTCAGGATGATCTAGTATGGTGAAACAGTGTATCAACATCAACATTTGCATCAGCATGTATGACAAATACGCTTAAATCAACCTGCCATCAAACCTCCTAGGAATAAGCCTTCCCTTTGGTTACCAATACATTCTCTCTTTAGAAAGAAATTTTTCTGCAGATGCTTTGTTTGCAAGGTGCCACAGAATGCACAATATATTTGTTCTGATGGTTCAGACCACCATTAAATTCAATATTATGTTCGTGCAGAGACATTATACTCTAATGTACTGTGCATACTTGGAGGCACACAGAATTGGGCACGAGGCCATCTGGCAGAGGGATATAAACAGTTCCTGAAGTGGCCAGTAATTGCTTTCATAGGACATTGCAGCTGCCAAATGGAAGAAGCTAAAACAAATGGCAAATGAGACTGACCTCACAGTGGTCCATTTAGTATAGAGTGTGACAGGAGCTGGTAGACCACAGTTTGTGATTCTAGATGTTGTCTTATTAGCTTTTTTAAATCAAAATTTTTCCATTTTTGACCCACTTCCAAAAAAGCAGAGAAAACACATAAACATGGCTAGAAAGCCACATTTCCTCATGCATGGTCTGCGAATCTCTTGCAGGGATGTCATGCAGCTGGGATTCAGTAAACCCTGGCCAGAGGCCATGACACTGATCACTGGGCAGCCCAACATGTCGGCCCAGGCTCTGCTGAAATACTTCGAGCCCTTGATTACCTGGCTAGAGAAGGAGAACAAGAAAAACGGAGACATTTTGGGATGGCCCGAGTATGACTGGGTCCCAGGTAGGGCAGACCAGCACTTTAAATCGCCCTTGCCAACCTCAACAAGATGTAACTATCATGGAAAGAGACTAAAGAGCAATGTCTAAGCATATTGGCTTTCAGAAAAAACTATTATTGTGAAGAATCTTTTTTTGATCTAATAGTTCAGATGGTAAAGGGTCAGCTAAGATTTCACCCTTTGAACGGATTCTCTCAGTAGCCGGCCTGAGGAAAACCCAAGTGATCCCAGGGTTTGTTTTCCAACTCTAGAGGAAGCAGGGTAGTGTGTTGTTCATTATTGTACTGTTATTCTCAACACAACCTCTGCTAAAGGCGCTCTTATCTGGACCCTACTGAGCTGAGAAAATGTGGAACACATCCTTCCTGATCAAACTGTTCTCACAGAGCCACAGCATGTTGTTCAGCGGCTGTGGGTCGGTCAGTTTTATGGACAGCAAATATTATAAATGCTAACTATAAAGAGGCTTAACTCAGTCTTACCCCTCATCCTAGAATTCCAGACATCTGTCTGCACATATAATAGCTGTATGTTCACTGCTGTGGATTTAGTTTCAGGACCAGAGAAAGGGCCAGAGAAAGTGACCGGATCTGCGGAGGTGAACTTCCTGGGCATGAACCTGACCAGCGATCAGGCAGCGGCCGGCCAGTGGATTCTGCTGAGCCTGGGGCTGGGACTGCTCATCGCCACCATCTGCCTGGCCTACAAATCCAAGTCCAAAAAGAGACAGAAATCCAACTCGGAGCTGGAGCTGGAATAGACCCCTTTTCCCTCCCTGTCAGTAATTCCCGTTTCCCTTTTCTGTCCTCCTCCCCACCCGGTTTTTACAAAATCGGGTCAGACGTGTTTGACTATGCAAATGAGCCAACACAATTTTTTTAATTTATTTGTAAAATTTGGAAAGTTTAAAAAGAGAGGTTTAAATCACTTTTGTTTGTAAAGTTTGAGAATTCTGTATGCAGCTTTTTTAATTTAATTATAGTGGAGAAAAAAGAACAGCAGCTGTTTTGCATTTCTAGAATAAAATAACTAATAAGTCTGTGGTTTGTTCTTCATCAGTAGGAAAGAGCTCTGAATTTAGATGTAACAGTGGAGAATTATGGAGAGATGGCCGATAAGCCTGTGTTCACTTAAACTTAAAAATAATTCAGCTTTCCTAAAAGGACAATAACATTGAAGACTGTTATCATTGCTAAAGCTAAAAGCCAGAGTGGCTCAACTATGGTACCCTTAATTTGACCAGTTTTGGAGTTGAGTTTATGATAATATGAAACCCTTTCATATATAACTATAGCCATATGACACTTGTCACTATAGTTTACCCCGTCATATGCTAGGTTTAATTTTTGTGTTCGACGGTTTTTCCTCCCCTTCCTGTTCTCTGCATTACATATCCGTTTTTTGAGGACTTAATTATCCAGTGACTGCATTTTCCACCTTATGAGATTTATCAGCCTAATTTCAACAAGAAAAATAGTCTTTCATCAAAGAACTACTCACTTCTAACCATCTAACTACTTAGAAAAAAGAACAGTTAAATTATACCTAAAACACCATCTAACTACTTACTAATATCTAATAATAATGGCCTTAACTGTTAATGGCCCACTCTTGTTTTGTAAACCTTCATGCTCATCTTACACGTGGCATGACTGAAACACTTACATGATTCCCACTTCTGTAACATTTAAATCATCAACATGTTGAGCTTCTGCAAGAAGAGATTAACAGCTCACCTTTTTTATTTAACTGTAACAGCTGTAGTAGTAGTAGCACAAGTGTCAACATGGAGCCTGGTTGTTTGTGAGGCAATTCCAGAAGAGCCTTATGACTATAAACAGGACAAAGAGGATGGTGAACACAGTGTAGCTCAACAAAATGGTCTTCAGGGCGTAGATGGATTCGGGGTCCGAGAGCTTCCTCTTGACACCTGAGCGCATGGTCACACTGAGCCTTATTTTCGCAGCTACCCTGCCCTGCAGCCAGCAGTAGTAGGTGCCCTTATCCTCCAGCTGCAGCTGACGAAAGTGCAGGTGGTGGCCGGAGTCCAGGTATATCCGTGTGGCATTGCTGAGCCCTTCCATATAGCTGGAGCGGTAGAGCCGGACCCTGCCTTTGTCCCAGGCTACGGCGTGTTGGGGCCTAGCATTGGGGCAAGCGAGGATGAGAGGGTAGCCCACTGGACGGGTGTAGTATTTCACTGGGACACGGGGTGCTTTAAGCCCATAGCCCAGGAACTCCAGCAGGGACTTCTCCCCAGGCGATAATGTTGGTTCAGGCGGGCAAGCTGTGAGACAGCGGCGGACCGCCAGCTCCGCTCTCCTCTCCTGAAGCTCCTTCTTGAAGCGGCGGGGGATGGACGCAGACCCACAGGACGCCACCCGGGGCGGGGAGTGCCTGTAGCGGCTGTAGAGGTAGTCCGTCTGCAGGTAGCACAGCCCCACGCGGGTCTGCTCCCCTCGGACCCCGCAGCGGTCGCACACGGACCAGGGCCAGAAGCCCGTGAAGACGCGGTAGGGCCCCGTCCCGGCGGTGCCTCTCCTCTGCCCCGGCATGGGCGAGGGGCGGCGCAGCTCCGGGGAGAAGGACACCTTGCCAACTTCCTGGACATCCACATCATAGCCATAGAAGAACTGCCCTCCCGCGGTCCCGCACATGTAGTGGCCCGAGTCGGCCGGCTGCGACCGGAAAATCAAGAGGCTGAAGAGGCGGATGGAGAAGCGACTCAGGATGTCCGACCCCGTTGCGATTTCCGCTGCGTCGACCACCTTTGTGCCGTTGTGATCCGTCAGGGCTGCGACGTCCTCGCTGCCCAGGTGCTTCTGGTAGTACCACACCACGGAGGACACCCCCTCAGGTTTGCAGCTGCAGGGAAGCTCTATCGTCATGTCCGCTAAGTACGCAGTGTTGTCGAACACCAGGAAAGCCGGGCAGGGCTTCTTCGCAAAGATATTCTCCTCTTCCTGTACCGCTTCGTAAGCGAAAAGGTGCAAGGGCATCCCCAGGAGAAAGACGACGGAGAACAGCGGTGCCTGCAGCTCTTCTCTGCATTTCATCACAACATCCGATACTGGCGCATGTGCTTAAGCTCTGAAGGTGTAATTAATGTCACATCTAGAAACCGCAGGTTCCTCCTGTCTTCTAGAACCCTCCGTGGTTTCCATAGCGTTTAGAATGTCAAGCACAAAGGCAGAGTCGCCATGGAGCTGACTAAACTAACTGATCAGTCAGGACTGCAAACACACCACCGTGCTTTGAAATTGTAAAAAAAAAAGTGCATAGGAAAATATTTATAAAGAACAGTTACATGTACATGTGAAATAATTATAGTACATGCAGTAGAATTAGAATTGGTCACATTATCAATAACGTAGTCCCAGCCAAATGTTACTGTCTCTCTCAAATGGTTTTCAGCAAGATCCTTTTAAATTAAACTTGTCAAAACCTTCCTCCAGAAATGTGGCAAAAGTCTCAAGGAGAAGAGTCAGCACTGAGCTTGTACAGCTGCATCAAGTCTCTTAGCTCTTTTACAATATTCTTTACCTTTTCAGTCCCGTTGTCCTGCGTTGAACGGAGCAGAGTTTTGTCATCCATGGCCCCTGCAGTTTCTGCTGCCGCCAGCAGTTTCTCAAACAATTGCCGACAGCCCTCTCTCTCCGTCTGGCTCAGGAAGGCCACATTAAGGCTGAACCGCTGGGTCTGGGCCAGGCCCCTCAGCACCTCGGTGATACCCACCTCATCCCCGGGCCTGAAGTTTTCATAAAGGACGAGGAGGAATTCTCCGAGCAGCCCGAACCCGATCTCTGTACTGAAGATCCTCCCCAGCTGCTCCCCACCCAGCGCCAGAAGCAGACGGTACTTCTCAGCACGGCTCTGCCTGCACCTGCGCCAGTCCCTGTTGAATTCGGCTGCTGTCCGGGGCTGGAATTCAGACTCCTTCAGGCAAGACAAGAGCAGGAATGTCAAACAAGCACCAAAATTCACCTTCTGCAAGGAGGATGCAAAACACACAGACAACATTTGTTTCAGCCCTTGTACATTTTGTCTCGCAGATGTAAGTGTGTTTGTGTGATCATTATGCATCATTCCTCATGGGCAAATAGAGGTATTAATTGAGAAAAATCCAAACTGATCTAAGAAAACTGAGGTTGTACAAACTTCAGCAGAAAACGGACTGGACAGCGTGGTTCCTAAACACAGATCATGGAGTTCATAATGAAAGTTCGGAAAGAATGACGACATCCAAGTTTAATTCACCTCAGCTGTCAATAATTTGTAATAATTCCTGATATTCATACAACTATAAATGTGATCCCCTTTTCTCCCACCTCCACCTGCTCACTCCTCACTCTGCAGGGGGTCCCAGCCTCCTCGTCCTCTGGCTAAGACCCTCTCTAAACCTTTCAGCAAGCTTAAGTCTTGTGTTTGGTCATTTCTAGTGAGATTTAATTGCATGGATTCACTGCTTTTAACAGCAAAATAATACATTTCGATTCTAAAACAAAATTCAATTATGCGTACAGTATTACATGACATCTGTAAGTTATAAACATCAAGGCACTCCACAACAATTAACAAAGACTTAGTGAAACTTGATAAAAAAGGCCAACAAGCAATTAAGACATCCACAGCACGCAGCCATAATTAAAGCATGTGCTTTAGCATTGCATATTGAACAAAAAATGAGGACTGTTATTTAATAAGAATGATAAAATAAGTAGTTATCAAATTAAAAACCAATCAGGGACCAACATCACCTTAAAAGACAACACTGTACTGTATATTCACTCTATATACAGGTATTTATAAATCTGTGAGTACTACAGCTTCACTTTCAACAGATGTAGAAAACTGAGACACAAAACACATTAAAAGAGCAAAAATGGGTACCTACATCCTAAAAAATAAGGATCTTGCCCAAGACTTTCTGTCTCTAGCATGAATGCCAAATGTCAACCAAATTTCCCTCATCAGAATAATGCATCACTAAACAATGAAAGACATTCCTGCGGATTCCACAACACAGTATACCTGTGTACTGTATGCCCCACCCAGTGAAGGATGGCCTAAAGATGTCAGCCCAGAATGATCCGGTCAGTGTTAAATGTTCAAAGACAGGTAATTTAATGTTTTACCAGATAATTTGGCCAGCATGGGCTAATAAATAGTACCACTCCTGATCAGATGTACCGTATATGCGGCCACATTTACTTGCCACAAGGAGAGAGGTTTTAAAAACTAGTTTCTCGTTATCGAACCTACAGAATAAAGCAATTTTACTGGGAATTAAAAATGTTTAGCTTCTGAACCACAACAATATATTAATACATTCATACATAACAGGCGTTTAGGATACTCAAAGCTGTACTTATATTGCAGTATACTGTGATGACACGCAATGAAGATACTGGAACCATTACCAATCACTATTTCAGTCCCAACACTCACCTCTATCCTCCCGTAATCTGGGAGATCTTTCTGTCCAGATCCCGAGGCAAGCGAGTTCCATGGCTGTTTCCTAGGGGCTCCTGCCTTGTCCTTCCTCTCCAGAGGTTTAAGGTGAGACGCCAACACAATATCCCTGAAAAGAGAAACAGGCGAGGACAGACGTCTTTACTGGAATCATCAGCCTGAAGCACTGCATGTCATTTAAAGAACACGTGTAAAGGCACAGAAGGCAAAATCCCACACATTATATATATATATTTAGATGTGTCAAACTTACATTTAATAAAATGATTTCTATAAATGTACTGTGCGACAAAGTTTGGAAGTAAAGAGATGAAGAGTTAGTTCCCTGCTTTAAATGCTAAACGGTGTTTGCCCACCGACTTGAGTTGCACCACGCTAAAAACAGACTTCAGCTCAGGCGTAACGCAGTCGAGAACTTTCTTCCGAGCAGCTGCACGTCTAGAAGGCGAAAGTCACCCGAACAGATGAAGCTCGGTTCTACACGCCCTCTTCGTAAAGCACAGCCCCAGACGACTCCCTCGTCCGCAAGGTCCCCACCTGAACTCCTCGTACGAGCCCACTTGCTGCCGGACGGCGCGGAACTTGGCGTCGTTCTCTGTCCGGTACCGCCGGTCCGCCTCCAGCGCGGCCTGGAGCTCCCGCTCCAGCGCAGCGAAGTCGATGCCGTCGGACTGCTCCATCCTCAGGCCCGGGACAGCAGCCACTCTACCCAGGGGCGGGCCGTGAACAACAGGGCCCCAGTAAAGAGCTCCTGACAAACTGACGGGGGGGGGGGGGGCACCTTCCCCACAGTGGAAGCAGCACTTTGTATGAACAAAAATATGGCTTTTTTTATTTTGAAGCGTCAAAAATGTTTTTTTTTTTGGTTCTCCTTGCACTGCAGCTTTGAATAGTGAATTAAAAACAAGATGCCGGCCAGAGTGAAGCCCCCCCCCCACCCCTCAGAGGCAAACCAGACCCGTGTCCTTCAGCTTAGACACTGTCCCTACAAAACTACAGCACTGTTTGTTAGCCTGCCCTTGGAGAAATCTGTCAAACTGGCTTGTGCAAGAAAAGAAAAGAGGAGCTTGCTTTTCAGACTTGAAACAGGTGTTTCATAATTACCCCCCCCCCGCCCCCGCCAACGAAAGACAGTGCATTTCAATAAAACGGTTAGCTTCCAATAAGTGAAATCCTTCACAAGTCAAATGTTTCTCAAATGACACAATTCTACGTTCCCTGCCTCATCCTCACCCAAGACAGTTATTTTTTATTGGTTCCAAATATGCTCCAACCCCAGAAACGAATATTCAAATAAAATACAAAAGCGTCGAATATTCACATTTCAGTTTAGCGTCTCTAGAGGTAACTTCAAACAAAATTTAGAAAAAATTGTTGGCATTACGTATTGTTGAACACTTGTATTATGCCTCGATAACTTATTTAAAACTATTCGGGAATTCTGAAATAAAATAAACTTTTAAAAGTACTTACCGTTTCTCCGACGTTGTTTTCTCTCCGCGTCGCAAATTCAACCACACAAGAGAAGCTCGTCTCTATGGCAACCGCTCCTTTACTTCCGGTGCAGCAAAGCTATCTTTGTTTATATTAGGGTAACAACAAGTGGAATAAATGCTGTATAATATATTATAACATCTTCCTAACTGCCATGTCCCCTGTTGTCCTGTGCTTTATATCCCTGCTACCTTTCTCTAACTCCTGAAGAAGGTTAAACAGCAAGACGGAGGGCTTAAAGACGTTTAATGAAAACACGCTCATAAAACAGTCTATACGTGTATAAGTGTTTTGAAAACATTTAAAACTCGGGATATTAATATTGTCTTCTGCATTTCTGAACTGATGTTTGTGGATCCTGTCGAGGTTTTGATAATAAAGTGGAGTATTAATTTTAAAAAAAGTAATACCTAATCTGTTTCGAAATCATCCGGCTAGATGCAGATCTTCGTAATGCGGCTTCTCATCAGAAGGTGGCTGTGTAGCACTACAGCGGGAAACGAGACACTTCTCATTCTTTCTACATTTACAGCATATTCGTACCAGAGACCAACAGATTCTTAATCTTATAAAAACAATTTCATGCAAAATGTGTAATTATCCTGAAACTGTAGCGAACAGGGTTGAAACACTGAGCAATATTAATATTGCTATGTACAGTATGAACAGATCAATGTTCCTTTGATATTCCACAACTCAAAACTACGGTGTAGTCATTTGAGTATTTATACTTACTGTACATGGGCACAATCAGTGTGAATGTTATTCACCTGTTTATTAGGTATAATTATGACGGGTTCATGCCTGAGCGGTGCAATAAAGGATGAAGAAAAGTCAAAGTGGCTATTTTATTACAGAATTAGCACACAAATCTAAAGCACTCACCACCATGCAGTTTCTGAATTTCTGCTCCAGTGGCACGCAGCTCGAATCCCGCGGGGCTGTAGTGTCTGGGAGGATTTGTTCCAACTCTGCTCCAAATGACCCAATCGAGCTGACCATTAGCTTAGCTGAACAAATTAAACACTTTCCGAAGGTTTTCAGCTGTTGCCGATTTAAAGAGATCTGGATCTCTAAGACAAGAGTCATTTATTTAGTCCTGGTCCTGGAGAACACCTGTGTCTTCTGGCATTTATTCCAGGTGAGCTTCTAATCATTTATTACAATTTTCTATTTGAGGCATTTTTACAATTTGCTTCCAGCTCTTTACAAGCTGATTGTGTCTAGTAATATGAGCCTTGTGGTAATGAGTGGGTTTCAGGACTGCCCTCAGGTGTGTGAGCCGAAATAGGACCATGTGGACTGAAGCAGATTTCTTGTCTTTGCTTTGTTGTCTGATACAATATTATTCACACCTGTCAGTGCATGTTATATTGGTCCTTTTAAGAGCTATTTAGTTAGAAATAAGGGACTAGGACTGAGCACCACTGCTCTAGTCCAGGAGTAGTCAACTTTGGCACATCCATGCCATGCCATGCCATGCCATGCCAGGACTCTGAACCACCCCCTGAAGCACTACCTAAAGCACAAGCAGCTGGTCTGTATAAATGGAGGTGAGCTCTGGAACAGACAGCCTGGCTGAATGACAAATCTCAGAGTACAGGTCCCTGGCATTCTCTGACTGTTTAGTTGGTCAGGATGTTCAAGAGGACACTCCACCCAGCTGCAGTTAGAAACCAATCACAGCAATAGCCTGTTGTGTCTTTAAGCCTGATATATCTTATATCTGTGTTGACTGAGTATCCATCTCAGCATTCTAATATGGATGGATAAACTAATTTGATTCACACAGAGAAAAAAATCTATATTTTATAAGTGTTCCTCATTTTAGAGCCATAGATAGCATATCAATAAATCAGTAAAATAGTGAGACCCTTTTCAGCTCCCAAACAATGCATTACACTGGTACTGCATATGATGAACTCTGTGGCTAATTCCTAAGTAGAATTAGTATTCATAACTGTGGCAGATTCATCACTAGAAACTAGTCACAGGCAGAGGAGGCATTATTGAGCCAATTTCAACAATGCATTTGGAAGTCTATGTAAAGCTATTTCTAGTACTCAAATGTCAAAACCTTAAAAGAGGTTTAAAAATGCTTGTTTTTTTCAAAAAGAAAATAATCTCAGGTGAACTTTGTAAGGTTACAAACAAGAGGAGGCCATTCAGCCTCTTTCTTTAGTGGCAAGGATCTCATCCTGCCTCGTCCTGAATCGTCTTAAACCATGTGGGCTGTCGGCTACAGTACACACATAAGTTTAGGCAGGGGAAAACAAACCACAGGACGTTTCAATTATTAAAGACGTTTCCCGAACAATTGTCACAGTTGGACACAAATCAATAAAATCAATATTTTTATACCACAAACCCTTTTGGGGAAAAAAGCTTCTATTGTGTTAAGGTTTGGGCAGTGCTAGAAAATACAATTTAAAATGACATTATTTAGGCCTAAATAACAAGAAAACAAGAAATATGCTCTGCTTTTTTTTATTCAATACTTGGAAGTAGTTGCATGGGAGCTGTATTTCAGTTTTATAGTTAGGAATAGACATTTTATGAAACCATACACCCGTTTACTGTGGTGCAAATAATCCATTTTATCATCAAATCGCTGTTCCAATCACGTAGCAGGCAGCATTACGGCTGCACTGCAGTAGACGGAATGCAGCTCACTTGTATTCTCCTTTAGAGATCCGCCATGGTAATGTTAATGTTCAGTACAAACCTTTTCCTGCTAAGACTGAACCCTAGCAATGTGCCCCAGACACCATCTCTGCCTTCGGGTTTGCTATTCGAAGATCATCTGGCTGGCTTTTGATGAAACTGCACCTGTGCCCACCGTGGAAGCACACAGAATTGTTATTTGCATTGTCATAGAAATGTAGGAGCCATATTACATCGCAACAGGATTACTGAACCACAGAGTACCATGAAAGAGCAGAGATTACAATGGGGGGTGGGGGGTGGGGGGGCTACTTCCCCCACCATCCTTATTTGAAGACTGTCAGCTTGTTCATCTAAGGATCCAGGACTCACCCATATCCTGAAGGAGCACAGGGAATCGTAACTGAAGAATCTCTGCTCAGCAACCCCTCTATGGCTGACGTGGCACTGTCACGTCTGTGCTGATGCCCCTCCAGGGTAACAGAAGCCTTTTTGCAATGCAACCAGAATGTGGTGAAATACAACCTATCTAACTAGTACTCTACCTAAAACATGCTTTTGCTGAAATCTGCCTTGCTGCTCAGTGCCCCTGCGTTACTGGGTTCTTTACCATCTGGTCAGTGCTTCAGCTGTTCTGCTTCTTTAGTTCTTTGCTGTCCTTCATTTTGCATCTCCTGTAGTCTTCAAGGGGGAACTTAGAGACCTGGTTTTGTTTCAACCCACCTTACAGCACTGGCAATAAAGGATTAAGACCAATACAAATGCAATTCAAATAAAAAACAAATGCAATAGTATCTCAGTTTTATTTTTTGTCTGTTTCCAGGTTGGACATGAGTAGGATTTGCACAGGTTCTGTTTTTTCTCTTTCCATTGTCATCCACAGTGGTTAGCAAGTACCTAATTAAAACAGCCCACGACAAGATGAGAATTAATGCTTAAAAGACTGGAATTGTACAATAAAAGAATATAATACTGGGCAGTAAATGAGCGTCTGGCTGCATAATGACTGCAGTTTTGTGTAACAGCTTAATTCAAAAGGAATTAGTCTCTTGTGTTTTCTTGTTGGCAATTGGCAAAATGTTTTGGAAGCTATTTGTATTGGAGTAATTAGCTTGTCAAATTATAGTCTGAACAGAACAAAATCAGAGGACGAAAGACATTGCAGGACGCATTAAAAAACTAACCGATAGGCAAGAGCAGATACAATTTGCTTACAGTCAGTACTTTTCAAATACTGACAGCTCGACTTCTTGCTGGATAAAAAAAGTACAAACCTTATAAAAAAAGTAGTATATGAAGCTGATTTTCAGAACAAGTGCTTCTTACTGAAAGAGAGAACGGAACGGTAATATCCCGTAGCTTAAAGACCCTTCAAGTCAACTGCATTGACTTATAGTTTCAAAGTTTTTTTCCAAAGGACTTAAAAGAGAACAAAACATACATTCCTTCAGTAGAAAATGTTCACAGCATGGCAAGGGTTTGAAACAGAATGTTGTGATGGCAGCCGGCACCTGGGGTGGGTGTAAGTCAGAAACCAGACTGATCAGAGAGAAGAGAAGGGCAGTGGGTGTGTGGAGTAGTACAGCTGACCAATTCTGTTGCTGCTGTTGTTTAAATCAATCAGGATGTGTATTCAGGGAAAATGGTATCACTTCCTTAAAAGTCTGTGAAATTGGGGAAAATGTCTTTGAGCCCTAAAATTAAAGTCCAGTGTGTGTTGTGAGTACGAATCCTGGAGCCCAACTCCAAACATGACACAAAAACTACAGGGGACATGAAGAAGCTTGCTGTCCGGCATAAGAGAGATCATTTCAAGAGATCGTTCTGTAAGAAGACCCTGAATATACATTACACAATTTTTTATGTTATTATTTACTGTAGAGTATTCAAAACTGAATTTCAGCACGTTGATTTTGACCAACTGCTAGATCTGTGATAAAACATTTCCAGTTGTTTCTGGCTACACCACAAAACAAAACCCTAACCCTAATCCCAGTTCTCTGGCCGAGAACCCCTGGCTCAGAGTCCAGACCAAACCAGCAAACAGCTGGACAGGTCATCACTGGACCAAGGCATTCCTCGGCTGGATCAGCTAGGTGGAAGTAGCCTCCCCTCACCTCTGATTTCTTGTGTTCTCCTTTTGGAAGAATCCTGAGGAGGCCTTCATCCACAACTGGATCAACAGAGGCTGATGATGAGGATGGTGGGTGGTGGTGGTGACGAATTAACAACCCATGACTCAAACTGTACAAGAGAGCTGCACTTTATTAGTCACACAAACACAGCAATCATGTACAAAAGAAGCAGTCTCTGTGTTCAGAGTTTTCTCACAAAAAAGCACATTTCTCACAGAATATCATGGCATCCAGACTGATTAGTTATTATTAATATTATTATGTTTTATTATTCATATATCTCACTACTCTACAAATGGAAGCATCACTCAGATAAAAAACACCATCATTAGTTCATGGAAAGGTCTCACTTCCCTACAGTGTCAGTTTCACATTATTTCCGTCTTCTTCCTATTACAGATCACATTAAAAACTCATGCCTGAGCCACTAACACATGGTACTGTATAAACAGGAAAAAAAAAGTTAGTTTTCTACAGTATTTGATCTTTGAATAAGTCACTTTTTTAACATATAGACAACATTTTCTGACCTCCGCGTGCAATTGCTTGAGATTATACATGCATTATTTTGTGACTTTTATTATTTCTTTTTAGTAAAAAAAAAAGAAAAAATGGTCATAAAATTTGGTGGACTCTCTCTCTAAGAATGATTTTGGTCTATTTACATGTTTTTTTTGATGCCATGAGCTTGAACATCCTCACATTCATGTAGACAGCTTTCAAATGAATGACATTAAGTTCATGAAAAAATATGCATATATATATATGATAGTTTCTTCAAAATTAAAAAAAGCATTCTGCGTGATAAATTTTAATACAGTGACTAGAGCAATCTGAAATGTGCTTTCACGCTAACTTTTTTGGTGCTGTGAGTTAGGGTTGGTTCTTGTGTCTCATTTTTCCCCTTGTTCCTATGTGTTCTATACGTGAGTGCCCTAAGCAGACTTGTTCACCAATAAGCAGCATGTCCTTGTCTCAATACAAACCCCCTTCTGTCATCTCTAAATTTAATAATAAATTCCTTACACTTCCTGGATATAGTGCTTTTCTGGACAATCCTATCTAAGCGCTTTACAGGTAATGGGGACTCCCCTCCACCACCCATGTGTAGCCCCACCTGCCAGTCCTCTCCCCACACACCAGCTCTCAGTGGGGAGGAGAGCAGAGTGATGAAGCCAGTTCAGAGATGGGGATTACTGGGAGGCCTTTGAAGACACCACTGAGCTGGGACCTGGCTCTGCAGTGCGGGGAGTCACTACTGTGAGCCGACACCTAAGGAAACAGCCATGTCTGGGTGGACGTGTGAATGTACAGTCGGATGCACTGTACATTCCCTGTTGTATCTTCGGAGGAGTGTTCTTTGTTGTGATAAAAGCAAAGTGCAGTGAAGCTCCAGTAAAAGCATAGCAAATCCAGAGAGGAACTTTATAGCATGTTAGAAGCCATAGGGAGTGAATGGTGTTAGGTATTGTAGAACCACAGGGAAGCTGGTTGATTTTGGCAAGTAAGCCACTGGACATTGCCATCAACCGCAATAAATAATGATAATCTTTAAGAGAAAGTAGTTTTTAAAAAAACTAATTTCTTTAAAAGACATTTGTTTTTTTAAGTTTGGTTTGTATAATATTTAGGTTCTGCACGGTAAAGAACTTGATATTCATGAAAGAAACAAAAACTGGCTGGATTAAAATCAGACCTTGATTTTGAGACTGCCATCTTGAAGTGTGGAAGTTGGAGCAATTGATCTGTGAGGCGTGTAGGAGTCAGTGGCTGTAGCAGGATGCTGAGGATATGTCCCTTTATTGTTTAAAACCTGTGCTGTTGGTGGTGCGATCAGTAAGAGCCCTTTTCCTTGCCCATCCCCTACATGTCATTGTTCCTATGGCAACAGCAGTATCAGGGCACTGGCTAGGGAGCAGGAAAGACAGGAAATAATTCACAGCTAACGTCCTGTGCATCCCAGAGAACATGCTCCTGCACTAACGGAAAAGCAGAGGAACAACCAGGAGAGAAGGGGAGACAAAGCAACCTTCATGCTGAAAGTGTAACCAACCCCAGATCGACTAATCAAGAGCTCACAATCCACCAAGAAAGCTGGTAGAGATATTACCAAAGTGCTATTAGTTTGCAATCTGTTTTATAATGAGACATATAGTACAGCTGTTGACCTGTATCTTGCAAAAAGAGCTTATATTGGTTAATGTGCGACAGAGGGAGCTGCGAGCAGTCCCTCCCCAGGGTAGAAGTGTTTCTTGTGCTGTTTAGCCAGAGATGCAGAAAGAAGATTATAGCAGCATGATTTGTGCTAAGCTGCGGGAGGGAAACAAAGTGCCAGGTTTCGAAAGCAATGCCAAAAAATGACCAAAATGAAAGAAACTGCTTAAGAGGCCAGCTACTTTCTAGCAAGATTTACAGCAGAGAAGAGGTGCATTAACAGTACTCAGGAAGGGCAAAGAATTGTGCTTTACTGATGGAGACAGTGCAAATTCTGTGGTGTGTTCAGCACCAGACATGAAGACAGGGCTTGACAGTGATCCTGCACTCCACCAGTGGCTTAATGTCAAAGGGGAGCTTTAAGAGTGCCTGTAAACAGGGGTCATGTGATTCAAATTAATAAAGAAAGTTAAGAGAGCAGGGTTCTGAGCCAATAGCATCAGAGTGTATCTCAGGATATCTCTCACTTTGAATTCTTTTAGCCACTGAAATCAACACCATTGCTAAACGTGGCCTTTAATGAAGCCCTGTTAAGAGGCTAGCAAATCAGAGCACCACAGAAACAGCACTGCACTCCTCAGACCAAGGTGTGAACGACATAAAAAGCAACAGCAATACTTTGGTAATGTGTAGGAATGGAGACATGATCACAATAGACTTGAAGCTGCTTGACTGACTGAAACAGGAGAAGGGTAGTGTAGAATTCATACCTTTAAAAAATGCATAAGAAATCTATAAGATTAAATCAAATTTAATAGATCAACAAAATGAAATCATACAGTCTAAAATGAATTAAACTTTTTATATATGTACATATATACTCAACTGAATATAAAATGTTAATAAGCTCACTAAAAATGTAGTTTTATTTGTGTGTTAAATTATTTGCTAACATGGTAAATCTTTTTCAATACTAAAAAAAATCTGTACAAAAAAGGCTCAATTATATAAAACCAATAGATGAGGATTTAATTTTAATATTATATATTTTAATCTATGTATCACACTTTTCTTCACACTATATATTAATTTCATACACAAACATCTGACTAAAGATATATTTATATATATATATTTATATATGTATATTTTGTTTTGTACTAACTCTTTGTATGAAATCTTTTCTGTGCTTGATCACAGGAGGGGGTCCCAGATCTGATCAATACTGGAGGCTCCAGAGGCACTGAGCCTCCCACCTGTCATTTTCCACATTTACATTTAAAATGCTCTTAGAACAGCTCTCCCTTCAGATCAGCTGAAAAGTGTTCAAGAAAAGTCAAAGGCATTTTCAGACCATCAGCTACTTTTTACTGGTAATAGAAAATGCATTCCCAGGGGGAATTCTACCAACTTCTAAAGTGACTATGAACGAGGGTTCAAAGTGTGCTCTGTGTGCCATTATATGAATTAATTTGTATAATTTTGCTGCACATTTACACAGGAAGCCAGCTCTCAGTAATATGAGTCATCAGTCATTAAGTACAGTTAACTCTTGCCACCAGTCCTTTTTGCAATATGACCTTGAATAAAATTTCAAAGTCATAGTACTTGTGTGTGTGAGTACAGGTAGATCATTACTGGGTATCAGTGTGTTACAATGCTAGTGACTTTCCCTGGTTTTGTATAGTTTGTATACACAGACTTCATCCAGTCTATATACAGCCCATCCACCTGTTTCCCATTCCCCAGGTTTAGAACCTTCTCTCGCATAGTGCAGCAAACCAGGCCTAACCTAAGGGCTGAAGACCAGCAGGTGTCCTACTGTTCCTCCTTCTTTTGCCTCATATTCCACCTCCAATTCGATTTTGTAGATTGCCAGAATATAAATGGAAAGGGCCCACCTCAGGCAGCCATGCCCTGGGCAGTGTAGTGGCGGTGAGGCCTATGATGGGCCTATGATGATTTACTGTGAGGTTAAGCAGCAAATCAGCTCTGCCTGTTTTGTTCTTCTCAAGCAAGAAGAAAACGTCCAGTTCCTGCTGTACAGTACTTCCGCCTTGTCAGTGTTGAGCACTGCTGCCCAAGCCTGAGAGAAGGTCCTTCAGGAACGTCAGTAGATAAAGCCGGTTCAGAAAGGCACTTGCCACTTTCAGGCAGACATCAGAACCACACATAACAAGTCCAGCCCCAACTAACGCAAGATCTGAGCACAGCTAACGTACCTTGTACAGGTACCTTAACAGTATCCACCCTTCCATAATTAATATGCTGTAAACTCAACAGAAAATAGAACTTGTAAAAAGACTATTTTTATAGGCTTATCACCCTGCACTAGAGACGATAAATGTAGTACAACCTTGTGGAAGGAAGGCTACCAGAGCAGCTTAGATGCATGCCTGAAAATGGGAAGTTTGCATATACAGTACCTGTACTTCCATTGTTTTAGCCTTACAGTAGCAATGTAAAATTTTACATTTTATTGCGTCTGTGCTGCATTAGACATTGTTAATAGGTTTCTACAACACATGCGAGGGCAAAGCTAAAAAAAATCTTCCCACATCAACACAGGCAGGCCTGTCTGCCACTGGCACAGTGCAGGGTTCTGTGCTTTTCCTACGTTACTGTGCTCTCCACCCCCACTGAAGGCCAGGGCTCCAGCCATGCAGGGGTTAGATAACCAGGGCACCGGGTTAAACTCAACAGAAAGACTTGGGGAAAACTTACAGAAATGCAAGGACAGGTTGCATCAGATAATTTCAATAATTCATTTAAAGGCATGGACAGAATGAGCCATAAAATAAGTTCTCACTTGCCTGTAAAAGGGGGTTAGCAATGCACTACCTTTATACAAGCACCTGGTAATCCTACAGCAATAAAAAGGACAACCAATCTTAACAGTGAACCCTGACAAGTACAAGAAGAGATCATACAATTAACACCAAGAAGTGCAGATCTGTTGGTACATGACAGGCTTTTCTGGAAAATAGGACCATCCAGATTCTTTTATACCACAAGTATTGATTGTCCTTTTTATTAACAGCAAAATCTTCTAAACATGGTGTCTAAAGACAGTGATTCCTGTTTACCTAAAAATATGACGACATCTAAGAAGTATCTACAGTAGCATCTGCTAAAGCTCAATCTGCACTAATGATGACAATGCAACAGGAGGGAATTTATAATCCGGACTCTCAGGAGAACCATGCACATAGTCACTTAACAATCAAACTTACAATACTTTTCAACAGGTCCTCTGAGAATTAGTCATAACCTAATGTTAGCTGAGGGGCTATGTCACACACTGTGCTGTATGACATATTTTCACTAGCTTTCGTAAGTATTGCTGAAAAGGCACAGAATGTGTGACACTACAATACAGATTTCATCATCTCTGGAAACCTCAGGTTAGCTTGAAAATTAGAGCAAGACTCCATCAATTAACAAGGCAAGCAAAAAAAATTACAGTTACTACATCAGTTGAGCCGTGGTAGCTCAGACGGCAAGGGCCTCTAGCTCCTGAGTGGAAGGACCCGGGTTCAATCCCAGGTAGGGGCAAGCGATATAGCTCTAATTCCTTCCAGCCGGCTCCCAGGTCACCAACTCAGCCTGCTTTCCAAATGAGTACTGGGGGTAATAGGCTGGCCGGAGCGTGATGCTGACCACATCACCTCCACCTCCAGTGTCGGGTGGTTGAGAAAAATGGTGGCCTTGCCCCCCCCCACTCCCCCATGGGCCTTTATGGCCTGAAAAGGGGACCTACCTACCTACACACATTAGTTCTGCTGGGTGCGACTACCATTGAAAAACCCAGCAACTACAGTAATATAAGAGGACCCTACAGGGGGCAGTGCGCACTGTGGTCCATGAGGCAAGCAAGGCTGGGCTTGATTGCTGACAGAACACTCTGCAGCTGAAGTGAGGTCCAGCACAGTGATGGCAGGGAGCTGGCTAAGACATTACAAAACATTTAATGTGCAGCTGGGACCCCTGCAGCCTTTGCCAAGCACTCATAGCTCTGCAACTTCACAGGACTGTGCTGGGGACAGTATGATAGTCTGCTCCACTCATCCCCCCTGCCTGCTTTCTGAACACAGAAGCCATAAGCCATCATTTTAGTCTGTTTATCTATATCACTCACTGAGGGTGCAATTACAATGGACTCTTTCTGTCTGGGCTGTACCTTATACAATACATACACACCATAGTGCTTGCAGAGATCTGTCTTTTGGAGCCTGTTTAGGATGAAAATAAAGGATTTTTTAAATTGTAGTTCAGCCAGACAATGCTGGATATTAGAGAGAAACAAGACTGCCTGGAAACAGCTCATCAAATACAGTATAAAATACAGTAATCAAAACTCAAATGACCTTGAACTCTCAGAACTGCTTCTTTCTGTTATTTCAATATTTGATCAAAAAGCACTGAATTTGGCACCTCAGCTATGGAGCTGTGCATTTTGGCTAATGGCATAAAGGAACCACACTTATTATCGGTGTTCAGCTTTTAAAAACTGTTTGACTGCACAAATAATGTCACTAGCAGCATATTGCCTTTCTCGGCAGGCGGGGCACAAGACTGTAACAGGATTTAGCTGTGAATCACCCTTGCTCAGTCATTACCCAGCCTCAGTTCTGCTCAAATGGAGGCTTAGCTGGGCACGTCTAGGAATCTTGTTACTTGATTCAGAAGTAAACTGGTTAAACTGGAATTGAAAACAAGCACTAGAATTCCCAGACCGGATCATCACAGCTCACCCCGAAGGCGGGACTGGCTCGTCCTGCTCTGTGCAGAGGCACTCCAAGGACACTGGGGCTCTGCTGTGGAGCCCTGGGATTCAGGATAGAACAGTGATTGTCATTAACTCTGTTTGATTTCTTCTTCTTCCTTAGCATTAGGTGAGAATCTGGTGAGGTGTTATTACACATTGTGCTTTTCGGTTCCAGAAAAAAACAACAACAAAGGCTCACAGAACGCCTGCCACACCCTTCATCAAAAGAGATCTCTGTGCATCTGGATTCTGTAAAAGGAACTTCTTCACTTCCATTCTAGCCTTTTCGGTAATGCTTTACTGAATTTGCTGTACAATAGCTTCATAATCCCTTCATAATTGTTACACAAGTCATTATATTCACATGCATAGTGTTTTATAGGGACATGCAGAAATGACAAAACAACACAGCAAAGAAGGCTCCACAGCTGAAATGTTGTGTTTCCTTTCTTCTCTTTTCAGCATGGAACAAACCTTTACCTGTTCCTAAATGACATAACATTTGCTTAAGAGGTCATGACATGACTGAGTACCATTTCTAGGGATTGGTATGCTTCATCATAACCTGCATGTTACGTCATTGGCTCATTCCCATATAAAACATTATGCGATTAAAACATCTTGCGTAGAAGTTACGAAGGGATTATGAAGCCAATATGCAGAAACATTGAAGTAAAGCGTTTTTCATAGTTCATATGGCTCTTCAGAGTCACGCAGCAGCACTCAGCTCTTACCCAGGTATCTGAGCACAGTTTCTTAAGGTCATGTTTCTAGTAGCAAACTCTGTTGTTTTTTTCTTACAACTCTCAAATGACAACCATTTATAGGGGGTGGGGGGAGAGTTGCATGTTGTTTCTTTCTATGACCTTTTATTCTTCAGGCAAATGGCATCACGAAATAGCATCCAAGAGTATTTCAGAACAATCATCCCTAAAGCCAGGCTTCACAGAATGAACCAGAAACAGTCTGGAAACAAACAATTTGGATTGCACATGTAGAAGAAGCCACAGGTCAAAGCGTTTGCTGTCAGACTATTTTTCCTCTCTCTGGGGAGTTGCTTCTGCACACCACAGTGAGGCTGAGAGCACTGGAGACAGAAATTCATTTTAGGACTGAAATTAATTCAGACCTGAAAAAAATCTGTAGACATACTGTGGGTTTTTACAGAAGTGCAGAGAGGTTATGCGATAGCCTGAAAAAAGCCATGTTTCTAAAGCTAGCACTGCTTTCCTACAGGTTAATGAACTGCTAAAAAGTGATTGCCAATTTGTTTTCTCATTGCTTGTCTTTGCATGAATAGATTCACACTAGCGTTATTACACATAAGTAAAATCATCTAAACCTTAGACCAAATTTCATTTTTTGATTATTGCAACCTTTTTTGACTTGAAATACAGTGTGCAGTTAAAAAAATACAATCTGGAAGAGATTCACTGAAATATAGATAAGTTGTATGAAATTTGGCAATTGTGACTACAGTTGCATATTCTGAAACGGAGTTTGCACTGTATTTAGTATCCATGTTCATACCCTGGCTACAGCAGAACCTGGACTGTACTGCAGAGAACAAGAATTAAAAACGATGGTTTGCACTACAGGTGAAGAGATAAGCCAGTTCAGTTAAAGGAGAAGAAGCAGCAGACTTGTAAGAAACACACTCAGGGACATTACACAATCCTATATCTACAGAAAGCTGTGCTGATGAGGCAGTATAAGACACACTGAGCTTTAACTGCGTTCCTGGGAACAAGCTGACACAAGGGCAGGGCTGCTGAGTGTCTGTCAGCTGGCACCTGTCTTTTCACCAAAATCCAAGCGTCCTGGACATATGAGAGTTGCATCATTGAAGGGGTACTGCAGCCCCTGATAGGGAACGGTTATAGCTTTCTCAAAAACAGACCTGGTTCAAAACCAGGCATCTACTGGGCCAGCACCAAAGAATGACAGCACAGACACAGCAAGTGACTTGAGCTCAGATCCTGTTTCCCTGTAGTCTGGTCCCAGCCTGTGTAAGAGAAGTGCGGTCTGCCGCAAAGGTGAAGAAGGAGCAAGAAAGGGATCCGGTGTGCTTTCTTTCCTTTAGATTTTGTGATATTCGTGTTTTTCTCATTTGTCCCCTGTGCTCACTGAGGGCTTGGGCAGTGTCTTGCTCCCGCGGTCCCGGAAGCTGTGGAGGCCGGCGTACTGGAGGGTGCGGGCTGTTTTGAGGCCAAGCGAGGAGAGGGTGAGTGAGGAGAGGGGGGAGGAGGATGTCGGGGAGGCAGAGGCCGTGGAGGCGGGGCAACCGTTGGGCTGGGGCAGTGGAGCCGAGGAGGTACGTTGTTCCTTCACCAGCCTCCGCCGGAAGGTGGAGGAGAGCAGGGCCTCGGTGCTGAGGCTGGAGGCCGACAGGCTGGAGAACAGAGTCTTGGCCGGGCTGGAGGAGGCAGAGAAGGAGGAAGCGGCTCCGTCCTGGGGGTATTTCTTCAAGCCAGGTGCAAATACTGTAGAGGAAGAGGGGAGGCCGGAGGATGTGGACAGGGAGCCAGAGAAAGTCACAGTCTTGGTGTTGGAGAGGACAGGCTCTGAGACACTGCTGCTGCTGCTACTGCTGCTTCCCAGGGCCTGTAGGCACAGTCCCCAGGAGGAAGAGGAGGAAGAGGAGGAGAAGGAGGAAGGAAGGGAATAAAGAAAGAGAGTAAAAAAACAAAGTACAGTCTCATAGTTGGGGAAACCAGGTGGGCTTGACGTGGATTGCCCTCCCCATCTGACACTTGGAGAAAGGAATAAGAAAAACAGGCCAGCAGCAGCTCCTTTACAGTGTGCAGGTTGGCAGGTAGGTTGGAGTAAGTAGGCAGGCAGGCCAGGGCCTCAGTTGGGAGGCGGCAAGAATAGTGGAGTGGGAAACATGAGCTCTGTCGTCAGGTGGTGCAGGGAAGGAGGTCAGGCCGGGCAGGCGGGGACGCTCACTGCACTCCCATATAGAGAGGGGGAGACACGGGGGCACACGGGCACAAGGTCAGGGTGTTGCGGGGTGTCCGGAGATGGAGACAGTGACAGGTGGTGAAGAGGCCGGCAGGCAGGCAGGCAGACAGGTGAAGGTTGTGGAGGGTGAGGAGTCAGTGGAGAAGGGAGGGAATGAAGACAAGAGAAGAAGAGATAAAACAAAAGAGAACAAAAAAGAATAAACACAGGAATTCATTAATTCAAGTTAGAATCCACATGCATGATGTTTGACCTCCTTCCAAACATTTCAAGTAAACAAAATGACACATTTCTATTAACATGCAACCCATTTCACTTAAGACTTTAGTACCAACACCAGTTGACCCTAATTTCTGCGTTTGTTTATACTTCCATCCATCGTATTTCTGATTACTTTATCCAGTTCAGGGTCGAGGGGGAGCTGGAGCCTATCCCAGCAAGCAGTGGGCTCTAGGCAGGACACACCCTGGACAGAACGCCAGTCCACTGCAGGGCACACACAGACACACGCACTCACACTAGGGGTCATTTTCTCAGAAGCCAATTAACCTGCCATTATGTCTTTGGACGGTGGGTGGAAACCCACACGCACATGGGGACAACATACAAACTCCATGCAGATCAAGAATTGAACACAGGGCCCCAGAGCTGCGAGGCAACAATGTTAGGCACCACTGTGCCACCATGCCGCCCTTTGTTACAGACTTAAGTTCTCTAAATGCAGAATACATCTCTCTCAGCATTACAGGATTTCTTTTGTAATGTGGCAATCAGCCAGAAGAAGGCGCTGTATCCACACACTGCTGTCCAGAAATAATTACGTTTACTCCATCTTTGGTTCTGTTACACGGTGACCCTTGCCCGCAAGCAGTAGGCAGAAAGTACATTAATTTAAAGTTACATATTTTTCAAAGATTGCTACACAGCATGTCATGACTAGAACAGCACAAATCTGTGTATTGACACTGAATTAGGATTGCCACCATTTCCACAATTAACGCCCAGATAGAAATTTGGCATCTCTGCTGTCTTGGGGACGGGTTTCCTCCTTGGTTATTTCACATGCTTGGTTTTTGTGAGGTTATGACATATTTCTGGGGATATACTGTGGGATTCTCTTCCCACACTGGACATCAAAAGCCTGGATTTGCCCAAACTGGTGGCAACCCTCAATGAGCCTATCTGTGGAAACGTCATCTGTCCAAGCACTCGACTGAAACAACCAGAGCTGTGCAATGATGTGTTTATTGCCCACTATTTGAAAAATGCAGAATGTCATGGTTATCTGCAGTGTCAGAATGGATGTGCTGCCCCTCCACTGTTGTGTGAATGTGAGTGCACATGAACACAGACACAAAGACACTGACAAGAGCTTTTTGCATGATCTCAGATGCTGCAGAACTAATCAGGTCAGATAAATTAATAAAAAACGTCATAAGCTGTTGCAGAGAGAAGACATCATTATTTCAGTGGAAACCTGTGGATGTGAGAGTGACCTAAAAGCCATGACATGCTGTGTGAGGCTGTTGATATTATTTTGCATCCTTTTTTCCCCAGGGATTCATCATACTGTGATGCTAATCAGCAGAGCACTGTTGCACTGTATCTTATTTCCTTTTTTCCCTCACAATTATTTATGCATTAATTTCCCAGAAGTGTTCTGCCTACTGCTTTTAGTATCAGCTTCTCGGCTTGGCCTCAGCCTTACTGACAGACAGAGGTGCTGTGCTGGAGGAGAGAGGTACAGACAGCAGGATGTAGGAGTTTAGCGGTGTCAGATTTGCAAGCAGGGTCTACACAGCTAGCAAGGCGACTCAGCAGGACCTTCCTGACCTGGTGCCTCAAGCCTGTGGCACAGCCTAGGCTTGACATGCGCCTGCTGCCTCTTCCTGCTCAGCAATGAAAGCACACAGGCCTGGGGCAGAGCTGGCACTCCGAATTTTGAGAGGGCTGAGCTCAGCCCAGTCAATTATCACAATCAAGTAGCACCCTTTCAGGAAAAAAACGCTCCAAACACAGTGTTTCACATCAGTGAAAGCACCTGCGCTACAGCAGGCAATAAATGCCTTTTGCTGCTCACAGTACTCATTTCCATTTGCTCTCAGAAATAATATAATTAGATCCAGATGTGATGCAGAACAGAAATCTTTTAGGTGAGCAGAAAAGCCTCAATCTCTGGTCACAGCACACGTTCAGTTGACACCTAGACACTTAACACAGCCAAGCTCTACCTCTCCCTCCTTCATCAACAGCAGTGCCCATTACTCCGACTTCTTTTGGCGTGTCTAAGATTTGCTTCATTACTTAAAATCCAACATCCAAAACGAGAATTCTCTCTCCTGTGCTCTATTTGAACCCGAGTACCCTGTCAGAAAAGCCCTCAAGTCAGCAGTAAGTTGTGCGGAACAGAAGGATACAATTGTGCCTCTTTTTGAAAAGCAGAGAGAACAACAGGGAGGTGGGCAGCATCATCAGAGCAGTCTGTACGCACAGCAGAGCACACCAAATAAAGAACCCTTATAAAAATCATGTTTGGAAATGTTCATATTTTTATAAGGGTACAGATCAGCATGCATGTTTAGTAAGACAGACATCCCAAATTAGAGGTTAGACCCCTGTGCAATGCACATGCACCATTACATGGGCACTTGTGTATTTAAACCTTGGGTTATCAACACTGAAGAAGCAAAATGAGGGATCTTTTAAAAAACTCTAGCCTCCAGTGACTTTCTCAAAGGGGAATCAGTTTCTGAAACATCATAGGAACTCTTTCTGCAAACCCCAGTGCATTTCTGCAATATGCTACAGTGTGGACCACTGTGTATTACATGACACTGTAATACATTTTATGATGGGGCTCACACAGACGTGCCCTCCAGCTATGCTTTAGGCATTACTGACCAAAAAGTCATTATTTAGAACAACTAAGATGATTATTTTCTATCATTAAAGGGTGGTTTTGCAGTTCCATATTAACATTAGTATTGGATTCTTTAATATGTCATAGGCAGAGTTTAGTCTTACAGTGATCAAAAGCAAGAGTACTGTTACCGAAAATTATTGGACATTACTGATTTGACTGTAAATTGCCCAACTGCCAGGGTGAGGTGGGCAAGGGGTAAGGGGAAATTTTGTTATAGTGGTAGCATTTAGCCCCTGTGGTTGGCTGAGATTCATTTTTCAAATATCTAACTGAATAGTAAACAGACACATGGAAATAACTAAACTGATTAATGCTCATTGTTTTCTAACAATATAGAAATTAAATAACAATAATAACAGTATAAAATCAAAGGCACGTATTCTGGATGCTGTGCTACCGGAAAACTCTGAATGCACAGCAGGAGAGTGAGGCTGAAAAGTGTTTTCTCTTGTGTTGAGACAGTTTTCCAGAGCCCCCAGTGCTCCCATGTCAATACCACCCTCTCCTGGCTTCAAGGAGAGGAGAGACGGGGCTTGGAGTGTACTAGCATGCTGTGACACGCCTCTCTCATGTGGATATTTTTGACTCTGAGCTCCTGAGTAAAAGGAGAAATCATTCAAAAGTGTTTGAAGTCAATGCATTAGAGGAACAGTTATTTAACATAATGGGATTAATACTCACTTGGGCTGTGAGCACAGTGGTAAGCCTGTTAAGGACAGGTGTGCATGTGGGGGCTATTAAGGTAATACTGCAAACAAATCTATTGATTATTAGAAGCTGGCTGCAGAGATAGTATTGCATCATAAAGCATATGAAGTGGTACTATATCCTGTTCTTTTTCTTTTATCAGCACACTGAAACACCTCTATGTATTTCTCTAACCTCAATCAGTACAGTCTGTACTTCCAGGGGGACCAGACGTCTGCCTCAGGGAATAGACAGCAGCTGATGCAGTCTATTTATTCTCCTCTGCTAATTCAGCAGAGATCTTTTACCTCCAGGATGGGAAAATGTTGCTCAATAAAGTTAACAACCAGCAACAAAGAGCCTGGAGTGATTCATTCATTCAGGTTCGTTCAGGGTTTAAGATTGTAATGATTCATATGTTTTAATTGGTATGATTTAAAACCAGAAATAAAAACAAGACAGTGGAAATAGCGGTTTAGATTTCAAATTACACAGACATTGATCCAAAAAGAAGCCAGCGTTCAGTGCTTGCCTGATCTCCCTGTGTTCCACATTTGTAAATTATGCCAACTGCAGGTGTTGAATATCACCATTGGGAAAAGTACAATTAACAATTAGGGTTAAAACACAGAGGGTGCACAATGGGTTAGGGGCAAACTTTATAATGGTTCTCTACATCTCTACAAGAAAGGGGTTAAAGAAAAGGAGATTTTACCTTGAACTGTGGCCCAAGCAGAGTGGACACCCACACAGGGCATGGCTAGTGTGTCATTCAGAACAATAAGACAGTCAGTACTCAGTACAGTCTGGTCTGCTCCTACACTAAGCACTGCACATATTGAAACTGAAACTTTTTTTTTTAGCTTACCATGTTTGAGAGTACCATATCCCTAATCCTAGAGATAACAACAGACATTATCTATCTGCTCTAGGGAGAGGATTAAGAAGTGTGATTTGGCCGTGATTTTGCAGAGAGACAGAAGTCACACAGTAGGCTGATTCAGAATCACCAACCTGCCTTCTCTTGCTAGTGTAAGTTGGGAAGCTTTTTTTTAACAGACAGGAGTTGATTCTGCCCTCCCAGAAATTTTAGTGTAATAATATACACATCTGACAAAAATAATTGCTCCCTCCAGCATCTTACTCTCCAGCCTATAGTTGCCTAACAAACTATCTAAAATGAGGTGTCCTGTGAGTACCTTGAATTTAAGGCAGATCCATCACAGAAATGTCCTCTGGGTGTTATCTTTTATAATGATGTCTAATTTATAACCAGGCTTATCTTACTTCAATAAAGGTAGTCATTCTTTGCAGTCTATAATTCATTCAAGTGTGATGCCCAGTCATGATACTGCTTGTCCATCCAGGGCTGTGCATCTGACAGCCTACAATCTGTGGATGAGCAGGTGAAAAGTACAGGAACTGAGAACTGCAAACAGCTCATCTCTTACAGGGCTCCTCCTCTCTAAACTGCTCTGTGAAAAGTCTAAACTCCAACACATTCAGGTTGGGCCCTGTCAGAGATTGCAGTGTTTATTCCAGGCTGCAAGAGTATTCAGGTTTACTGCCCTTCAAGTGTAACTCTTTGGAACAGTGGGGCTTTATGTACATCAACAGAAATAAAGCTGGTAATTCTGGTGCAACGGTCAGCAGCTTTGCTACAGAAGCAGAAACCTGAGGTGGCTCCAGGAGGCATGCCCACCCCAGCCCTTGCCCATCTCCCAGCATCAGACAGCAAATTTTAAACATTGCATAAGAAAAGCATGAGATCGCTCAACACAGATTTAGTTCTTCAAAATCAACTCATCGTGGACAGTGTAGCAAACTGTAGTGGATGAGCTAGTAACTACTGGAGCTGCTTGCCACATCACCGTTCAGTTGTTCAGCTATTAGAAATGATATCTAATCATACAAAGAGCAGAAATGATGCCCCCCAGCCCTCTCTCTCCACCGCTGCCTTATTCTTTCAGCCTGTAGGCTGCTTCACGTTCAGGTTGATAAGACTGCTGTGGCAGTGTTTCCAAGATTTATGGTAGGACCTTTTCATACTTAACCCAGGACAGAAGAGTGCAAATGATCATCTGAAAATGCTTTTGAAACAAACAAAAAAATGCCACTGACACCATCAACGAGAATCTGTGTTCACAGTCAAGAGTGCAGTTTAACCATGGCAGCAAAAGGGTTAGTAGCACACAACATTTTACACATGAGTCATTGCACAGTCAACAGGATCACACCTGGGAAATAATCAACGCTGTGAAGACACTGGAGTAGTTGATTATCTCAAAAGTGCAGCAATGATCAACAGACAAACTAAGAGAAACCACAGTTAGAGGTATAATAGCACAACCATGAGCCCTGTTCAACTATCAGGACTGAAAAGGACTCTGGTGACTTTCCAAAAGGTACCATTCCATTAGTACATTCAATGTTAAATACATACAAATGGTTTTCAAAGGTATTCAGTCTACGTGTGTGTAGATGGAGGTAGGTAGACAATAAAGACAGAGAGATCTCTACTTACTGTTGCATAAGCACATTTAAATTAGCTTTACATACTGCTTCTACATATTCTACAATTTCATTTTTGTACCCCATTGCATATTTAAATCCAGACATTTATACTGCTTATACAGTACATGCCATCTTGTCTTTTGAATGCACTGGGAACCTGGATGGATGGGACACAGCACAGGTGCGCTACTTTGTGTAAGAGGTGTCCATCTCTCCAATTAATAACCTTGATCTCACTGTTCCACACTGCAAGCTGACTGACTGTCCCATGTTTCTCTTAGTTCTCAGCTATGGCTGGGCTTTAGCAATTGCAGATGTGCTGAAATGAAACTCATAAGCCTGTGTTGGGATTTTCCTGGTGACTAGAGCTTTGCAGATGGCTGACAGGAGCGGTGAGACAGAGTCCGGATTTGAAGTGGATGAGAGATGGGCAGAGAAGGATAGGGGAGTAGGCTGGGTGGTGTGATGGGAGAGAGGGAATTGGGGGGAGTGGTGTCGAGGTATCGTCTGTAAAACCCAGAGGCTGAACCTTCGCTAGGAGTTCAGGATTTTCTTTGCCACCTGGAAACTTGAGGATCTCGAGGTGCTGGAAGAAATCTGTCCCAAAATCCGCAATCCTGCTGCAGCTTTGCCATGCTCTCCTTTGACGACTGTCACTTAAAAATGCATTGGCGATCGACCCTTTGTTCCAACGGCTGAGATTTCCTGGAAATATGTAAAAGATTCCTTGTGCATGCAGAAGTTTCCCGTGACAGCCTGTTAAAACAGCTCTGAAGACTGATGGCTGATGGAGACCTGTGTGTGACGCCTTGTCTTACGGTTGACTGGCCCATCGATGTGAGAAGACAAACTGTGTGAATAGTTCAACACACATGGCCTCCCCTGTTTTCCGATACCTCCTGAAAAGTGGTCAGCGTTCAATCTCCATCTGGTTCCCGGCCCAGGTCAAGTCAATAAAAATAAAAAAAAATAGCTGCCAGTACCAGGAAATGTAAAGCCAGGTGTTGTATATCATGTGGTTTTTAATTGTTTTTTAGGAACGGTCTGATGCCACACAAAACACATACCCAAATATAAGAAAAATCAAAAGTAAATCAGTAAATGAGCAAGTAGTGAAAGCCTGAAGATTTGAGACTCCCTTCTCTTGGTCCTCTGCATCTTTTGGGACAATTGAGTACGCCTAAAGGAGTTAACTTGCACTGGCCAGGTGTCTGTACTGGCAGCCTGGGCTGGCTCAGGAAAAGCGAGAGGCAACTGCACAACTCTGAGAAAAATCTTATTTGATCCTAACTAAAGTCTATCAAGACAAGATGGTGCGGCTTGCAGATTCCAGTTAAAGCCGTCTGTCCTCCATCCTGCCTGCTAGAATGTGGTACTGATCGTGCTCCATGTCTCAGACCAACAAAGAGTGTCATTTATACTGCAGCTTGCATATTAGAAGCACCAACAGCGCATTGTTTAAGTACGTTTAGAGAGAATGTTCATCATGTCAAACAGTTGGCTACAAAGAACACCTTTTATACAAAGTCCTTTTATACACAGCATACAATGGTCCAAAACAGATGATTTTTGTCTAAGAGCTTGGCCACCTTTTGTCTATTCTGTAAATCAAGCAGTTATTGCACACACTGGGCGAAGTTACAGAACATGAACCATATCCCCAAGCTCATGTCACAGGGCCAACACAGCAGAAGCCTGTTCCCAAAGAGTCACAGGTTTGCCGGGACTATATGTGAAAGGTTAGCTATTGCAGCCTTGTCCATAGCACTGTGAGGTGTGAACCCATAACCTTCTGCCTTCAAGCCTGGGAATCCACCAACTACAGTAACTTTAACCAGTTGAGCAGGACAGGTCTGATTGGTAGGTGGACTTACTGTATATATTCAAGCCTTTTAGATCCCTGTGCCTTCCCTTAATTCAGCACCCCCAGTACAACCATCATGACCCATCCTCACCATAAATCTTGGAAATTGCACCAGCAGTGTCTTATTATAGCTCACTTTAATATCAATACAGACTAATAAACCACAGCCCCATCACGCAGACTGCGAAAATTCCCCTATGGATTTAAAAGCATAGAAGTGAAAGAGACCATGCATATTTGATTGTCCCAATAAATTATCCTTTGTAAATGCTAAAAGGGCCATTCCTTTTCACAATCACCTGCTTGTTACAATATTCCCATCTGCGACTAAGAATCAAAAGATTCTATTTAAAAAAAATGTTGGAAGTGCTTATCTTGATGACTATAATACAATTAAAATGACAAAGATCAAAGCAGATGCAGCTGGCATGGAGATATAAAGTTTTTTTGTGTAAATCCAGAACTGAACAATGTGTGACAATCCCATTAAACTCCCCCTTTGGCCTGCTTCAACACAGCCACGTTAGTACCTAGATCTACAGTGCCAGAGAATAAGCTGAACAAATCCAACAAAGGGATCTGATCTTGGGAGGGGATCATTCAAGCTTAATTTTTCTTATCAATGCATTTGAGGGTTGCAGTTAAGGTATTAATCTATGACTGCAATGCCAAGGCTTTAAGCACATTGGGCATCGTAGCTCTGCCTTGATGTAGGAAGACCGGGTACAACAGCTGTCTGCAGATCCTAGAGTGTCTAACCTAGACATGGCCAATTCACAGAGACACTGTCAAAGATAGAGGAACCTTCTGTTCCAGCCATCTGCCCCACCCTCTTTTTTAAGCTGTCAGGATGCTGCCTTGTATTCCTGGCGTATTCTCCACTGACTGAAGGCTAACCTCCCAACGAATCACCAGAACCTGGATTTGGAAACCGTGTCTGGTTGCTAGTCGTAATCAAAGAAGGCCATTCTGAAAGAATCTCAGATCTTAAAGCAGTACTTACAGCATCTTCAATCTCGAGTTTCCCATTAATTGATTAAATGTACCTCCATGGTGCTTCTTCATTACTCAACAGACTCTTGTAACACATTCCTGCAGCAGAATTAACTACAAGAGCCATGCACTGATTAAGGTCTGTCCTGTTCTGTTTAATCCCATTTACACTTCCTACTCTTCTGGAGTACTGAGCACCATCTCACTCCATCTCTCTGTCTCCACCTCTTTGTGTATTTAAATTTGTAAAAACATTTTAAAAATTTCAAAATGATATTCTTTTTGTTTGAACAGGGGATGTTAAGAGGTTTCCTAACCCTGCTCACAGTGTTTCAGTTGTACTTCCCTCGTCTGTTCTTGGTTTGGCTTTCTTTACTTGTGTAGCTATTTGGAAATCTGTTAAATGCTGAGCTTGTCTCAACAAACATCTGGCATCATAACCAGTGGGCACACATATACGGAAATGTCAACATTCAAACTGAATTCAGAAATAGCTGAAGACGGACATAGCCTCATAAAAAAAAGAACCTCCCATCAATAATCTTAAAGAAAAAGTTTGGTTCTTGCCCTCGTAGCGAAGTGATTACGATGAATTTCTATGCAACTTAATGTGTCCATTTTGATGTGTGTATTTGACTTCTAACACAAGCTCCAGTAATTGGTGATACAGCAGGGAATCTTAGTAGTACTCCAAAATTTATATGCTGGCTAGTTTGCTGCAATTACATCTATTCCATCACAGGCTACACTCCACATTGACAGTGCCCTTGTGAATGGTGCTACTTCAGACAGTGCCATGTCTGCACTGAAATATTGCTTTTTTACAAATGGAATCCAATGTCTAGAAAGGCTGTTTACTGACAGGGCAGTGTCATGCTGTACGGGGAGCTGGAGAAGTACAGCACAACACTATGTTGACCGGCAAACGTTCTGTACTGCATTCTTCTTCACCAATTTTTTTTTTGCAAAGCTGGGTAAATAAGCGTGATACAAAAAACATCAAGAAAAGGTAGCATATGGCTGCAATGGGTGAACAGTGCCAAATAGCTTCTTGTGCTGCTCCATTGCAACCTCAAGCTCCAAGGCCAAGAGATCAGAGGTGCTAACACTGGACACCACATCAGCTCGCCGTGCCACAATGATTTCAGTGTCCCTGAAAACACTGCAGCAGTTATGACGCAGTTACCCTGTGTTGCCTGTTTTGGCTTTAGATAATTTCAAGAGCATTAGAACCCGTGTGTCACATATCAGAACACACAGGACTGGTAGTTGGCAACTACTCTGCTTGGGCAAACTGCAGGTCTCTTTCCCTGTTAAGCGATACAGAGTCAACATGGTGTCCAGCCAGCAAACCGCCCGCTGTTCAGGGCCTCCCAGCAGGCTGGGTTTGTCAACGGCACAGTAGTAAACACTAGTGAGGGTGTCGGTGAAGGCAGTGCGGCTGCCGAGAGGCCTCGTCCGGCAGGGCCTTCAGAAGTGAAATACCTGCTGCTGGCCCTGGATCTTGAGGAAGTCCTCGCGCTGCTTGCCTGCCTTGCTCTTCTCCGGGCTGCTCTGCTGGATGTTCTTCAGCCGGGAGGTGGCGGAGTGGAGCCCCTTGCTGGAGCCGGAGGAGCCGCCGCCCGTCTGTGAAGGTGGGAAACAGGGATGAGTCGAGCCTCCCACCAAAACTGCCTCCTGTAATTATGAAACCGCCAGTTATTGAGTTGGCCATTTTGGTGCCAGTTACTTAGCGGCTGCTCTCCGTCCACAAGTTACGGAGCAAATTCAGTGGGACAGTGTTGCTGAAAACAGCTCGAGTGCTTTACTCCTTCATACCTAACAACATCCTCCAGGATGAAATCTGTGGGACACCTTAAAGAAATCTTTAGAGCAGGCAGTCCAAGACACTTTCTTGCTTTCTCCTAAAGCACATTTGTTCTACTTTTGTTGTTTTTTTTAGCCCTGACAGAAATAAAGGGCCTGTCACTCACTCAGTCATTTCCATAAATTTCTTGTCCTCCTCCTCACACCCACGCAGTCTGTATATACTGTATAACTCTTATAACTCTTGTTTTTTTTACATTAAGGCTAACCAGATTTTAAACTCCCTTAGCGACTTGGCCTTTGTACAAATGCACTGAAGGGCTCCTGCTGTGCCAAGACAGAAAATTATTTTTTTGTTTCTTTAAAGATTGATTATGAACATTATACTGCTCTAATCCTGAATGTAGGGTCCTGTTCTCGCATGCTTACCTTTTTAACTCATGCCTTGTGTTTAAAACTTGTGTGAAGTGAATGGAGGAATATGTGAGTCTGTGCTGCGCTTTTGAACTGTTGATCAATCGTTGAGATCTGACTGTCTTTTTAGAATGACATTTCAAAAGCAGATGTCTGATTGCCGTTTGCAAATCAAGAGTAATTTGTGATTCATACTGAACACCAGAGTGATTAATAGGGCTTTAAACAAAAGTATGGTGGAGGTCCAACCCTCATTTCCCCCACTTCCACCTGCCTACGTATAAACATTATGTATCTTGCTTACTCACTCGCACATTCAATTTTCTCATCCCTCCCTCCTCCCTAGCTCTTCCAGGTGGGGTTCCCCTACCCCTCGTCCTTACAGAGGTTGCTAATCTCCTTAACAAGGCAAGTTACCACGGAAAAATTCTCTATTTGATTCACGCCTCTTCTCCTCGTTTATAACAGGCAGAATCAAAACTGAATTTCTTTATTCAATTCTACTTTATGCATATTAAGGCAATATGCCCTGGAAAAATTCTAACTATTGAGTAGGTTCCTCAAGGCTTATTCACACATGTCTTCAGTGCCATCTAGGAATTCTTCCCGATGGCGGAAATGAGCAAATATTAAGTCAATGTTAGAGCTGTATTTTTGTAAATAGAGCGAAAGGATAAAGGATTTTTTCTTTATAATTTTCAAACAACATTATTACAAATAGTTAGACTTCAAATTGACTTACAGAAGATGGCAATTAGGTTTAGCTACACCTGTAACTAAAATAGCAGGGATAGAGAGTTGAGGGGTCTTACTGATGAGGCACAGGTACAGTATATAGTAGGATTATACGTGGAATAAAAGGCAGTAAGCTGATAGGGTAGATGGCATCCTCCAGAGGCCAACCAGAAGAAAATTTCAGTCTATTCATGATTTTTAATAACAGCTTAGTCCAATACTGTTCATGGTAAGCCAGTGCCTATCCCAGCAGGCAAGGGCATATGCAAACACAAGGCACACCTACATACAGTAGGACAATTTAGAGATGCCAGTTAACCTAGGCAGCAGCCTCTGGACTATGGAAGGAAACTGGAGCATCCAGGGAAAACTCATTTGGCCATAACATAACATGCTCCAGGATCCCATGAGTCCCATGACCCTGGAGCCGCGGAGGAGACACACTGAAGCACTGAATGCCCTGCCATTGTGCTGCCCCAAACTGCACCTCCTCTTGACAATTAACTAACAAGTGGACTAATTTTAATACAAATCAAAATTCATTATCCCGTCTAACCAGGTTTCTCTTGGGAAAACAACTGTTTCCAACACTTCTTTAGATTTTAATTGAAATTATAGACATTTTTTTAATGCTCAAGAAACATTTAATTCTGCTAAAACTTCCTTCACATTAGTATATTTTTTCCTCAACAGCTAAAAGCAAGAACCTTTTGAAAATACTTAATGATTGCACAAGTATTTATTTTAATTACGCAGAGACAGAAATTTAAATGAAAACTACAGCAATGAGAAGATGGGGTACCCATTAAGGATTCTTAATGCCTTTTTCATTAGCACTGTAAGGATTCTTTGAATTGCTCGGCTGTGATGGAAATTCTGATTATGCCGTCTGTGGCAGGGATTGTGCTTATTAGTTCTACATGCTCGGAAATGAGAATCTGGATGATGTATTGTGTACGTGTCATAAATGTTAATGCCTCTCACGGTCTGGAAACCAGCTGGAGCACAGGCATTCTGGCAGAACAGATTGAGAGCTCGCAACCATCAAAGTGGGGACAAGAACCTTGCTTTCCTCCAAACCGAGCGCTGCTGAGTTACCTCCAATTGTTTCACCTGTGAGCTCTAAACTGTCAACGGGGGAGTTAACGTTGATTGGAGGATTGATGCACCTCTACCTGTCAGATATCATGATCCCACAAGCATCAGATTGTCTGGTTATGATTGGGTAATTGAAGTCACGGTAGGTTAATGACCTACCCCAGACTCCAACAGATGATGGCTGGACTACAGAGATCACCTTGGACTCAGTTCAGGGCCTGGAGCTTACATAATGTACTACTGTAGGTCTACAATGGTGAGGGAGCCTTCCAGTGACAGTCCTGTAATGCATGTTTTCTCAGACTCATACTGCCCGACAAAAGGTTTTGTTTTTAGAATGCAAATCTGTCACATCTGTCATCAGCCTTGAGTCCTAATCTCTCTTATCTATATTTATCATCTCAGTTAAAGGCTCTGTAGCTTCGGCTGTCTAGACAGGCTTAGCTGACGCATTTCCCAAACTCTCTTTTACAGTACAGAGTGCTTAGCTGCAGCACTGTCAGCAACAACTCCAAGTCCAATAAAGTCTGGCTTGTTCTCTGATTGCAGTCGTCATTGTTGCTGTTGTAGCTCTGACACAATTTTGTGCTAGCCCCAGTTTCAATGACACGGGTGGGCCATCATCACTTAAAGCCTCTCTAATCGTAAAAACCTCTGGAGGACTAAATAAGCTGATTGCTTGAGTGTTACTGCAGTGAGAGAGACACAGGGAGAGTCATATGGGGCATGTGAGTGCATTAGTCAGTTGTGTGTGTATTCTTATAATGTGCATCCTAGAAGGATACATAGTTCAGTATAAGCTACAGTTAGTTGTAGAGAAGGCATGGAATCCGGCAAGCTAATAGACCTTTTTCTAAAGTATATTATTACAAGGGCAAGAACATGATCAGTCATTTCATGGTGTCTTCTACACATGCTTGATTATATTGTGGTTTTTATTCTACTGCGCTATGAAGTGTGTAGTCTGCTTTATTTAACTGCACGTATTCCTTCAGTACTTTTGCACTGGGATAAAGGTTAGGAACATTTGCTGGCCTCACTCCTAATTAATCTGTATTTATACCAAAATGCAAACAGACATTGGAATCAGACAGAAGACAGGGGGAGAAGAGTCAATCATTTCAGAATACAGGAGAGCAAAAAATGCTAGATTTTGTGAGGCAAATAAAATCAAGAGACCTCACCCAGATGAGAGAGAGAGATTGGTGAAAATGAAGCCAGTTTATTGATAGACAGGACTGTTTACAGAGTGAAATTAGTGAAATTACACCACCTCAGAGCAGGAGGGAAACAACACACCAATACCTTCTATACAACTAGAAGGCATCCAGAGGTATGCAACCTTGGCTTCAGCAACATGACACACTCCAAAAATACGTCAAAATCAGAATAACCCTGTGGTACAGGTCTGATAGGTCTTGGATACTGTGTCCATCTATTAATCTACAAAGCAGGTAGAGACAGCATCCACAGATTAGTTACAGAAGGGGCAGTGTTAGCTCTGCTTATCTTCCGAGCCCAGATGGCACAGGGAAGAGACCCACACAGCACTATAAATGCATTTCTGCAAGAGGTGCTGCACGGCCAATCAGATATATACCTACACATTAGCACTGCACAGGCAATGAGAGCTCTAAAAGTAAATCCGGTATTATCATTCATATAACAGCTACAATCACTGTTCTTTTACTTTTTTACATAAATATAAGGTACCCTACAGAGCCTTCCCCCATTGTGAGAGCTTAATGGAATGCCAGCGTCCATGTGTTTCTTGGTTTTACTCTTTTTGAATTCTGTTATCTGAAAGCAGGGTTGCAACCATTTCCTTATTTGAGCCAACAACCTCAATGAAAATGATTTTTAGCCTCTTACTATAGTCTGTAATTTACCCATTATTGTGAATGCAGATCCACATCTGATGTGTGATTTCATGGTTGTTTCAAATTTTTTATGATGAGTTTAAATCAACTAACTGTTTGGTACTGATTCTTAAAATCAGTAAACTCTGTACAGAATGAATTCTGAGTTCTAATTCAGAGAGCAGAAAGCCAACAGACTGTAGTAATAGAGCTCAAAAATCAGATATGCCAAGGAAGAAGGGAATTCTGTCCTTCTGCCTATTTCCCTCTCAAGAAGAGAGACAGACTCGAGGGATCAGAAGATCGGGAACTCTAGCCCCAGAGGAAGAAGGGAGAACTCATCAGCCGAAAAATTAAAGAAGGCCAGGGAGAAACCTTAGCAGCATCCAGCGGTAGGGAGGTTGGCTTTGGTGGAACTGGAGGCTTCTTCCTGGTGAGAGATGCTTGCTCTTGGTCTCTGGTTTGGGACTGCAAGTCTAAGCTCTCTTTAGGTCCACTGGTCTGTTCTGTGACTCCTGATACTGCGCCCAAGGGTGTCTCACAGTCTGCCGTCCCCAGCTGGCCTAAGAACTCCTTGGAGAAGAGGTACTCTGCTGAAGGGTGTGTGCTGATCTCCTGCAGCGTACTCTCTAGCTCGCGGATTGTCTCCTCCAAGCTGTCCAGCTGCTGGTACGTGCTCTTCCTTATCTCCTGCGACCGTGCTTCCAAAACGTCAGTGCCCCTGGGCTCATGACCCACCTCCGGGGAATCTGCAGACAACACCTTTCTGCCTCGGTGCTGTTCAGAACCAGTCAGCCCATTGGGTTTCAATGTCACATCATCTACTTCTGGAGGCTGACCATTTTGTCTAGTACCACACTCGGTGCTGGGGATTGGAGGTCCTGAAACCACGTGTGGTGTAGATCTCTGGAGAAGACCATTGGAGGAACTGTGTGTGCTCTTTCCTGATATTTGATCAGCTGCCTTTTCTGGTTCAGATGCCTCCTTTCCCTCACTGAAGGCAACCTGTATGGTCCTCTGTCCTGTCTGAAGCCCAAGCTCCAAGGCTTTGGTCAGTGCCCTCAGCTGTCTCAGTGGTAGTTTGATTCTGGGTTGATTGCCACTAACTGCAGAGGTACTGGGGGTCCTGTGTGACCTCACTGTTCTTGGTTTCGGTAAGGGCTTCCCTGTAGGACTACAAGAGTCAGTGGGGTCATCTTCCTTCGCCTCCTCCATCATTAAAGTCAGCTGCCTGTATGCCGTCCTGATCTCCACCGGATCATCAAACACAAAAATCAGGGGGGTCTTGCTCAGCTGAATCTGAACGTGGGGCTGGGTCTTTACTCCCTCCCCTGTCCTATGAAGCCTCGACACAATCTGGTCTTCCTGTCTCTGGGTGGGGAGGCTGAAGACCTGAACTTCCTCCCCTGCCTGTCTGATAATCTTTTGGATCTCCTCCCTTGACACAGCCTCCACCTGACTCTCTGTTATGATCAAGGCCAGCTCCTCCTTTGTACTTTCCTCCTCGTCTCCCTCTGCTTCAAAAGACTCCTGAATCCTCAGCTCCCATGGAAAGGGTTTCCTGCGTTGTTTTCCTGGGGAGCTCACAGGAGTAATGGAGACTTTGCTGGCATCTCCCTGAGCTGACAGAGAACCCATGGAAGTCAGGGGAGACTGAGAAACGTGCGATTCCAAAGTATTCCCATCCTGGGCAGCTCCATACTCTATACTACCACCTAAAGGGAATTTGTCATAGTTCTCCGTGGAACTGGGCTGGATGGTACTCTTTGGAGCTGAACTGGCTGTGATGACTTCATAGTCCAGCGGTCTCATAACACCAGTTCTGTCTTTTCCTATGCTCTGTTCAGACTCCTCCAAAGCTGCACTAGGTGCACTCTCAGTTGGGGAGGATGGGGCTGAAATCCACTCTGTCAGCACGATTCGGGGGACCTGACGGAGGGACAGACTAGTAAGCTGAATATCCTGTTCCTGTGAAGCAAGAACAGATGATTTTAGCAAAAATCATAAACCAAAAAATGATAACAATATATTCATCTAGCTCATAATAATATTACTTTTATGTTACCTCAAATATTAAGAAACGGTAGAAAACACATGTAGATCAGCCTGCTATACTGATTTTCCAATTATCCAATAAGTGAAAATACAGTAACCATCTAGAGCTAACAGAAACTAGGTGATACAAACATTTCGACTGTTTTGATCATTAACTCCAAGATTCACGCAAAAACATAATCTGAACTGTAAAATGAAATGAAGTAGATTTTTTGACTTTATTTCATGGGTATTCAGATTTGATAAAATTTTCTTACTATGGTAAAATTTCCTGAAACAAAGTGTCTTTATGCTTCTTCGATAATTACCTACAAGACTTCCAAGACCAGCACTGCATTGGTGAAAACAGCAAATTGTCAGCATACACAAAGTGAAGGTTTCTAAAATAAGGCTTGAGACTCTTATTGCATGGATGAAGCCTGACTCTCCAGGTTAGCATCACAATGTGGGCTTTTTCCACTATGAATGGCAAAAAAGGTATTTAATAAGCTTTCTCTAAAGGTGATGTGGCAGGGAAACTGTCATGGCCAGAAATCTGTGGAACAACATATATTACAAAACCAGGCTTTGACTTCTTTTCCAGACGCAATGAGTTTCAGATGTATCTTATTTGTAAGATTGTTTCAGGGCTTGTAAAGGGGAACAGCACAATTCTATTTTTTTTATGAATGCAATCATGCACAGCTTGGTATTGTAGTTGGATAAATGACATTTGTAAGGGTCAGAAAAGAAGCTGGTATTCAGCCCAGCTGCGGTGGCTGGTGTGGAATTAAAGCAGGAACTGCGAGCTGAAACCAGCCCTAACAGGACACAGAGCTCTGTGAAGCAGGGTGTAATTTGACTGGACAGGCCTTTTCACAAAGAAGTACAACTCCAGCAGGAAACAGAGTTGTACTTCTCTGTGAAAAGGACGACCTGACTTTTTGGGATTGCTCTTTAATAGGTTGCATTCCGCATTGTTTTTGTGTTGAACAGCATCATAGTTTACTATTCTTACTATCTTGGACCAATGTTTTAATATTCTGGCACCATCAGGTCCATAAAGGAGTCCAAGCCCTGTCAACCTGCTGTTTCTTTATTCAAAGAAAGATATATTGTCATTGCTATTCAAATGTTCTGCAAGTGTTGTTACACACTGAATAAGGTTCAAGTCAAGCAACATTTATAATCTTCATGCAGGGATACACAGACCTAATGTTTAAGAAAACAAGAACATCATTGAAGAAAGGGGTAATGTGACTGATTAAGACAGGACAGGGAAAGAGCCGATAATCTCTAGATATATATTATACTATCACAAGTATAAATATGGCATGTTTGTGTTTTCTGGCAGCTTTTACTTTGGTTAAAAGACTCAAATCCAGAAAGAAAAGAAAACTGTATTAATGCAATAGAGAAATCTCTTTAAAAAACATGAAAGCTGAGATTCTCACCTGGGAGTCCAGTGAGGATGTGCAGGTATGGAGCTGAGCCAGGCAGTCAAGCTCCCCCTGCAAGCTGGTGGTGTGCAGTGCTGCTGAGGACAACTGTTAAACAGGGCACAGCATGGGAGTTTACAAGGCATACTGGGCCATAACCACGGTGTATTCTCTACAGCCTGGTGTGCTTTATTTAACAAGGAAAATAAAACTCCATATCTTACACTATCACAAAGAAACATTTGCACGGCCTTCAAGGACTCTGAAGCTAACATTCTGGAAGATGTATGTGACTCTTATAGTTTGCTACGAGGAAAAAAACAGCTGCAAAGTAAGATGGGAGTAAATATTTTATGACTATGACTCAAGGCCTCAGATCTCCTTGTCAGTCTTCAGCTTCATCTCATTCTTTGCACGCTTTTTAAACACGAACAAATTCTTTCTGATTCCATGCACTGCCCTGGAGAAAGGTTGCGTTTATTAAAGTGACGGGCCATCTAGAAATCTCACGCTATCCAGCTACTGGCTGTACAGTACCTTGTATAAAACATCAGAGCAGAGTGCAGGCAAACATGTGCTGGTTGTGTTCACCCAGATACAGATCCATGCTGGACAGTGAACTATAGATGTGAGAGATCCGCATCTCCATGTGCACTACCTCACCGTGTTTCAATGACAGAGCATCTTTGATTGTCTGTTGTCCGAGTTAGAGATGACAGTAGGAGCACACAAAAAATGTGTCGTTACCAGGTTAGTATGAAGCCTTGTAGCCGTTATGACAGCTGATGGTTTGAATGGGATCAGTTAGGCAAAAAGAGAAGATCTAGTTTGTAAAGACAGAAGCGGGGACTCAAACAGAAAACACAGCACTGCTTTGTAACAAACTGAATAGCTGAAGACAAGGAAAATTCCTGGGCAACAGCAATATTTGCTTTGCAGTTTCTGATACATTTAAAATAGGGTCAGCCAAGTTAACAATCTGCAGCTCTCAACGGAATATGCCAACACTGGAGACAACTGCAGTATAAGACTCCAATCAGTATGAAGTAGCAACGGGGAAACACTGAAAAACCATATGTTGTGACTCTATGTTCTGTTCAGCAGATATTATATAGGGTGGTGATGCAAACTGTGCACGCATGAAAGCAGTGTGTCCTGATTTACAGGGATCACACACAGGTGCTGTGGCTCTTGGCTGAATCCCCCTGCAGGTTAGTTGAGTTGGGAGAGGAAGGAGGCAGAGTGCAGAGGTGAGGCAGAGGGCCTCGGAGGCTGCCGTCCACACAAGCCTGTTACCTTCCTTCCCGGGGCCCCTGGGGGCCACAGCTCCAGGCTGGGGGGGGCCGTGGCTCTGCGGAGGGTGCTGGGCAGGGAGTGGGGAGGGGAAACTTTGGCTTTGACTGGGGCTCTCTGAAACACCTGCCAGGGTGGAAACACTGTGAGCGAACAGCAGGAATTAACACCAATCACACAGGACTGCGCAGCACACTGTAAAGGCAGTGTCTTGACTATCCAGGACACTGGAAAGGCCCTGAACACAACTGGGCTACTTAGGCTAACTTACTTAGGCTAAGTTTTAAGATCATAATGACAGAATGAAAAAAAAAATGACTTGGCACTGTAATACTGAACTATTCCCTTAAGAGCTGCTTTAAGAGAATGCAAGATAAATACTGCCCATTAAGCCTTGGTCATTCCCTCAGACACAGTTAACTGTCTCAGACACTTGGATCATGAGACTATAAACAGGTACAAGGCTGTTTAATCTTCATAGCTTATTCTTACACCAATTCTAGCAGGATTAAAAAGGAGAGAAGGACAAAAAATGGCCATTAAAAACCTCAACAGTCGATTAATCGCTGAAAGATTAAACTCTGAAAAACCATTTAGCACAAGAAGGGTCATTCCTTAAGAGCTAGTTGAAAATACATCTGGCCCGTTGTATTTGATGGCATGTTGTTCATCAGCCCGAATCACCACAGTGGCCTTGTAACACCGCAGTGTTAGAGCGACACCTACACTCTTCACTTTGATGGATACAGGCGTGGTTATTGTTTGTGCATGCAGGTGTATTGATGCCTCCGTACTCTGCCAAGCTTTTCATTGTGTTTAGCCTTTTACAGCAATAGGGTGCATTGTCCTAGGGCTTGCACCATAAAACGACTGCTGCATATTCTGTTATGACGGATAATTATTTGGGTCGGGTCTGGCTTCCTAAGCCATCCTGCGGCACTGTGTGGCAGTTGCTGAAGGAAGAGAGCATTAAATAAACACAGATCGTTTTGTAGATCATCACTCCATCGTTACAGTAACAGTAATTTTTCAGTTCCCTACAGTCCCCTGCACATATCTTGGAATGCTCTTTAAATGTGTATCCATCCCATAATTTGCTTCTTTCCAAAACTGCCCATACCTCCAGCTCTGCAATGATTTTCTCCTCATCGTCCTCGTCCTTCACCCCCGAGGCGATGACAGGGGGGGTGGAGGCCGGCCGGGGGGCTTCGGAGACTGTCCGCCTAAGCTTCACGTGGGGCTTCTGTGCTTCTGTCTCTTCCGACTCTGACTTCTGCAGGTGAGGGAGAGGATGAGAGCGTGTCCGATCAGGTGCATTCAGTGCACATGAAAAGGCATCATTCTCAGACCCTGCGCAGCTCATCGGATGATTCTAAAAGGTTAGGTTTCCAGTTAGGACTGCAACAGGTACTTGCCAAAGACGTGGCAACCCCAGGATCTGAAAAGGTGCAGATCTGAACAAATACACTCGATGCCCAAAGGTCAGCTCCCAGTGAATGCTTATTTCTGCTACAAACAGGAGACGCTGTATATTACAACCCAGGGTCTTATTCTCATCAATTTTATTTTTAATGTAAAACCTGGAATGCCTTTTTTGCATGCTGTCCGAGTTCCCTCCCTTGGGGACCCACCTTGATAGTCTTGCTGGTGACAATGACCTCTCCACTCCGGGTGGTGGTGAGCCCGTGGGATGATGGGAAACTGCGGCGGGGTGGAGGGGGAGGGGGCGACTTGGATGGCTTCTCCGTTCGATAGCGGGGTACCGTTAGCTCATCTGAGGGAAAGGCAGAAGAAGAACATAACAATGCAAACAAAATCCTAGTTCCACCGGCATCTGATAGCTCAGAGCACAGAGACCATGTTCATACAGCACAATTCAAAGCCTTCGCCTTCTCTACTCAGGGCACTTAAAATATTAAGAACCCCCAGGTAAGTGAATACACTCTTTCAGTAGCAGGCAAATCTGTGGTTGACACGAGATACTGTAGCTGCCTGTTACCTTCCACAAGCAGAACAATCCCCAGTTGAAAACCAGAGGAATGTTCATTTCTATCCTAAACCTCCTCATCCTCACATTCAACAGGAATGTTACAAGAACAGGAAAGTTTAAGTTACGGGAATATCAAAATCTTGTGGAATGCAAGCCCATTCTGTTTTGAAGAAGCTTCTTTAATATTTTGGCCATTATGTAGGATATAACATACAGACTGTTTCTCCCTAGTCTAAGACAATCCACTTTCACCTACTGGACCAATCACACAGACAGACTCAGACACAAGAGGCTCAGGCGGCAGAGTCTCAGTAAGGGAATGGGTGAGTGTTTATTCACTTCAGTGAGGGGTACAGAGTGCTGTCTGAGGGAGGGAAGAGAAGGAGGCTCACCGGAGCCACGGCGTGCACTGGGCTCACTCTTGCTGGACAGCTTGTGTGCGATGTGCTGGGGTTTGCTGGGCCGGATCTCAGAGATGGGGGTGCTGCTTTGGGTGGTGGGCGTGGCTAAGGGTTTGGCCTGCTTGGCTGCGAAGTCCAGGTCAGGAATGGCCTTCATGAGCTCGGCCTGCGTCTCCTCTAGGAGCCGGTTAATGTCCTGAGCGCTGTACTGAGTCAGGCTGGCACGCTTCTCCTCCCAGTCCCTCTCGGCAGCCTGCCAGCACAGAGAGACAAGAGAGCAGTTTATGGACTCACAGTGGCTGGCAAAGTCCTCCTACTCCATATCATCCCCTCGCTCAAAGACTAACACACAGTGTTCTGTTTTATGTTATAAAATTGGACACATTACTGCATCACGGCCCAGCTCCTTAGCCTGGAATGAATGAGTGAAAGTGACACATTGGCTTACGTTGCATTAATAAGGAACGACATATTGCACCTCCAACTTCCTCTCTATATCTGGAGATTTGCAGATGAAGACAATACGGACATGTACAGAGACAGAAAAAAACAAGGCAAGTGTGCTACAGAGAGTATGAGGGACCCTTGGAAATAGTGGGAGACACAACCCTAATCACTCAACCTTAAACACAACAGTACAAGTTGCAGAGAGAAGTCCATACGCCTATAATATAATGCAGTGAACTACAACAGCGAACACATAATCACACAGAATCTAGCCACACAGATCTCAGCAGCTGTGAGCAATATGTAATGTGAGATGATCCCAACAGCACGCCCAGACTGACCTCCACAGACACAGACTTGTCCACTCCTCTGCGGCCCGACAGCTCCTCCAAGGGCCGGTTCTTGAGGGGCCCGTGCTGGGGTGAATCGTGGTGGGTGCTGGAGGGGTTGAGGCCAGGGCCGCTGTGAGGTGTCCAGGACGAGAGGCTGGCACTGCCCCCCAGGTCGCTGAAGTTGAGAGGTGGGCTGGTAGGAATATCGAAGTCTGTGTTCTTTGGGAAGTCGTCAGTGTGCTTCTGGGACTGGCTGGCAAAGTCCTCCTGGCCCTTCCATATTCCCTCGTTCACCTGCCTGTTTCAACACACACACACGTTCTGACTGTATCCCTGACTTCCTGAGGTTGTATAGTGTGCATTAGTGGACTGGTGGCAGCAAGTATGAAGTCATCAATTCCTAAATGATTATTAGTATGTTAATGGTTCAATGATGGACAGTTGGTAAATGATAGTCGGTATGTCTGTGCATTAGTGCGTCAGTTACAGAATGTCAGCATTGGTGTGTCTTTAATGATTAGTTTGTTGGGGCAGTACAACAGTGTTAATGTGTCTGTAGGTCAGTGATGCTCAGTGTGTCAGTGTGGATGTGCTCTAGTACCTTCAGAGAGGCGTGGGAGTGTAAGTGATGCCCAGTGTGTAATTGTGAATGTGCTCTAGTACCTGCAGAGAGTCAGGAGAGTGTCAGTGATGCCCAGTGTCATTGTGGATGTGCTCTAGTACCTGCGGAGAGTCGTGAGAGTGTCAGTGATGCCCAGTGTCAGTGTGGATGTGCTCTAGTACCTGCAGAGAGTCGTGAGAGTGTAAGTGATGCCCAGTGTGTAATTGTGTATGTGCTCTAGTACCTGCGGAGAGTCAGGAGAGTGTCAGTGATGCCTAGTGTCAGTGTGGATGTGCTCTAGTACCTGCGGAGAGTCGTGAGAGTGTCAGTGATGGTCTTGCAGCGCTTCAGCAGTGCATCCAGTCTGTGTGGCTCCTCCTTGAGGAACTTGACAGCTTCCACCTCTACCCTGAGGACCACTCGCATCTTACTCTGCAGGCTGGGGAACTGGTCTGGGAGAGAGAAGGGTAAAACTCAACACACAGATGGGAAAGGAGTAGGTCAACTTACACGTAAAAGAACACGTTTTTGTAATAGTAACAAAGACCACAGAACTGCGTGCTACCAACTGTGAAAGTGTCCCACCAACATCTGTGCACAGAACTACAAGAGTGAGCACAGAGGGACAAAACAGAAAACAGCTCTTAATTATTTCTTTTTCAATATATAGGCTAGAGCAGAGAAGCTTTGTCCCATCTGTGTATAAAGAATATCTGTGATGTCTAATATGTGCGGTAGATGAAGTGGGCAGAAGACGTGTGTTGCTGACGTAAAGGCAGGGTGTCAGGCTTGGCCGTATCATGGTGGCAGGAGTTGCAGCAGCAGCATTGACTTACTCTTGAGCTCAGTGAGGGTCTCTCCCAGTTTCCTCAGCACCAGCGCCTTCTCCTCCAGCTCCTGCACAGTCACCAGCCTATGATTCACTGAAGAGTCCTTCTGGATCTCCTCTACTGACTTCTCCAGGTCACTGCAGCAACGCACACAGCACAGGAGTGACACTCACACTCACATGATTGTGCACAGAGCATGTGAAAAATACACTACACTGAAGTATGATTTCACAACGAGAAAGATATTGCTAGAACAAAGAGTTATTTTGTACTTCGACAGACTGATCGGGCGGCAGGCGATGCAGTATTTGTCAAGATGTTTTTCATTCATTCACGCTTCACTTTGTATTCATGTGTTAGCGGATTCAGAGCACAGATCATCACAATTGGTCACTCAAGTAACTAGCTAAGTAAAGCTTTGAAAACAGGGATAATTTAAACCCAATAAATCAAGAAGAGGGATCAATGAAATCATTATGCTAATCCAGAGGAAGAGAAGGCCCAAGAGGGAGCAGGAGTGAAAAACACTGGTTTTGAGTGACACAAGCAAAATCAATATCTCACATAACTCAGACGTGGAAAGAGTGATGTGTGGAAACAAGTAATAAAATTCAGGATTTGACATTTTTTTAACAGTCTTCACAAGACTATTCCACAGAATCCCATATTGAAAGGGATAAGCCTATAAGAGGTTGAAAGTGCTGCAGTCTTTGTGTGATGAGTATCCGTATCAGCAGAGATATGGAAACAACAGCACTTCACACTGTGTGAAAAGTGGGGTGTCTCTCTCAGTGCTGATGCAGTGTGACTGTTGGGGTGTCTCTGTGTGGATGCTGAGTGTCTGTCAGGGTATCTTCACTCATCCCTGATGGCTATACCTTTGTTGCGGTATCTATAAAGTACTCACTGCAACTGTTGTATAATGAGCTCCTCCTCGTTGAGATATTTCAGTCTTTCTTCCTCCACCAGGAGGCGCTGTCTCTGCAGGGGGTCCTCCTGCTTGCGCAGAGCGTCCGTCACCCGCACGCTGATCTCCGTCTCCGTCCGCTTCAGGAGCGACCGGACGGAGTCCTGGTTCTGGAGCTGCACACGCCCAGACACACCACGGTCAGAAGGTTTTTTAATTCTCTTTTCACGCACTTCTCACCGAATCTTTGGATCAAACATTTTAACTTACAATTCCCAGTCCCATTCATAGAATTCCACACAGAGTGAAAATCCACACGCCACAGAGCGCTTATTTCAAAAACCGGTGGTAGATGCTCCTGGTCCTGCTGACCCACACACCTGCTGGGTTTTGATCCAGCCGAGACCTCAGTTACACACTCAATCCCTTCATTGTCTTAACAGTAAACAGATTAATTTGAACTCTTTGTTCCTAGTTCTTAAACATGTTGAAGCTTTAATCCTTGTATTCCGTAAGTGAAATAACACCCTGCGTTCAGAAACACACAGCCTGACCTGAAACCAGCCAGATCTCCCTATTCTGCTATTTCCAAGACACTGCTGTGTTTCACACCAACTACGGCTGATACATTTGGCTCACACATTTTTATATTTTCGAAATCTTTACTGTAGCAATCTGAGTGAACTACAGTATCTTGCTCAAGGATACAACAGCAGTATCTCACTTGGGATTCGAACCTTCTAGTTTTGAGTCCAGAACCCTAATCACTACTCCTCACTGCTGCCCACTGAAGTTGCAAACACTCAAGAATGTGGCTTTTGGCTCAGCCAGCAATGACAACACTTGCTCATTATTCTAAATAGCCTCCTGAAGAAGAGCATCTTGATGCCTCTCACTGTTCAGTGAATGGTTTTTTAACTGCGGTAGGAAACTGGACCACCCAAAGGAAATCCACTGAACACGAGGAGAATGTACAAACCAATGCAGATAGCACCCCAGGAACTGAACCCAGGGCACTAAGAATGCAAGGCCCTGGCCCTACTCTAACCACTGCACTACTATGCAGGGACTGGGATACATGTTTCCGAAACTATGCATTAACTGTAGGTAAGTCTTCAATTTGAAAAGAACTCAAGTCATTCAGAATAAAATAATTTGTGTATATATATAGACTTAATGCTCAACATCTGTAATTTTCTTCATTTTAAATGTACGGAAATATAGCTGTAACAAAACACAAGGCTTTTAAACTAAAGTTGTTCAACATGGTAGCTATCTGACGGATCTGAAAACTTAACAATGCACCATTTTTTCCACCTGCAAAAATGCTAATAGACTCCTTAAAATTAAAATTAGATTCAGCAGCTGTGGATGTTAGATTTAATAATCGCCACACTTTTGTGTGAATGTAACAGAGCATTATCAGAACGGCTACAAAGACATGTCTCTCTCTCTCCCCCGTGTGATTAAAAAAGCTGCGGTGGCTTTCAGAATGAAACCACTTAATAGTGGAAAAATGTGCCCATTAATTGAAAGTTATTGTATTCAATAGATAAGCTCCTTGCTTCCTGCCCAGACGCGTAATACAATTAACAGGTATCATAGTTGGCTTAAGCAGTGCAAAAAACCTTATAAGGCCCTTGCTATTCCCATTACAAGATACCCTTATTTGTACCTGAAGTACGTAAAACTTGAGTTAAAGTACAGTTTCTGTATCAATAACTGGATTAATACTTTTTTAATGAACAGTAACCTTCAAGTCTTAATTCTATAATCATTTAATCTTCCTAAGAAGGATGGCTTTGGATTTTGCATGTGATAAATATTGCAGCAAATGTGTCTGGCTTTTCATGTGTGCTGTGGTGCCTGCTTGCATGCCTTTGCCTGCCAGTCTTTCTCTTTACGGATTCATGAGTGTGTCAGTCTGTGGAGCTTGGTCTGAAGAGGATTATTCAATGACTGAATCCGTCCTTCAGTGTGCATATCTGCAACTGTGCTAGCTAGCCTGAGCTGCCAGTGGAAATTCTGTCGTATTCCGCTGTATTTGCATGTGCATTTGTCTGTGATGGCATGTAAATCACTGTGTGTCTGAACAGAGGAAGGGGTGTGTCAGTATGTGGATCTCTGCAGTGTTGTCTGCACTGCTGCTCCCCAGATAAACAGCCTTTCAGTACCTGACAGGCATGCTGAGTATATCCCTCCAAATCTCACCTCCTTTATGACTTCAGTTATTTATTTCAAATAGGATACAACATCTTCCCAGGAGAGAGTATTAGTGTGCACGTCATCTCAGACTGTCCTAGCAGCTCAGTTTGAATTTCTATGCGCTCACAGGCCAGTGAGCTCTACTGCGGTTTGTCCTCCCCTTTTCCTTTCTTCGCTGTTGTGCCTACAGGCCATTCCACATCCCAGTCTTTCCATCTAAGATCCCTCACCAGCCCATGTGCGAATCAAAATGCAAAGCACAAGGCCTTCCTAGTTACTGTAGGAACTCCAACTGAGATGTGTGGAGTCTGTGATATGTCATTAGCTGACTTACCAGCATTGCCCAAGTGTCAACCAAAACCTGAGTGACCCCTGCAAGGATTCCCTAGGCTTGAGTCAGCCAGGGTACCCATATCTCGCTGCAAAACAATCACCTCCTGATCCTCCCAGTCACATGCAAGCTAGCAGCATTGTAAGCGAGAGAAACGTCGCTTGTCTGGTAGCCTCTAGTTCATCTGACTGGTGCTGTGGAGCTCACAGTCAATCTACAGACAAACGCCTATAACAGATCAGCATGTCACAAGACAGCATGAACAGGTCACCCCCTTAAGCAGTAGAAGTTTTGCACTGGTGAACCAAGATGATTAATAATAGTTGCTTCCAAATTGGAAGTGAATTAAAAAGAAAAAAGCACAATCATTGCATCTTTCACAAAGGTCTGACCATTGTGAACCATCTGAGCAGCATGACTTGTCTGTCTAGAAGTCTCTATTTTGAAATCACGTAGCCCCATTCATTGCCTCCTCTTTATCCTTTGTGACACACTAACGTCATTCAGCTGAAGTCACTGCCACACATAACTTCACTCTTATTCTGGATCTTTAAGGCTAATCCATACTTCTCCACCTTGACTCACAGTCCCACAGCTTAAACTGCTGCTCCACACTGCCTTGGATAGAATCTTACCTTTTAAAAATGAGCCCATTGCCTCACTCCCACTCCTAAGCATGCCATTCTCTACTCCACTGAGCCAACCTCAATCTGCTCAACAGGGCACTCTGCCTTTCTCACCAAAAAACAGCGATCAGTGCCACAGCCTGAGCTCCACACCCAGTAAATACAGTAAAGCTGTGAGCACACTGCAGGCTGGAGGGCTATCAGGCAGTGTGGAGAGAGCTGGTGCCTTCAGGGCCCAGCTGGGGAGTCAGCTGGCAGCTGTATGACAAATGAGGTAGGCTCAAGCCGGCTGCAGAATCCTGGACGAGGAACTGTGAAAATGAGACCCAAAGTGCGAGAGAGATGCCAGATTGCTGTTTGCTTAAAACTGCAGTGGAAGGTTTTATCATTTAAGGCAAATTTTATACCTTGCAAACCCTGCAAATCATTTAAATACTCCTTAACCTATAAAATGTATTTTATTTTTTCCATCTCATTTATGAGAAATCACTGTCCATCTTATTGTCCCAATCATACTCAATAACCCTTTTTTTTACAGAAAAACCAGATTCATACAACCTGTATTTGAGGAAGCATTCTTCCTGGGCAGGGGTACAGCATAGATGTCTTTCCATAAACAGCCCATCCACAGCCAAAAGAATTCATCATCCACTTCTACCATGACTGCTTCCACCACTACTTCATTTTCAGGGTCTGTAATGTATTTCTACTAGTCTTCACTGCTCTTTCAGTGTGTAACACCATTAGATGATTACTATTGTCTTCATTCACACATTATCAGAATGTGATATTTATATCTCTATAGAATTCACATGCTACAGTTCCAAAACCAATCATCAACTGAGAGCTATTAAGTGCAGCTACTTAAAGCATCCTTAAGCCATAGAGAATCTTACTTGAAATGTCAATTATATCACAAGCATGGAATGATAAAAAATACATGCCAGAAAATTATCGATAGGTCAAAGTGCTTTGATTTATTGTTTGACGCATTCATTGACACAGATCTGTAGTACCTCTAGTACCACTATTTCTCTTTGATGAGGACAAAAATCCTAAGCAATGTTCACCACTTAAAATGCATTAAAGGCTGGTATCCTGACTCTGCATCGTTTTTTTGAATATCTCCTTTGAAGATGAAAGGAGCTCTAAATTAAATCTCTGACAGCAATGTCACCTGCAAGGCAGGTTTAAGTGTTATTCATTGGGAGATCTGATGTTATTCAACAAAAATAATTCCTGACCATTTTCTTCCAAAGATCTAGAGACTCTCAGTTTATCAGGGGGAAAAATTACCCTGTGCTGCCTGCTCAGTGAGCTGGCCCTGAAAGCTTGGTCCTTGAGTATCATAAATTGGTTTGGGTGCATTTATTCATGCTCAGAGTCTTGTCAACAACTCCAGTCTGTAGCTCTTTCCTTGTCCCCTAGGGCAACTGATCCTGTGAGCGACAATTAAACTGCTATACCTGAGAAGTGTCCTTCATGAACAAGAGTATCAAGGCTTGGAGACTAAATACAGTGTAGGGGAACAAGTTTTTTTTTTTTCGAGGCTGAAAAGAGACACAATGTTTTGCATGGAAAAAACCTTTACTTGTTCCTTTGCAGCCTACGCATGCCGCAACACCTACCAACTTGAACTAAATACAGTGTAGTGGATTATAGGGAAGGGGAACAATCAACAACATCCACAAGGTTAGAAAACCCCTTCAATTCCAATCTAGGTTGTAATAATATACAGGTGTAGAACTCATTCTAACAGAATGTGCTTCATATTAGAAAAAAAGGTAAATAATCACCAGCAACTCACACAGAATGTCTGGAAGAGAGATGTTAAGATTTTTGTTCTAAACTTCTGAGGCAGGCTTGCTTGAGCCTGAAGAAATGCGAGGTGCTTTTAAAACTGAGTGACCTATTCGCACAGCTATATCATGAATGTTGTATGACAAATACAAGGCAACACAAAATTTCACATTTCTATGAACAACAACAGTAAACACCAGAGGGAGCTCAATTTGACTGTCTGTTGTGCCCATGATGGCTTGCATAAATTCTTCTGCACTGGACAAATTCTAATGATTTTAGTGTCGGTGCACACTGTGTTTGCATCCTTATATTTATGGGGGCTTTCTACTGAATCTTACTGAGTGTTTAAGACCCCACTCGATGAAAATCCAAGAAGAGTGAAAATATAACCAAAACAAATATTTTGGCATGTTTACAGTCAAATGAAGATGTCACTGCCCTACGAACCATACTACCCACAGCTCCATTTGTGTTTGTAGTGTGTACCAAATTTCAATCTTCTATGATACACTGTTTCCACTAAACTGGTATCAGAATAGGCTGACTGAATTGTAAAAGTATCCTTTATTTCTTTTAGTTTCATTGCTTGGTGCCCCTTAATCCAAGCTTTACTGAACGGGGACCTGAGCACTTCCGGTATGAACTGGCTAGAAGGCAGCTGTGATGTCGAATCTGCAGAGCCACTGTGCAGCTCACCTGCATCTTGCGCAGCTGGGACAGCTGGTCCCGCAGGTCTGTGGCGTTCTGCTGCAGGTCGTGCAGGTGGAGCTGCATCTGCAGGCGCGTGACTGCAGTGGCCTGGGTGGCCCCGGCCGGAGGAGGGGGCATGGCCGCCCCTGCGCTTGGTGCGGAAGGCGTCAAGGCTGTCAACCAAACCAGAAGACAGGCATTCTTCAACTGTATCCACCACAACACACTCCAACACAAAGTTAACATCCAGGCGCTATACGTCTAACACTCATATGGCCACTCAGCTAACACATCACACACATAAACAAGCAGGCTGTTGGTTTTTAAGTATCTACATATCAGCCCCCACAATGTTATTAATATATACACATAAGCACATTCACATTGTACTCTACATGAATATATTTAAACAACCTGTTGCAACAAAGCCGCTCACACACTCTACAGGTAATCACCCACACAAGGCCATATTCACAGCTTTTGCCAAGGTCGCCCATAGCAAACCTTTTTTTCCCTCTTCAGGGATAAAAATAATGAATAAGAGAGATACAAAGAGTAGTATTAACAGGACTTCCAGTGTATTTAAGGGCTTACTAGTGTAAATGAGCATTGAACAGATGCTCTTCTAACACTCAGCAAATGATAAAAAAACAACTTTTATTATTAATCAAATGGAGTAAAACGCATTGTAAATATGGCTTGTACGGTCAGCCACTTCACAGTTCACACAATCAGAGCCCTGTGTGTTAGTCAAGGAAGCAGCAGCACAGAAATCTACAGGAGCCCATTCAAGCCAATGTTTTACTAAAAGAACATCAAGTGAATGGTAAACCATTACATAGATTTTCCTAAAAAAAAAAAGTGTACTTATTAGTTACTTCCAAACAAGTCAGGAGTTACCAACCCATGAATTATATTGGGCTCTTTAGCTGAGGGTTTCATATTTCATATTATTCATCTTGTATTGTAACAATTCCTGCTTGCCACACAGGGACACGCATTCCCCTGAATTGACACTTTGCTCTGTCCATGCCTCAGAGAAGGGAGCCCAGAGCTGTTCTATAACACACTGGGGGGAGGGGTGGGGGTGGCTGGTAAGGTATCAACACACAGAAAGAGCGAAGGAAACACCTCCAATACCACACAGTGGGTTAGTGGGAAAAGACAATACCTTTTGTTTTCAGCCGCCCAGCTGAAATATAGAAGGCATGGATCAATTAAAACAAATCATAATAAAGAAAAATGAAATAATGAAAAAGATAATGATCCTGCTTCAAGCCAGAGTTTGCTCACCCTGTCACAAAATTAGCAAGTGCTTTGAAACAGTTGTCTAAGCAATATTGGAAATTGCTACTTAGGGATTGTTCAAAGGCTGCTTAGTGGTCGATGCGAATACTGTTTGTACTGCGATGGCTGATGAGCTGTGTTTTGGAATATATAAGCATTCCTACAGGATCTCCAGGGCACAGCAACAATGACTGTCAGAAATAGCTTATTTTTCCAACACCACTTCTCCAACCTTCAAACACCCCATAACACACAAACCAAATTTGTTTAAAATTTTCTGCCAATACATGGCACAAAAGCTAAATGTACAAACAGATTATAGGGTCACCTGAATAATTAATTTATAAAGACTAGAGAAAACCCAAAAGTGTCAGAACACATGATCATAATACAAAATCAGTGCAACAATTAAATTAAGGGCTGAGATCAATCACTAAACAGGTATATACTGTATTTCTGGAACTTGATCATGTCAGAGACTGCTAAAAAGCCAAGCAGAATGCTACTGAACTGAACAGGTTTCTCATTACAAAAGGGTGAACACACTCTGCTCCTCAGTCCTCCCAGCACCAGCAGCAACAGAGGTGCATCTCTGAAAAATGACTTTCCAATCAAGAGAGAAACAATAACATAAATGGGTTAAGAACAGAAATCCACTGAAAACCATATTTCAATAATAACACTTTCGGAGGCCAATCTCTACTGAGAATGTTAAAATAAACCTGTATAATAGATAGAACTACATATGATTAATTGATGGCTCTCTCCCTACCTATTTCTCTATGTAAAACAGACACTGGAGACTTCTGCTAGATAGTATCTTTCCTTAGGCTATTCAGGTAAGCAGGCTGTCTTCTTATTTCCTGTCCTATTAGACGGTGCTATTTATCTAATTTTTGCATGACCTGTATGAACAGGTGCAACACGAATTTTGACAGATGATGAAGTAGAGAATTAAATCAGGTCACATGGCTGAGCAGTACCGAGGCTGGAATGATTCTTCTGCCTAAATAAAGACTACTTTGTCCACATCTCTCTATCCCATCCCTGCAGAACTATGCAGTGCCACAAGTATTAGGCACAATTCGCAATTTGCTTCTGCTTTGTTCCTGCAGGTCCAGCTGGGGCTTCTCTGAACAGCAGCCCCAGAGGGCTCACTTACGTCAAGCCTGTCCTTTGGATACAGAAAAGCAGAGGAGAGAAGCGAGAGGCGGCTGTTCTCGATTGGAGCCGTGACTGTGTGTCTGAGACCGAGAGAGTAAAGGAGGGGAGGGGAGAGCATGAGGAGAGTGGAAAGGGAGAGTGCGGGCTCGGGGGACAGGATACAGAGAGGAGGGGGTGAGGGACACAGAAAAGAGAGAGAGGAATCAGAAAGAGAAAAAGAATCAGGTTGGAGCCAAAGGAAACAGGAGATCAGATAGAGGCAGGAGAGAAAGGAGAGAGAGATGGAGAGGGAAGAGGAGATGTGTGAGAAGCCAGGGAGGGATGGGTGATGGAGTTGGGGCTCTACAGAAACAGAACAGCTCAGTGTTGGTGTGACCCAGTGCCTGTTTGCACTGGGACATACCACACCAGCAGGAGGAATGTGGGGAACACACAGGCCATTCACAAAGTCCTCTGGCATGGGAATGTAAAAGGTGTGAGAGAATACAACTCCAACTCCAGACTGAGACTGAAGTGTCAGAGGAGGAAAAAAAATAACCATCAAACAGCAGATTGAGATTTAAATCCACTTTTAACTAAAATATCATTAGAAATTAAGAAAGATTACCAACAACAGAATTCATTTTAACCCTTGATGCTGGTTTGTTTGCTAGAAATTGACTGATCCAAGGACCTGGGGAGGTTTCATTCTTTCTTGGGACTTTAGAAGTCCACTGAGTCCAAAGGATCCACGAGCACTCACTTCAGCATGACTGAGCAACTTATTCCAGACTCCCCAAACCCAGTAACACAATGCTTTAACGTCAAATGGTTTTCTCCTGAATTTCCACCATTTTCCCTTGCATGATGCTGTTGATCCTGATGATGTCCGCTGCGTTCACTGTGTGAATACCTTTCAGAGCTTTGTTAGTGGCACAGCCAACTCAGCAGAATACTGTACTTCAGGTTCAGAAATTCATGATTAATGATAATTCTCACAATTTCATTCTTTCTGTTGGCATACACTAGTAACACCTGCATGAAAGATGAAAAACTGAGCCCAGCTAAACAACGGTAGACACTGTGAGTACTTCCACTCCCATTCTAAGCAGGAGACTAGGTTGATTTCCCGCACAATGTGGCCCTGCTGGAGATATGGGTAGGTACCGTATGTCCTTTGGCAAGCAGCAGCAGGCACATTAATAATGTCTACAAAAGCCGATAGTTTGCTGAAGGTGTAGTGGATGGTCTGTTTAATCTGTTTTCATTCTGATTAGACAGGAAAGAAGTAACAAGTCTGAACAAGAGGACAGTGTCTCCAAACAGAAAGCTGTGCTCTGCAATACTGTGTTATGTTATTCCCGAAACGCACTGTACTATATGTTTGTGGCTGAACTGAAAACTTGATCACCATAAGGATGAACAAGCACAAGATTATGTTTCATTTTCTATAAAGCTATTCATAAATATCACAGTCTCATGATGCTGCCATAATGGTAGTAGCTGGTCAAGTACACTAATTCTTCTTATGGATTGTTACCACACAATATTGATCGAAAAAAATTCACCATATCTGGAATTAAAGCTCACTGAGACACTTCAGGCTCCATACTTGCGCTGCACTTTGTTCTGACACCTCTGCTTCCTCAGCTGTAAGAGGTTTTTCAATTCTCACAGCCCACTTAGCTAAACAAGTTCAAGAATGTAAAACTATGACACTCTTCTTTTGAGTCTTCTGAAAATGTCTAATGTAATCATTATGTTACATTTTGTAATGCCTTTTATGGATTATAGACAATTGATATATAATGGCTGTACTTCTCGGTAATCACTGTAACTGTACTGTGTGTTTAAAAGTGAACACTTCATCCATGCAATGTTCTGGAGGCAGGACTTACTTCCAGTCCCTGAACCGTCGCTAGCTGTCTCTGTCTTCTCTCTGGAAGAGAAAGGGAGCGTCAGTCAGGATTCCCTTCTCCTGTCCAGTCAATACAGGTATTTGGTACGAAGCATTCAGCATCTCGGGACTGGCTGCCCCATTCAATGCTCCATCAACCCACTCATTTCCTTTCCACTTCATCCAATTCAGGGTCAAGGGGGAGCCGGAGCCTATCCTGGCAAGCAATGGATACAAGGCAGGGTACACCCTGGGCAGGACTCCAGCCCATCGCAGGGCAGACACACACACTCACACCAGAGCCAATTTTCCCAGACGCCAATTAACCTACCAGCATGTTTTGTGACTGTGGGAGGAAACTGGAGCACCTGGGGAAACCCATGCGTACGTGGAAGAACATACAAACTCCACACAGACAGCACCCCAGGTCTGGAACTGAACCCAGGACCCAGTGCTGCGAGGCAGCAATGCTGACCACTGCATCACCATGCCGCCCATGACAGCTTCAAACCTCACTAAAATGGACCACAAAATCAGTCCACAAAAAATCAGATATACTAACGTTCAGTTTATCCTTACATGTCTAAGGCAAATAATATGTGTCTGAATCCTTTTCTGTAATTGTAAAAGTACTGTTGACTGTTATCCATGGATCATTTGCAAATGAGCCTGCAGTTTCAATATATGAGACTGCAGGCTCCTGGTTCATTAAATAAAATAACAAATTAATTAAAGTGGAATTAAAAGCTGTGAGGGCTGCTTCAGCAGAGATCGGTCAGTCATGTGAGGCGGCGTGCGGAAACGAGGGGTGGAGGCTCTTACGTGCTGTCGCTGTCCGGCCCTCTGGTCAGCACACTCTGCACCAGGCCGGTCAGGCTGGCTATCTGCTTCTCCATTGCCTCCATCCGCTCCCTGGCGACAACAACAAAGCTCAGCTTAAACTGCAAAACAGGCACTTGCATGTATTCATTTCTATATTCTATTGACTCCTATTTAGTGCTTAAGTCCCCACTCAAATGAAAACCCATGAAGAGTGAAAATGGAACCAAATTAATATTTTGGCATGTTTAGAATCAGAAGAAAATGTCACTGGGTTTATTAAAAAAAACTCATTTCCATCGTGGGGGGTCGGGTGCAGTGTCTGTCAGGTGACACCTGAATTGTTTTTTGTCAAAAACGCCATTCTTTACTTGCATGCACATGGCTGCATCGTGACTGTATTACAGGGCTGAATGTGTGCAAACGTCCAGCAGGCTGAAGACTGGAGTTGCTGAGGCCTCTTACCGGGTCTCACTGTCGTTGGCGGCCTGGGGGGAGTTGTACCCGGGGGTGCCCCTGCCCTCTCCACCGGGGCCCCCCGGCCCGCACAGGGGGTCTGAACCCGAGCCGGAGCGAGATTTGGGGCTCTCCACGAACACGGAGGAGGACGCGGAGTCCTTGCGGAAGGACTGCCGCACCGGGGAGGCGCGGCTGGGAGGGCCGGAGTAGGAGTCCCTGTCGCGCAGCTGGACGTCCGGGATCTTCTGGGGGGAGGAGGGAGGCAGGCGGAAGCCCATGCCCAGGGTGGAAGCTGACGCGTAGGAGTCGGAGTAGAGGGGCCCCCCGGGCTTGTACAGGGCCTCCTCCAGCTCGCCCTGCAGCGCGGCGGCAGAGTAGGTGCTGAGCGAGCGCACGGAGCCTCTCCGGTACAGCCCCCCGGACACGGGGAACGTGAAGGGGTCCCCGATGGCAGCCAGGGACTGCGTGGAGGCGATGCTGAGCCGGCCCTCGTGCACCAGGCTGTAGGGGTCGGCATACAGGCCCTCGTTCTTCATCAGCACCATGTTCTTGTTGGACACCTCCTCGTCCGGCTTGACGTCCCGCCGCTCCAGGATGGCGCTCGGGGAGGGGGAGAGCCCGGCGGGCGGCTGGCCGGACGAGGGGTGGTGCGCATGGGGGTGCGGGGGGCCCGCGTAGGACGGGGGCCTCCCCCCGCTGTAAGAGAGGCGGGAGCGGGACGGGGAGCCCGAGGGGGGCGAGGCGGAGGACGAGAGGTTGTTGAGCCGGCGGGTGGGGGAGGACTCGCGGGACGTGTACACCATCTCCCTCTGCAACACAAGGAGGTGGCGAGTTTAGCAGGCTGAGCCGCTGGACAGCAGGCAAAACTCGGAAACTGCACAAGGGAGAAGCTTTCTACTGAGCTGAGGCGAGCTGGGCGGCCACACTACTGATAAACACAGGCAAAGGAAGGAGGCTGGAGTAGTTTGCGCTGTGCTTTGCAATAAAAAAGCAAGACTCGGGATGTTACAATGGGTCTTATACATTATAGAGGACACCATAAAAAAAATACTATACTGTATTATACTGTAGGTTGAACTACAATGCAATTGGCTGATGTACATTGTTTTCATCGAACACCAAACGGTTCCTTTCTTCAGGAGGCTGACTGCAACACACACAATACGTCTGGCACCTACAAGCAGGTAGAACCTACAAGGACACACACTGGGCTGCAATCCAAGTGTGCAGTGTGTCCTCGTGTCAGGGAGCCCCTCACCCTTAGATCCCCATTGGCAAGGTGGGCCGCAGGGTAGGAGGCGTAGATGGGCTCCTTGCGGTAGATCTTGATGATGCTGCGGTCCTGGATGTCCCGGACGTCCTCCAGCTCGTAGAAGACGTTGCGCGTCTCGTCTTTGATGAGGATGGCGGTGTTGGGGGACTTGAGCATGCCCATGGTCAGCTTCTGCGGGAACATGTGCACGATGAGGGCGTGCAGCGTGTCCAGGCTGCTGAGCTCGTGGGTGATGTGCACCCGCCGGGTCTCGTCGCCAAACTGGAGGAACAGCACGCCTGGCGGGAAAGGGACAGGGAGTCAGAGCACGCCGCTGGGACATCTTCGGCACGCGTCTCGCTCGGATTTCATTCCACGCTTCCCTTATGCAAAATAAACTCCCCACCCGAGCCAGCAACACAACGCGTTAATGTTTCTTTAAACACACATAAGCGCCGGTTCTTGTGAGATTATCACATTTCAACGCCTTTTCAAATTGACTTCTGGAAAATGAAAAGTTTAAATCCGTTTCGCGATCCAATGCAGCCAAGCATCACAAATAGCTCCCACGATGCAAAAGCAGGGATCCCAAAGGGCAGCTCAAAAATGTAATTTTAATTTTCTAATGTTTCATCTACAAATAGCACGCCAGCAAACAGCAGTAAGTTAGCATTGCTGGTAATGCCTGTGGCTGCGTCCCTGCGTGAAATAACCACCAGCAGGAGGAGCAGCAGACGGAGAGACTCCACGCCGCGCCCCCCGATGAGTGCCCACCGCCTCACCTGGCGAGCGGAGCTTGGTCTGGCTGGCGGAGCGCGACAGGGGCAGGCTCTGGCGAAAGCGGTTCATGCGGTTGAATCCGAGCGGGATGTCGGCCTCAGACATGGTCTCCAGGGATTCAGCGGAGGCGAAGGACAGCTTGCTGGCCTGGTCGGCCAGGCCGGACTGTGTGGACTGGGAGTGCCGAGGGCTGCGGGTCTGCAGAGAGAGAGAGAGGTTAGTGATCAGCAGGCGGCAGCATTTAGTACATTTATAGCTGGGGGTCCCTCTCAGGGTCCTGAGACGAATTTTGATCCCTTCTCCGAGCCCGGAAGCTGTGAAGAACAAATACTGTGAGTGGGACCCCCACCCCCAAACAGCCCCTGAAACCCTGCCAGTGGATCAATTTTGAGCCCCCCCTCAAACTAAGCACGTCTATAACTATATCTTTGTACAACGAAATATTAATGAACACATAAAATGTTTAAATAAAAGCAGCATCTGGGCATTAAAATTAGCCCATTATTATTTTTTGTGCATTGAGTTTCTTCTTTTAAGTATTAATTGGATAGTCTGCTGCTAATGCTTAGGGCTGGTGTTTATTTTGTCCATTATTATCCACACCTTATCAGATGCCCTTATCCAGGACAATATATGGGATTTTCAATTAATTACAAAGGAAACAGCAGACTAGATTACGAGCAAGTATAATAACAAATTAAATCGAGAAAATTGTAGCACAATAATGTCGGAAAGAGTGCAAAGCAAGAGCTGTGTAAAAACAAAAACATGAAGCAGCAAGTATTCAAACAACTGCACACACAGTCAGTGTGAATTCAAAGCTAAAATGTAGTGTCCCTGAATGTGCCTCATGTTTCCTGTGAAATGCAACATGCAGCTTACATTATCATATTTTTGTAATGTTTTTAACAATCAATACTCAAACAGTGTTCACTTCAGTAGTAATAAAACCGCTGTTGTCAAAAATCAAGATGAACATTCTCTGTGGAGGTGTAACAAAGCACAAAGACACGTTAGCATCTGTCCGCCAGCCAGGAGGAAGAGAAAGCAAAAACATCGCCAGTTTGTTTTCCTGGGATAAGTAAGACATCAGTGCAATTAAAGCAGCGATCTGCTGTGCTTTGATGGCCCTGGCGAAGAGCGTGGCGTGCAGTGTGCAGTGTGGAGCCGGCGCCAGGCTGTCAGGATGGGACAGTTCTGCCTCCCCAGTTTGAAGGGTCCGCTGCTGTAGAGTTTGCTTGAGCTGCTGTGCTGTGTTTAATGAACTGGCTCAAAGATCCCCATAGTCATGAATTTTCCAGCTCTGAGCCCACAGTAATGAGCTCCCCGAGTGCAGTGTGATGACTATTAAGATTTCGATGTGGCATTGTCTGCATTAGCCCCGTCAGATCTACTGTATGCAACTAGGAAAGTTTTTCGACAGAAACTCTCCTACTTTCTTCACCTCCCATTCACAAGAGAAATATGAAAATCAAAAGGCTCACATGCTATTCATTAACACACTCAAAGACAAGAATACAAAGCAAAGCTTTTCTTTGGCAAAGCTCTTTGTAAGTAAGAAGTTGAATATTATCAATTGCTCCCAATTACTTTCAAATGAATGACTCTGCTCTGACTCAGACAGCACCTCCCACAGAGTTAACACAGTCAGTGCGATCCATCTGTTGTCTTTAGCGGAGCCATCATTGTGATGAAATGCTCAGTGTCTAGATTCCTGCCGAGCCTGAGACGTGTCTGTATGACGACATGTGACTTTTAAACACATACAACACATTCTAGTCGAAGAACATGCTCCTCCTCATGTGAGCAAGAACCTGCACACATACTGTACAGCAGGAAAGTACAGAGGGGTGGTAAAGGACACTGCTATTCTTACCTTGAACTAATTTTGCTCTTTGTTGCTCTCTAGTGGTTATCAAAACTGAAACATAGAAACCTTTCAAAAAAAGAGAACACATTCCTCCTTTTGTCGTCTATTATTATTCTTACATAAAAACTTTCTTATACTGTAAGTGCACCAATATTGCTCTTTTTAATGTCTAAAATCAGTCAGGTTTGGATAGTAATACCTGAGTTGTACACAATACATGAGTAAAACATTGTAGTTTATATGGACTCAGTGTCTGTGGCTATAAGCACATACAGTATATGGTTTTCACTAAACATTTTACAGATCTTTTCTATTCTTTCCAACATTAATTTAACTAAGTACAAATACAGTAGATGTACTGACTATGTTATGGAAGTAAACAAATTCTTACACACTGTGCTTTATAATTAACACTTAGAATATTGTACAGAAACTACTATATTGCCATGCTGCAACATTTCATTACAGTGGCATGTATGCATCATGATGTGCCATTCTGTAACATGTTTACTGCCATATTGATTTACCATAGCCCTTCATAACAATGAGATTTGCCTGTAAGATGTTAAAACGTGATAATTAACCTTTATAATGTTCTGAACAATCCTTTGGATTTTTTACAAAAATTCCTGAATTTCAGGGCAGCTCCTCAAAGCATGTACTGGTGTGCTTTCTTCTAAGTTTCCTATATATATTAAATTATACACTGCTGCTCATGCCCTCAGCTTTACACTGAAATGTCGGTATAATTTGTCGTAGGCTGCCTATGCTACTTTTTTCCACCAGCGTCAAATGTTAGCCTCAAAGCACCAAGACTGCTTATTGAGGGCACCCCAATGTTCTGTGAACTGCTTAGGCTTATTAAGGGCTACATTCCCTCTTCCACACTGGCACACAGTACAGGAGGCTGCGGCAATATAAAAAAACCTTGTAATACCCCTTCTTACTACATGTCTAGGTGGCTGGTCGACTTCAATTTTGTGTGATTTTTCCCTCCATCATTTTTCAGTATAGCAGCCTGGGAGTCACTGTGGCTTATTAAAGACTACCCCCTCCCCTCTTGCATCCCCTTTACCCCACAGACATTATCAAAGTGGTCTGCAGAGGCCAGAAGCAGCCAGTAACAAATGGCCTCAGCAGCCAACACCATGCTGTTCAATTCCCATTTCCAAGACGAGCAGTGGGCGCACCATTCAGCTCAGCTGAGACTGTTATAGGGAGGCACAGCACTGACGGATTACTTTCAGGGTGCTTTCTAATGGGAGCCATTTATTTCATTCGTCTCTGCTTACTCACAAACTGTTCAGCACACACAGATTTCATACAGGATCTGATGAGAAAAGGAAATAAAAAACAACACATTTCCTGCTTGCGCTGGGCTGTTTTTTTTTTCCCCCTTGCTGTTCGGATCTAGCTCAGACTGATCTTGTGTTGGAGTAGCATGACAGCACCAGGCAGAGCAAGGAATAGAGTTTGTCACAGCTCAGGCAGGCAGAAGCTGAAGAGAAGGACAGTTTTTATTATTCTTTTTCCTGCCCTGAGCTGGGAATTAAACATTTCAGAGTGGAAGAGTGCAACGTATGTCTTACAGATAGCTTAACTGCACACTACCAAGATAGATAACAATTAACCACACTTCTGGTTTTATGAGCCTCTAAAAATGCATAAACATATTCGATATTTAAACAGGAAAGCTATTACCAATATAAAGTTTTACTGATTTAAGGATTCATTCTGAATGGTGCATGCTGATGCTTTGTCAAACATTAAATTTTGTTTTTTTGTTGGCTAATTATCCTTATGCTTAGCAACACAGTTGTGGTGCAGAATATTTTTGCAGCAGCAAGTAAGAAAGCAATGGAATTTAATACATTCTGCTGAACGAAAGGATGTTTGCTATCCTCCCCAGTTGACACACACCCAGATGTTCGATATGTGCGTCACCTATGTGCGTTCTCATGTGAAACCTTGCGCAGCACAGCATGAAATCATTTTCGCTCGTTTTTCTTTCTAATGGCCTCTGATTTCAACACAAAACAGGCAGATCCTTTGGAATGGTCGCATGCAACGCAGCAGAAGGATCTTGGAAGAGCTGATCAGAGGACGTCCCTGGAGGAATCCGCTGGGTTCGGTGTGATTAAGTGCCTGGATGCTGCGTATGAGCAGTTAAGGAGAGCCTCTGTGATTATTGATGGTCATGCAGCCATGCATCATCAATTTATCATATTACTGCACCTTACTTGCATTTCAGTTAGACAATGAATCTTCATTTAAGTCCACTAATGGTGAGAAATTACTGGGAGATTCTCTTCCCCTTTCCCTTCTTCCAGATCTCTGTCTGCAATGTACAGTATGTCCATTTCTCTGCTCTACCCATAAAATGCCCACAGCTCTGGCATGAGAGACAACACTCTCACATCAAATCACCACACCTTGTCAAACACTTGTTCCACTTCCTTCTTATTTAGTCATCCACAGCTATTGGTCTGTGCCTTTAGAAAATAGTAGCCCAGGTCTCATCAATTTCTGCCTTTGATGACCTCAAATTGGTTTTCTATTAAAGGTCCCTCTGCCCCCTTGTTTGGACTACAAGTGTCTACCTTCTCTTCTGTTTCAAGTGCATTACAAAACTTCAAACACGATGACCACAAAGAACAAAACAATATTCATGGGGATTTTTTTCCCTCTATTATTTTCTCCTTGAACACGTCAGAAAATAACACTTTCCAGAAATAAAAAGTCTTTTTCTAAACAGCTTTCCAACTCCCAAGTGAAGTCCTGACAATTTCACAACAAAAACTACCCGTCATTCACTTAAATTCACTTAAATGAGGCACCCAGCAGTGAAAGAGAAGGGGAAGAAAGTCTCATCCTTTGTCTGCTCCCATTTCCTTTCCCTGGTGGTCATACTTCTCCGAAATGTCACCAATTATCGGATGAGTCAACAGATTTCTTCAGAATCTTTCACTAATGTGTCATACCCTTTACAGTTAACGATCCCCCCACCAACTCCCGATGCTCTAAGCGATCTCAAGCAGAAAGAGACACAGCAGCAAGTTTAAAGAGTCAAAGCAGATTAAGTCGGGAAAGGTCACAGTGCCTCCTACCTGAACTGCCAGCATTTCTTTTTTCGGTCTCCGCTGCTGATCTGGCTGAAACTCAGTGTGGGCATAGGTGTTTGTGCCTCTGTCTGTTAGTTTGTGCTTATCTGTGTGTCCACAGTTCTCTGTCTTCACAGGACCATGCGACGGCGATTTTAATCCAGTCTGAATGTCGAGGTCTCTGTGGAGCCCTAACGTGTGATTCGCTGCCTCTATCCAATATTCTGTCTCTGTGACTGTCTCCCTAGATGATCGTGTCTGTACAACTATGCAAAGATGTGTCTTAGGCTGTATGGATTTGTCTGTCTGGGTGGGTGTGGATTTTAGTCCGCAACAAGCTCTGTCAAACCATGTCCTCCCTTTAACATGGGGGGTGGGGTTGCGGGCATGATTGAGAAAGCAGCTGTGTACATCTGTCACCCGCGCCCCCAGAATCTCCACTACCTTCTTTACAATTTCACACAAATTACCACCCTGCAGTCCACGCATACCGTTCCACTGAACGGCTCAATTAAAACACAAAACACAAGGACCCAGAGCTACCCCACAGTCCGCTACACTCCATCCGAGTGAAAGGAGTTTGAACTGCTGAGGCATCACACCTCTTGGCAAACTAAGACGGCCTGGTACATCATGAGCTACACCCACAGAAATGAATGCTGTGCAAAAGAATGCAATAATACAAAATAACGGTGCAAACGAGGTACTGTCACAAAATAAGACCCCTGATAAGATAGAAACTTAAAAACATGCAGAGTAAGGTAAACTGAAACAGGACTAAAGTCTTGATTCTCTGTTCTCTTTATTACTGGCAATGCTTGAGATTAGGGCAAATAACATTTATAAATGTAATACGTTAATAAGGTATGCTATTAATTAATAAGACTGCAGATTAATTGCAAGAAGCCTTAGAAGCCTAACCCTGACCGCATTAATAACCCTGGGGGTTAATTCCATCTGTAGCACCTTATAAATGTATTAAGAGATAAATTATTAATCATTTATGAAGTGTAATGTTGCTTCAGCTAAGCTCTATTTTCATTAAGCACTGAATATATTACAATTAAATGATAAATCTTTAATATGTGATTGAATCATCCCTGAAGACACTTCATGAACTATGACTTGTGCCAGTTCTTCTCCTCCACAGTATACTAAATACTGTACAAAAAATAGACTAGAATAAAGATGTTTCACATGATTTCTAAAAATCAAACCATCAGGGTGATTTACGGTACTTTAGACCTGATGTTCTGAGCCAATGTTTTAATTAATCTCTAAACTGGAAAAAAGCTTCCTGTGTGTTTCCTCCTTTGTTCTGTTCTGCCTCATGGGCCCTCTAGGTGAATGAGAGGTGATGAGTTTAACAGTGTTGCCTGTTTAAAATTTTTATTTGCTTTTACATGAATCTCTTTAAAAGACAGATTTGTAGGGGACAAGTGACACCGCTTTAACAGGTGGCTGGAGAATTTTTATTGACACTCATAAATTTAGTTCTATGCAAAAATTATCTTTGCACCTCAGATAATTTTCACTGAGGTCCCCTAATTGTTTTACATGGGCAGCACGTCCTCCAGCGAAGACATCAGAGTTCCTGGGTCTTTTTAACAGCAAAGCAAGTCAATTATTTTAGTACTGGTATTGATGCAAGAAATTTGGGTGTACAGAAATACAGAACTTTGAAAATCCTTTCGTATACATAATGTATTTGTTTGGCAATGCATATCAAACAAAGAAAAACAAAATATATGACCCCATGATCATATTTCAGAAAAAAGGGCCGTGAAATATAACCATCAGCAGTTCCTCCAGGTCTTACAGTGGTTGTTCTGCAGTTCTTTTTAATGTTTGTCATTTTCGTTTTTTTTTAATTTAATTTTGTTTATGGCAAAGGGTTGTTAACATTCTCAATGTTGATGTTAATGCTCTTTGATAATAGCAAACTCTGCATTTAAATTGGAATTTTTAGGCTATTCTTGGTTGAAATCTAGTCCATGTGCGCTTTATGCTGATGCAAAACAGATCTTTAGATACCCCTTTGAACAGCATACAGGTATGCGTTTACAAGAAGCTAATTCAGCAAGCAGACAGAAGTCACAACCACATGGCAAAATTATTAGGTTTAAAATGTGTCAATTACAGTTCATGCACGACAATTTGTGGGGCGGTGTATAACACAACAGAGATACCACAGACACAGATATATACAAGTATAGTGTCATACTAAGAAGATCCCCAGTATGATTAACTGACAAACACACACAGAAAAATACTCAGGACTGGCTCAAATCTAAAAGGAGGTAGAAGACTAAAACACAGAAAATCCTGCATGCATGTGTCTTTAAAAGGTTCCCCGATCAGCACATAGACACATACAGCACACCGTAAAAAGATACTGTATGCAAACTGTATGAGCATGTAATGAAGCATGAGCAGAAATCCACAGGCCGAAAGACACACAAAAGTAGACTCATAACAAGCAAAATAAATCACACGTCTGACTCTGATTCAAACATTGACAGAAAGCTGTAAATGCAAAATGCTGAACACATTTGAACACAACTCTAACCTGAAGAAATTGACATACACAGATCTGGACTGCAACACAGCTCAGAGGCATGTAGACAAACAGCTCCACACCACCAGACACACGCAGCTTGGAACAAAGACATGCCGATACACACACTGGCTTAGCTGTAAATAGAGTGGGTTCAGGCTGTTGTGAATCAGTGAGCCTGCAGACAGATACCGATTCTGGTCTTTTGGAGACAACCCAGCACAGGGCATCCATTCTTTCTGGGTTCACAAACGTGTTTTGCTGCATCTTTTTCTCCGTTTCCTTGTGCTTTTAACAAAGGTTATTCTTTGCACCTCAACAACCTCCGTGTGTACGGTATTACTGTTGTACTCCATGTGTCTGTCAGCACAATGATATAAGCTCTAAGAGAGACAACAGCAAGCAAACATTCTCTTTCTTTCGCCACAAGAGGTTAGACAAACATTTTAGCTCGTGAAAAAATATTTAAAAAAAAAAAGAGAATTCTGTGTGACAAGTGAATGTTATTTTGATTGGAGCCTGGAGTTCTAGGAGAAATATCATTAGAAGTTAATCTCCTAATAAATTTAGAGGCCAGCTTAATCTCAAAAGTATTAAAAGCATCGACGTCTGTGCATTTGTCAGAACGTTAATGAAAAAAACAACCCAGTACTGCAAAAAATAAAGTATTAGAAAATACAGTATGTGTGGGGCACTTCAAAAGATGAATCCAGAGACAGTCAGAGTTAGCTCTCAAGAGCTGCCAGATTTGTAGTTCTCAGAAGCAGAATAGCATCCACTAAACAAAGAAATTAGATGTGCAGGTGAAAAAAGAGATGCAGCCTGTGACAGCTGATTTGTATTACGATGTATACACTGACAGATGTCATTCTGCCCAGCATCTGCTATAGTCCTGATGGTAAGCATGCTGTTGTTTGATACATTTTGAGTTAAAAAATCTCACATACAGGATTCCAGAACCTAATAGCATTCTCGTGTACTTCATGTGGAAAGGGTCAATCTTTCCCCTGCAGAGCAACAATCATAAATTTAGTGTGAAAGAGTCTTGATTAATATTCATGAAGATCACAGTGGTTAAGCACGATCAAAGCACACTTGAAAATCAGGCCTCTAGCCAGAGCATAAATGTTTTCAAAAAATTATAGAAAAAAAAATTATGTCAATTTGGATAACAATATACAACTGGCAATGTGTCACTGGACACTTCTACAGTATATAAAACACAGGAGACATTCTGATAAACAGTTACATATCACCAAGTCCTTATTTTGTTAATTCTAATGCCACAGAAATAAATGAAGAAAATCAAAGTCATATTTATATTAGAAGGTTTGGGTGGCAACAAAGGAAGTGAAAACTATCAGGTCAAGGAGTTTAGATAATAATATATTAATGACAGGCATTGAAGCATCTTTTTCATTTTCTTCCAGGGGCTAAATTTAAATTTAACAGTACTTGATTTTTTTACTTTCAATACCCAGAAGAACAATAAGAATGTGACAGTCCCATGAGTCTGGATAGGAAGCACAAAAATATTTTATTGCCAAAATGTGGCTATTACTGTCACTCAGGCTCAAAGGCTTGCAAGATGCACAGAAATACTAGTTCACCCCTACAGTAAGAGTTCCTATGTCAAATTATCGATCTGTGACGGTTTCCATTTTTCACTTGTAGTGCTCTGTCCTGCACTGAAGTGCTATGCTGAAGACTGTAGCCATGAAAGACTACAGAAGGCTCGATATACTTAGCTATACAGTTACAAAGTATGAACCCAAATCATGTTCATTACTGGAAATTAAGCTAGCCAAATAAATCTTATTATTGACCACCTATCCATAGCTTTAATGTAGTCCATGGTACTAAACAAGTATTTAGCAACATGTAAATGGTTAAATGTCTTCCTTTGATCAAATATAGATGCAAAAGCCTAGCTGCCAGCGATGACTCAATGATGGGACTGTATCATACAAATAGCTGCAAGCAAAAGCTAGCAGGAAACCAACAGGCAGCCTACACTGGCTGGACTCACTGATGACCAGGCTGCACTGACCAGCTTGCAGTATGCAGGCAGAATTATGTGCAGCTCTGCTAATGATAGCCATGCTCAGAAAACACAGCCCTGTGTGCTACTCCTGAAGCATATCCCAGTCAATAGAAGGAAGAGGAGGAAGCCAGTACTGCATGCAGTTCCAGAGAGCCTCATCAGCTCATGCAGGCATGTGCAAATGCCCGCTACACATGCAGGTACCCAATCATAGATGTACAGGCAAGCCAACATTCACCTATGAACCGAACACCAAATAAAAGCTCCTATTTACACAAATCTGTGCACAGAGACTTTCCCACATGTATATTCCTGGACAAGTCTGCTTACCCTTCACAGAGGTTGAAAGCAGAATGGACACTTGGTAAATGATAGTGATAGTGAAAAGTGCAGTGAATGGAAAATCTTATCAGGTCCATCCACTGAAAACCTAGAGAGAGTTATTGTTCAAGTACCCTAAAATTCACTTAGTGCCTACAAATAACAGCTAAAAGCAATGTGTATATATTTATTTTATCTAACTGATAAACAGATATCCACACTAATCACAGAGCAGATACAAAAACAGAAACACATTTTTTCACACCTGAAACAGACATGTTGAATTATACCAGTGTGATGAAACACAGCAAAAGTGATTAACTTGAATATCCCTATTTCTGTTGGTACAAACACACCTTTATGTACACAAATCTACCAGTGTTGACATTTGCACAAACTTAAACATACACAATGCAGCTCTACAAACTAATGGGATTTCAACAAGTAATTTTAAACTTGTGTTTTTACTGTTGTTTGCGGATTAGGCACAGGATTCCATAACAATAGTTCATAAATGTGAAATAGATGTAGTCTGGAAATCCAACTTTTTCTAATAAGAATTTCTTTCCCTCTATCCTGGTTGACTGATGTGCGAGGTAAAATGTTACTTGCAAAGCACTGATTAAGCATTGGGTAATATAAATGTACACACACAGACACCTTTACGTGAATACAATAAGAGTGCCAATGACATAAAAGCACAGTGTTGCAAACACAAACACAGGTGCTGTACAAAGCAAATGGCACAGACAGCAACATATTGTAGTACTCACCTTAAAGCTCCAGTAGTTCGGCTGTTGCTGAAGGGAGAGAAAGGGGGAGGAAGAGAGAGAGATAAAGTTACATTTCCACATTTTCCAAGCATTACTGCTCCCGAACTGTCTTGAAAGTCACCTATGTTTCAGAGACAGAGGAGGAAAGAAGAGAGAGAGCTCTGCTTCGCTGCAATAAGAAGATTCAAACCGAGAATCACAGCTTGAAACAGACACACTCCAGCTGACCTCAGCTGCGACGCAGGTCAAACCAACAGCAGGTACAGTGCAGACAGATTCCCTCTGCTTTCCCTCAAAGGGAGAGATTTGTACCGCAGGGGCCTAGTGCTTACGAACACTAGGAAACAAACCAGGAAACTGGCATCTTGATTTATTGTCCCAGCGCTATGGAACATGGCTTTCAGTGTCATTAGGTGACTTCTGCACTGTTGTGCGCCACTAAGAGACATGCACTGTTTAATGTTTGAATACAAACTGACAAGAATTCTGTGCTATTTGTTTATACCATGCAAGTGTGCACCCCCATGTTGTACAGGTGGTAAGCTATGCAGCCCCACATCTCTTTTCTGGATGGTACAAGGGCACAAACACATTCCAGTCAATCTGTCATTTCTGGGGCAGCAATATACAAGGAAAAAAGGCATTTAAAGTAGCTCTGCCATACACATGCCTACAAACAGAAGGATGATCAATTACTTTATCTGAATATTTTATAAGACAGTCTAGACTTCATGATAACTCAAAGCAGTACAGTCAGAGGGACTCTACTGCAAGCACCTTGCAGATTCTGATACAGAAACTCACGCTCCTGCACATCTGTTTGTACTCATATTCTTTTACAGAAAGATCTGTCTGGCCACTGTGGCTCAAACTGGTGTCTCGGTATCATGTATATTTAAATTGTACCATCATATGATTCATTTAGTCAGTTCATTCATCATATTATTAAGTGAATTTAAGCACATTTTAACTGAGCATTTGAATGCTGTTACTGCATTATTATTGCATCCCTCTATTGTATTTAGTTTGTGCTGCTGTTTTCTGCATCGTATTTGTCAACATCTATAGGTTGACCCGAGATAAAGGCATCTCCTGTCCAAATGTGTTTCTGCCCAGAGCTGAGCAGGTGCCATCCCAGACTGACAATGTGCCTGCAACATCATTCATAACACAGCAAGGGTGATGAAGACACAGTGCACCAATAGGTCCCATCCTCCTGAGGTTTGTACAAAAAATAATATGGAACAGGGAAATATAAATCTAATATCAGGGGCTCATAGTAGGATATTCAAACCCTCAAGTGGGTATTCAAACCCCATAACCTGAGCCTAAAATGACAACTGCAGAAAACGTACACGATCAGTTCTGTACGCAGACACCTCAGAGCCAGCTCTTATCCACACTACAATGATGGGATAGGATTTACTAGGCCTTTTATTTTCCAAAATCAGATGTCTTATAGAAATTGTCGCCTGCAAGGCAGTTTTATGTTCACTATTTCTTCTGTTCCCACTCCACTGACTGAGCATTATTTCATGAAAATGCCAGGGGATATTTCTCAGCACTCCATTACACAGGTGAATGCAGAATCCAGTACTGTACTGTTAAACTGGAATCTTCATGTTTCCCAGAAACTGTTGTAACAAGAACAAAGTTCTCACAGTGCACTCAAAACATGCTGCTGCTCTGCCAAGAGTATCAGAAAAGAGGTTAACAATACGATCTGCTTCAATGGCACTAACATAGAGCCAGTCTTTGAGGCTGTACTGGGTTAGTGTGTCACTGTGTGTATGAATGGGCACAACAAGTACAGTCAGTGCTCAGAATTAGTCACAGCATCCTACACTGTTGACAGCTGGTTGCCTGTTAAGACGCTGTTATGCATGGTCAGTGTATGCGTGTATTATGTACCGTCCTATTGTCTGACCAGCCCATAGCTCATGCAATTTTTTTACGTATTGCATACATTACGTGCTACATACTGTATTTACTGCCCACTATACGAGATCTTTAAAATAAAGCTGTATGTTCATATGTGCAGACTAATTCAGCAATGATACAGTACCTTACTAGTAATTAAGCTATTCCTTAGCACTGGGGATTGCATATAACAACAGCAAGACTGTCCAGGATACATGCTTTGGTTTCCTTTCTCATAGCATGTGGTGTTGTTTTGCAAGCACATTACACAATGTTTAATACACAGTAAGATGTGAACAAGCGTCATGTGTCTAAATATGTAACACATACAGGTACGTGTCTGGGTGTGCGAGTCCAGACTCTGTGACTTTGCCTCTGTGGTTTCCAGTCTGAGCAGGAGGCGGTGTCTCAGTGTAATGTGTCATCAGGGTTTGTTTACTATTAACGCTTCATTCAGGAGGGAAAGTTGCCTCCAGCTTTCACAACATGTGCTAGGTTCAGGAAATCAACAGATCAACATCTGTTCCCCACAACACCTGGAAAGTGTTTCTCTTTACTGGCCTCTGCTGTGTGTGTTTATTTTCAGAGCACTTTAGCCCCTCTTTGCACTTCCCAGTGTAAACAAACACTGTCACTTCTCATTCTCCTTCCTGAGTCACACACCTCTCCACATGTCCCTCCCGGTGCCTCAGCTCTTGTTTACAAGGACAAACGACCTCCCTCTTCCACAGCATTTGACACATGAAGAGCCACCCTTCCAGTACCTCGGCTGCAATTCAATGTCAGCGCTGACTGCATCCCTCAAAACCAGGCGGCATCCTTATATCTGCCTCTGCTGGACTTACAGAACAAACCACAGACTCTGTCCAAAAGGCCACACTGCCCCAGCAGCGCATCAGTTCGCATTCTAAGATCACGAAGCTGCCCTCTCTTCTTTCTGCAACCAATTACCTCAAGCCCCCTTTCTCAAGCCTGTACGATAACAACACACCATCATCCCCACTGCTCCCCAGCTCCATCCAAACAAACAAACACATGACAAGGGGCAGAAGGGTAAGTACCCCAGCCTTGCACAGCCACCCCAGGCAGTCTCAGCAGCAAGCCTCCTTCGCCGACTGCTCATTCCTGGTGCTGGATGTCGCCGCTGGAACTGACAGATCGCTGCTGTGCTTGTGCATCCTGACATGCATTACAAGCAGCCCCCCCGTCCCCACCTCTTTACACACACACACACACAAACACCGAAGAGCCGCATGCTCTGCGATCCCTGCACTGCACAGTACAGCGCACCACACTCGTCCGCTGTGCGGGTCTGCCCAACGACAACAACAGTCGCTACAACAAAAAAAGCAATTAGAGGATGCACTACTCGCTTAAGGTAGCCCGGTGTCAGCTCACCTGCGAAGCACCTGCGCCTGGCCTTCCTGGTAGCGCTTCCACCTTTAGCCCAGGCTGCGAGGCTGTCAGTCAGGTGCAGTGTGTCCTCATATCACACTGACCCCCTTTCACCCTGCTTCGGTCTCTTTTTCTCACAGTGCCAGGTTATTTGTTTAAAAAAAACAGACTTATTAATTCCCTCATTGATCAATGAATGGACCACATCAGCGGTAATTAATTAACTCGCTGACAGAGTCGTTTTTTCGCTCCCCAGACCCCTCCCCTGACTGCCCCCTGCTCCGTCGGCCCTCCCGCCTCTCCATTCCTTCGTTTCGCGGGTGTTCACAGCAGCTTAATGCTTCTGAATTCCTGCAGTTGCAGCTGTCCCCTCTCTTCCAGCTTCTGTTGTTTCAATACACGGTGTCTCCTTGCTCCCTCTCCTGCTCTCGTCTATCTTTTTCTCCCCCCCCTCCTCTCTCTATCCCTCCCTCTCTCTAGCCTGACCTTTGCAATGTGATATCATTGCTTTCCTTATAAGGGACGGGGTTGTCGTGGTAACCATGGACTCCACCTGTTTCTATCTCTCTCTCCTGCTGCTCTCAGCTTTTGTGTGGTGATGGTGGCTTCTGTACAGTACACACAGAAAGAGACAGAAGGGGAGGGAGAGGGACTACAGTATTGTATGAGGTCACACGGGATGTTTGAAAAGGCAGGAGCACAGCAAAGGAGAGAGGAAGGGAATGACATCCTGGTTTATGTATCCCTAGATTCCACAAATCTGTATAAATATTACCCCCCAAACTGGTGAAACCTGTCTGAAACGGATAAGCTCTTTCAGTCCACTTTTTTTACACAGACGTCATCAACGCCGCCATCTCTGCTTCTGCAGAGCACACAGTGGGAACACAGACTGAGGATATAGGGGAGAAAGAGGCAGAATGCAGGAAAACAGAGACAGAGAAAGAAGTGGAGAAAAAATGTTGGGATAGAGCAAAGAAAGAAGGAATTCAATAAATCTGACCCTGGGAGAGAAGCTGGGTGTTTACCCTGACTGTGTCCCCTCTCACCCTACGCAGGGTTTGTCTGTATTTTTCCTCAGTCATTTTCCACCGTGTTTCACAGTAAACCCTCCACATCCCTCACAAGGACAATTTCAAACCATATCTGTCAGCCCCTAGACCCTCTTAACCTACACTAGAAGATACACCCCTATCAGCATTAGTAGGCAAACCAGTCTCCAGATCATACACACTGACTCACAGCAGTTTGGTACAGAATGTTTCCTGTGCCTAGAGTTAGCTCAATATTTGATTGCTGGTTGTTTCATACAAACAGTATGTTTTCGTACGAAAGCCTGTTGATATACTTAAAAGACTGCTCATAGAAATGATATGCATTGCATGACTCAATCCTAAATGTGCAAGGGATACTAATGTGCTTTAAGTAATATTTCTGATTAGAATTTGTTCACTTTCAGTGGATGCCTTGTTTTGTGTTTAACAATCAGTGGGCCAATGTCCATGATTTAAGAAGTGGCATATTGTCCAGTAAATTTATTTTCTATATACTGTAGCAGTCAGTTAAGCCTATAGTTTAACTATCTCAAAAGTGAAGATCAGTTGATCATTAGTATTTCCTAGTATTTCTTCATTTATTTCTTCTTCTCCCGGGCAGGAGTTGTGCTCCTTTAGTACCACTCAGCTTAATGCCAATAGTTACTGATGTCTGCGCACCAGATATCGGGGAATACCAGTATTTTTCAAAGATGTGGTCAGCTAGTTTCTATACAATTGCCGTGTGCTGTGCTTAGAATGACGGCACCCAGCAAACACAAAGTTGACTGAAGACAGTGAGATCAAGTCAGATCCCTCTACTGCTCCTCTGGGTAGTATTACAGATACAGACCCCTTCACTACCCTATACCATCACACTCCGTTTTCTGAGTGATCAACAGAAGGAATATTTATCTGTCACCTACTCCGCTGGTCTAGCTGCTTCATGGTTTTCTGGACCTGAGCAGAATGGCAGCCCTGATCAACTGGTAAAGGTGCTTGCTTGAATGCAGGTTGAGCTCCATGATTCAGGAGTCGTGGGTTCGAGCCTGGGTTATGTCAGTCACTGGCCGCCTGTGACAGGGATTCTCCCAAGTGGCAGAGCCCAGTTGGCCGAGTAGGAATACTCGAACAGGACTTCTTGGCTCTCAGTAATACTGGGGCCCCTGAGACCTCCCAGGCACTTGCAAGGCATGCAGCGCTGGCTGTGAGGGACGCACCTCTCTGCCTGCAAGGGGCTGTGGTCCTGCAATGTGTGGCTCAAAAATGGGCACATTGGAGGAAACCGCATGTCCTCGTTCACCCCTGTGTGAGGCTGCAGGGTTCACAGCCACAAGCAAAGGTCCTCACAGACTTTCCGCCAGTTTGGAACGACCGCAATTGGCGGTTCCAAGAAGCGGACGGGTATAACAATCACAAAAATGAATGACGGAGCTGATTTCAGTCCAGTCTGAAAGGACAGCTGGTTCAGCTGGAAACTCTGGAATGAAACGTACTGAGATCCCTTATTTGCATGAAAGCTTATTTGGATACCCACTGAGAGAAAATGCCCTCCCTTTCAGTATCCAGCACATGAACAATGTATGGTACATTCATGGTATGTGGAAAAAAAAAAGTGTTCACAAAAAAGAAATACCTGTTACTTTGTCTTTTTATGTGAACAATTATTTTCCTTTTTCCCCATGTATCAGTCAAATGAATGAGCATTTGGAGTTATGGCAAATGTATTTCTAATTTACAAAAAACAGTTGACATTTATTTAGCACTTTTACAATCAGAATCAATAATCAGAGAACTGCATGACAAAGCTCTAAAGTGAATCAGTCTCCACCTTCCTACAAATGTATATCTGGGTTTTATTTCATCCAGGCCCATAATTAATTAAAGTATCGGGATTAAGTATTAATGGGCCAAATGCACTAGCTGTGCCAGGTATTTATTTAAAGACTGATGACTCAGAGCCGTGGTGGCCAAGCTCAGTCCCAGAGATTCACAGGCCCACAGTGCTGCTAGTCATCTTTAACTCCCCGTTTGTTAAAGACTAGCAAAATGGAAACTCAGATGAGACAAAAACCAGAAGCTGCCCAAGGCTCTTCAGCTCTAAGCAGCCAGGAAGCATTCTCAGCACTGGCTTACTGATCTGCCAGGCCTGAGATGGCCAACTCCAGGCCTCAGGATTTAGTTTGGTGACTTAATCCTGGAGAGACTACAGTCTATCAGGGATTACAGGTTATGTATAGCCCTCCATGAGTGAAGACCTCGAGACAAAGTCCTTAAGGACTGAATGAAAATTAGAAGACACACTGGTTCCCCAGGACCGGGAGTGAATATCAGTGATTTAACTAATCAGTCTTGAGGGATACTGAGGCACTGATGAGAAGCAGAATAACCTGCTTCACTGAGGATCTCACTGGCCACCTCTGATTTACAGTTACTTATAAATCCCACTGGACTGTCCGATGCCCAGGAACGGGGTTAGCCAATACTGATGTGTATTAAAAGGCCTGTCACCAGCTCCTGCTGCTGGGTGGGGAGTCTTTACCTGCTCTCGGACACGGTCAGGCTGTCCCCTCATGCTGCCGTGGGAGGGGGAGGGAGAGGGGGGATGCTGAGGGGGGTACTTGTTCTTCAGATGGTCCATGAAGGCGTCTCGCTTGCGCTCCATGTCAGCCTTCTGCAGCCCGGTGAGGGCCTCCAGGCTCTGGGCAGCGATAACAGTGTGCCTGCGCTCAGAGGTGTGCACCAGCCCCACGTTGGAGAAGCGCCGCGTGCCGTTCCCCAGCGTGCGGTACTCCCGGGGGTACTCCACGTCGTCCGTCGAGATCATGTGACCTCCGCTGCGCTCGGGATCTGAAGGGAGCGGGGAGAGAGGGGCGAGGGGCACAGACAGGCACGCAGTCGCAGAGAGAGATGCACAGGGAGAGCGGGACAGAAAGAGAGACAGAGCAGAGCAGGGAGCACTGTTAGATATGCAGCCTCCACAGCAAGGAGCCAGTGCCTCGCCTTCACGAATCCATCGTTTCAGACAACAAAAGGTGCTTCAGTAACACTTCAAAGAAACTAAAAAACTAAATGTTTCATTTTTTATTAATTTAAATGCAGGGTTTTACACTTTTGTTGTTTTATTTTGAAGCACATATAATTGCTTTTGGTGGACTATGGTATTTCAGTTTTCAGTTCATTAGGACAACTTACTTTTTTTTCCAGTGAATACTTTTATTCCAGAGGACGTAAGTAAATAGCTAACATATTTAATTAAATTTCCTTTATGGCCGAAAGTGCAATTAGTATGACTCCAGTCTTTCTTACAACAGAGAATTAAGTGAATTAATTTCAGCCTTGAGACATGTCTAGGCCACTGTCTAGGTGGCCTTTTATCACATTTCCAGACCACTTTGAAAGCAGACTACATGGCCTTGAAGGTTAGCAGTTACCTTAACACTGGAGACCACTGTGCTTTGTGTATGAGAACATCATGTACTGTAATTATAATGGAATCTGCTGTTTCAGTTACCTTGCTTTGGAAAACAGGCCCCAGTGTCCGCTAGAAGAAAAACATGTTTAAAGTTAGTCTTCTTGTGACTGCAAAGAGTGAAGACTTAGAGTGTATTAATGAAGAGCTTAACATTAGGTCATGGTTTGATTGCCTTGGTTATGTTGTTCCTAGAATAAAAGATTGTTTAAGGCAACTTTCAATCCTCTGAGATTTTAAATGAAATGGAGGTAAATATTGTGTGAAGCCCAAGCCTGGTCAATAGATTTCTAACACATTTCCTATATATACATGAATATTCTTTGTAATGTATCCAAATAAATTGCAAACTAGATATTGCCAGTGCATGATTTTTTTGTTCTGTTCAAAAACATTGTAAATGAACAACTCTAATGAACTTGATGTGGACGATAAACACATTAGTTTCTTTGAGCATCACTGAAGCACATCTCTGAAACAGAGCCCGTGTGCACTAAATGGAGTAAAACTACACACACTCCAAAAGCCCAACTGTGTTTTAGAGTTCAGTGTGCACTGTAGCTCCCATATCTTGGATACATCTAAACTGTTCAGCCTGGAACCAGAAACCAGACAGATTGGTGTTTTTTCAGTTCCAGCTATCAAAAATGGGGCCAGCATAAATTTATAACTGAGAGTAAAGCCTTGCATCTGTGCCTGTAAAAGCAATAAGGGCATCTGCATTTGTTAAGTGCCCATAGCTCTTTGCCAGTGCATCTCCTGGTGAATGCTGGGTGAATGGCATTCTGTCAATATAAACAGGATAATGAAATACCGACAAGCAACATGGTACTAGTTGTAGGATCCTGCACGCCAGCTGGAGCCCTCCCACCTTCTGCATCTCTTCATGTGGTTTGTGGTCCCTTGTTTCACTAATTATTATCAGCCAGGGCAACTCTGCTGTCCAGAGCCAGTTCAGCAAAGGGGTGTTCCTGACAATTTCGCTCACCACAAACACAACTAAACAGTGTCTTTGGAAGAATCTACGTTTATCGTCTGCTGGCCAAATTAGGGTAAGATGTGGAAACCCTACATTATATTGTAGCTGAACGTACTGCATGATCTGTCATGTTGTCTATACTATAGAAGCTCACGTGAAGAAGCTAAGAGCAGACAGGGACCTGATGTTGCCACAGTTTGCACAGAATACTGAACCTCAGCAGGCAACCGCCTCCACTGTCACTGAGCCATGCTATTTGCTGTGGTGACATTCTCTGTCCAACACTCAAGCATGCCACTGTCACACAAGCACCCAACACACTCACATGGCATGCTGTACGTGTAAATGCCTGGGTGAAAATGTGCACCCGGGGCCAGGCTCAAGGATTCTCCCTGCCACCCAAGGGAACACTCAGAACCCACATCGGGACAGTGACAGCCTGACGCCCACGGCGCCGGCACCACTAGCTCAGCCAACACAGAACAGACTGAAAGCATGTCAAACTTCCACGCCACAGTCTTCAGTAGAGGGAATGAGAATTGTGAAAAGCCTTAAGGAGATTATCTGTCACAATGTGTTGTGTGCTGCTGTACCCAAGGCTCCGAGATTCTCAGTTAGAATCCAGAGAAATGAGGAATTTCATAAAATCCGTTTCTCCTGTGCTGAAGATTGTCAAGGCAGCTCTTTGTCAGAATCGATGTGCGTTCATTATGGAATAAGACTGCTCCTTGCATTGAAGAATTTGTTAAGGATTCATAAGCATCTGGTTTTGATTTCAGACTCTTCAAAAAAATTAAAATTAGTTCTAATCTAAAGACCTTCGATACTGAATATCTTATGAAGTATTAACAAAGCCAGACATTATAGTTAACATGAACTACCTGTATACTAGCTATCTCACTTTGAAAAGAGCTATGAAAAATCTCCACAAATTTTCCCTGCTTCCCTGTGTTTTGAGCCATCAAATGCAGTCCTGCTATGTTAGTATTACACTAGCTTTGGCAGTTCTTTGTATGATTTTTGGCATGATCTTTGTGCAAATTATGGCCACACTGGGTCCCTGGTGTCATGTGATGTGTGAGCAAGAAAAAAAGACAGCAGACGACCTGCAATAGAGACCCTCCTTCCCACAGACATATTGGGACACAAACAAGTTCACTCATCAGAGCTTGTCACAGAACCCAACTTCTGTCATTGTAAAAAAAACACTTCATTTAAAATTATCCATAAACATTTTTACATACATCATATATGGCATTACTCAGGCATTGCTGTAAATTATGGAAGACATTTTTCATGTTCATTTTTGCTATGCATTGTTATCATGCACAGAGTGAGACTTTGGAAAGCAGCAGTGCAGTGAGGTGGAGACACATGGACATGGTGAGATGGGAATGGGTGTGGCAGACCTACACACCTTCCAATCACGGACAACATTCTGTTCAACAGGGAGCCAATGGAAAGGGACTGGAACTGGGAAACGACACTGCGAAACTACTTGACGTCACCTACCTAATTCTAGACAAACAGACAGGCAGGCAAGCAGACAGGTAAGGCAGAAAAGCAGGCAGGCAGACAACTCGACTCTGAAGACAATGGAAATCCAACTCATCTAGACAGCAGAGGGGAAGAGTTCACGCCAGATGCATTTATCCCATAGAGCAAGCTCAGCTTTGAGACAGTCTACTGATGAGAAATCCAATTTCTTTTTTCTAAAATTCTGATCAGCTGATTCCTTTTATTTGGACCTGCTGTAGGTTTGTTTGGCTTACTGTTTCCACTCCTTCTCTTTTAAATCTTAGGTCTAGAGCAATCTATCAAACTGCTAAGTAAGTGGTTAACAAACTAAGACTTTATACATTAACCCATAGTACAGCTCCAGATGCCTTCATGCAGGGCTCAACGTTTGCCATGAACTGTACTGTAGGAGGTGTTACTGCAGAAACATCCATCCCTTCTGTAAAGCAGAACACATGCATGACAGTAACTCCAAACAATCCATCAGGAAATCACCATTACTGCCGAGGAAAGACAGTGTAATAAAGGAGTTAGCAGCGAATAAGGTGACATAACCTTTGCATCTAGCACTTGACAGGACCAGTGAGTCTAACTGCACATCACCACTAGATTCCCAAGACCAAGAATATTAAGATGAGAGCTGTTCTGTCTCACAAATTCACATCTCTGCTGCAACACAACTCCTGCCTGACAGCAACCACAGCGTAGTCCTGCACTTTGCCAGGATGCGATCTGCAGGGTTTGGTACAGCTGCCAGACATCCCTCACAGTGGGCTGGACAGACTTCTCTCTCTCACTCACACATTCATAGTGCCCTGCACAGGAATAGAAATGAACACCAGGAAACACATATGAAAGAGAATTGTTTCAATGAACCATCTTATTATTAACCCACTGTTTATAATTGGGAATTCTCATCCCAGTGTGTCTGGCTGGATGATTGATGGATGTTTGTCCGTTATGCCTTCCGGCATGTAGGGGCAGGAACATCCTATAGATGTTACTGTAACATTTATTTTTTTACAGGACAAGGTCGTAAGTAAACACAGAGGACCTGGTGCCCGACGCGGGACATGAACCCACTAGCCTGAGACTATTAGTTTCATGCTCTACCAACAGAGCTAGTCGGGGGGCTCTGGCTGGATAAAGTGCCCTCCAAATTCCCATCCGTCATGCAGATGGAAGGAATCAGCCGTATGCACTCATGTTGTCCCAGTAGGAGACCAGAACTCAGCCCACTAGAAGACCACTGCCACATCCTGAGAACAGCACTTCGTAGATCTCGGACAACTTATCCTCCGCCACAGTACGTCTTTCCTCGACATCCTAAACGAAAGTGGTACATCAACATAGTAAGATTTAAAAATATGAATTTGAGACGGTGCGGCAGTCAGCATGGCTTCCTCACAGCTCCTTATGGGCTCAAATCAGTCAAAGAGCCCAAGTGCAGCACTTTGTGTACAGAACGAGCATGAACTCCTGTGATCACTTGGGCTTTCCCTCAGTTACACTGTGTGTGTCTGTAGACTGTCCCTTTCAGACGCGTGCACGCGCCCCGTGATGGACTTGCAAGCCATGCAGTGTGGAGTCCTGCCTTGCAGCCTATGCAACTGGTACAGGTTCAGTAGACCCGTACCAGGACTGCCTTCTGATAATAGATTAACTACAAATTAAATACTTTATTGAATATACAGTCTTATTGTGTTCAGATAAGTATTGTGCTGCAGAAAATGCTTTATGAGCAACAACCTGTTTCTTTAAAGTATTTGATCATTCATTCTGCAGAGTGCTGTTAAGAGGCTACACCCAAGTACTTCTGGACTTGACCTAAGTAATAAATAAATACTAACCAGAGCTCCAGTGACTTCTCTATAAACTCAGAAATAAGATGCAGTCTTGGCTGGAGTTTATGACCATGTCAGCAGACTGGAGCTCTATTTAACGTAATAAATTGCTGGGGACGCCAGGTTAAATCCAGCAAGTTCCCAGGACTCTTAGTGAATGCTGACACAACATATAAGTTAATATATGATACCTGTGTCAGTTGCAGTGAGTTTATTGTACATAAGCAAACTTTTTCTCTCCTTTCATTGGCTTCGCTTCCTTCCTTCGAGACAAAACTGCAAATTCCGAAGAGTATTCACAATTTCAACCTGTTGGTTAATTTTGTTTTATATTGTTCGCTTATCATCATCATCTATCGTAATGTTGACACCATTGTATAATAATCGCGAATATACTGCAGCCCTCAATTCAAGCTTTCAATTCAGACTTCATTTCATGAAATGCATGGCACATGTTGCTCTGAAATACCATCTAAAAAAAGCAATAGCCTAAACGTGTCATTCCAAATACACCGCAAAAACTCGTTTGCCATTTGGGAGATGGATCTGTGTTTGGAGCGCACCTTTAAGAAAAGGTCAAAGACAAGTCAAAAACAGAATGTGAAAGTGAAGAAGCCTGAATGTAATGTACAGTAATTTAAAAATGAGGCCATTCCAGTAACTGATCTACAAGTCACACATCCCAAAGGCAACAGTCAGAGATCACTGTGATCACCTTGTGCTCAGAGGGTGTCAAGTTGAACAGACTCCACTGTGTTTCTTCTTTCTCTTTAATGCCATCAATACAGGTGCACCTTAATATATTATTTAATTGTCATGTCCCAGCAGTGGCCCTACAGTTGACAACACTGTATAAAACAGGCCCTTTTAGTAGATATCTTCCATTTGCTCCACATCTCCTTCTAAGAGAAAAATATATATACTGTATATATTGCTTCTGCATTCCCTATGATCACTAGTGTGTAACTGAATAACAACAGAAAGCAACTAGGTACAATAAACGATCATGTCAACATAATACCCACTTCATTGCTGCACATTAAATCTGAACAAAGAATCCCAGAGAAGGCATTCATCCCTGAAGTGATCCGATTGCCTGGTTCTCTAATTAATTTGAATGTGAGTAACCCCCCCTCCCCCCCATCACCCCTTCCCTTCCCCCCGCCTGCACACTCCTGTTCTCCACTGCAGTGAGACCTCTCTGTAAGAATTCAAATCAGACACAATTACCACGGTCTGTAATTAGTGCCTAATGTGGAGGGGAAAAAAACTAGCATTTCAAGCTCAAACCAGGACTTCAGTAACAGAACTTGACAGTTGCTGTTTTTTTAAGTATTTTATTTTTACAACCATTTTACTTGCGAAATAAGCAGGGTGGCCAATCTCCCAGCACTTCCACTTGCTGAAAGTTACTTCCTGCTGCCTTAGTGCCATTATGCTGACACCAAGCTGTGTAACGGGTTATTAACAAAAGGAGAATTAATATATCTCCCATTGGGCTCTGTCTTTTCTCTACAGGTAAAATACTACAACGTGCCACAAGCCTGAAACCTTGCCTTTGGTCATTATATTATTCACCATACACAGTGCTCCACGGTACAATACGCAGAGAACTCAAAAGCAGATAGGATGAATTTTCACAGCGGCAGCCTTCAGTATTAAGAAGATAAAAATCGGGATACCTTGTTGCTAATTAAACTCTTCATTCTGATGTAGTTTGTTGGATGTGGTGCAGAAGAAACATATCGGACTTGAAGGGCACAAACGGACAAAACAACCTCTCTGGCCTGGCTGGAGGTTGGATTTTTTTGTTCCTGCGGTGGCTGTATCCGCGGCTGTAGCACCTTGACAGCCTCTGTAAGGCCAATCAGCACGCTTGGGAGATAACAGTTGAAGGACAGCCCAGCAGGAGGCGTACTCGTTCAGTATCCTCAAAGCCAGTCCCTGTGGCTCAGTGTGGAGCGCTGTGCTGTTTGATCCCCTACGGGGGAAGCTGCCTTACAAGGTATGCCCATCAACACTCTGCACCAGATGCAGAAAGAGACAGGGCTGGTAGAAAATTGCCCAAAGTCAATGATTATTAACCAGAGTCCCTCCATGTGATGAACTGCACGGTCTGCAAAGCACACACACAATGGGTAAGAGTGCACATGGAGGCACTGTTTCCTGGACAGCGTGTGAGCCCAGGTTTGCTGCAATGCATGTGGAATGAGAGCTGGTTTAATTATTTATGCACGCAAAATAAATCAGGGACACCTGCAACGTTCTTGTGATACCAGATTGTGGTGAGAGTGGGGTGCCAGGGAGGGGCGGGTGCTGATGGCAGGACAAAAATAAAGCAGAAGCAGGGGAGGATTGGAGGAGTGGAGAAGTGAGAGAGAAAAGCACCAGAGGAAGGTAGAACAGAGAGGATGGAGCGATGGTAAGAAAGAGGTGAGATGAAATACAGTGTGTTACGTTAAGTAATATTCCGGGGCAGTGAAAGAACGGGGTCTGAATTAATACTGACATGTATATACCCTCTCAACACAAGAAGCAGTAAATATTCACGACATCGCATAGGAGGCAGGGCTGGCAATCTGCTGTGCCAGACTGACGTTCTCCAGGTCTGCAGCACTTCTCTTGATATTGGGGCAGCTCACATCATCAGCATCTCTCGCACAATTACGCATTCTGTTTATGTCAGCTTCTTGCATTTGGATCTGCCAGTTATACTCCTTTTCATCACCACCACCCAGCCCTCACCGGTAAAAACTTGTGTTCCGTAGGAGAATGGGACGAGGCGAGATCGTTCACGCGGTCCAGTGAAGAGGGCAGCGTCAGATCCGCTTGCTTCCTCCTCACACTGTGAGTCCTACAGGGGTCATGCTGGAGGCACCGACCCAGGAGGGGATTAAAGAACTGCTGTCTGGCAAAACTGCGCGCTCACAGGACAGGTCAGAGATATCCCCGCTGTGCAGCAAGCCCTCGCAAAGCCAGTGCCTTTCCCATTTTTATGCACTTGCGGAATTTCAGTCACAGGTGGTTAATGAGATAAGCCAGACTCAAAGGCTCTGTATTTCCTTGTGCCCCGTCACTCCTGCCCTGCGGGAGCTCTTTCAGCTTGTGCTCCGTGCCCTGTTGTTTAACTCCTTGCAAGCGTCTGAAAAGATGTCTCCCTTCCGACAGGGGGGAACACCAGCGGACTCACGCTGGCACCATGCGGCCTTCCGAGACACATGAGCTGACTGGGGGCTAGCAGCGTTGCTGAATTTCACTCTTTCTCATTCAGCAGAGTGGAGTATCCTCCAATGGCAACGTGTGCTGAAACAGTTAAAATGGTGAGTAAGAATGCAGCCGGGACCAGGGACAAAACCACAAAGAAAATGCATAAGAGGACAGGAAATCAGAACATGAAGTGGGGAAAGCAGAGGACAGAGATGGCAGTTAGCGAGTAAACTGAAGCCAGCTGCACCTTCTTGTTCACAATAATCACAGTGTAATTAAAATGGAAATGAGACTGCGAATTTCAGTTTCGGCTACTGGTGGAACTGATGTTTTTCCCTCCCCACACCCGAGTCCTTGAACATCTCAAGAGACAATTCCAGATGTGAAAACGAGCAAATATTATTTGACTTTTACCTGCTTAAATAAAGAGCTGACTAAGACGCCACTTCAATTCCCCTACCAGCTAATGTTGTCACCGCAGGTCCCACTGGCGCTGTAGTTCCATAGTTATTACTTTGTAATTACAAGTTGCAGCTACTCAAGCACTTATGCAGAGCTCTGCTCTAAGCTTTACAGCTAAAGACACAGATAAATACCTGGTGAAAAGCTTCAGGGGAGACTTGACGTGTAAAGACTCAGAATGAGCACATGGAGCGATTGTAGGAATGGATAATTCTGCAAATCTTCAAAGAGACGAACGAAAGACACTCAGCTGCAGGGCCCAGCTGAGGCAGCTAAATCTGCTTAGCAGAGACATAAGATGGGGTTAGTGCAGACATAACTGAAGCTCCTACAATAGGAACACAGATGAGAGATCGAAAACCCAAGCACCATTTAAGAGAGGCACAGTGAGAGACGTTTTCCACCTGCTTCTCCCACTATGACCTTTAACCCTGCTCCCCAGGCAACCTGCTCTGTTCTCCGTGTCTGCAAACCTGCAAAGCCCTCATCGTCTATTCGGTAACTGATTTGGAGATCTGCCAAAATCTCAGCCATACAGTGGGAAACTATGACACCGCAGAGTTAATGTATAATGAAAGTGTGGCAAAGGTGCAAAAATACCATGCAAATGTCCTTTAGCAATCTCTCCCAAGGGTGCTACCCTAGCCTCTGAGCAATGACCCGACTTCACTCCTAGCTTTGTCTATGTCAGTCACAACACCGGCGGTTAATTTCATCCAGCTAAAATCACAGGGTATGTCCCCATTGTAACTTATCCCTGTGGTTGTGTCACACAGTTTGGCATGGGCTTCTTTTAACACAATTGAACTCTTTCTGCTTTTGTGCTGAAGTTCTCTGACATGGTTCAGGAGATTCTCATCTAACTACAACAGACTGAGAACTTTGGCGATTCATCACAACACACGTAGCTCCTCACATTTCTCACCTAAGTCAGACTCTGCTTCGGCAGAAATAAATCAGGCTTATTTTTCAGCAGAAGCTGTGTGCTTAATGTGCAGAGTGGCTATCCTTTGCTTTCTTCTTGGTTTGTAAAACCCAACAGGGAAATGTGTTTGCACAAAGGCAAAGACACACATGGCTAGATATTTGCATGCAGAGATGCACAGGGGGAAAGGATTTTGACAAGAATCATGCAGTCACAGAAAAACACACAACCTCAGACACACAGGTACTGTAGGTACACCCTCAAGGGTTGATGAATGTGAAGTACGGAAACTCACATTGGGGTAATAATTCCCCTACATCACAGACTCTTCCTTTTTAAACAACAGCAACCACATGCATCAACAACTGACAATCACCTCCCTAGCCTTCTCTCTTTCTGCACCACGCGGTGTTAATTAGAGCTCCACACCTGCCAGCAATCACCCAAGCATGCAGCTTTCTCTCTTTTAATGAGAGCCCTGAGCCCACATAGGCTTGTGCCAGCCTGCCTACTGCCAGTCTCCTCACAGCCTTGCACAAGTGAATACTCACACATACACACACTCATACAAACACACCTCTACGTGCAAGCGCACCGTATGTCATTCAGACTCCCAGGATCAGGATATCTGATTGTGAAACTATCAAGCAAACACCAACAACAAATGCAACTATCACCATCACCGGTACAGTGGGACAGACAAATGCTCAGGATGAGAGCACACAGATGTGAGCACACACATTGACAGCCACCTTTACTACAACACAAGCGACAACATTCCCAGGGTCACGCCTACACAGACATGTCGACTGACAATGTTTTTGAAGTACAGACACACGCCCACAAACACACCCACTCAAGCTGCCAGTGTGATGCACTCTACTGCTCAGAGACACATTGGGAGGCTCAAAATACTCACACTGGTAGACAAAACAACAGTCACCCCTTGCTTGCTCTCACACACACAAACCCAAACTGAAGACAGCACACCCCGCACTGGGCATGGCTGCACACATGCACAAGTGGTCAGGAAATCATACTGAGTCTTAATTAATGAATTATGAATAAAAACATAGTTTTGTTCGTTTACTGAGAATTGTTATACTGCATAGATTTTATCTGAGAACAGTCATAGTCAATAAAACCTTCTTTTTCAGGTAGACTAGACCTGATTCTGGTGTTTTAGCATTTAAAAAATAGCATAAGTAACACTTTAATATCAAATGTGAAATCACAAAAACAGCAAACCCAATATTTTCATTTCAGAAATCTATACTGCCACCCATAAGTGTTCACCCTAAATGGAAAAACTAAATAGAAACCTAATTCCAAAGACCATGCTGAAGCCTTAAAGTGAGCAACGTCCCACTATGTGGTCTTTAACACAGACTAATGGGTTTGAGTGACACGTGCCAAATAAGCCTGAATCAGGGTCCACAGCCTGGAAGGCAACAAATAAAAATAATACCTGAACACAAAACCACACATTTTCATGGATAACTATTGATCTATTCTGGCCAAACAAACAAGGTGTTCTTTTACATGCAGCTGTTTAATTATCCTCAGTAATAAAATCATTAACTGTGCTGGGTACACTGCAAATACATTAACTTCATGACAGGCAGGCAGAAAGCCTGAGTTACAGGAGGGTTCTTGGGATGGCTCCTCAAAATGATTGTTAAGCCAACAAAAAGACTGGCACCAGCATGCAGAGAGAGGAGCTATCAGGAGAAGACAACATGTCACCTTTAGCATGGTGCATACAGCACAGCACAGCTGTTACAAAGGGAGGCTCTGAAATCATGGCAGCCAGTCAATCAAAACTGGCAAATTAAACAGCTCTAAGTTTGTTAGCAGGATCAGGTGCTCAGTATTGACTGACTGACTAGTGAACCGAGTAGATGCATTTCAGTAGTTGGGTTTGATTCTAATAAATGTGAGAGAGGAGATATGAACAGACCCCCCTCTGCTGCATTGCCTAGGATGGTTCAGCCAGGGAATTGCTGCAGATGGGCTGGCGGGAGGGGTACGAGACAGATGCGCTTCAGGAAGTTCTGGGTGCAATACGTATTGTACATATGCAGGCAAGTGGAAGCGTGCGAGATGAGGATCTAACCTTCCTCCCATGTTTTTATTGTAACTTTGTTATAATGTAATAAACCGAGTACATCTTTTATGCATGTGCAAAGCTGAAGGCTGTACAAAATTATCATGCATGAGTGCACATGTAAAATTATGCACGAGGTATCAGGGACTTTCACCATTAGACAGGACACAAAGTGCTCCAGAACTGATCACTGCATTGACACCAGAAATTCATCTACTGTACACACTGAAACTGTACTTTGAGAATGAAACTGCACACTTTAACCAGTAGGCCCCCCTACCCAGACTCTGGTAGCAGTGCCTGTACCATAGCATGCACCTTATAAGTACAGAATGCTTAGTACAGCAACTACAATACACATATCCCTTACAGACATCCTTACAGCCCCATCCAGAGGAGAGAGAGAAAGGCAGTAGAGGTCAGAGAGTGAAAAAAGAGCTGCAGCAATAATTGTATTAGTGTTGCATCCTCCCACCTCATCAGCAAGGACAGGACTACGGTATGTGAAGACCTACTGTACAAGGTAGGGTTGAGGATAATGATTTTTCCAGTTATCGATTATCACCTGTACATTCTCAAAGTCATCACAATTATCGGACAAATACAGCACTCGAAATATCTTCAGAGTACACTGATTTCAACATTCAACAGAGCAGAGCTAAAGGGGGAGGTTTCTGTCAAAGTCTGACAAAGATGAAATAAAATATTTAGCTAGTTTTAAAAGAAACAGCACATGGAGATCTAAACCCACTTCGTCTTTCAGCACCATGATGTGATTGCATATTCATGATAGGGAGACATCCATAATAAAAGCAAGTGAGCACGAGCAAGAGAGAAGGGGCAGGATTATAAATCTTATTGCAATTAGTAGAGTCATTTATGCTGCTGAACCTCAGGAAAGAAGCAGATTAAGAATGTCTAGAGCAAGTTCTGCTAATTTAAAGGTGAAAAAGTGGCACTCAATCACTGCAAGTGCAAGGTTATTATAATTATTTCAGTTCCACTTTTTTCAGGCTTAAGTATCATTACAGCCGATCTCACAGACTGTTATTATATGTCACAGTGGAGGACGTGTAGAACGAACATGTGGTGGTGATTATGTCAAAGCATGTACTGCTGGATTATTTTGTCTTTCCATTCATGCTGGTGGTCAAGGTCTGGTCAAGTCCTGCAAGTGACCAGTTTTCAGCTCTGGACAAACAGAGAGGAGCAAGCCTAGGATGAGCCTGTTTACCTTACTGTTCATGCTTCTGGGTATATCAGATCATGCTTCATGCCATAACTGCGAACAGGTATCATAGCAAAGGCAAAGTTTCATTTTCTAACTGGGAAACACCAAAGATATTTCTGTACAAAATCTCACAATTATTAAATCATCAACATTTGATCAGCTCGCTGCTACATGAGCATGAGGAGACTGAGGACTAGGGACGCTCTCCGCTAACGTGTCAATGGTCCAGCCACTCACCAGTCAACACGTTGGGTTCCTGTAGCACCGACTGGATGGGCAAGGCGTGGTTCCCTGATGACACCTGCAAGTCTCTGGTGCAAGCCCTCGCTGACTCAAGTTCACCCAAATCCTAGTGGGGTGGCCCTGCCAATTGTGAGATGCACCTGAGGAATCTCAACAGGCACAGCCCAGCCTAGAAACAATAACCGCTGGGCCTGACGTGTGCTTCCAGGAAGCACCTTTCCTGGCTAAGCCAATCTGGAGACTGGCATCACACAAACTCTAACCATGGGAAAAGTTTCTCTAATTCTTGAATCAAAACCAGATATTGTGCCTTACAGATGACAGTGGGTAAGAAGTTGTCCAAAGGGTTAAGTTACATGATCGGACTGCATGAGCATTCTATGATTTTGCAGGCTAAGCAACCTCAGACGCATAAAATGATGGTGATTAGCACTTCAAACTACATAACAGCTGCTGGCAAGGGCCCTGTCAGTGGGGGAGAGAGTTAAGAAGAAAGCAGGTTTGTCAAAGGAGAGAGCAGAGGCCTCGGTTCAGACAAAGCCCGTGTGGCTAGCCTTTGCAAAATACAGAAATGTTAATTAAAATCCTTTAGTTAGAAAATAAGAATATCATCCGCAAAATTACATTTTAATTAACAGAAGAAAAATGATAATATATTGATATTAATATACTGCAATTGCTTTCAAAGAAAATGTTTTCTTTCTTATAGAGAGGAAATATGGACTAGCAGTGTCTAGCATTATACCTGCAACTTAATTATTTTCACACTAATTGCTTGTGGAAACTAAATAAAAAACTTTATCATGGACTATAAAAGAACATTTATTTTCCATTCTTCAAATAATTGAAAGAGCATTTTCAGCTCAAATTAATTAAAAAAGAATTAAAATAAAAATGCAAAATGATAATAATAATTGAACAATCATTTTATACATTTGGTGATGTGCTTATACTTGGACAAGACAGTCAAGTTAAAGATAAAACTCAATTTCCAGAAGCAATACACAAATATTAACTAATCATTTCCGACTTCAGCACTCATTACAAGGTTTGTAAAAATATTATCTTCATTCTCGTGTTGTTTCTTATTTTCTGCACATTTTATTATGCTGGTTGTTGTGTCTGTCTGGACTGCTACAGTATTTGCCTTGCAAAAGTACTTCTTCACTGTGCTGAAATAATAAATTAGCGTGAAAGAATAGAAACAACAGTCAATAAGGCCACAAAAAAAGACTAATTAAAAGCAAAATCGAAGGGATTCAAGCCCGCTTCTTCATTTCAGCTTGTCGCTTTCACAATTTAGATGAATGTGCAGGGAGGAGAAGCAATTTCATCTGGTGCTCGACTGGAAAGATGGAAGAGTGTGAGAGTGATCGCACAGGTGAGGCACAAGCGAAAGACTCCAGACACAGAGTTCGGAATCTGACGAGATACCACCGTATTTCCCCCTTCATTTAAAGACATCGAAAAACAGCAGAACAGCCAGGAGAGATCCGAAACACCCACTGAAATAACGGCTTTAGAGCTGAAGGCGTCGTGACACACAGGTGTGTCTCTCAGTGCAGACCTCAAGGGAGAGCGCAGCACAGACACACACGGTCCCTGCTGGCCCCGGGTGGGACTGCCTCACTCTTGATCTCTCCTGAGATCTCTTTGCTAAATTAGCAGCTTCAGGTGTGTAAAAGAAATCGCAACTCTTAAGGAGTGGTAGCTGAGGAGCAAAGTGTTATCTAAGCACAGGACAGGAATACCACAAAACCTCTCAGCACATTCAGCTACAGCAGGCTGGGCTTCATCCCTTCCACCCCGGTATCAACTACAACAACAATTCAGGGCATCACTGGGAGAGGTGCGCGGAATATGGATTATAATTCTATTGACAAAACACTTCTCCTTTAAACCCTGGAAACTTTTCCTTTCTCTAAAAAACAGGCTTTTTTATGTGCATCTTAATGAAAATAAAAACCAACATTTGAAGGCAAATCCCACTACACTACTAAGGTACCGTGCTAAAGCAGCGCCCTCGCCTGGAACCCATAACCCTCCAGTCTGGAATTCAGAGCTCAGATCACTGCTTCACACTGCCACCTGGTGGGGGGTCCCAGGATCACGTGAGAACTGACACCTGCTGACAGGCATGAACACAGCATTCGGACATCACTGGGCACGCAGTGGACTTTTGGAGGTCACAGATGACAGAACCACAAAATCCATCCGTCCATTTTTAAACGTCCAATTCAGGGTCGCAGGGAAGCCGAAGCCTAACCTAGCAAGCAACAGGTGCGAGGCAGGGTACACCCTGGCCAGGGCACCGCGGCACACACAGACAAGGACGTGAACACACGCACACCAGGACCATTTTTCCCAGGAGCTACTAGTATGTCTTTGGACTGTGGGAAGAAACCAGGGCACCCAGACTAAACCCATGTGAACTTGTGGAGAACATACAAACTCCACGGAGATAAAGCCCCACGACCAGAATTGAACCCAGCGCCCCAGCGCTACAAGACCGCAATGCTACCCACTGCACCACCGTGCCACCTGAAACACAAAATGAAGGATCATATCAAATAACCAAAGTGTTATGCTGCCCGTTGGGTGTAAAGAATACACATGAGATACAGGCCACGCTCTGGGAATCGCGTGTTCTGCAAGTTGTTTTTCAAGGCGCACACAAAAAAAACAGAGCAGCGAAGCAAGAGCTCCATGTTTAATTTTCATCAATTTCAACAAATTTGCATTAAACACTGGAAATAGCTTGGTTTATAAAATTTTAATAATGTGCCTGGGCCAGTGATGAGTGTGGGGGGGGGAGTGGGCAGTGTGTCGTGGGATGGATGGAAAAAAAGATTGAGAAACACCGCTCTGACTGGTATTAAAATTGCACTGCATCCATCCAGATGGAGAAAATAAGCCAACAATCTGAATGTGCTTGGTTAAGAGGATGCTCATGTGTTAGCTGGTAATTAAACACAGGGGTATTCATGAGAAAATGGCAGCCCTATTGCCCCTGCAGTATCACCACAAAACAGTCTCTTATCCATATAGATAATTTGTCCATCCATCCACAAGCAGCGTCTTAACCTGGGGCTTTCCTGGCACTGACCCCAGACCTTGACAGTTATAGGACCACGCACCATTTCCTTTAGATGCTACATACAGTGTGCAGAGATTTACGGTGAATAATAATCTTGTTGCACTGGCATCACTAAGTCCCTGAACCAACAGGCAGTGGTTGGTATAGAGGGCATGAGACTAAAGAAGTCTACTCCAGAGGCTGGCGCAAGTCCAGCATCCAACTCCTTATAATATATAGTCGCAAACAAATATACACACACTGAGCAGAAATGCAATTATTCACCAGCATTGAGTACACTGGCTGTGAGGCCTATGTTAATACCAAAGTTCAAACATAATTCTTCAATACAGTCTGTGAAAATCTAAAGAAGGAAACAGACATGTATGGGAGAAAATGTACAGCCTCCCACTTGCTGTCCTCAGAGTGTCCAGCAGACCTCAGGGCAAGCCACATATTAATACATTATCACACCAGAGGAGGCTACACATGAGTTACTGCTGTGATGTGATGATTGTAGCCACTTGCACATGAAATTAAATTCCTTTTAATAGAAACATCCATCTATTAATAAAATACATTTACAAGTCAAAACACTTCCATTTTCTATGTCTCACTCTCCCCTGCTCAGTATTCAAGGTCTCTCTCCTGGTTTTGTGACCTGATTTCCATATCCACCCGTAAGCAGAATTACTGGACCAGTGCACAGTGTGTGTGGAGGGGACGCTGTTCAGCACAGTGCTGGAAAGAGAGGGAGAGAGAGGAAGAAAGGATAACGAAGAGCAAGAGAACAGGATGAGAAGGAAAAAGAAAGAGGGTGTATCCATATGTCCATGGCTATAGTGCCGTGCATGCTAAGCCAACGGGCCCTAACTGGCTGGTCCCTGGAGGTTCTGGCTGATTGTGATAGTATTAGTCCCAATCCTACTTGCATGCTTGCATGCCCTGGGGGACCACAGCCCCTACTGGGCAAAAATCAAGAACGCCAAAACAGGGGGCTCCCACACCTGGACCAGGCACAGCTCCCATCTGCAACACACATTTCACAGCGTCAGCGCACACACATCAGGTAAGGATAATGCAGTGCGAGGACTAGAGGACAAGGTAGAATGCCCCCTGCAGCAGGGCACCCACTCAGATCCCTCCCCAGCGGGTCGATACCCCTAGAGTGCTGTTCAGAAACAGCTGAAGATGAATTAGCATTTGTATTTCAGGGGACTCCTTTTCTTTAAGCCTGTTAAGATAATGACAGAAGGCCCCAGAGCAATGAAAAAAATTAACTTACTGTAGTAGTCCAAACAATCACCATGCATTACTCTGGACAAAACACACTAGTATACTATGATATATATAGTTCATTATTTTACTGTAACTGTCTCTTGCAGCTTTGCTTATGATGTCAATCCCACTCTCCCCAGCTGCAGACAGCCTGATCCACAGCATGTTAAAACAGAGATCAAGGAGCTGATGGTTCATCTGGTCCCAGTGACATCATCATTACAGCTTCCAGTGGGGGAGCCTGGACGTGTGACATCAACAGGGCAGGCACTCAGTGCATTGGTGATGCAACTCAGCTCTGTGCTGACTTTGAAATTCAAATGTGTTTGCAGTGTCTACTTGGAGGAAGTGTATATTATGTCCTGTACCTTCTCCATCTCCATTTTTCCCCTCCTTCTTTCTAATCTAAGTCACTTCTCTCTGGCAATTTTGTCTCATTTTCACTAATGCCTGCCTCTTCTCTCTTCTGTGCAAGTGGAGCATCCCAGGAACTGGCTGGCAGATACTAATTCTGTCTGTCTTGTTCAGACAAGCTGACAGGTAGCTCTTGGCTGTCTGCTCTACCACTTAATTAGACTTTAAACTATGTGTGACTTTGAATCTGGAGGGGGGGGCAACTGTGGAGAGGGCAGGGTGGGCTGATACTAATGTACAAGCAATGACCATGGCATTCTGCAGTGCCATGCTCAATTAAGCATTAAACTCAAATTAAATTCTGAAATTTAACAACCATTATGGAAAGGTTAAGAGGAAGCATACTGAAAGCTCACTATACATCTACTTTGGAAAGGTTGAATTAGAAGTTATAAAAATACTTAGGAAAAAGAACTATTGCACTGTATGCATAAAGTCAGCATATTGCTCAAGTACAGAAGGAAAGGATAGCACTTTAAAGTGCTTAATTAATTAATGGGAAATTAATTAAGCTTTTCAAATATATATTTTCAAAATCCCCCAGTACATCTTTTCTGATGGAAGTCAATCACAGGCATCTTCTATGGAAAGATCTTCCCTAAGATTTCACAAAGTCCTGTCAAGACCTCAAGAAAATTTCACCTTCTGCACATCTAATTTCATATGCTTATATGAAACGGCATGAAGGCAGGAGTTATACAATGTCTTATCAGACAAAGTTTTAACCACATCAAATGCACAAGAGCTCTGTATGACATATAAATTGAAAATCATAGATATCCATAGATAAATGAGGAATTAAAGACTTAAAACATGTTATTTTGGGTATTAACATTTTAACAGCAATACAAAATGTAATATCAACCCTCATCAGTCAGGAATTGAGTCCACCTACTTACATGCATGTAAATTACAAAATCAATAAAAAAAGAATCAGAAGAAAAAAACAAAATTAATTAAAAATAAAATGCTTCTGTATACATTTCTGATTCATAGGCCATTACATTTTACTTGCGAGACAGCAGAGGCTTAGAAGTAAAGATTATCCTCTTTACAAGCTCTCCTCTGTGATCAATAAGCAAATATCCTGTTTCTAAACCATAATACTGTAATAAACCCTTGCCGGTTGATAGTCTTGACATATAGACATTGATCACTTAATGCTGCTGTGAAACAAGAGAAATAAATTAATAAAATCTCTAAACTTCCTGGTATGTAATGGCTTACTGCTGCAGGCACTAGCAACTTGCATCTTGGATTTCAACCAATTGAAAAACATCCTTTACATTTCTTCAGTGGAGAAGATGGAAGATAATGAGCTAGGATATGCCTATGCATGAGAGCATTTTTGAAATCATACTTTTTACTGGCCTTACTATTAGTAATCCCAGTCAAACAATCAGGCTATCACACCCTAGAAAGAGCAATCCCAGATCCCAATCCTACTGAAAACTTTGAATCAGGGAACCCTCAGTGTCGGGCAAAGGTTATCCAGCTATCCTAGCTGGATATCCTACTGTAGATAACTATCCTATCTAGAGGAACAGGATAGGACAGGGCTGCAAATATTCTATAGCATTGCAGAATAACATACTGTACACTCTGGGTGCAGATCAAGCTGTCCTCGCTACTCAAAGAAGCCCAACACATTATTCAGTGGCAGGTTCTTAATATTTTTGTCACGTATATATAATATATAACACGTATAACACATAATATATAATATACAATTTACAATATATAGTATATATGAATACAACAATAATTTTATTTTCATATCCCCAGTTTGCCACTCCATTCCTTCTCCCAGCCTGGAGGCACTTCAAAGCCCCCGTGTGTGCAGTCAGACTGATTTTGTTGGCTTTTGTATTTCACACAGCAGAATCTTGCAGCGAGGGTGAAAGCCGCATGTAACATTTACAACTCCGACTCCCGGAGAATGTGACATTTAACAATGTTACGGGAGGCAATTGGAGAACAGCTTTAGCTCTATCAACACAAGCACACGATCTTTCAAAGGCACCAGCCTCCGGGGGGGGGGGGGGGGGTGCTGAACAGAGCACAGTGTTTTCCTTGCTTGCATCTTTCCTGAATCTCCGCACTTTCCTTTCTCACTCCTGGGGGGTCTGGGGGGAGGGAGGTGTCAGTTTTTGTGAGCATGACAAGCGGGGTTCAGAGAAATGTAGAGACCGTGTCGACGGGAACTCCAGTCTACTTCCAAGCACAAAAAAGTTCACCAACAAAACAAATAAAACAGAAATAAAATCTCTTCCACACCATTTTCTGCAGACTACGAGCAGCTGCCAATTAAAAATAAAAAATATCAAGGAAGCCAAGAATCGCAGCACTGAGTCATGAAAAGCGAAGAGGAGAGCGAGTGAAGAGCAGACTTGCGAGGAGAGGGAGCAGAGGGAAAGAGGGAACTGGGGATCCGCGTGGAAACACTGAGAGGTGCGCATGGAATTCTAGCTCGTCAAACAAATCGACCCTGTTATAATTTTGTGCATTCTGAACGTGATCATAAGACAACACGGTTTCTCAAAGTGACACGGATAACGCTCAGACTGCCGCCCTGGGAAACTGCGAGGTGTGAAGTGGTTTCGGCAGAGACGATTCTCCACACCTCCTACAAGACCAGTCAGCTCAACTGAGCTGCTAACTGGCGGCCGGCGCTGCCGCACACATCTTCCCGAATCGCTCCACAGGTGTTTGCCTGCAGAGATCCTCTGCACTGATGTTCCCACCCGTGATCCCCCTCGCTGACATATACCCTCATAAGCGAGTGTGGAGTTTGACCAGTCTTGTATGCCCTATTTGGAGGTTAGTAAAGACATGTAAAGGAAGATCACCATCACCACCACAGGACCAAGTATCTAGCCGAGGTCAGCCAGCGCACAACAAAAACAGATAGAAAAACAATGACAATGATGTCATTCACAATGCAGCCAGCAGGAACACAATAAGAACTACATACAGCAAAAATTGTAGCTCAGGAGCCAGAGTACCGTCTTCTTCCAAACACTGACAGAAAACCCTCCAGCAGAGTGAAGTGTATGTCTTCTAATTTGGAAGCTCTCCTCCCACAAGTCCATATAAATAAAACCTCTTAAAGGTGCGCTGTTGTTTCCCATGTATATATCCCAACAACAATAACCATGTGCAAAAATGTTCCATACAATCCGCCTACAACTATTTTTTGTATTCTGTATTTAAGTGTATTCATTATTCTCTTCTAAATAAAATAGTAATTCAAGGGAAAATGGTTAAATGCCTGTTTTGAAATGGATGGGGAGACCGCCTCCCCTCCAGTTCACAAGAGGGCGCTGTAGAAACAGGCCATCGGCCGTTTGGATACTGACTGTCTTTGGCCTTGACTCTGAATGCAGGTGAGTAGGTCTAACTGCAGCTAACACACACAGTCTAACATACTGTATTTGCAAGTCCCTTCCCTTTGCTTTCTTTTCCTGGCATCCTGTTGCTGTGGACAACACAAATCTTCTATTAGGTAAGTGCATAGATTCCTTGGTTTTTATAGACCTACAACAAACACTGTAGGCTGTGAGATGGCAGGCAGTCACAATCAGCTTAAACAAATGTTTAATTTTCCATCCGTCAATAATAACGGTGCTGCATTTCTAAAGTCTGTCAGTACAGATAAGCCTGAGGTGCTACAGTGAAAAGCACAGAAGAAGAGCTAAAAGGAAAAGGAAGTATAGAGGAAAAGGACAGAAAAAAATTCATCTGAAAATAAAAGAAGACTTACTGAAGGCTAGGGAGGAGGAGAGAGAGAGAAATAAGAGTGGATAATGAAGTTTCACAGACAGGGAGGAGAGTAAAAGCCAAAAGGGAGAGTTAGAAAGTGCATTACATTTCCCCCGGAGCCATTTGTCACCATAAAAGTCATTACCACAACCCCAGGTATCAGGTTCTCTATAAATAATACAACCAAATCCTTGCCGCATCTTTAGACAACTAGGCCTCCGATAAATGACACCTCCCCATTTATCAGCTCCATTCCTAAACAGCCCTCCTCCATCACTGTTTCAAATCTTTACAATCTCACGATCTCTGCCACTACCTCTATCTCCTCTTTGGCCCCACAAAGCTAAAGAAGACAAATATTAAACTGTTTGCTGACGCCAGGAGTCTTCCTGCTTGAAGACTGAGCACATCAGGACATGTATTTTGTTCCCTTCATTTTAAAACCACCCCACTCTCTGTCATTTGCACTCTCTCTCTCCCTATTTGTTAGTCTGCTCTTTCCAGCTCTCTTTTCCATCTCAGTTTTCATCCTCTTCACATCCCTCCCTCCTCATTACTCTGGCTTCCCATTCTCTTTTAAAAATCAATCTGCCATTCAGCCACTCAGTCAGCATTATGTGAAGGTTTTGTGATAAGCTGAGGAAGACAGCTGAGAATCAAAATCACATCACAGTCCTACAATCATTGTTCAGAGTCTCATGTCACCAGCTCCCTGCTCAAATCCATTTTCCTCTGTCTCCCTCCCTCTCCCCTCTCCCTTGTCCCTCTTTAACAATCCAGGCTTTGCTTCTTATGACTGCTGCTCCAGGTCATCTTTATCTGGAGTGCAGGTTTGGTGAGGCACATCACTGCCCTGTTGATCAAAAGCAGTAAATGCAGCATCACGTACAGTGATTGAACACTCCATCCTCTTCTTTTCCTCCTTTCACTATACTGTAGCAACCTGCCCTCACCCAGAACTTGTGGACCTCACACACCCTCCCCAGCATAGCTGTTTACATCTCCTTCTGTTGAGCCACCACTCCTAGCTCGACTAATTAAAGGTACGTTAAAGTATATTAGTGTCAAATCTCCATATTTACCAATCATATCTAACATTTCAGTTGTTGAACCTTCTTCCATTCCCACATACAGGGTCAATCGGGACTTGATATATCAATAATGCCTTGTCTTTCTTAGTTTTCAAGATGGGCTTTCCTGCCTCACACAGCAATTTTTAGAAAGCGATTCTGGCAATTGATTTGCAGTCATAACTCCAGAGTTTTCAACCATTTCTGGCTTAAGAATCCCCTTTCAAGAAATCTCTCTCAATTAAGGTTCCTCGGTTTAAATCTAGCTGAAGTCTGTACACTCATCATAATAATGCTACTTTTATAAAACGAATAAAAACTTTAGGTGAACCGGCCAACCACAGGCAACGCCAGGTCAGATCTACTGTGCAAGTGTTGATCTGAAACAGCACTAGACTTGAGGTGATCCCCCAGGATTCCAGAGCCTTGTTGAAAACCCCTGGTTTAAAATGTCTGCAGTGGATAAAAACAGTAGGACAAGAGCAGTACAGAATGATAGGTGCACAAAGCGGATTCAAAGCATTTTTCTATTCCAAAGACACAATCCTTTAGGGCCAGAGATGGCTCAATAATCATTTCTCAGGAATGGAAATGTTTTTTTTTATCATTTTATTTTGTTGACTTGTTGAGCCCTCAGAGAGCATCAGCCCACATCACAAATGGGCCCACCACATGACTCAGCAGCGTCTGGCAGGCCGTGCTGGCAGTGCCCATACGGCAGTGGGCGTTGGAGCAGGGCTGCAGGAAGCCTGCAGGACTGCGAGGGGAAGTCCGTACTGTGACTGCTGACACTCGTGGTTCAGCAGCCCATACCAGTCCTTAACCTTCCACAAACACAAACCATAAACACAGTAACTTTTAACATGTGAGAAACAGGCAGTAGAGAACAGTTAAATGTTCTCTTTTCAGGCCTCCAGAGTGGCTCAACCAAGAGCAGACTGGGATCTAGGACTGCAAGGTTGATCCTGTGGTCAGTAGCCAACTCTGTCCTAAACTCTCCAAGTAGCAGAGTAGGAACAGCATTCAATGAAAGATCCAGTGCTCCTGAATGTATTAACATTGTCCAGAGAAGTGTAAATATCAGCAGATATTGTATTCTGTTATGTATTAGTTTACCTGTCTTGGACCAAGATAAGCAGATTGTGCTGCACCAGTGCTGCCTCAATGTTATTAACCCCAGGTCTGTAAATCTGAATAAACTCAACTGACCTTAATGGCATTTGCCGAATAATAATTATTGAGCATTGTCAAATAAGGTGCACAAAAAAACATCTTTTGTCCAATATTCCCTTATCACAGCAAGCAAGGAAATCTTTCATCTTTATATATCAGGCTGCCAGCCACGAATCAGTACTGGCTCTTACAGAAAAACATTCACCCAACAAGCCACCAAACTAACACCTGACATTGAATTCAATATCTGGGGCTCCACTGTGCATAATATTATTCATATTGACCTATCAGCACTGACAGTATGAGCTCTGGAGAGCAGCCGTGACAGCAGAGCATCGGCGCTGGTATAGTTATTGACTGAAACTGACAGGCAGCTTCAGCCCAGTTACGTGCAGAAGTGCTGAAGCAGCTCTGAGCCGCCTGGCAGTACACGGTGAAGAGGGCCCTGCTCTGTCACTGAGAGTTTCCAGGAAAAGAAATAAAGAGGAGACCGCTGTTCGGAGAATCAAACAGGGCACCGAGGCTCAAGCAAGTGGAAGCTCACGAGAACAACACAGACCGATCCGCTCTCGATGAATTAAGACTTTAATGTCTTTAACAAGGCAGGTGCTGGAGCCGTGGAGATCTAAGAAAGGCATTTTCAATTTATCCTGTTAAGGCTAGCAGCCGCTGGATGAATTACCTGTAAAAGAGGTTGAGTTTATCACAGATAATCCAAGCCCTGGCCCAGTTCTTTCAAAAGTGAAAACAGCAACCGTATGTACAGTACAGCACACTAAGCAGTGCTTCCTGAACGTTCAGGACTTCTCAATACTGTGAAAGACAGATACTGTAGGACTGTGCACTTCTTGTTTGCTTCCTTATTTAACACAAGCACAAGGGGCAGGTCTTTTTTATCTTTTTAAAGACACTGCGAGAATGAAATAATTGCAAGCTATTATTCTTTCCTTCATTCTAATCATGAGAGGTGTTTAAGCCTGCAGTACCAGTATTCATCTTCCACTGTCTTTGCAGCAAGTAACCAGAAACACACAAAAGCACGGGCTACCTTTTCCAATTAACAAAAACAAAAAGAAGAAGATGAACCATTCAAACGAGGATCTCTGACTCCACCAATTTTCAAATTATAACATGGAAATTAGCATAAAGAGCGAGGACGAGAGAGGTGTTGATTTCATTGACTTTTTAAATGATAAAAAATTCAATCATGTTCCCGTGGTAAATCTGACAACAAGACTAGAACGAACACATGGTTTATCAGGGCACATCTTTTCTATGTAAAACTGTTCCATTATTCTTAGTGTTTAAAACTACTGGATGCCCATAATACTTGCTGGTCCATTCAGACAGCTGTACCATGCAACGCTAAGCAATGAAATTTGGTACACATGTAAATGAGATCATGGGGAGTATGTTTTCATGGATATCCACTGTAGTCACCAGAAGGCACTAACACCACTAGAGCAGTGGTCCCTAATCCCGGTCTGGGGGAGGCCTGTGACTGCTGCTTTTCACCCCAGACAAGCTCTTGAGCACCTCTGCCAAATTATGTCTTAAACTGACTGGCCTTCTTGTTTTAGACTGCTGGTTAACTTGTCTGTGCACTTAGTCCTGAATTTAAAAAAATACACAACTTCAAGGGGTACTGTTTCCAACGGCCGAATACAGAACGTACTGTATAGTTGTCTCTCTTCAGCTTACTGTTCAGCTATACTGTTATTTTTTGACTTTATGGCTCATAAATGGTGATCAGTTCCTGACACAGGTGTGATCAGGACAATGTATTAAATACTTTTCTTTTTTGCTTTCATGCAGAAGACTCAATGCCTGTCTTATGAACGCCAATTCTGAAACTCAGGAATTGTCAAGGAGTTGATATCAATTTCAATTCCATCTTTTACAAACATTTAACAAATGTGTCATAAAAAATAAATGGCTTGGAGATCCTAATCTCTGATGAACAATATAAATTAAATAAAATCATTTCATTGCTCTGTTTATTGCTTTACATTTGGGGTCTTTCACACGTCCCACTTAGACGATACGTCTGTCCATCCGTCACTTTCGATCCTGACATTTCCTCTCCTCTTTCCTGTTCTTCCTCTCTCTCTGCCTCTGCCAGAGCAGAACTTCAGCCACATCCTGTACCCCAATGTGACACCACATGAGCTAACGCATGAGCGCAAATGGACAAGCTGCACGTGCACAGCGGCGTTAACCCAAACGTGCCCAAACTCAAGTGTTCTCCACACAAACACCTGTCTTCCTCCTCAAAAGACAACCGTGCTTCTCTGTGGCTGCAGGTACTCATGCTGAATCATGCCCAAGGGATCATGCACGTCTGAAAAGTCATGTACTGTGAGCTTTCAATCAAGACAGGGACCAGGAAGAGAGGAGCAGTGCAGAGAGGGAGGGAAGAATAAACAGACACAGAATTAGAAGTGAACGAAAAGCTATAAAGTATTAGCAATAGGCTGTTAGTATCTGGCAAAAAGGGCTAGAGGAATGCATACACACACGTGTGCGTGTGCATAAGTACAGTAAACGCATGCCTGCAGGATGAGAGTCCCCTTCAACTGCATTTACAAGAAAGCCTGCCTCTGTGCTCTTTTTTTAAATCTCATTGCAGATGACATAAATACAATACTATTCCATGCACAATTAAAGATGACAGACGAGAATTCAGACAGGACCAGAGGAGGACTTTAGGACAGGGCAAAACGAAAAGATAAGCCAAAGAAATCTGGAAACAGAATATAAAAGAGAAAAGGACAGACGAGACAGAGAATGAACGAGGTCTCCTCTCCCACCTGCTTGCTCTTCTCTCTCCATCGCCACCCCTCAGTCCTCACTCCTCCCTACGGTCACGTCCACACTCTGTCCACCCGTCCCTCACTCCCTCAGCTCTCACACTGACTGGGAGAATGTCAGAGAGGGAGGGAACAAGGGGAAGAGAGAGAGGGAGGGAGGAGAAGAGGCTGAGGAGGGGGAACGGCGGAAGAGAGGGAGTGAGAGGGATGAAACAGAGAGGGATGGTGACGAAAATGGGAAGAAAACAAGGAGGGGAAGAAAGAAGAATGGATAGAAAAGAGAGATAAGAGGAAGGAGAAAGAGACGGAGAGTACGCAAGTCGGAGGGGGAGAGATATGGAGGGCTGCCAGCTTTTCACGCCACCTCTCTTCTTTTCTCTCGAGTTCTGTGTCCCTGTCTGTCTGTCTCTCCCTCTGCTGCACCCCTTACACACATCACAGCGACTGCACCGGGATCGACCAAGAATCCCTCACTGACCTCAGCGCTAACAGTCCCCAAGACAATGAAGGCTCTCCTTCCTGCACCGCACCTCAGGGGAGGGCTTCAATCCGGGCAGAGCCACACCTCTGCCCTCGATTTCTTATGTCCTTTAAGTGACATGCTGTCTGTCTTGTATCCCGCAGTTTATTACCTGGTATTCGTTTTCAAAACCCCTCTTTCAGTGTAATTTCAGACATTGTTTATGCTTCTTTTTTTCCATGGTTCCCAACACTGGGTAAAGTCATGTTCTGGTTTTTCCGTGCTCCTATTCAGGAGTTTGACTTTTATTTTTTTTTTGCCCACGAGCAGGGCCGAGGTTTTACTTGTCCCTGTCTTCTTCTGCAGCTTGAGCAACACCGAGGTCAGGTGGACGGGTTGAGGTGAGCTCATTAGTGCTGCTACAAGAGCACCATTGCCACTCACCTGTCACTCGTGACTAATTAATGACTCGCAAAACGTCAATGCTTCCTCTTCCATTCTCTTTATAAAGAAAGGCTCAGACTAAAATGGCAATTGCTTCTATTGCTTCAGTGCCCTATGCAAGAATCTTGTTCTTCCTCCAGATTTTTACAAGCACCCCATACATCCCCTCAGCAACCCCTCTCACTATCCTAAAGTCTTTGCTCATTGGAGGGTAGGATATGTGACAGACCTGTGTTCTTGCTTTTCTATGAGAGCCCTGATCTCCCACTCTCCTCCACACATTGCGAAAGGAGGCTCACTAAGACAGCCACCCCCTTCACACTAGTTAAGGACTTGGAAAGACTGGCTTGACCAATGGACACGCCTTTTCATGAAGACAGCGGACACTCAAACCATCAGACCAAAAATGGGCAAACATGCAGAGAGGAAGACACATCCACCGGCTAGCAAGCACACAGGCGAACATGCGGGGAGACGCTGTGTGTGTGGGTTGCTGGTGCTTGACGCTGTCGTAGCCCCCTGCACAGCCTTGAGGGCCCAGCAGTCCTGCAACAGACACAGGGCCAGAGATTACCGACGGTCCACTGACACGTCCCAGCACTCCGCACACCACCACTCTCATCCTGTTCCATGGACGCCTGCACTCCCTCCCTCTCACCATCACTCTCTTTACCTCCTTCCTCCCCCCTTTCCTCTGTCTCCTGAGGTTTCTGCTGTGCTTCAACTCAAGACTGCTGTCTTTTGTCAAGATTATCTTGCAAATGTTAAGTGTTCATCTAAACCCCTCCAATTATTCTACTGGCACAGGACAAAACACCTTGAGGGCTGTTCCGAAGCAATGTAATTGCACTAGCACATGTTTATTTTATATAATGAAATTGACTTTTCAAATAACACAACAGGAGTGTTTACGGCCAGCGATATTAAATTCCCTAATGAACCCCTGAAAAAAAAGCTTAAAAAACATTTTATAGGTTTGAGCTTCTGTGCAGTAAATTGTTGTTACTGGACATTTACCATTCTATGTGTTCTACAGTTTTAGGTCACCATTTGTCTCATTTAGGGCAGAGGCTTCACTGCTGACTAAAAAAAGTCATGGCCAGTCCTGACATGGACTGCCTAAGGGTCTTCCAGCTCTAGATTCACCTGAATGAAATACAGGATTTATTCCAACAGCTATGACATCCTAAAGCTTCATCTCTTTAGATCTCAGTCATTAAGAAAGGCTGTGCATAGTCAATACTAGGATAATCGGATTGCTGCCTTAAGGTGTTGGTGTAGGCACTCTTCTCTCTGTACCAGAAATACACAAGCAACGCTCCAATACACTGAGCTATGGGAAGGATAATATAGATCTCACGGCATGGTTTGTTAGAATAAGGCTGCTGCTCCCCTGGTGCCAGCAAAATTCCATTTCAGGTTTGCTCAATTGAGTATCCTGCCTGAATTTTTCCTCCAGTTTAAATGAAGTTATTTCTCATTTCACCTGATCTGCTGTGTATCTGAAGGCTGCCTGATCTAGACAGGTTAAATACTTTCTCCCTGTACAAATGCAAGAATTATTCTGATTACTATTATTTATCCATTTACCAAAAACAGCATCGTTTCCTGGTCTAGCCATTTCTAGGTCTAGAAGATTGAAGATTGACCTGTAAGCTAGGGCAAGCTGACAAGCTGAGCCTGTAGAAGATCTACTGTAGTTGTGAGATACAGAACTGTGTGCCAGGGAACTAAAAGAAACTAGGGAAAAACGAATGTCTCCATTGTTTTTTCTCCTTAACATGGCGTGTCACATAAGGTACTCTTCAGCTGACAAACCCACAATGGTTTCCACACGGCACACGTCCATGACGGGCAGGCACACGTGTAAGAATGTGCAGGGCTGAGATCTGCTCCAGGACAAACACGGCACTGCTTTCAGTGCATCAGCAACATCATGTCAGCTGTCTGCCTTCGGGCACAGTCACTATGTGCAGTAATTTCTGGGAACAAGCCGCAATAAGTACCTGAAGATAACGACCTAGTGCAACACAGTACAGACTAATTTTCACTGCTGCCAATATACTACAAAGAAGAGAGCTTGACTTTCACTGCCTACCAGTGCAAAACTTTGTCATAAGTCCATACAATGGAGACATTACTATTGCTGCCTGCTGACCCTGGTGATGTCTGCCATTACCAAATTCAGACTGTATGTAAATATGTGGCTTGAGTAGAGACCAGAGTTTTGAGGACAAATTTACCAAACTGTACACCAGAAGCAATGAATCTTATATATATATTTATTTTAGAGGGCATTTAAACATGTTGTTGCTGCAATTTCAGGTATAAATAAATCATACAAATACAAGAATCTTTTCATGAATATTTTAAGGATTTTGCACCTACTGTACTTCAAAGTACTGCTTTTACCCTCCACCTGCTGGGAGTCTCTATGTAAGATCACGTAATCATCTTGTGAAGCTAGAAAGCAGATGTAACAATCCCGTTTACATTTTGGGTGCCATCGTTGCTATTTTGCCTTGTTTTTTGCTTCACTAGGTACTTCACTAGAAGCTCCCTGAGTGTAATAGATATTTACTCCATTACTGGAAAGGACCACAGGTGCTGTAGGGGATTCTGTGAGACATGAGCCAGAGAGACACACTGGGAGAGAGGCACTGTAAATAGACACATGAGCTGACCACCTCCAGGCCACTGCATACCTTTCAGCTCTTCTTGCTTCCAAATTATTGATACAAGGATCTCATCCAGTTAGTACTGAAGGGAATGTGCTTCAACTACGCAGCTAACTAGATCGGTCTAGACACCTACAAGTCTAAAGTAAAGAAACCCCTTCCAGATGCTCTTCATCTTAATATTCAGTTGTGTCCTCAGCAGTGAAGGACCTCAAGGACCAGAGTTGGAAATTAATTATAAAAAGCCCTACGATCCAGAATTCAGGTTCCGATACAGTAGGAAATCAAAATCATAGTCGAAGAAAAAGGAAGCTGTTTGTGCTATGAGTTTTAACCACTTAATAATTAAAAAGCTCAAGTATGGATTAGTGTACATGGCCTTTGGCAGTCTCTTGAAAAAGCAGCCTTTGCCAAATGAGTGTGAGCGGGGGGTCTGCCAAGGGCTTGCACTCAGCGTTTGAGATTAGTCCAATTATAACACACACAGAAGTTTCTGCCTGCCACATCAAACCCTCAGAACAACACAGGGCTCCCTGGCTGCTCAGACAAATTGCTTTCTCCTTTTCAGTCCACCACTTACAGAACTGTACTGCCTTCGTGATATAATAGCAGAGCCAAGACAAGCTGCTGCCCCGACAGACAGGCCCAATCAGACATATCGCTGGCACAAAGGTCCTATCTGACAAGACTACCTCAAGGATTCAGGGACACGTGGCAACCTCCTGGACCAAAATGACAAAGTGAGCCACCACGGAAGACATTTCCAGGACAGGCTTCTGCACTTACATGGGAAAAATGACAGGGCCATTTAGAGATACTAAAGAGAAAGAAAATTGCTTGAGAGCTCTGCCCATCTAGTTCTTCCTTTAACAGCTTCCATGAATGTTGAGTCCTGCTTGATGGCCTTTGCACAGCAAGACCCAGGCTCAGAAGGCAGAGACTAGCAAAATGATGGCCTTGCAGCTAAAGAAACAGGTTTAACTTGAGAGACTGACATCAATGACAAAATACTCTTGGAGGACAAATTACAGACTAAACTGAACAGATTAATCAGTAACTGTAAGAAATTATCCTCAGGGTGCAACAGACAAGCAGAAGTGAAGCATTATATCATACTTATGAAAACTATACAGAACCTTAAGAAATTCTGAACTGCACAGAAAGCACTCATTTTGAGAAGTACTTGAGAAATACTCAATAAGCCTTAGCTAGAAAGACTACTTAATGTACTTTAATGTACTATTACATATGGTAAAGAAACATTATACAAGCTTAAAAGGCCAGTTCAAAGCCACAGCAGAACTGATTTAGATGTTAGCTTAGCTTGATGATACAGATCAAAAGAAAACAACTACGACAAAAACTGGGTCAACTTAAATTGTATTAAAGTGTTTAAAAAACAATTTAAAAGATCAAGAAATTAATCTTAAAGCAAGATTATCTAATTAAAAAAAGATGTCCAGAAACTAAACTACTCTCTACATCATTAATTGAAGCTAACAGTTGCCAAGGACATCTGTGTGAAACTGTGGAACTGACAGCAGTTGGACAGCGGCGTATTCCTGGATGTCAGTTTGAATGTAGGGCTGTCCATCAAGCTCCCCCCCCTCGGCTCGGCGTCCCCTGTCACTCGCAGACCACAAATCCAAGATGAACTCGTTAAGCCAATATGCTAAAGAAACAGCGCAGGCACACCTACGCGGTTCTGACAGATGGGATCAGGACGAATCGCTGCTCCTTTAACCATGTGTGCGCGCTCTGCAAGCAGCTTCACGCCAGCCCTCGACTGCACCTGTCCTGCAGAATTTCTTCGCTGCCCACGGCTGCTTTGACAGCTCAGTCCTTGCAGGGCTTCCTGCACGGCTCCGTGGCCCAGGGCCAGGTTGATAATGCCGCAGCTTGCCGCAGGTTGACTGTCCTGCGAGGGAGTGATTCATTTACACGCAGCTTTACCTGCTGTCGCAGGGCCTGGGATACAGCGCCCAGGGCACGACAGAAGAACTTGAAATTGATCAATTCCCCAGTGCAATTCAATTTAATAAAAAATGAAAAAGAGAAACACGATACTAAGCAGTTTATTCCTGAGCAGGACTTGATCTACCATCCCTTGGGCATCACAGGCAGGTGAGCCAAAAAGCTTATCATGTAACAAAGCAGATTTACAGTGTTTTTCAATCTCCAAAGGGCTATATCCCCATGACAGGCTCACCCTGACTGAGCCCTACTGCATTAGCTCCGGTCTAATTCTCATCATTCTCTGGAATTTCCCTATTAATGGTAACCACCACCATCAGCTGCAATTGATCATGATTGTCCCCATCACAGAGAGCCAGCCTCATCATTTACTATCAATATTCACCACCCCGATCAACTCTTAATAGTTATAATGAAACGTTTCCACAAGTTGCTACTAATCATGACCATCACACTCGGATGCTATTCACTGTGACTATCTCCAGGCTTCGCCACCTTGCTCTCTTTCACTCAACCAATCAGCCCAAGCTTCTGCTTGCAGAGAGGTTTCTGCTGGATCTGCATTGCTGGCAGTGATGAAGAGCATGTGCAAATTTTCCCCACGGTGGTGCAAGGATCTGCAGCCGACTGCCGCCCTGAAATCAGGTGAGGCTCCATTATAGCATAGCTGAAGAATGAGTTAAGCCCCATGTTATGTGCATTCTCTTCGACTGCATGATGTATATTCTGGACAAAGTGTTGCTCGGCACACCAACTCTCACTTCCTGCGAAACTAGCTAAATCACCTGGGAGGTGGGAGTGGACAAGGGCAACAACGTACTGTTGTACAATGTCAATAAGGTACACTGTTTAAGAGTGAAGGACACGTAATTGTGTCTCTCCTCTTGTCTCCACTATGAGAAATGTTTCTTTTTCTGCAATAGTTCCTTAAAAAGGATAGCTTGAGCAAAACTATAAAAAGCAGAAAATCATGGAGGCATATCAGTCATATCAATCATTCATCTTTGACTGGAGTCTTCAGAGAAAATTAAAAAGAAAATTTCTAATTCTATTGAGTGGTATAGAAGTGCTTTAGCATTTACAGTACATTTTCCACAGAGCAAACAAATGGTCTTTTAATACAATGAATCTGAAAGCAAGTTAGCTTTATAATATGGGAGAAATGTATTAAGCAGATTTTACAAAGACATCTATGCAGTTATATAAAAGCCATTCATCAGTATAAAGTAAGATACTTGACAAAAAAGATATCTATATCCTGCACATTCAGTGATTGCTACACTTTAAACAATTAAATGTAACAGGACACAGACATTCAAAAGACTATTTTTCATTACATTCTGTCTATGTGCAGTGTTTTAAAGTGACAGTTTATATCATCTACCTTTTTTATTCTTTTTTTAACATAGCTCATATCCAAATGTGTTTTCAGTGATTACTAATTTATCATCCAGCTTAGATTATTTGTTGTGCTAATCATTCTGATGACAATTAGCTTTTTAAAAACAATCCCTCAACACTGAATGTGACAAGAGCACTGGGTAACCATTTACATGGTGCTCAGGCTTCAGGGCCCAAAACCAGTAGGCTTAATAACTTTAATTAGCTTCCCCGCCAGTTCTACACATAGTCACTTCTGATGTCTTTAATTTTTGCACTAATAGAATTCCAAGGAGAAAACAGAATCCAAACAGTCAAAAGGAGAGAAAGAACACAAAAAACGCATGATTTAAAACAGGAAGTGACTTGATCAAGTTCTTCTTTCTATCTGCACTTCCTCCCTATTCAGCACAATCAAGAGTCATTCAAGTCAAGGAGCAGGAACAGTTCACTAAGGAGAAAATCAAGCTATGATCAGCAATGACAGCATTGCACGCAAAGTGCAGTTAATAGCTTCCCTAGAATTTCATTTAAACGTCAGCTCAAAAAGGAGGCATTTGAAAGGCATTTTCACATGAGAGCCAGGCTGTTCTATGAACATGACAGCATGGTGGAGACTAGATGAAGGCTGTACAACACCCAGAAAATATCTGTACCCCCGATGCATGGACGTGCTGTCTGCCAAGCAGAAGATGGTTTAATAATGTCAGCATTTAATTACAACCTGAAAAAATGCAAAATAGCAAAGCACCTCGTGTTAGTTTCTTACAGATGGTGATAAAAACACCTCCCTTTCGTTTAGAATATCTCTTTCCATTCAAATCCGACATGGCTTCCCTAAGGCTGGAAACACTGCTGTTGTGCAATCCTTTCTTTCCCTTTTTTCTAAAACGTAAACATAGTTTGAAAAGCCCTGGGCATGTGGGAAGGGTGCCTTCTAGCAGCTCCTTCTCCACGAGAGCTTTGCGAGCACCCCGAGTCATACTGTGGGGCACACACAGGCAGGTGTCTCACACAGACCCTGAGGGGGGAGGGAGTTTGCGAGGCTGGCACAACACTTGCCAACCCCAGAGGCAAGGACGGGATGTCCCTGCTATTTAATAACTATTCTGTGTGCGATTCTGGTGGCTCTGCTTCAAGAGCATTAGTGAGAGCAACTTTGGATGGAAAGTTTCATGCACTTTCATTCTAATATAATAAGGCAGATTTTCTCCTGGAGAAACCATAAAAAACAGAGATAATATTGTTCCAAACCAGTTAAAAGCTTTTAGAAACGAAACTGAAAGATGTGTCGAATGGGATATGCAGAACACTTATAGGCAATTGTGTCCAACAAATTGCAGCATCCAAAACTGTTCCATTCTTTCATGGTGTTTATTGTATTTTTAATAGTAAAATTAAAGTTGTTCTGAAGAAATAAAATAAATGCGGTTGTTTCAGATCACATTGATTTTACAGGCACCAAATTGATCTAAATCCCCCAGCTTTTAGTATGAGACGCATGGAGAAACTTTCAACAGTGCTGGGGCCGCAGGAGCCTTTTGTTGACAAAGAATAAAAAAATAAAAAAGATGTTATCATAGACTTTCTCACAAAGACCTCCAGGGTTAAACAAAGGACTTCAAATATTTATAGAACTTGCCTTTCATTCTAGTTTCTTCAAATATTTGGAGCACGGACGCTGCTGTTGAACGCAAATGCGATAAATTAGCATTGCAAAACACTGTATGAATATGGCACTAAGCCTCAAAGAATACTGATTCCAGAAATTGCTTGACAGTGTCTAATTATTGTGAATAGCATGCATTAATGTCACTAATTAGCAGCTGGAATTCGCTAATGTATTCCTGCCTTAATGTCTGCAGCTAGCAAAATGATGTCAGGTGCCAATATTGACAGAATGAGTGAGAGGCCATTGATTTCACATGATTGTGTTCTATGAATGACCCTTCACCCCACCAGTATAGCCAAAGAAGAGAAAATGTATCCTAAGTACCTCTGATCTGACCCTTCCTAGCGTAATATTAAGTATTTATTCTCAAATATTAATTATCAGGCTAAAATTGGGCAGTGCAACACCTTGTTAAAGCGCAATGCAATCATGGGTGAGCAAAGCTATGCAATGAAGCACCTTGAAAGAGGATCAATAAAGACCAATGAAAGCAGGGCCAAACAAAGCTTAGGAGACTAAAGAAAAGGGAGAGTAGGCTTGTGCACAGCACAGTGAAGAGAGGGAAATGGAATCAGGAGGAATCACAGTCATGGTAAGCATGATAAAGAACTGATGATTAGGAATAGCACATGTGAAGAACTGAAGTATAGAGAACACTAAGGAATACCTCTGCACTGCATGGAGTAAAGACCCCTCCCTCCTACCAAACCAGCCCTACATTGATCATTACTAATGCACTATCACGAGCTGCGTCACTTTCAAGCACAGTGTGGCCTCGCTACGTCAGTCGTAGGTCCTTCCTGGGCTCTGGCAGATAACGGGGAAGGTGTGCTGTGTTATCTCGCAAGAGCAGGGCATGCTGTTTTAACTGCAGGGCACCGTGTGTTAGCAGGGGGAGTCCCTAGGCTGGCTCAGAGATGGAGGAAGCAGGGTGGCACAGGATGCCTTGATTCCCAGCCAGGCGCTCTGCCAACTTATGGCAACCCAGGGCCCTGCTGCAATTTTCTTTCATTCAGCATGGGGCAGAGTTATCCTTTCATGTTCAGATTACGTTCCCCGAAAGAGTTCTGGCTCCAGCCTTAATATATTTTTTTTAATTATATTTTGAGATTTTGACCATTTTCTTTCAATTCAGCTGCATGGAAGACTGTGATCTCCTGGTTTCTGCTGATAAAAGGTGGTCAGATTTAGCTGGCTTGAGAATACTGCTTCACTATCACTAGCCACTGGCCCATCGTTTTATCTCTAATTTTAGTCACAAGCAGTTCATCTCTGCTGAAGCAAGGACACACAAAATGTATTACCATCAGTCTTCATTAGCACAATAAAAGTCAAAACAAAAGCACAATTTTCTCAACTTTAGTTTTTAGTGTTTTGCATATTTAGATTCCAAGAAAAATTGTTTCCATCTCCAAGTATAGGTTATGCTCTACAACTCAGTTGTCATAAATTCAAGCTGACAATTGTCAGAGTGCCACCAAGTTGGGGACTGGGATTATTCAACCAGGGCTCTCTGTACTCCTGGTGCAACAGTGATTCCAGCTACTTCCTGGGTGCCTGCAGGCTTACACTGACATCAGTGAGAGATGCCCCACACCTCCAGCTGGAGCGAAAGGGCTCAGTGGGCTGCTGGGAGCCAGCATTAAAGAAAAACAACTGATGATTCCAAATAAGGTGCAAACAAAATGAAAAAGAAATGTGTTAAAAAACTGCTGTAGTTGTGGTCTCTGATAGATGGAGTGCACTATTCAAAATTACTTGTCATATGCTCTGTATTCCAGTAACGTTTCTGATCCTGATCCAGACTTTCTGGGGTTTCTTGAGAGATTCGTCTTAGATTCTAGTCTGACAGTCCTATCCAAACCACACACAACATAAAATAAACTAATAAAGTAATAAACTTTAAGAATCCAGGTAAGGGATCCTTAGCAGACTGGGTAAAAGGAAAATACAAAACCATTCACACATAAGACACAGCTTTGCTACAGGCCCTGACATTCCTCCTCCAAACATAAAATGTAGAATAAATAAGGAAGAGACAGCAGACAAAACTCTGAATGCTTGTTTGATTCAGCAGAGCAAAGCCGTCTTTTCCAAAACTGCAAAGAGAGATTTCTCCCCAAGTCTTCTTGGCTTGCCAGTTCAGAGTTGATTAGCTATGGCTGCCTCAGCTGTGGCAGGCCTGTTACTCAATCCACTCCCAAGCTTGGCAAAATGCTGTTTGACAAACAGTCTCCTGCACTGAAGCACTGACAAATTCAAAGACTGCTTACAAGATTTTTCATCAATCTTAAGTCATGCTTTTCTAAACACATTAATAGGATCAGGGCTATAGCTTTGTTTTTTTTCTGCTTCTTCTTTTAAACAAGATCTGAAAAGCTTTACTGTTTATTACTGCTCACATATTGCAGTTTTCATGACCTAAACGTGACAACATTGGCTACAATTTTCACAGTCTTTGCAGTAACAGCTGAATAGCACAGAACATGACCTACAGTGCAGGTGAAATTTGAGATGTCCACAGTTTTGAAAAGGACATTTACATGCATGGACTGTATTGTGTACGATTTTAAAGTCATTTTTGTCAACTTTTTCCAAGACTGTGAAGACTGTGAAAATTGTAGCCAATGATGCCATGTTTAGGTCATGAAAACTGCAATATGTGAACAGTAATAAACGATAAAGCTTTTCACCCTTATACAGCTTTATAGAGAAGCTCAACATTTTGAAATGTTTTACATTTGTCTGCCTGTATGTGATATTTATAAAGAATATTTAAGCATAACTGAGAAGGGATACACAACCACATTTGCATGTAAAAAGGAAGGATTCCAAAAACTGTTTCAACCACAGACAGATAAAAGATCAAGTGAAAATCCTTATAATTTGATTAACCGGCTGCCTAGATAACCTGCCAATTCACTTTATTCAGCACTGTGTTCTTAATTAAACGTGGAAGAGCTGGCTAAACATATAAAAAGCCAGTGGGGGCGTGGGGAATGGCTATTCTCGGGCTTGTCAGCTTGTGAGTGGTGTGCCTTCCATGCTGTCAGCCCCGTGCAGTCGGAGAACCGCTAAGCTGTCAGGGGCTAAGAAAGGTGGAATCCCCTAAGAGATGTTAGAGATGAAGCAGGGCGGAGATGAACACAGAGGAGGAGGGCACAGGCCAACACAACACCATCAGCATTTACTATCTTAAGTATAAAATATGGTTTCCCTTTCCTTTGACTAGGGCATTGGCATGTGTTTAAATACTTTTCGTATCATTTGGCAAGACACAGAACCCTAAAGGGAATAACTTAAGGGAAATCCAGTTTAATGTGTTTAATACGAACGGACACTGACACTTCTACACATAGGGCTGAATGCTGATGGGCAAAAAGCCTTCGAGAAAAGTGAAGATCCCTGGTCATCAGGCATTTCCTGTTCAATATCTCTATTCTTCACATCAGATATTTGACACTGCGGACTTGCGACAGGCCAGCAGGACGCAAGGAGGGCAGAAGCAGAGGCAATCCAAAACAGAAGGTTCATTTTTGTAAATGATTGAGCTGTCTTGCTTTATTTTCCCATTTAATTCACTTTTCTTCTACTACAGCAGTGCACAAGCTCACTGCCAGTCTACCAAATAACTTTAACCCTAACCTTTTTTTCCCAAAACTTCCTACCAGTCCTATGCAACAAGTGGGGGATAATAATTACAGCTATTTTTCTATTTTTATATAAGATTGAAATTGTTTGTGCTGTAAAGGTTTTGCCACAATGGAACCTGAGCTACAATTTCAGTAGAAGCCTTTGAAAGCACTAAGTTTAAGAGAAGTTTAATACACATCCTGAACCACAATTATAATTACACTACAAACATTTGATACATTTAAAACTGATGTACATTTTGATGGTATACTCTGATGAAGCTGTCACTGTTCTTGTTTGTTTTTAATCAATTTCATCGTTATTATCTTAACGGAAAATAAAATGCAATATTCCTACTGTGATTGCCTTGTAACACTTAATACACAGGTTTAGTACAAAGCACCGGCACGAGCTACAACAAGAGAAGAAAAAAAGGCCAGGCCACAGACGTTTAGCTGCAGTCAAAGCACTTGTATAGCTTTTCCTGTTTCATTCTCTGTTCTTACAAATTAGATCTAAGGTCAGGAGACCTGGGGACACGATGGGAAACAACAAACCTCCTCTCACGAGCATATGGCGCGGTGCGGAGGCATCTGGCCCCTGCGATAAGGGGCAAGGGCCAGAGGGGCCAGACCCCGCTGTACCCCGTGGTACAGGCAGCCGGGCCGCCTGTCGGCGTGCTGGTGGGTCTGCGGCGCGAGGGCCACGCGTGCGCTGGGCTGCCGGGCCCCCGAGCCCACCCCTCGCTCCTCCGCCAGCAGGCCGCCGCCGCAGCGGGAGGGACAGCCGCGCACACACCTACCCGGAGCGCTCGCTCCCCACACCCCACGGAAAGAGCAACGTGGATCATCCCCTTGTAGAGGTGTTCACTTAAAACAGTCCACTATTACAATCATCGTTTTTGAGGGAACAAAGGAGAATGCAGTATCTAACAGGATTTTACCAAGCCTAAACAAAGCTAGATGTTCTCTGTGAGGTGCAAGACACAGTTTAGAACAGTAAAAAGGAGGAGGAGGCGGGCGTGAAGGTGTAAAGAGCTGTTTATCCTGGGATATATGGATTGTTCATGCACAAAACAAATCTACAGCGGGACTGATGCTGACTTCAGTAGGAGTTGCGTCTCACCCTTGGATACATAAGGAAATGTGTTTTATTCTTGTTTGGTTTGACGAAATGTTGCTGCTTCAGTACATTGCTGTCTGGGATTTTTCTTCCCCCTGTGATGTAGTTCAAAGAAACATACAGGACAAAATACAGCAAGTATTAAAAAATGAAAGATCCTAAAGAAAATCCAGACAACACCATATTGCTGCGCTGATCCTCTATGTGCTGCCTGTCTGGCAGGGGAATCTTTAATGAATTGAGTGAATGCAGAATTTCCAGCTCTACACATCACGCGGCGGTGGAGGAGATCTTGCCTGGCTCTGCCTGGCCGTGCTGACAGCAGCCTGCTCTTCTCACCTCGTGTCCTTGTGAGGGATGTTTTGACATGCCTGTCTGCCTCCTACTTTCACCCATTTAATAACCAGGACTGAATCCTGACGCCTAAACCACCATGCTCACCGCAGTGTGAGAGGCCTGGCCTGACAAAGACTCTGTTATTAAGCTACCATCCCCTACCCCCCACCCCACTGGCTCTCCAGTACAGCTCCACTAGTGTTGACAAACATTTCCACCAGCACACACGCAGCACACTTACAGCACACAATACCGACACACCACTCCTACAGCACACAGACAGGATGCTTCAGAAATAAACGTTCTGATACCAGTCCTCATCAGTGTTCCTCAAGTTGCTGCCACCAGCCAATGAAAAAATGAAAATATGCTAAATGTATATAACATATTACCAACATGTACACATCATCCTACTTTCAGCATATACATAAATTTGAGTTGATAATGACTGAAAAACTAATCCTGTTCTAATAGATTTTTAACACTTCACTACTAGCAGTGTGCATATCCCAGTATTCTCCTCTCCCAGCTAGACAGCCAGTGGACCCTGACCATCTCACTTCGACCTGCTTGCTCCACTGCACTGGGGATCCCACACAGCAATAATGCCCATCCTCTTGAGCTCAGATTACCAGAACCCCCATCCCTCTGCTTTTAAATGAAAACGAAAGCTGAATCCTCCAGAGAGAATACTCTTCTGAATCAGCTAAGTCTTTTTAAAGCAGCTGAACACCTCTGAGAAAACCACACTAGAAAGAAACAAGGCCTTAGCCTAGAAGCTGCTGGTTACAGTCAGATACAGCCTCTTTGAGATTCAGTGTCTGCTTCAGCCACCAGAAGGCACTGGCACTCTCGCTGGTGTCAGTACAGGTGGGCACACAAAGGCTGACAGCCATACGCAGTACACAGATGGAAAAAGACAAAGATTGGCACACAGTACTAGTACTCATCACGATGCACACAGATGTAATCACAAGTGCGAAGACGATAGGGCTAACTCTCCCTTGTGCGCTGTGTGCAGATGGCAACACTACACACAGACACTGAGAGGTCACCAGCCCGCATGGCATTACCAGGTCAAAGGGCTCCTAGAGATAATGTGGCAACATGGGTTCGACTTGCTCTTTGCAGTCATGTCTTTTCCATAGCAAAAGAAAAACTATTCTTGTTACATACCCCTCTGACAGAGAAGCCTAATTGGCCTTTGCTCATGGCTTTTACAAAGCAGGACAGAAATCGCTCCTCAAGCAGGAAAAGCTTGAGGAAAAGAGGCCCACTGTTCACTCGCATGTACAGAAGCCTGTAAAGACTTGTGCCCTAAGGAAGTGCAATGCACCATATACAATTACTACTCAAACACACAAGAAAGTAGAATATGAAAAAAAAATCTGGGCTTCCATCTGAAGCAAGTGCAGTCCTTCTCACTCACCTATAAAGTATCACTAAGCCCTGGTCCTACTCTCCACTTAGGATACAAAACCCAGAAGATGTTTCACCTGTCATATCAGATGCTGTACGGATCATGTCCTAGTATGTCCGTCACAACACAATGCATATGGAGATATCCATGACTCTCCCAGTACAACGTGTAACAAGATAAAGGGATTATTAACGGTACACTGTTCAGCTAAAAGGCAGACATTAATGAGATTTTAACGGACCACATATTCACGTAATTACTAAAATATAGTTAATGAATTATTCAAGGACATTTTTTAAGCCTGGTCTGGCTTTAAAGTGCTTTTGGTAATATATGGCTTAATAGCACATCAGTGTTTCATAGAATAACATCTGAATCGTGGTCCATTATTTATTGTACATTGTCAAAGGAGTCAAAGGGGAGCTGTTCTTTAGTACGAATCAGTGCAACACTAAAACACTTCTGCTTTTGCAGACAAAATAAAAAAAAACTCCTGATAGCTACGATAATCCCCTTACTTTCACTGTGCATGGTGGTACATATTTATAAGGCATCACCAGTGGCAGAGGACTATGTGTAGCACAATCCTAAAGACACAGGGCTTGGTTAATGCACTCTGATTGTGCAGCTATGAACATAATCCCCCCCAATCAGCCAGGACCAGCTGCAAATGAGCCTCCTTTTTATCTGTAATCTCTGTGTTGCACATTTGACTCCTGCATCATCATGATGCCACAGTTCTATAGATATTAGACAAGGCAAAGAATGGTATTGTTTTTCCTTCATATGATTATGAGTTTTCCCCCTCTTTTTATTGCACCACATTGTTCTGCTGCATTGTCACAGTGCCTCTGCATGGTCAAGGACCCTGAGCAGAATATTACTGTACACAACTGTTTTGGATAATGATGACGTTTATTAAACAGTAGGCGAGGATCACTTCATTTCTATACTATTGTAACCTCCGTTTGCAGAGTGATGCACACCGTTGACCCTTGTTTTGGCTGATTGGATTGCACATCACTGTGGGTTGTGAAGCTTTCCAAGAATCTTCGTGTTGTACTCTTCATAAATGATGCTCCTTCAAATGCTTCACTTAAAAACTGTTCAGCACAGTAACAGGACTTATCAGGCCTCAGGTATATGGCCATGCAGTCTACTTCACAAGAGATACAGTTCTTATTTTTGCTTACTAGCCCTAATTAAAATTAAAGCAATTGCAAATGAAAAATTGAATGTAAGCACAACATGTTTTTTTTTTATGCTTCATTATTTGCTGCTCATTGAAGGCCCAGGAACCAGAGACTCTAGGACTGAACAGTGCGAAAAATCCTTTTTCTGCAGTATATGTGAGTGAGAGAGTGAGCCAGGAGGGGGAGGTCTGACACTCACTGCCCAGCGAGTCAATATCAAATCCAATCTCTCAGCAGGGAATAAAGTGCTTTCTATCTCTCCATTTCTCTCTCTTGCTGTTTCTCTCTCGTTCTTTTTTTTTTGCAGATGAGTGGCAGCCTTTATACAGCTAGGGACAGATAATGGGAGCTTGTCCGTCACGCACAGACTGACCCAGATTCACCCAGACACAGAAACAGCACTTCAGGGTCCTGAAAGACAGCTTTAAAATCATCTTCCAATGAATAACGGGATTCTCTTCTTAATTGAGAAATAAAATATGCTCTTCTACCTAATCATTGAGAATGCATTCAAATCTTAGTGATGATAGTCGCTACTGTGTCACTGTAAAATGTATTTGTGGGACAAAATTTACAAACCCCATAAAGTGAGGAGCATGTTAACATGAACTTCTGTCTTCACCACAGTTTTCACAGTTTTCATTTCACAAAATTGAGCCAAAGTTAATTAACAACTGGACCTGTCCAGCCGTCCAAACAAGAGATTCTAAGATCAATTTACTATTAGCAGCCAAAGGAGCTAAAAGGGACAAATGACCTCCCTCTCATTTGTATCTTTTCTTCTGTGTTGTTTTTCTTGCTAAAGCGAGTATTTGTCAGTCAGGTCATCACTATACATATGAATTGGTCTGACTGGAAAATCATTCTCCACACTGTGCATTTTCAATCAAAAGCAGTCCCTCATGAGAGGAAAAGGTAAAACCAGAGTCTGCTGCCCAGCAGATCACAGTGCTTGAATGGAAGTTGTATAGTATGAAAGAGGAGACATGATTTTGACTGATTGGCAGCTGGATTCTGGTTTTGGTGTATAGCCTGGAATACTGAGGAGGAGAGGACAAAAATGTCACTTGTTCTGCACACTGTAAAGGACTGGAAAGCAAAAATGACAGTTGTATGACACAGCCTGCATAAATGCCTACAATAGGCAGAGCCTGACAGAGATGTGCACCTACTGTATCACCTTGTCTTCCTCAAGAGATTAACAGGAGACTTCCACCGACTAAAATTAAAAACATTGCACCATAATAAAGAGATCTCAACTGAACTACTGGATAAAGCCAATACAGTTGAACTTATATTCTTGTGGGCGAGCTGAAATATCGGTGCACAGAAGATGGGGAAACACGTCAGGTGAGCTCTGGGAGTCTAGACCCGCACTGAAAACAGTCCATTTTAAACAAGCCTGCAACAGGACTGGGCAGATCTGGACTGTCAACAGCCATTAGTCTTCATCAGAAGAGATAGCAGTAGCTCTCCGGCCTGCAAAGTGTCCTTCACTCGTCCTTACAGCCTTGGTAAAGATTTTCTTTCAGCGCGGTGCAGTCAAGTGAAGTCAATAGGAAAGAATGAGGAACGCTGTGTGCACCAGGACCTTTTCGTGCTGCATCGTTTTCTCCTATCTCTCCATCTCCGTCATGCATTTTCTGTCCCTCTCTCTGTATATGTCAGTCTCTTCTTATTTTACTCTCCTCTGCTTTGATTGGGAACAAAAGAAGTGTAATCTGCTCATCTCACAGCAAGTCACTCAGGAGCGAGACGACGGAAAGGCAAACACATTTAAAAATAATTGAGGAAGGTTTGATTTAGCAGCCTGTCCATGCAACGCTTAACAATGAAGTCTTCTTATAGACTAAAAATAGATTCAGCATTACAATGTGAACTTTACTAAAACAGTGATGTCAAAGAGGGTTTTCTTTAGGAGGAGTGCAGATTCATTCGAACACAGCCTTCGATCTGATGGCCATTTAAGTCAAATGAAAATTGTAATTCCCTGAGCTCTTTAAAATCACTTAGAATATCTCAAGTCTAAAAATAATTAAATATTTTATCCAGTTATACAAGCAGCATCATCAGTTTTTCCCCCTGTGTAATTACAGTTCACCATTAGCTGCTTCTACATACTATGTCAAAGAGTCAAGCAGTGGTCATTTAATTTAATGTATCTGGCTCAGACTTCTGTACAGAGAGACTTAAATGGTTACAATTATCTATTTTTCCTTTTAAATCCACGTTATGTGCCGCATTATACAGCTGGAAGTGCTGGATCTCACTCCCTGGCTCAAGCGTATTGTAGCAATGACCCCATTGCTCCCACTGTCCCCACTTTATCATTTCAACTTGCAGTACTCTGGCCAGAGTTCAGAGCAAGTCCAGAGCCATAGCCGCTATCCAAACCAGAGTACACAATTGCATGCTGTTTTCCAACATCTATTAGTTCAAACCACTCTGGTAGCTAATATTTACAAGCAAGAGACAACAGTATCATATTTGATCATTAAAATAAATGTTGTGCTTTTTCTGTAATTTGTTGTCACTGAATATTTGGAGTTTGTAAAAGCAGCCATATACTGTATATTACAGGTCATACACAGTATCTATGTCTATCTATAGTACACATACTCTACAAGACTGACAAAGGAACTTCTGTCTGTCCACAGAGGAGGAAATTGGACCTGAAATTATGGCAGTGCTTCAGTGGCTACCCAGTGATGAATCAGGTCATACCAAGCTCTGATGGAGAATTTAGTGTAGCCCTCTCCGCCTTGCCTTGAGTTGAGGCTGAGAGATCCACTGATTAAGTAAAGGGGCTCATACCAGGAGTTTCCAAGCTCAAGTCCAAGCTGTGCCACTGGCTGCTTTTCCTTAACCTAGATTTTCAGAATCATCAAAATAGCCATAATAAAATTTTATCACAATAGATTTATGTTTTTTTGTGCTATTTTATTGTGATTTTATATAACTTTTCATAAAGTTTTAACAAGTCTTCACTGTGTTTTACTACACTGGATCGTGGGAATATCATGTTACACTGTAACAGACGGTTTTAAGAAGCGTTTACTGCAACGCATCAATGTTTATTCATGGTCTTGCGTGGTAAACTTCCACGCATGTACAACTCAGTGCTCTTGAAGCAAAATCATTTTGTGCATTTGGAGTACAGCATATCCGCTACACAAACATAATGGATGGCTGAATCTTTCATTAGTATCTGCAAACAAACCTGTTTAGAAAGCAGGAAACATTTTAGATTCAGATCACAAGTAAGGACAAAACAATAATTAACAACATAACCACCAGTCCTATACACATATTTCATAACTGAGTAAGTCTTTGAAAAAAGAAACATCTCAGGCAAAGCTCACAGTATTGTTGATAAGATTAAATAATTGAAGCTACTTTAAAAAACCTTAAATACAAAAAAATGTATTGACGCAAATCAGTCACATGCAATTGGAAATGGCACCTTTTGCCATCTGAGTTAGCGATCTACACTGCCAGAACGTACTGGGAACATTCTGAAAAGTCCTACCGCCTTCTAGCTAGAAGGAATATGTTGCCTAGAAGATAATGAAGTCTAACAGCCACAAACAGAATGAACTGTTCTAACTGATTAATGAGATCATTGTAAATGTATTTATATAAACTAGCAATAATTTAAATATGACTATATGCAAGCCTGCCTTTGATGGTATTAAGCATGCTTCAGAAACACACTCAAAGGGAGCTAAAAAACATGAGAACCACAGTAAGTCTTCAGATGACAGGCAAAAGCACAAACACAAAAGCCACATGTACAGCAAAATCCAATAAGAGCAAACACAGGAAATCCACTTATTTTACACAAAAAAACACATTTTGCAAAGATATACTGTATACTTCTACAGGTACAAAAGAGATGCATTCATCGGCATTTCTTTACTTATAATTTTGCAAATAAAGGGACTCAATGTTCATATGTCATATTTGGATAACAATGCATAAATTGCATACATCATAAAAATTCATGTTTTTAAAAAGTAAAGCCGTGCATGATGCCATGCATCATGAAATTTGTGAAAAGTCAGTTGCCTTTTACAACCAGCCAGATACACTACACCTTTCCAGCACTTCCAAATTAAAACAGCAGAAATAATTGTCACATCTACACACCCAACATACTTTATGTTGCCAACACTTATTCCCACAGGCACGGCCTCTGTCTCTCTGCAGTCAGTCCCTGGCCCTTTCCTCAAACTCCCTCACCGAGCGTCCTCTGGGAATACCTGCCCCTCTGAGCAGTCCTGCAGCAGACTGCCCCGGTCCACTAGGAGCTGGCTCACAGATGAGCTGTTCCACTCAGCTACTGTACCGTGCCACTCCTTCGACATGGATTGGAAAGAAATCTCCCCAGCAAATTTTCCAATACCCCTTACGTGCGTTCAAGGCTCCAGTCTCCATTCGAGTGGGTTGTTTCAAGCAAAAGTAAGACTGTATGTGACCTGACTTAATAGGCTCCTTTGTTGCTAAAAAAAAGCATCCATATAACGTACAGATATGTAGGCATTTTCTGTACATCTGTTTGCTTGAGTGCCACGGGTGTTTATGGAGAATGGGATGAGTGCTAAAGGGCTCGGAAGCACTTACACTCCAGCCCAGGCTCAAAGCTCTTTCTCTCCGCGCTATAAAAGGCTGCATCAAAAAGCCGGGGAGAGATGAAAAGGCGCACCAGCTGAGTGTGTAATTACAGGAACGTTTGCAGCCCAGGGTGCTGTTTTCCGAGACTTTCTAAAGGAGGAGATGGGCTGTGTGAAGGCAGGCGTCCACAGCTGCGTCACTTCCGGGCTCCGAGACGCCGGGCTGCACGCTCCTCCTGCGAAAATGCTGCTTTCGGCCCCGGGCCCGGGCCCGGAGAAACAGGGAAAACGCCAAGCAAACGCTCCCTGATACAGCAATAAAAAATACTGGAGACAAAAAAAATAATAACGTGCAAGTGCAGGGCAAGGGAAATATTCCAGTGCAGGTGCCTTTTAAAACATAAATGCAGCCCGACATTTTAAAGAGTTCTTCAACTCTCAGTGCCTGCAAACGTAATACACAATCACCATGCCAAGTGAAGCTGTCATTTCGCGCCATACTAATAAGCATGGTGTTCTATCCGAGAAGTACTTTTCTCAAGTCATGTAGGCATTTACAGCCCTTTGATAAAACACATACATCACTGACATCAGGATCAAGCACTGTCCTACACGAGGAATGATTTCTAACCTGTCCTAAGCATAAAAACACTAAAGAAAATGTTTAGTGTTCAACTATCTCCCCAAACAGACCAATGCTACCCCTACGATTCCCTGCTGTCCCAGCTCAGCATCATAATTCCATATTCGACCAAGATTAACGCACTGCATCAACTAATGCACTGCTACCTTACACTCTCACTGAGAGATACAAAAACACATCGCAGATCGCCAAATAACACACAACTCACTGCGTCAACCTACAAAAAATGAGAAGAGCGTGCTTTGGCCTAAATTCAAAATATTCTACAGCTGCAAATGTCTGATACATTCACAGAGGATCTTGAGGTTGTGCTAAATGCAAAGAACAAGTAATGGAGACTGAAGTGGCTGTGCAATTAGTAAATATTAACGGTAAGCGTAACTGTGCATTCGCAGTAATAATTGCTATCTGCTTTTACACATAATAGCATGTGTCCATTATTTCAGCAGGTTCAGATCCAACTTTAGCTTCAGCTTTTTTTTTTTGGCAACTCAAAAAGCCACTCATGCTGAAAATACACAATACAATCTGGGTGTTACATCAGTGTACTGGCAATGCAGGTGTAGCACAGATGTCTGGATTGCACAGGTGTATGAAAAGTCATAATTCACAGAGTGAGAGAGATCCGAAGGGCTGTATAATGTTTGAGCCCTCGCGGCACACTCGACGAGAGTGTGTTTTTCCAAAAACCACTTGCTTTGTTTCCCCCGTAACTAATAACACGCTGTGTACAGTCACGGCTCCATTAATCAGGGGTTTTGTCCCGTGTTGTAAAAGCATGGCACATCTCACTCAAGCTGTTGTAAGATATAAGACATAAATATGTTTGTGACATAATAGCTAAGTGGCAGAGTTGTGGGGCTGCATTGTTCCACTGCTTGAGCACAGCACGACGTCTTTAAAAACAGACAACCCAACAGAACAAGCTTAAGCAAAGGCAAATGCTTCTGACATCAATGGACATCAAGCCATTACCAGTTCCCTCTGCAGGCTTGTAGCATTCTTTGCACCACACAGATCCTTTATACCAATAAAGCTCCACCCTTATAAAATGACAGAATAGTTTAAAGTGGATTTGCAGATTAGTATAATTGGCTGTGCTGTAATGGTATAGCAGAGGCAGAGCTCTAATCGGTGTATACTTCACACTGGAATTGTGCTTCACAGAGTTCTGCGTCACAATGTGATGTTAATGCACGGCAGAGCAGAGCTATACTAAAGCACAGTGAAAGCAGGAAATACTAGAAAGCAAAGCAGAAGGATGTAATGGATGAAGGGGGAAACAAGCCCATTGCTGTGCAGTAAAACAGGAGAGGTAATAATGTACAGCTCAGTGTAAACAACATCCCACAGAAGACAAACAAGATGAAACTACAAGATTTTGAACAATCCTCTCCACTGTTAGAAAAGTCTACTGAAATGGTGAAATGGACTAAAATAGAAATATAGCACCCCTAGTGGAAAGACTCTGCTTAGGCAATATAAGGTTGAGTGATTCTATACCACAGAGGTTCAAAATAGTTTTATCCCCAATTTAAAATAAAATTTGGCATATGTTCAGTAAAAGGAGGGGCAACAAGTTATTTAGAAAAATCTGATTTACTTTGTTTCTACTTAGTTAATGCTCTATGATATTTTTCTTCCATGTATTCCAAGCTTTCAGCAGACCTTACCAAGCTAAATATAGTAGAGCACAGACTTCCATCGCAGACAGGCTGAGACTGACAATTTCTCTGATGAAGTTACTGTTTTTAAGGAAAAAAGACATTGGCAGAGCAAAGACAAGCTGAAGAAATCAATCTGCAATTCATCATAAAGAAGAATGAACTGAATATTCTTCGTCTTGAACAGAGAAGACTAAGAAGAGACCTGATTCAATTATCCAAACAAAGTCAACCTACTGGACTTCTTCAGAGCTGACACTGACAAATGAACCAGGAGACATACACAAAAACGGCAGGGAAGTGCATTTTAAACTGAGAACAGGAGGAACTTTATTGCACAAGGGGCTGTGGGAGTCTGGAACCAGCCAACCAGCCAACCAGCCACACTGTCCAAGATGATCCCCTGCTCTTAGGAAACCGCTGGACGAGATTGTCGGATCAATTAGCCACAGGCAACAAAACAAACAAGGGTGGAATGGCTTCCCTTCGTTTGCAACCATTCTCAAGTTCTTTTGTGCTTAAGAACAGTACTGAAGCACACCTGCTTTCAGCAAGCATATTCCTGTCAAAGCAGATAGGCTACAACACAGACAGCAAACAGACTCACACAGGGGCACCCCTTTGTTGTATAAGATGAGCTTTTATATTCCACGGTTAGGTGATCTAAATATTAGGTTACATTTATTACCGTTTAGAAGAGAGGAAAGCAGCAGGACAGTAGAAAAGTAATCATTTAAATTTTAAAACAACTGACATGGGGATGTGTTAGCGGTTTAATCCTGTTACAGGAAGCAGGTTTTAAAAAGACAAGACAGAGAGCAGCACCGGGCAAGGAAGTATTGTAATACAGAGTAAAAGATCTCTCCCCTTCTCCTCTTCCAAACACGCGCCGCACAGAGAGGAAAAAAATCAATTCTCGGCTATATTTCCAGGCACCTGAGCAAGCAAGCGAGAGAGACAAGGGGAATGGAAGTGAGGAGAGAGAAAGACAAGAGGGGGAGGAGAGAGACCAGCAGAGCGTTCTGTAAGCAAATGCTGCTCTCTCTCCTTCTCGATGCCATCTTTCCCTCCCTGCTCATTCTGCTGCTGTTTCCTTTCCCCAGATGCCCAAGGCACAGCCTACAGCATAAGACAAGGAGGCTTATACAGAAGGAATAAGGTGGCTGTGTTTTACAGTATGAGGGGGGGATCTGGGGAGGATTCTGTATGAAGGGGCGGGTTGGCGAGTTAGTGACCCCTCTGTAAGAAGGGGGGTTTTTGTGATCTTCAGGGAAAGGAGGATGGGAGCAGGGAATTCTTGTGATACTCAGCTTTGGAAGGGGGAAAGCAGCAGTGATGTTCCTAGAACATAGAGGAACACTTTGGGCTTCTGTTCTCGGAACAGGTTTTCATATTTGCATTTCCCTCTATATTGTATGTCATTGTATTTTATGGTGTAACTTGCAGAGCTCAGACAATACATGTGACATTCCACTAAAGCATTTCATATTTTAATGTGAAGTTCAAGGGGATTAAGGGGAGGGCGGTGTTCCGGCAGAGGGAGACAGTGGAACAAAAGAAAGAAAATGAAAACCCTTTCTGCTTAAGTGGCTATTTTAAATGAAAAGGCGTGCAAGTCTCTGCTTTTTGTTTTTCGCCTCGGTGAAAAGAACCTCTTTATTATTCACTTTGGTCTCAGCTGACATGACAGGTTGAGTAAGGAATTCATCCAGAGGCACCTTCACCTCCTCTTCTGTGCCTTGTTCTTCAAGTCTGACTGAGGTCCTGGTCCGCACACTGTTGTTGCCTCCTTCACAGTCCTCTAGGTACACTGCTTTCTAATCGGTATTCTACCTCACCTCCTCAACACAGGTCTTTCCGCATGACACACTGAAAGGTTATGAAATGAACAGAGGAATCACCGACGATTCACTCCATCTTGCCTTACTCCCACACGATCACCGGCACAACGGAGGTGAACGCGATACTCCGTTCTCCTTTGCCTTTTGCTAAAAGCTAGTCCACTTTGTCTCCTTTCCAGCGCCTTGGGTCCAAGGTTAAAGCCCACCCATTGCTGCTTTCCCGGCAGTATCTCTCAGCTCTACCCACAAGGCCTCTCTGCTTGCCAGTGCTTCTGCCTTCTAAAAACACTGCCTGCAGGCTGTGCAGCCACCAAGCAAAGCCAACTTCATCATTACTGCTCCTCAATTGAGTTTGCTTTTCTCTTTCCAACATAGCCGGCCTAGAGCAGAGCCCTTGCACCTCCCAGCATTCACAGGACAGAAATGGCTCTCGCCAGCAGATTGCACGATACTGTACGACTGCACTGCTGAACAGGGGACTAGAGACAGAGCCACACTGCTGCTCCACATTGTGCTGCATTCACCTCTGTTCCTTCCACCCTAACCGGTCACAACAAGGGATATAATATAAATTTATAAATATTATAAATATAAATTTTATATTTAATGGTAGTATTAGCTATACTAATCATATTCCGTTTTTGTTTTATGTTTAAAATGGGGTCCTTATTGCATCCAATCCCTATAGAAGGATTTCTCAAAACATAGTCGCCCAGCAGAGAAAAAAACCTGAACTAGCCCAGATTCTCCCATTTCTGAATCTCCTACCTGGGATAAGAACTATCCAAATCACAGGGAAATGCTGAAGTACAAGGAGGTTAACAGCAAGACAGCTTAGAATTACTTAACGATGCTACCATATTCTGCGCAACCTACCATATTCTATTCTAGCAACACTGCTTGTAATGTCATAATACAGTATAATTTTGTAATATTTGGCGTCTAGATTGACAAGGGTGAAAAACACAGGAAAACTGTGCCCCAACTGCGCATGCCAGCCAAACAGGATGCTTTAATTCCAATCCAGAATTAATAAATATTGAGAATATTCTGGCACGGTAATTTATTCAACCGACAACAACATAATCATCAAGCCCCGTCCCTCACTTTTCATCAGCATTTCAGAAAGATATTCATTAAATGTGAATAAACTCTCTAACCCTGCTTGGGAACATCTGTCACACAAGTGAAGAGGCTCCAAGAGTACAATACAATATATGTGTTGCAGCCTCTGTTTGTGTACTGTATATTAATGCTGAGGTGAATACCGATGTTTTCAGACAGCCATCCATAATTCTTCCCCATGACTAATATATTTCAAATTAAAGGGGGTTGTACTTTTAAATTGCGCAGCTATGTGCTGGGTCATCTATTGTCTCCTAGATTATTTGAATTCTAAATAAGTTCATTATTTTACTTACTTGAGGCACCACACGTGTTACACCTTGAACCACTTTCATGGCAAATCGTGATGATAAATAGATCATAATCGGAACTGAAAAAAGAACTATACTAATTAAACGTTTGTTCGGTCTGGCAGCAAAATAAACTGCATGAGTGACTGATGAGCAGATCTGCCTGCAACATCAGGAAGTGTTTCATTAGCAAAGTGCTCTCCCCCGCTCACATTCACAGCTACTAAGATACATCAGTTTAACCAGGACCTCAAGATGTTGTGTAAAGCCAGATTGAGGTTATAATTAATAATAATAATTGCTTACACTTACATTGTGTGCCCAGCCCAGAAACATCTGAATTCAAAGCAACACCAGGCGAGAACATACCTGTATCTAAAAACTCAAGGCACAACTAAGACTAGTATCCCTTATAACACTTGAATGTCTTCAGAATTGAACCAGTAGCCTGTTTTGCAGGATACAGGATATTACCTATACACAGATAATAGTTTCTGGATTCCACCTCTCCACATATCACCATAGGTTACTTTGATTAAATGCATTTTCCAAAGCTAAATTATGTAAGCAATATGAAACTACGAATCTCTAATAAAGGAATCTTACAGTCTGACAGAGAACAGCCTATGTACTGGCCTGTTAGAACTTCTATACCAGGTTTGTGAAACTGAGTTAAATTATTGTAAAGATTGTCCCTTTAACAATCCAATCCCTGTTGCTAAGGGCTGCAGCTCAGTATATCCTGAACAGCCACAGTGTGAGAGACAGAGCTGTTTTGGCCGAACCTGGTGATTTATTCCCTAATTGATCAGTGAAGCCCCCTCATTTCCCCCACAACAACAGCGCTGGGCTTACAGAATTCCTGTTTCTAAGCAACTGCAGGGATGAGGGTTTGGAGGTGTGTGTGTATACGTGTGAGCGGGGTGGGGGGTGGCTCTCACATGTAAATGTAAGTGGCTCAGCCACAAGAAGACTATTTGAAATTTTAAACATCTTTTAATTCCCCAGTCATCAACTCAGCAGCCGACAACCTGTACCGTTTGCAACACAAACACAGTTTGCTTACAATAGTGAAGAATTAGGCTTTCACTGAGGACAACGCAGCCATCACGCTCCACCACGAGGCCAGTCTTGAAAATGACAAGTCGGTGGGACGTCTTTCAGATCTCTGCATTACAAAAACCGAACCCACCCAAAGAAGCTGTATCCCCAATGCCATCCAGCCTAAAACCCAAACCCAATGCTGGCATTTGCTGGAACTGCATCAGGATTAGACCAATGAGAAGTCTAAATGAAAATGGTGATTTTACTTTTGCAGTTCGGGTGTTTTCTATTCCATGTGTGTATTTTTCTGATTTTAATAAGGTCTAGACGGTAGAGGATCACAAGCTTTTATTTGTCAAACAGCACCGTCTTTGTGTACGTGCACACACACTTCAGCATGCCAGACACACCCACCGTTTCTACACTGCACTGAGAGGCACTGCTTTTCCCTCAGATGTCATCTTCTCCCTCTCCAGAGGAGTGAAAAAGGAGAGGATATTAGAAGAGCTGAGGAATAGGCTGCTATCAACAGGAAAGAGAGGCAATAAAGAGGAAAATATCCTGGTGGTTTCCACTCAGCCAGGTCAACGCAATCCAACAACTGGATTTCAAAGACAGAGTCAGCTTCAGAGGGTTAATTCCAGACTTCCTCAGATGTAGTTCTTTACACAGAGGGTTGTGGGTGTCTGGAACACGCTGCCCAGCCATGTTCTTTAAACACATTATCTGAAATCTTTCAATTAATGGGTTCAAAAACATGCACATTTTTTTAAATAGTCTAATTTTGGTGGCACTTGTTCAGGTTTGTCACCAGGGTGTCTTTCTTTCACCTTCGGAAGACTGTTTGGTTACAATCTGTTCTGCCAGTGCCTGCTGCTGAGGAACTAGTACAGTATATGCTTTTTTACACAGTTTTCTGCAGCAGTGCTCTATGTGCTGGGTTGTCAAACTATTTAGATAAACGTATGTTCTGTATACAAAGAAGTTCTGACTTGGTCTCATCCTTAAAAACATATAAGAAATACCACCCATGTCAGAAAATCCCTGGACTGGCTTCCTTTTGAATTTCAATATATTGTTCTGGATGTCTAAGGCCATGAAGGAAATCTCTCCCTCCTTTCTGACTTCTGATAAAATATACCCCTTGCCTCACTTTCTGCTGCTCTCTGGCTGGACTCCTGTTTGTCCGCTCAACAAGATTATAAGCTGCTGTCAATCTTCAGATTCTACCTTAAAGCTGTCTTGTTTAAACTGACATTCTTAAGGTCTGAATCTTTTTTTTAGTATAATTTATTCTCCTTTTATATAGCATGGCACTTTCAAACCATTTTTAGGAATGTGGATTTTTAAAATACTTTATGTAACTGCTGGCAGTAGCACCCAAAGAAGATAAATGGGTTAAATGGCTTCTTCTCTTTTGCAAACTTCCTTAGATTCCAAATTTCATAAATTCCCGATCCACACTAATAAAAACCTTTGGTATACATTTAACCTTTTTGTAATGTTTAATTATTAAACAAGTCTATGACATCAAATAATCACACTGACACACAGATTCAAAACAAGGTTAGAGCATCACCATCTGAACATAATCGAGTTTGCATGTCTTTAGCAATCCACTGGAATGAACTATAGAAACAGCACACTGACAGAGAGCTCAACTGTCAGGGGGAAAAGCAGCATTATCGCCTGGAACGTCCACACTGACATCACCTTGGATTCCAAGACATTTCATAAGCATAAGATCTCAACATGGCGGCACCTACATTTCAGTGTTATTTGTCACTGATGAACATTTTAAACTATTCATTTATCAAATATAAAGCAAACAATTACAGTACATGTTAAGTGGCACTGTTATACAGTACGTACAGTAACTCATGGAAGTGGTATCATTTTGAGTTTTTCTCTTACTTGTCCTTTATAAATAAGTAAAGAAAATTTAGCACTCGTAAAATAAATATATTTAGAAAAGTCTCATTCATTCACTCTCTTCATTTTCTACAGCAGTGTTGTATCAGGTTTTATTTTAATATTAGCAAGTGTTAAAAGTGACAAAGATCATCTGCATCTTACTTCATTTTTTCAAGATTTTTTGAGTATCTTATTAAAAGATGTGGACTTAACTGGAGCTACTGCTACCACAACAGAAAGCTGCTGAAGCCTCTGAAACACCCAAGACAGAAACAAAGAATGATCTGAAAGGAGAAAAATAACATGGAGAAGACAGTGAAGGAAGGGGACTGAATGAGTTCAGTCCAACACAACTGTACACTGGTTATCACTCAAGTGACTCTGGTTATCTCTGACAGACCGCTCCAGACCGACAGGTAAAATGACACTGTTCCTGTTATTACAGCAGTAAATGAGTCGTTTTCATTCCCAAGCTGTTGGGCACGAAAACTAGTAATAGCTAGCATTTATGTTGTTATTATTAGTTTTTGAAACAATCCCAAAGGGCTATAATGGAATAAGGTTAAAATGCCAATATATTTACTATTTAGAAGAAACAATCTACACAAAATCCATCAAGGTGGAATATAAGGGCAATGACATTGAATTTCCTGTAGCCATTCTGATTTAAAAAACATTACTGTTATCATGAATATACGCGCACAACCACAATATGCATATACACATATTTACATACGCATTTACATAAATGAGAGCTCACATAAGATCACTTCTGATACTTTGTAGTCTCTGATGCCAAGTTTTCAAGCAAGCCGTAAATTCAAAGAAACACAATTAGGAGGCTGCAGAACCAGTCTTGATGACGCTGGCTGGCAATTTACAAACTGATAAATCTTTGACTACAGTTCAATAAGTTAGCAATCGCCCAGGGGGAGATAGAGGCTATTGAAATGCAGTCGGAGAAGAAGCATTTTTGTAAATTACGGCAGTGCTGCCTACTTTGTATTCTTAGACAGTATTTTTATTCCCTTTTCGTGGAATGAAAACTAGGACTGGAGATTTAGACCAGAAGGAGGTGTAAAAAAAAAAGAAGAGAAAAAAACCTTCACTCAGATTTCAGTGAGGGAAATTCATTACTTCACTCCTCAACGTTTTCAATTTCCTTTGCACATCTATTTTGTTTCTGTATTTTTTATTTGTAAAGTCTCATACATCTGCATAGATTGTGACTTGCAGATTCTTCACCCCCCCCTAACTGAGGATACTGGAAAGAGATGAGCGCTCTCTACCCACAGTGTCTGTCCAGGTTGGCCTCTAGCCCCTGTGACCCTGATCAGGCATCAGGCTTTCCAGGAAACCCAGCTGTGGAGACACGTGAATAGACAATGACAAGGCCCGGGGCACCTTGTTCATTTGTTCTTTCTGTAAATACTGTGCTGTATGTTGACAGTGATGATAAAGTCAAAATGTCAACTACTGGAAAGAGGATGGGAAATCCTCTCTTTTTCCTTTTTTGTAAACCGCTTTCAGATAAAACACGGTACCGACAATTTAAATGTTCTGTAATGTTACTTTAAAATGGAACTCCCGGATCATGGATTTTTGTTGGTTTAAAACACAATAAAAATACATGTGGAGCAAAATGTAAACTACTTTGATTACGCGTAAGGTCCTTAACTAGAGAGATGTTAGGGACTTAACTATTATTTGCCTTTGGAATGAAAGCATTCGCAGGAAAGACAGCTCAACCTCTGTGACTTGATCCCACATTGAGCCGGGCTAGAAGCATGTAGCCCCACAGATATGTTCTGGTCACAACCACTCACTGCCCTGTGGCAAGCCCTGGCCTAGATAGAAGAGCACACTCTTTCAGCCCATGGGTATGTTGGCTCCCTGGAATCCCCCCGATGATCAATGAGTTGGAAGAAAAATAATTACAGGTCACGGCCCCTCTGCACTCCAGAGAATAGAGGAGGGCAAAATTCCACCTTGCTTCCTTTCCTCTGTCTATGGAAAACACACAGAGATCACCGCATCTGCTCTGACAGCTTAGGGAGTGCTGTGCTAATGCCAGGATAATGCACTTTAAGCATTCAATTACTGCCTCATAATTAATATACAGACAACATGATAATTAATGATGCTTAGTCACTGCTAAATTTACACAAAAAAAAGCATTTGAGTGCAGATCGCATTAGAGGGCTTTTAAAAGACACACAAAGTGCCATGTGAAGATTGAAGAAGATGCTAAAAATCAGAAAGCGTAGCAATGTATGCATGTGCATAAGAAAAATAAATTAAATCTCAAACTTTACAAGGTGACCTATCAAGAACCATTTACTTCAACCTGTCTTCCTGTCTTCCTTATTTTCCCAAAACAGACAAGCTGTTTGAGTGATTATTTACAGTACAGCACAGCGTATTTTCAGGCTACCACTGGGCCAGCTGAGAGAATCCTCTAAGTTACTGCTTCCAATTTCTCAAACATTTACTGTTTGATTTTCAAAAATGGAAAACTGAACTCTGATACACAGAAACATCTGGCAGCATGAATGGGGAGGCTTGGATTTCAGTGCTTTAAATGTTATTCAATCATAATTTTTCAGAGCTCCAGTCCCCTCTCAGGGGAAGCTCCACAAAATGCCAAATGGAAAGCAAATGGAATTCAGTACTTTTACATGTCATGAACCTAGAACTTAAAATGCTTTAGCTTATCATTTCAACCATAATCTAATTTTGTGGCATAAATCCATATATACAGACTATCAATGTATATACGGTATATTTAGACCTACAGAAGTAGCTCTGAGGACAGGCAGCAAGAATGAGAAGGCTTAAACTGACCAACAGAATTGAAACTGTGGGTTAATGGTTCTAGAAAAAGGTTCTCTTTACAGAGAAGGCTTGAATGTTTGAGCTGGACGGCTATAATCAATAACAGTTTATTCTAAGGTCAACTGGTAGGCAGTATAGTCAGTCTACCACAGCTACAACTGTGGGGCTGCATCACTACCTGAAGCGTTTTGAATTTACATTACATTAGGAGCACCCCGACAGGGGACACACAAGCAGGTTCTAATCCACCAAGCCATTCCCTAAGAAAAGCATCTCGCAGGGCTAGAAGACATCATAATGTAGGGAAACAAGGCAGTGATGGCGAGTTTAAAGCAAGTTTAAACTATCTGGAATGAGAATAGGCTGATGGGACACTTGCAAAGGGGCCTTAGTCCTCACAAGGTCACAATCATCAGAGGCCATGTGGGCTTATGTGTGCTGCAAAAGGCACCTAAATGACTTGGAAGAACTGTGAGAAGTATTCCAAGATGTCTGGAGCACCATTCCACACTCCTTAATTTCTAAACCACAAGTGACCGTGAAAACAACAAGTCAAACACAGTTAAAGCAAAGGGCTCCCATAATAAGTGCTAATGTACAAATCAACTTATTAATTTGTTTCTGCATGTTGTCTGTAATATTAGATTACACAGGCATTATGTATACATATTCATTTAAACTTATTTGCTTAAATACAATTGCATTATATACCAACTTTTTCCTTTCCTCCAACACTTTGTAGCCTCATCTGGCCAGATGTCAAAAGCTAAGCAATTCTGAGCCTGAACAGTACTGGGATGGGGTGGGATGGGATGGGATAGACCTCCAAAGCAAGCTATAAGGTGCTCTTCCTTTGGACCAGAATATTTGTTGGTTGTATAACCCCCGAGATACAAGACAAGATATTTAGACATATTTAATACAATGAATGCATAATATTTTCAGCAAACAAGTAATGATCAAAATTCTACTTTTAGTGTCAGAACTGACAAGCAGGGATGGAATCTTGCAACACAGTGTTGTCAAAAGAGCATGAAACTTCCTCTCGCAGTGTCTTTGATGTAAACATCACCAGACTGCAATATCAATAATTAAGGCTAACTCATACAAACACTTTAAAAGCTTTTACAGCCAGGAAATCTGAAACAATGTAAGAGCTCCCAAGCAGACATTGTAGCTAAGTCTTCCACATTAAATTCATGGCAATTACTGTGACCTCAGGCTGTGTTAAAAATGCATCACCCTCCTTTGAGCTCCATCCCTAGGGACAGCAGTGAGGCTGCTATGATTCATGATCCCGTGTGACATGCAGATTGAGCTGGCATAGGAAAGTGTAAAAAAACGAATATTTTTAGTTGTTTTTTTTTTCATTTTCACAGCCATAATGCATTTGTTTTTGATTTACAGTGGCACCATCATTGGCTTCCATAGTCCTTTTCTTTCAAAAGATAACATAAACCAGCACACACAGAGGAGACCAGAATGAGACGGACGAGGGCTATGAGGTGGGGAGTAGGACGATAGAAAGTCAGACAGGTACTCAGGAACCAAGCCATGTAGAGCCCTATAGGTATCACTTATATATAGACTACTACTATATTTTTCATAAGCCATCACCATAGTGCAATGCTCCTCAGGTCTGGTCTTTGAGATCCACAGTTTAACATATTATGTCAGTCTGCTTGTAACTTTTGCACCTGTGCATGGGAAGACCTAATTAGGCCTTGATTGATAAAATTTGTCTCTTTTTGAGGTTGGACCACACTTGGAAAACCCTGCAAAGCAATAGAACTACCTGCTGAAAGGACAGCTTACAGCTTATGAAGATGGAAGCAGGAAAATATAGTAGCACTGCAAGGTGGTTTACAGTGTATAAAGTCTTTCTCAGCTCGTCACATTCCTATTCATTTAACTTGGACAAGTCTTCTCAGAACAATGAACAGTTTATATGTATACTAATAGCACAGAAACGACATTTGGGCAAAATAAACATAATACAATACACATCAATTATTTCTAAAGAATAAACATTTCTTAACGGATGCCTTAAGAAACATTTTCTTCACTGCACTACTTTCTGTGAATTTCATTAGCGATGTACTAAATAAAATGAAGGCAATACAGACAAGGAATTGTCAAAATCCTGCAAATTACAAAACCCTTTTTGTGCAAAACACATGAGAACTGACTCGCTTGCTATATTTAGTTTTCACCAGTTCATCCTTCCATAAATAAGTAACATAGCTAAGGCTACCAGGAAATTGCTGGCTGGGAAATACAATGTCAGGTCATTAATATGGTTTTGTGCTCCAGGACCGCTGTGGCTCACAAGCCCCAGTCAGAAGCTGTACTGATTAAAGGGGAAAACAGGCAGAACTGGGCTGACTGTGATTTCTCCCAAGCCCCGATGATCCCTCAAATGCACATTTTACCAGGTAATGAATTGGATGAACAAATCTTCATCATATCCGAGGATCCCACAGGGCTCCAGAAAAACGCCCCAGGCTGAAGCTCGGATCGCTCAGTACGGGGACCCGCCAGTGAGCCTGCGCACATGCCAGACTGGCCTTGGCTACAGCACATCGCAGGGAGCAGGGGAGGGAGAAGGAGAACCGCATCCGAGAATCGTTCAAGCTACAGCACGAACTCCCAGGCAGTGGAATAACACTTACATGTCTACTTTTGGGCTCTTCTCACTGTAGAGATGGCATGTCTGAATGGGAAACTGACAGTCCCAGCCGAAATCTATCTACCTGCTTTTGACACAAAGAACTGGATCCTGACAAAACACCCTGATTCCTCCCAGAAGATGCTTTATAACTGATAACTTTGACGATACAGTTCTGAACCTGCATTCCGCAGTTTTTATCACTCTCGGCTTTTATATGCCTCTTTCTTTGGTGCCTGCATTTAAAGACCACTGAGGTAAAAATGTACCAAATCAAAATACATGAGCATCTCATAGACAAAAGTACTAATATCAAGGATTCTTAAATCAAGCACAAGCGTCTCTCCTTGTTGTTGTTATTTTAAATCATTCTAAATTAATGTAGGGTATATATACATCAAAACGCATAATTCTGTGGAACTACAACAACAATACGAATAACCAATTTGATTTTATATCGCACCTTTGAAAGGAATCATCTCAAAGCACTTTAAAATAGATAAAAAGCCCTTTAGTTCAAATAAATCTGAAGAGAATTCCAAAGCCGATACAGGAGATAATAAAAATAAAAACTGATAAAGCAGTTGATACCAAACACATCACTGTGCTCTCACAGCTGGAAATGATGTACTGTTGGTGTATTGGCACCAAATTATGGTAAATTCACGTCTGCACTTTATCCATCTAAGTTTGAAAACAAGACTGGGTAGAATGCAGGCTTGAAGAGATCAGCTTTACCCTTTACTGTAAACAATAAGTCAAGAAATATTTTCCTTCAATGGCTCTATCATCAATCTGAACCCAACGACTTCCCTGTAATATGCTACACACCTGTTTAGCTTGCTAAACATGGGAAGATTGATAGAAAACACTGCAGCAGAACTAATTTTTTAAAATTTAATTTAAACATCATTGTGCCACAGAAAGGTGCCGCTACAAAGCTACGACAAGCTGTTCATAGTGAGCCCAGTACAAATGCAAACTGGAAGAAGAAGGTAAAAATTAATTAAAAAGTCAAACATCAACATAATGCTATAGCAAATACAGTGGATGAATGGTTTGTAATACCTTCTTTAATCAAGTCAATGCAGCTGCAAAGGCACTCATGAACAATGCACATCCCAGCATGTTAAATTAGCCCAAAACCCAGAACCAAGCCAGCAACACACTGTCACCATTATGTTGTAATCAACAGCCAATCATAGCTCAGCATTTGTATGCAAGGTAATATATATACTCCAGCGAACAGAGAGCCAATCAAAGCACAAAACACAGCACATACACGGTACCACAAAGACACACACCCCGAACTGTGTCAAAAGCCCAGAGCACAGCGCAGCCTTCTCACGCACGTCTAGTCAAAATTCCTCAATAGCCTGCATTTCAAGAGAACCACCTAAACACAAAAGCAGCCTAGTTTTAAAAACATTTAAGCTACTGCACATTCATTTCTTAAACCATCAGTGTTATTTTCAAACATCTCAGTTTAATCAAGCTTCTCTTTTAATGTTTTGCCCAGCAATCGTAAAAAAGCAATGCACATTTTAGTTAAAAAAAATACCAAGGAGTCCAATTTTATCTGTCCAATATCAGTGATTTAATGTAACTTATGGCTTGTTACTTTATCTGATACACCACCTCAAGCTCCACCCCAGTCACAGACACAGTCACAGTTGGCACAACTGAACAGTCTCAGTTTAGTCCTGTTTAAGTGAAAAGTTTGAACAGCAGAAACAAAAACAATCTATAGTCAACAAATGAGTGTAATTCCTAATTTTCGTATTGTTACTCACTAGCTTTTCTTACTGGGATCTATGGCATTAAACCATTCAACCCAAAGACAAGGTGTCCAATCCACTGAAATCATCTATTAAAAACCCTGCAAGAAAATTTAAAAAGCTAGTAACGTTTAACAGACGAATACTCCAAATGTACACTGTTGGATGTACTGTAAAACAGCAAAGGAAATAACATAGTTACATCCATTAACTACAATTTAAAATAATGAAATAATGTGTAAATAAAATATAAATAATATAAAAATAATGAAAGTTACTATGAATAGTCACAGTCTGCAGCAGATCAAGATTCCTATACTTAGGCGCTGTTGTGCCGAAAAACACACAGAAGTCAAGGTGAATGACAAAACCTGAAGCAGCAGATCAAAGTTTCTGAATTCCTCTCAGATTCACACACCCCAATTAGCTTTCTGCCACTTATTAGTATGATGTGCTGAGGCAGTGCTGACTCAGCATTTCCAATACAGGGCTACAACCATGACCCAGCTCTGAACTGCTTGTGAGGATTAAGTTGGCCCACAGAATCAAGTTTTTCCCCAACTCCGGCAGGTAAGAAAAACTCTCTGGACACTTTCAAACACAGACACAGAACTTGGCAGCTTGGGATCTGTCTTGTTAACGCCGAACTGCAACCAACCGTGACTCAAACCAAGTGACAGCCAGGGCTCACTCCACAGCGTGTGGTGACCTTGGCAAGATTATGAAGGACTAGTGCAATTCAGGGTCTCTGAAAATCAGTGCTCATACGCACACAGACATTAAGCTTTTTTACCATTTCAAAGCCAGCTTATAGTCACTAGTTGCACGTCTACGACATCCAGCATAGCTTGGCGAGAGCTTTCACATATTGGCAGAAATGGGCTCCAGAATGTTAACTCCACAGCTCAGCTTCCACAGCGCAAAGTTCATGAGCATCCTTCTCTATAAGAAATGTCAACAGTGCCTTTCTGAAATTCAGTCTTTTTGTACTAAGCTTTCATCACTTTCCATTTAACAAAGGATCTGTGTGCACAGAATGGTGTCCTCCTGATTTAAAATATTTTTCAAATTATATCCATCAATTTTTGCTTTGCTTTCTCCTTTTTGCAAAACAGTAACCTACTGTGAGGATTTTAGCTCATGCTGGTCCTGCCCTGCGGAACCGGTGCTCATCCATCTAATTAAAAACCTGAAATTGCTCCAGCAAGAGTGGACTAGTGGTATATTCCTCACCACCGATATATTCCAACTGCTTAAAACTGATCGCATGTTAGTCTTTCATGTGGACAAATCTTATTTTTCATTAACACCAAAGGCTCTGCAAATGTAAAGCATGTTTGGTTCGTAACGGGTCTGAACAACACGTCTCAATTCAAGTGGCAATTCTGCTTCTGAAGCATGAGAACTTCATTTGTTGGAGATGAGCTGCTCAAGGTTAGTGATCAAAGATGGAAAGAAATCAAGGTCATTGCTGCCCACTTTCTGCCTTTCTGTGCACACAGCCCCCAGTTAATACCCCTCCCCACCCCAGAATCAGTTCTCATTTTCCCCTTAATCACTCTCCCATTTTCCCTCAGTATCCTGACTCCACTCCTTAGTATCCTGATGCCTGCCTTCCTTTTTATCTGGTCTTCCTCTTCCCAACCCCTCTGTAATTCCCAGCTCTTCCAAATGCGGGGTCCATCTCTCCCTTCATTCTTCCGCTCTTCTTTCATTCTGTCCTTATCCTTTTGATCCCCATCCCCTTTTCTCACCCTCCCCTAGTAAACCCCCAAGCCTTTCATCTCTGCCTTTCCCCAAGCCTTGCCCAGCCCCTCCCTCTGTCCACCTCTCCTTCTCCACTCTCTCCATCTCCTGTGAATATTTCTCCGTGGCAACCAGACTGTCCCCGGGTGACAGCCTGTGTGAAGGCTGTAGAGCGCAGAACAGAGGGATCCTCCTGACACCAACACTAACAAGCCATTCCTCTTATTCCGTCTCGCTGACTGTCGGCAAACCACCTCTCCTGCCTCCTCTCTCCTCTTGCAGACGCTTAGTCTCTCAGTCAGCCATAGCTGCCCGTGTCCCTCCATTAACCATACACCTCTTCCTGCTTTTTCCTTTGAATTCTCTCCTTTTCTCTCTCTCATCCTGCACCAGCTCCTGCGAGCGCCCTTGCTTGCAGACCCCTCCCCGGCTTGCTCTCGCAGAAATACCCTAACCTCTTTGCCTGTCTGGGTGGTTCACGGGTCAAACCTGCACATTCTCTGCCTGTATGTCTCATTCCCTGTCCGTGCTTCCCCAGAAGACACCCCATCCTTTGCAAAACATGCCTTCTTCTCTTTGTGCATATGAGAAAGCACTTGAAGCACTAAAGCGCAGACCTAAAGCAATGTGCTTGCTGCTTCATACTCTTCAACAAGAGAGGAATGCTACATCTCTCCCGTGCTACAGTTCATCCCTCCTTCTCTCCCATTCCATGTGCACAGTCTTGATTTCTCCCTTCCTCTCTGCCAGCCGAGCTGCTGTCCCTGTGCCGTTCTGTGCCCCTGCCCCTCACCCTCTCGGACTGTCTTCCATCCTTGTTCCCCACTCCTCCTCCTTCTCTCTCCTCTCCATCCCCTCTACATTCTGACACCCGGCGCCGGCTGTCACTCTTCTGGCCTCCTCTTCCCTTTCACTTCTGCACTCTGTTTCAATCCCACATAGTTGTTTTTTTTCCCCCTCCTCATTCACTTGCAGTGCCTGCTTTTGCACAGCTGTCCACACATCTGCCTGCTTGTTCTCCAAGCAGTAGCGAGATAAGCAGCCCTCCCCAGTGCACTTCCCTCGGTCCTCTCCTCGAAACAAAACCTGCTCCTCACTGACACCGCCAGCATCCTTCCCCATGCTCCCCTCTCCCCCTGACCCTTTCCAAAATGCCACTCTTCTCGCTTTGCTTTTCTGTTACAAGAGCGTGAGCAGAAAATACAGCAATGACACATCAACCCCCCTGATATCAGATAACTGACAGCCAGCAGTTGGAAAACACGCAAATTAAAAATACCTGCTACTAAAGTATGCATGGAGATAGAGTTGACATGCCTTGGGATGGTGCATTTCCCATTCTGCAACACGAACCACTTGTGTTGTGAGTAATATTGTTTCCTGTTCTTTTTTTCTGTCTTTCTCTCTCTCCTTTTCTCAGTCTCTGTCTCTTTCTGTCTCTCACTCTCTTCTCTTCTCTTATTCGCTCTTCCCGTCTTCCGTCCTCCTTCCTTTTCTTTCCCTTCTTGTCTTCCTCGCCGGGTTCCTCCTTCGCCGAGATGGCTCTGTTCCAGCCACGCAATGACAGCCCCGCGCGCTCTGTGTTTGTGTGTGTGGTTCTCTCTCGTATTTGTGTGTCGGTACGAGAGAGATGCTCAGCACAGCTAAGAATGAACAAAAAATTAGCTCATGAGAGATTAATGTGTTCTCTCTCTCTCCCTCTGCCTCTCTCTACCTCTCCCTCTCCCGTTCTCTTAAAGGTACAGCGAACCTCTGCATTGCTACAGGCAAGGAATATCTCACACACTGAGAGCTATTATGGTAATCAAAGGGAGTCCAGGGACAAGGTCTGTTTGAGCACTGAGGCATAGCGGAGAGTGTGAAATTGTGGTGCAATGGTCGAAGACAGGAGACTGGGAGGCTGCATGAGTTATAGCTTAGAAACAGCAGATCAGGACCCAGGAAAGCAGTATAGGCTGTGTGTCAGACAACAGCGATGAACCGCTGGACCATGAGTCTTGGGGGTGGTGTGGTCAGAGATAAAGAGGTCTGAATTTAGAGTGAAGGAAGGAAGCAGGGTGACTTAATTGATAGAAGCAGGTGTCCCAAGGAGGTGTGTTTTTATAGATAGAGGTTGGATGCTGGAAGCAAGGAATTTATGGTAATTATGTAGGTTATTGGAGGCCTGGGTTTTAATGAATAAAAGCAGTTTATCTGAGGCAGTAAATTTTAATTGTTAGAATCAGAATATTGAAGGCATGGGATTTAAGTGTTATAGACAGGATGCTGGAGGCTGTAGGATTTAAAGGATAGAGGCAGTTTATTAAAGGCAGTTGGTTATGATGGTTATGGACAGAATATTGTAAGCAGTAAGATTTAATCATTAGGGTTTAGGAATTGAGAGATAGTGGGTTTTAATTGTAAGAGACTGGATATCAGAATCAATGGGATTTCATTTTTAGAGTCAGTATACTGGAGACAAGGGATTTTATCTGTCAAAGGCAGGACACTGGAGGCACTGTGTTTTAATCGTCAGATATTGGAGTGGCTGTGTTACATTGATTAGAAATGAAATACTAGAGGCCCCCACCTCTAAAAGGTTATTGGCACCACATTAGAGGCCAAAGTATTCTAATAGTGCAAGGCAAAACATTCGAAGAGGAGTGTTTTAAGGCAGCGAGGACCTGTATTAGCACAGAGACCACGAAGATTAGATAAAAGACAAGAAGGAGCATGAAGGAGGAAAGCAACACGTGGTAGTGGCTTAACTGAGGGGAATGGGAAAGACAGAATACAGAAAGACCAGCAATCAGACTGCAAGAAGCAGATAAAGGTAAACCACCCAAAAAACGCAAAAGAGCAAGCACAAGAGAGAGTTAGTAATGAATTGGTTGATAAATAATGCATGGGCACTGCGACTAGGGGACAGGAGTGCTGCCCAGCTGGTTTATCAAAAGAGAAGAAAGCCCAACCTGCTGTTTGCTTCCTTTTTCAAAGCAAATAATGGCATGCAGTCTCCTTTAATAAAGGTCCTCTGTGTTCGCAACAACAGCGAGCAACACATTGCGCAGAACAGGGCCTTGTGTCTCTCTGTCTCTCCCTCCCAACCCTGTGTGGCTACATGACCCTCTTTTGTGCCTGAGCTGAATCTGGTAACCAGCAAACAGTTCGGATGATACATCGAAAAACCTCAGGCAAGGCAACAACTATGACAACAAAGAAACATAGTCACACACTCCTCTAAGGCTGCATAGTAACAGTTAATTGAACTCAGGGAAGCTGAGTGATTTCAGTTCAATAGTAAAAAAAATGTCAATGGAAAAGGCACCACACTGGAAGATGACAGCATCAGCTCTTCTTAACTGAACTTGTCTGTAGGAAGATACAAGCAAACGTATACTCTCCTATCTCTCCTCAAGCACCCAGATCACAATGACAATAATGTACTTACAGCTCCAGGGAATACTACATTGTAGCATCTTTTTTTGACTGTATATTTTAATGAATTTTTGTATTCTGAATTCAGCCAAGGACAGTATTGTAGATAGACTCACAGTTCTCATGCAAGACTGTTGCTGACCTGTACAAAGGCCACCTGTACTTCATGGGGTGGGGGGTCACTGCTACCTTTACATAGAGAAGACTACTTACCCTAACATAGGTTTGTGAATTAAAGACAAAAAAATTAAAGGATTGGTTTGGAGGTACTGGACTCTTCCCTGTCAAGCTTTTATGCCACAGAATTGTGCTAGTGGGCTTCATGTGGCCACACAGACTCTAAATCACAAAGGAGGTTATAAGGGGACTTGATTGGCATACTCATTTATTCCTGAAAGGCAAGGACAGTCGATCCAGCTGACTGAATGTCCAGGCCTCAGTGACAATATAAAGACCCCAAGACAAAGGAGGACATTAAAATAAGGAACATTCTGGTACAGGAGTCAGAAGATGCTTTTGGAAATATCGAGTCACAAGAGTCTCAAACTAAAGCCTTAGCCAGCCTGCAGAAGCTGGATCTATGAGATCTTTCAGGAATGGCTTGACAGTTCTCAGTTTCTTCAAGTCCTAACAACAAAACACACAGATCCGGCATCACCTCATTCTTAACCTTTCTTGTCTTCTTATATAAGAAACGTTATTTTTTACTGTCTTAAACGTTGACCAAAACAGAATATTGTGAGTGATAAAAGCTTAGTCAACACCATTAAGAAAAAATGCATATCAACAAAAAGAGGCAAACTGACTCCGATTTTCTGCCTAAGAAAACAATGTCAAGAAAACAAAGGTTGTTTGCTGAAATAATGATATATGGCATTGTAATGCCTTTTTATACTGGGTAGTTGCTGGGCTTAGAACAATCTGATCAATATAAAGCCCTAAGAGAAAATAAAAGGCATTCAAGCTTGACATGGCAGGCTTAATAATGGATACCTGGGTGGTTTCCAAACCAGGAGATGTATATTATTCATACACACGCATACAGTATAGCAGGCAAATGTACACATTTGTACTGTACAAATGGAAACAGAGATGCAGCCTACACAAGACACATCAAGTACACTAAACAGAACTCGTTTAAAATTCACAAAATAATGACTTGCATCTTTACACTCCACACCTAATTTACAGTTCCAGAAACGTTTAACTCGTCTTTGCTTAGGATTTAAAAAAAAAACCTTCTACCACATAGTAATGCAGAACTTTATATGTATTTGGTGAACAATGTTTATATTCAAATGATTCATTTCAGCTGGGGGTAATACAAATGACAGCACAATATCACCTCCGATTCCTCCCGTTCTCTGGGGAGAAAGATTGTAACTGTCGAATATCCTGACTGCAGTTTTTTTTTTTAAATTTGGCCAAACCTTTCATTCCATTAAACAAGAAGAACTTGTTGAAGTACATAATTTCAACTCTTCGGTCCCAAAAACTTCATTCAGCAAATGAAAAGGGCAGTTAAACAGTACCTTACCTTCCAACATGTACCGCGGGCGGCAAAGCACAGGTCTCGGCCTTGAGCAGCTGTCCGACAGCTGACATCGACTCCGCATTTCAGCGGCCCCTATCAAACACTAGCCATTGTGAACGCTGTCAGACTTAATAACCACTGTCTAGAACCTTATATCTCCGTATTTCTGCGGTTGTCTGCCGTTATCTAAACTTTTAAGTCATTTTTCACTGCGCGCTTGAGCGCTTTCTGGTATTTATTAAATACTCAAGATGGCTGTTTTCCCGCCATTAACCTTCCCGAAGCGCAGCACACAGCGACGAGCGTTATGTTGTAAACCGATAAATCGTCGTGGCGAGCGAGAAAAGGAAACTGTTTATTTCAGAAAGAAAATAAATTGTCTTTAGACAAAAACAATTCCAGGCAGTTATTAAGTTTATATCACGGATTAATCACTCGTAGGTAACGTTTTGTCGGTTTCCTGCGTTCACCGTTTTGAGTATTGCCGTTGTCTGATATGATAAATGGCGGTGCTCCAGGAACAGATGCGTATTATTTTGAGTTTTTTTATTTTATTTTTTTAACATATATATATATACGAACACGGGGAATTGCTGGGTGTCCCACGGAGATTTGTGGGAAAAAATATCGGATCGTAACATAATGGACAGCGATCTAAGTTTTGTAAAGGAGCCTGGGTTCAGTTCCCCCTTCCTGTCCTGATAAAATGATATACGTTTTGTCGCACTTTCTTGCTGTAGCGAAATGGACGGTGCGTATTTTCATCTGCTTCTCACGAAAAAAAAATACAATAATCGGGTCTCTTCGATCGGCAAGAACCGCACAACACGAGCGCCGGTGCCATTTACAAGCATCGCGCTTGAACATCGAAGAGCGACATCTGACTCTTGTCCTGCCCTCATCGTTTGCTGTGGGAAAAGTACTATCCGGAGTGCTATCGGTGTACAGTGTGTCACTTTTCACCAGTTTGCCAGTGCTGGGTTTGGAAATGACATGGCCCATTCCCAAAGTGGTTGCTCTGCTCGATATCCCAGTATAGCCAGTGGAGGAAGACCAACACGGGAGCAAACGAGATAATGCCGGCATCACAGGAACGGGCAAAGGTTTATTCCGTGCCGAACAGAAAAGAGACACAGCGTTTCTCTTCAGACACACCTGGCGTCTCTTCTCTTTTCCTTTCAGCACGGAATAAACCTTTACCTGTTCCTTTGCATCCTACGCAGCTCCCCTACGTCAACTCAATCAAAGGGGAAACGTTTGGAGTTGGACGTGTCCAACTTTTCTCAGCCTTTCCGTCGTTTTTATGTGTCTCACCCGTCTCTGTTTGGCTGCTTGGGGTGGGGGGGGGGGGGGAGGGAGTAGAAATCTCACCTGTCTTGACTGCCTCACTAGAGTCCGGGTCCGGTGAGCTGGCCGAGGTGCCGACTCCTCCTCCGCTAGGCGATACCCTGTCACACACCTGCTCTGCAACCTATCTTCCGAGCGGTAAAATGTGCGTATTTGTCATGATGGGGTGCCTTCTTTCCGTGCAGTGACATCGCATCTTATGATGTGGGCGACAACGGTGAGGGTAAGAAAAAAAAATCCAAATAAACGGGCCAAAGTTTATAACCCAGCGCCCCGGTCTCCGTGGCCCCGCCGGTGCTGCAGGTGAGCGAGAGGATTGAAACTCAATCGCGAACCGCCGGTTCATGAATTAATGAAGAGCGCCGAGAGCTCCCCGGGTTCTCTGTGTTATTAATCTGAACAAACACCCAGGGCAGTAACTCATCGCAGCCTCTTCCACCTCGCCAGCTCTGCTGCGTCCGTCAAAAAATGAAAGCTCCCAGTGTTGCCCAAGATCCCAGCGCTACTTTCAAGGAAATTACCAGACACCTTCATCCACAGGCATCATAGTAGCAACGAGGAAGACAGAAGTCGAAGCATCTCCTCCTCGGACTTTATTTCCTATAGTTTTCCCGTTATTTACAGTATCTCTGACACAGCACGCATACCCCGGTATTCAGACACCTGTTCATGGTGAAATCGCTTTGCGGTTTTTTTTTTTTAAATGACAACGCAGTGTTTTAAAACTAATGGCACAAGTCTCCGTTGCAAAGGCTGAGCGTCAGTCACGTAAATGTCGTGAATGTTTTCCCGCTCATCAAAAAACAAAGGTGTTCTTTTCATGTTGGCAATGATCCCCGAAACACACCCCCCATTAGAAACCGGGAGGAATGTAACTTCCGTACACACATTTGAAAACTGAATTGGTTCACACCAGTGTACGCCCGTTTTTGCTTTTGAAATACGCCCTTCAAACAGAAGCGCCATCGCTGCTTTAATCCGGTGGATTCCGGAGGGGGGGCGGTGGAGAAGGAAAAGTAATTTTAAGAAATCCTACTAAGAATAAATTCGTAAATACTGTTTATGACGGACCTTAAACAATTGCAAAAGAGCTTGATCTCCCATCTCGTCTTCCTCCGCGGTTTAACTGGGCAACGGGACCGGCCAAAATGAAGATTAAGAGACGTCGCCGAAACGCGTAATGCCATCCCTAATTCGACAGGCTGGCTCCCCCCGCAGGCCTCCACACGGGTCTATCAATCACTGTTTTTATGTACGGATACAAGTAATTTTATTGGATTGACTGACGTATTCATGCGCCCTCGGTAAACAAGCCGGTGATGATAAAATGAACTCCGAGGAGCCGAGCTCATCGCCGCAGATCCGCCCTCCGGCGCCCGCCTGTGTGCCGGGTCTCCCGGAGGCCGCATGACCCGGCCCGACTGTCGCGCAGCTTCGGAAACGACACCAAGCGGAACCAGCTCCTTTGCCTGGCCGTGATCGAGCTGGCCGCCCTGTTGGGAATGACCGTGTCCTTTTCCATCCGGGCGCCAGGCAGACTGGTCAGCCCTCAGGGAGAAAAGGAATTGGAGCGATTGACGGCCACCGTCTCCGCACCTCCCGGGGAAAGATGATGATGACAATAATTCCTTACACTTATACAGCACTTTCCCTGGACACTCCACTCCGAAGCACTTTACAGGTAATGGGGATAACCTCCACCACCAATGTGGGGGTTATTAGGAGGCCATGATTGGAAAAGGCTAGGGGGACATTTGGCCAGGATGCTGGGATAACACCCCTACTGTTTTCGAGGTTCCCAGACTCACAGTGACGCAGGGCTCCTCACCGCCTGCTTCCAGGTGACATGGGTTTTGCCAGTGGACGACCTCTGCTGTTCCCACCTGTACTTGTCATTTGAACTCAGCTTCCATCCCCCCCCCCCCCACCTATAATTCCCTCGGGAAAACGAAGGCTCTCTGGAGCTACTGCTGTACCTTCCCACTAAAGGAGGGGTAGGACAGGGCAAAGACACAGGACATTGGCACTCTACTGGAACGGTCAGTCCCGCTCTCACAGGGAAGACAAATCGACGTGTTGGGGCTGTTTTGACCCTTTTTTTTGTGGTGTTCGAAATTTAAAAGTAGTAATAATTATGCAAAACAAAGATGGCGGAGCGAAGATTACACAGCATGTACAAAATCAAAAAATCTTGCTCAGTCCTGCTCAATATGGTAATACCATTGTGCAGTAAGTGGTACTCGTATATACACTAGTATCTTTACATGCAAGAGTTCTGCACAACAGACTGATCTTGGTTAAGCGACTGATTAGCCTGCATGTGTTTATTACTCATCAGTCATCTGCAGTCCTGAGTAAGCTTTCCTGTCTCACAACGCCTACTTGTCCCTGAACTGCTGGTCCCAGTGAAACTGTGCTGGATGCTAACTGGACTTGCCCCTGCGGGAGGTGTTGTTTTTGCCACAGCTCGGTGTGCAGTCCCACAGGGACACTGGGAACGGGAATCTGAGCTCCTTCCCTGGAGTTAAAAAATAATTAATCTCTCGGCTCAGCCTGGTACAGTATGCCTGTGACTGCTCCACTGTGGAAGTTTCAATATAACACCGCTAACAGGAACAGGACTGCAACGTCTGGTGCATCACCCTGCAATTAAGTATCTCAGGCAATGGTGAGGCTTATGATGGTATTAAAAGTAATTTTACTATGGAATAGCCTCTCATTTCTGTGTGACTGGCAATAGAGGTGCGGGTGTAATTGTACAGAAGCTCATATTCCACGGGTGATGATTTACCTATTTAAAGCAAAGTTTCTGTCGACGCCGAGGGCAGAGGGTGCAGGTTTCACGCTCATGACTAAAAGCCAGGATCTGGCCCACGGTGTTGTGAACTCCTCTCCCAAGATCCGCCAGGGGTGGAGGGCGATCGTGTGCTTCTACAGCTGGCCAGGGTCTCGCCCAGCTGCAAATGGCAAGAGGGAGCTGTGTGTGTGCAGGCCTGTTACCTGGTTATGCACCTCAGAAAACAGGCCCCCAGACCGAGTACGTCTTCGGGTCTGTCTGGGCAGCAGGCAGTTTGGTGCATGAGGTGGATGTTTGATATTTGTGATTGATCCGGTACAGCAGATGTCTAGGAAAAGAAAGACCACGATCACATCGCACAGCTCCCCGGCAGCAGTGCGGAAGAGCCTGTGCTCCGAGATGACGCCTCCCACCCTCCCTTTCAGCAGGACAGGCCCTGCGATGGCTGCAGAGGCAGTGGTCTCGCGGCAGGGGCTTCAATTATTCATCACTGGCTACTAATCGAAGGCCGATCAGGAGAAAAGACTTGCATCTTCCTTCCTGAAGGCACATCAGTCTCCCCCTCTGTAACCATCGCTCTCTCTCTCTCTCTACCTGGCCAAGCTCTATAAATAAGTAAGTAGCGGTTGCCAAGGCAACGTCTCCATGGAGAACTGGCAACCTGAAATCGTGCCTGTGAAAGGGAAGGGTGGGGCTCTGGTCTCATTACAGGCTGTGTTAGTCTCCCAGGTCCTCCGTTCAACTTCTCCTTCCTTCCTGCTTGGGCCTCAGTCACACCCCCTCGCTGGGGAAAAGGGTGAGAAGACCATCGGGCTCTTCTTGACCCATTTGAACCTTGAACCTTGAACCTTGACCTCTTCCGCTCGTTCTCCCTACCCCACTGCCCGCTCCACTCTAAAACTGTTCCCAGCACTTAAAACAATCGCTTCAAAAAAACAAAAAGAAGAAATAAAAGCCTTTATTCAAATAACAAATGTATATAAAGACAAATTAGAAGGTTTCCAAAATGCAGTTTAAAATGGGATTTACAAACAGATGTCATTTTTGTACAAAATACAGACTTTAAATAGGTATGATTTATGTAAACGTAAAAGATTACAACAAAACTGGCCTAATCAGAAAGCTATACAATAATAATAAAAAAAACATTCAACAGATTTGGCAAGAGGACATATTCCAGTACACCCAGCAGGACTAGTAGTCCTACACACGTATTCCCGGAGCTACATATAATTTAAAATTCAGAAGTACAGAAAAGATCACGTATTAAATAAATATCCCTTTTTCAGCGTGTTCAGCTACACGTCTCCCGTAAAGGACTACAAGTTCCGACATGCACTGCAACACCACCGGCCCAGCCTCTGCTCAGGTCAATAGTTCGGGGTTTGAACAGGTCTACCCCCGCCCCCTTACCAACAAAAACTGTGCAGAAATGCTCAAACCAAACGTTGCTCTTCTTCAAGACTAGCAGTTTGCCCGAGGCAGTCCTATAAGCAAAGATTTAAAATATACGCAAAAACGGAAGACGGATGCCTCCAGGCAACTTCCCAGGGCTGTCAGGGTCTCAGTACAAACGGAAGTCACAAACCACATTCACTTTAAAGTCGTTGGTGGTGCTGGTGGTGAATTATAAATGCACGAATCGCCTTTTGAACTCTCCACAACAGAGCCGGATCAGCGGCGCACGTAAGGGGGTCTACCGCGGCCACCGGCGCCCTCAAGTGGTCATCTTAAGGACAGCCCATCAACCCGATCAAAACCCAGCTCGCACCCAAAAACAGGACAGCTGCCCTTTCCAGGCGTGTCCGTGCCAAGCGCACGACTCTAACACGGCTCCGCTGGGTCACGGAGAACTAAAAACACGAGCATTGCTTTGCCCCATATTTCTCGAGTCCTACCCGTTTAACGTGAACATACAGGGAAGTGAAGGGCCCTCTCTTTCAGACAGGATGCAAGATCTAGATTTTATCTAAAATAAACATATTGAACCATAGTAAAAATAACAGAATGAACATGTCCAGGCAAGACAAATAAGACATTAAAACACTTAGCAGAAGGTGAAGCGGGGGGGGGTGGGGGGACATGGTGCTGTTGTGTAGCTGTTCTGGGCTCCTGTCTCCATCTGCGTTTGAGTGGAGAAGCGTCAGAGCAGGGGGTCGCCCACATCCATTTCTATAGATTGAAATGACTAAATGAGAGGGATGTGAAACCCCATGAGACAGTTTGGTTTTTTGATGCAAGGACCAAAATCCTTGATTTGGACCAGAGCCTCAGCTATCCCCCTAACCTTAATGTATTATGGCTTATGTACTGAAGGAACCCAGTTGCACACAAAGCATTAACCTCAAGTGTGTTCCCTCTCCTGGGGCTGTTTCTCTAGTTGTCATTGAGGAAACAATGAAGACCTTCCCCCCCGTTTACTCAGCAGGGACCCCCACATTGCCGGGTTTAAATCACAGTGAATCCGGATATTTTGCATTCATTGTAACAAAGAAAACATGGAAAATTATATTGCACTACAGCGCTGATGTGCAATCAGCTCAGACAGACACACTTTACATAAAAAAACTGAACAGAAGGGTACTGGAAGGTGCAGAAATGTCCATATGGAGATTCCCATGTGTGCTGCAGCCTCTGGGACAGTTCAGAACAGCGCTGGGGAAGTTACCTTTCCTAACTGCAGCACTTTTTAAACTTACTTGTAGTACATTACTTTACATTCATGTGGGTGAGGGGGAAGTTATTTTTAAAAGGAATCTTTTACAGTGATTCTCGGTGTCTCTGTAGTTAACATGCAAAACAATCCCTCTTAAAAGCAACTTAGCTCAAGTATTTTATTAAATTTTGCATTCATTTCTTTTAAAAAAACTCCCCCCCCCCCCACTCCCCCCAACATGAGTTCTGAAAGAAGTATCTTCTACAGCGCGCTGGGACAGCATTTTAACGTCACTTGAAAGTTCGCTCCAGTTTTTGGGGGGGCAATTTCAAACCAAATCAAATCAGAAGCCCATCCGTTTCTCTCCCCCCGTCACTCAGATCTGCACCTTCCGCCTCTTGAAACTGCTTTACCAAACTCAGGGTGAAATTTAACCTTTGGAGCAAAGGGTTGTGAAAAATCACCCTGTCGGCTTGCTGTAGCTTTTCTTACAAGACGGAGATGAAAGCCGGGGATTTTCAAAAGCTTGTGCACAGCAGACGCGGGGGATGTGAGAAATCTCCCCAAGCTGGAAAGGAAAAAAAAAATAGTATGAAACACTTTGCTCCCAAGATAAAACTCTCTGTAGGCCCAAGACACCCATAAACACCAGTCTGTAGCCTTCTGGCTTGGAATGAGGGCTTTAGATCACGAGACGCAGACTGTAGGAAACTGTATGGACTCACGGATTGAATAGTTCAGATGCTGAAACCCCGCAGACTCTCCATGGGCCCCAGCTGCGAAAGACAGCCTCCAAATTGAAACACTTTGTTCAAGCGGTGTGGCAGGAGCTCTGCACAGCAAGGGGGCACCTCCGATGGGATTGCACCTTTTCTTTTCAAAACACTGGCGTCGCGCCTTGCCGCAGGAGTAAAAAAATATATATATTCACAGCCGAGGCACTTCCGACTGGCTCGGCATCCTTGCAGTGCAGCTCTGCATCGCGGGGCGGAGCTTCCGAGTCGCTCCGCCCACCTGCTGCGACAGGGATGGCACAAGCAGTGGCACAGCGCCGCCGAGCAAGAGCAGGTGGTATACGGCCAGGATCCCTCAGCTCCGGGGGAAACCGGCACACTTGCCAGGCGCTCTTTCGATTCAGCATCTGCAGCACCTCAAACTGATGAGGGGGCCCGACCACTGGGCATGGCGCCTCCTGTGCAAATACAGGGGCTGCTGCTGCCACAGAGCCCAGTTGTAAACCAGCTGGCCATTCTAAAGATGATTAACTCCTGACATTTTCAGGACACTCCACTCAAAGCGCTTTACGGGTAATGGGGACCCCCCCTCCACCAGTGCGTAGCCCCCACCTGGATGAGGCGATGGCACCGTGTGAGCAATGAAGGCTCAGCGGCTGATGCAATGCATGGCTTTCGGAGGACACGTCTTGCTCACAGCCCTGCCTCGTTATCCGAGATCTCGATGCCCGCTCAGCTGAATTGCCCTCAATTAAATTCATACTCCAACACGGGGAGTTAAATTTGAGCCCTAATTGAATTTTAATTGAGGCCAATGTGGCTTCTTGATTGCAGTTAATTTGTCAGGGAGATATATGGGGGTGAACCACAGGAAAGGAATTAATGCAACCAGCATCCCCATTCGAAAGCTCAGATTCTGGATTACGGGCTGTCCAGAGCTGCTCGGGAATGACTCCATGCTTGAAAATTTGGGATTCTTTTCCAAGTCTTGCCCATTTTCTATAACTGAAATAAGATCATGTGTAAAGGCATACCGCATCAAAACTGACCCAGGGTTCTGATCTCTCTCATTCGGTAGCCAGTAAAACTACCTCCTCCCAGTCCAGCCCGCCCCTCACAAGGACCGGTGCACCTTTGGCGCTTGAGATCCAAAGCCACTCGATCCTGATTTGACAGCCTGATTAAGAGCAAACAGATCACAGCTGACACTGCAGGAAGGAGTGTCTTGCATGTCCATGTACAGGTCAGCTGCAGTATAAAAATGTCTGTACACTAAAAACCCGGATGTCCCAGAGATCACTAGAGTGCATCTCGACCAAGGTGTGAGCTCTCTCCCCAGCGGACTCTGCACGATCTCCGGCATTCAAAGAGTAGGGGGAGCACAGGCCCTGGCAGCTGTATGTGTTCAAACAGCAGTATGAGGGAGCTCTGTCATGCATCAATGTAGCACAGCTATCAGTTGCTTTATCTGTACAGCACAACCAAGGGCAGTAACTACAGAATAGGTGAGAGATGCAAGACCGTAGGCGATCTGCCTCATGATCGATCTCTCCTTTCAAGCTCCAGTGGTTCCCACGCCATATTAATACAGCTGTCCATGCAAGGTGTCACAGCTGCTGCTGAGAGCTGCACGTGCATGCCTCTCGCTGCCCTCCCCAGCCCCTGCCCACATTGCTGCGGTACCTGCAGTGCGCTGGGCTGTGGCAATGTTGGCGCGGGGGGGCGGTAGGGGGGGTCAGAGGGCCACGCGGGTGCAGTGGTGTTTGAGGCACACAGGCAGGATGCCGCGGTTGATCTGGTGAAACTCCACCAGCTGCAGGAGGTCGATGAAGAGCGTCACCCCATCGTCCATTGTGTAGTACCTGCGGCCCTCCTCTTCACACTGAGCAGAAAGACAGGCGGTTATGGCCACGCCCTGGGCAGCCGGAACACGGCAGACAAATGGGTCACAACAGTCTAATGGAGCCAGACAGGAAGGTCACAGCCACGACAGAGGGAAACAGAGATTTAAATAGAAGTAAGGCACACAGACAACAGTGAGGACACTGAAGCAAACAGCTGGGGCAATTAGACACCAACAAGGATACCAATAGGCAGCAGGGGCAATGAGAGAGACTCACAGGGATGATAAGGTAGTGCTTGGTCTTCAGCTTGTAGCACAACGACAGGACAAAACAGCCGGCATGCTGTTGGCTATCCCTGATCAGAAACATCCTACGAACGGACAGAATGCGAGAAAAGGTGAGTAATTCACAGGGTACAGAGGGAGAGAAGCAGAGTCTTGGAAGAGCGGGTGGGAAGACTGGGTCACACGGAGCAGGATTGTTGTTTTTTTTTAAATGAAGACCTGATCAAAATTCTAGAAAGGTAGGGCTGCCTGTGATGCCGCCCGAGAGCAAACCGGTGCAAGGAGTCAGTACACACAGGACAGCGAGAGAGGCAGAGCAGAAGAGCGAATCGCGCGCACAGAGCAGCAAGACGTAGTGCACACTCACCCATCCACCAGGCCCTGCTCCTCGATCAGCTTCTGAGCCTCTCTCCGCGACACCCTGCCATGGAACCAGGGCTGAGCCTGGTGAATCACTGTGAAGAGAGAAAATTAAGGGCTACTTATACAGCACACCAGTTTTTAGATAAGGAAAATAAAAGTATCACTGTGACTAAAATTTCTTCTCTGATTTTTTTTTTCCCACTGGAAGCAAAAACTTCTCTGTGCTCTATTTACAGCTCCGGGTTTTGCATTGGCACTTCATTCAGGTATTTCAATAAGCATACAAGAACTAGAAGGCAAGCTGTTTGGGGGTGTCACTGGTTAGTCAGCAGAGCCAGCCGGTCGAGAGGAGTGCCGGGAGAGACTCACGGGTGTTTCTGGAGCTCGAGCAGGAGTTGGGAAGGCTGCAGCGAAGAGCAGTCTTCTTCTGAAGAAGAAAAAATCCAGATTAGTGCCCTGACCTCTAGTCTGTATGCAGTATAAGAGCAGTATATAGGACATGCATGTGATGGGCTAGCCCCCTAATTTCCACTGTATCCTTCTCTCTCCTTACTGCTGCTTTTACAGGCTGGGGAGACAGAGCACACTTAGCGGGACACTTGTGCTCCGTCTCCAGCTCTCCACCCCCACCCTCCCTTTCCTCATCCCCCTCCTCACCCTCCAGGCCTGTCCCTCCTCCTGCTCGGCGCTCTGCGCTTCCCTGGGATTCTCGATGACGCGGCCCCCCGCCTTCCCCGAGAAATCCATGGCAACCAGAGAGGCCTCCGACACACACCGCTGGGGACGGAGAAAAAAACAGTGAAGCGTGGAGCAGGAAGGCCACTATAACCGAACGGTGTAATTGCACCTTGTCATGTAGGGAGAAAACACCAGCAGTGGATGTCCGCAGCTTGTTTTTTTTTTTTTACACTTGCAAGCCTCTTGAGTTTTGAGAAGCGACTCAGATCCTTGCTTTATTCAGATCGTCAATAAATCCAGTACCACAAGTGACCCAGGGCACCTGTCTGTGCTGTTGGCACATGCACAATATGGCTACGCGATAGAAGAAGCAAGTGTTTTAAAATACTCCCAGACACGTAGTGAGCAGGCCATGCTGGGGGGTAGGTAGAGGTAAATACATGCACCTAGCAAGCATGAATATCGGAGAATGAATGAAGTGGAGGGCCTGTCTATGGTGAGGATAGTGTGGGTGTGTGAAGTCAAAGGGGAAAAAAAGCTTAAATCACATGCAAATCAAATGCAAAAGCAACATTTCATTAATATTGTATGAGTATCTGGATAAAGAAAACTTCCTTCGTTTGCTGCAAAAGGTTTAACAGTTATGCCCAGTAGTATGAACATACTGTACAGAGTTTTATTTTAGATCTTACCATTGATATTTTATGCGACTGTGTGTGCACCTACATTAATACAGAACTCCTCCGTACCACATTCTAGCCCTAAGGCATTTGAATTGTGGTCGGCAGCTTGTACCGTTTTTATTTCTCTCACAGCGCAAAAGACATTATTCAACGTAGATGTCAAATTTAAGATTGCTTATGTAGAAATAAAGGTTCAATGGACAAAATACCAGGAACTCCAAGTCAGATGGTTACTCCCCTCTTGTTGGATATTGGCAAAAGCCAAACATGTTATCCAATGAGGATTCCCAATCCCCCAGCCAGTGGGTATATATGCATATACAGTATGCCTTTTGTCCATTAATACCCAACCGTGTTGACAATGGCAGGTTCCATTGGCATAAAGCTGCAGAGCAGATTTTGCTGCTGCTGTGGAGCTCAGGGGAGCTGGCCCGGCAGGTCTCACCTTGGCACTCTGACGCAGAGTGTTCTCCTGGTTGCACTTTGACAGAGACCGCTGGTAGTTACAGTGGAGCTGCTTGCCATACTGCAAAACACACACTCTAGATTGGCATCGGGTGAAAAAGACCCGGCACATTAACACTCAAGACAAAAGATGGAGAAGGTGCAAGTAGGACTGTAGATTTATAGATCGCAACATTGCATGCTGTGAAGTACCATATCCTTGCTGACAACTAAGCCAGACCTTGGGTTCACACTACCTTGGCCATGAAAACTTTCACCCCCTATTCATGCTCCCATTTTAAGTGCAACTGAAGTCACTGCACAGACAGAGGTCTGAGCAAAACTCACAGTAACTCCCCGCTGTTGTATGGCACCTGAATAGGCCGATGGACACTAGCAGCCCCTTGGCGTGAGAAGGTCACGTGCGCAACGCTCACCTTAAACAGCCTGAAGGCGGTGGTCCAGCAGGTGCGCATCTGCTCATTCTCTGCACACAGCAACTTCATATCCCGAGAGCGGGCGCGGTTCCGGCAGGGCTGCCAGGGCAGAGGACAGCAGGCATGTCAGCATGGTCCCCCCCAAGCAGGACACTAAGACAAGGCGGCTCCCATCCCCGTCCTGGGGGGCCCTCCCATGTCCACTGCTTTCTGTTCCAACCAAGCTCTACACTTAATCCAGTCTAGGACTCAAATAAGAAGCTTGATTGGAATCGTTCTTCTACCCAGAAACCTTAAGCGACAAGACGGTTAGAAAGCGACCTCCAAAAGAGTTAAGGAAGGAAGAACAGCTAAAGACTTTAAATCAATCCTATTATTAATCCAGTGCGAGAGCCCCTGTACCAGGGTTAGAACCCCCTGCGCTCATGGGATCCAGCTACATCGAATGCGGTCCCGCAAATGCACACAACAGGAATTTGGGATCGTGCGTGGTCTTTAATACTAGAATAAAAAAGGCAATTAAATCTGTTTAACAGACTAAGAAAACTGTGGCATATAAAAGGTTACTTTCATACAAAAAAAATCACTAAGCACTTTTAGATTGTTCTTGCAACTCCTGAATCAAATCGGTCTCCCCATGAACACTCAAATTTGATAATTTTCTTAAAAGTATGAACAACTCCCACACTAACTGTGATCAAATCCTGCGAGTGTAGACATTGCTCCTCAAAGCTTGCACAGTGGAAACCAGCCTATATGATCCGAGACCCTTACAGTGACCTTACACGAGTACATTTGGATCAGAATTTCTTTAAAAAAAAAAAAAAGATCTTTGTTTTGGATTTTTGTGGCATGCATATTTCTCCTGTTGTTAATTAATATTAATATTGCTGTGCTTTAATTCTGATGGCCCTCAGTTTAGCCTAAAAGGAAGACAAGCTTATTATTACAACCACCTGTACTTGGAGTATAAATCTTCAGTTTCTCAAGAGCCAAGTGTGTGAGCAGTTATGTGTAATAATTATGCAGTGTGCAATTAGGCAGGAACGCTGATGTAGGAGGAACCGTTCTTCATATGACATATTCAAGTGGTGTTCTAGCCAGATTCCCCTCTTGTGCGAACCAGTCTACTTAAAAGGTTTCCCTTTAATTCAATTAGTGTAGGAATTTCTCCCTTCACCCAGTCTGCCATTTTAAAATAATCCGTAATAAACAAAACTTGTGCATCAGTATACAAATTGTGGATACATTTCGGATTCGTACGAAGGTGACAGAACAGACTCACTAAGTAATTCAATAAATGGCTCTGCCCACCACTTTGAGTGAAGTCAGCTTGAAAAAAACAGCCTTGACCGCTTAGACGAGATACTGAATTTTTTTCTAAGATATACTCCTCCTTGAGCATGAAAAGCCCAAGCTGGAAAGGCTTAAATCAATTTCTGGGGCCAAATTCACTCCGTGGTGGAACTGCGTTTCAATGACTCCTGCCCTTCAGGAGTTTCACTCGGTCCATCTGCTACTTGAGCAAAGTGCTTTTCAGTGCTCTACAGCACCTAGAGGGAAGCCCCCCAGGGGGACCAGAACCAGGCCACTGTACCTTAACGCAGAAAGTGAAGTCGGTGGGGGCGTTGTACAGCTTCCGGCCGTGAGTGACACCATAGATGTTGAGCTCTTCAAGATCAGCCACGTACTGCAGGTGGCGCGGCTCCTGAGAGACAAGGGTTTGAAGAACATCTCCCAGTCAGGCACTCCCTGGCTTCAGCCATTACAGACCACTGCATTTTATACCAAACAACACAATCTTCCACCCGAGTTCAACTGAGCACACCAGAAGGAGAAACTTATAGGGATGGTAGAATGGAGACTCTCACAGGCATATACGAGTGTGCAAACCAGGCTTTATATCTTACAGGAACAGGTAAAGGTTTATTCCATGCTGAACTGATAGAGACAACATTTTGGCTGTAGATCCTACTTCAGGTGTCATCTTAAGAAGGTTACACAGCCAAAAGTCGTCTTTTCGTTTCAGCATGGAATAAACATTTATATATTCCTTTGCAGCCTACACACGCTGACACAGCCACCTACTCATACTTGTTTATATCCGTTACCTACCTGAGAAACATTGTAAGTCACTGGCTTTCTTTGTGCTTCACCTGCTGAAATAGTATAAGCTACCATGCAGGCAGACAAAATGAATTTCACGTTTGCTGTAAGTTAATCAAATTCCGTCTTGTACCTAATGAAAGGCAACATTGCTCTTCAACTCTGCAAGATGTTGCAGCTTCTAGCTGAAGATCATTGAGCTTAGTGCAGAACTTGCTACACATCCCTGAAGACAGGTTCAGCAACGTTCGCCTTTCTGAAGGTGCAGTTCTGTACACCTGAGGACCCCTGAGGCTGTCCAGCCTGGTGCCTGACCTTGGAGGAACCCTTTGTGGAACAGTAGAGGCCAGACTTCCGCAGGAAGAAGTAGACTCTCTTCCAGGCCTTGCGCCCGGGCTCCCTGACCTGCAGAGGACCCTGGATCTCTGGACAGCTACCCGAGTTCAGCAGGTTCTGCAAGAAGAGTTGGAGATGCACGTGACTGCAGATTAATGTCCAGTATCACCCCTCCTCCTTCATCCTCCCTCTCCTGTATCCCCCTGACTCCACCCCACACCCAGAGCTCTCACCTGGATGAGCTCTGACGAGGTCATGCCCTTGTTCACATCTGTGCAGTCAGAAATCATGTTCTCTGGGAAGAAGAGCTGGAGAAAAGATCACACAAGAAAACCATCATTAACGCAGGAAAAAGGGTTGCAGGACAGGGCAAGTGTATACCACCGATGGCCAGTACTCATGCTAGAGTTTCAGTCTCCGGCAGGACTTTTTATGCATCTTTAAACCCTTAAATTCTGAAACCCTGAAAACAATGTTAACTATCAATTGCACACGGACAATTTCACTAATACAGGAATTAGACGTTTATGCAAGAGGAAAAACAAGCACAAGCTCCGATAAGGAGACCGCCGTACCATGGGCTTCTTGAAGAATTCATACTTGGCATAGTTCTTCCGGAAGAGCAGCTTGCTATCGCCCTCCAGAGGCCAAGTGGCCTGCACTTCCACCACTGTTTCATGGTCCTCCAGACAGCGCTCTGTGGAAGGATTCGGACAGCCATCAGTACACTGTGGAGGGCAGAATGAGCTCACAAGACCACACACCTCCCTGAAGGACAGCCCTTTCCTCCCATCTCAGACATTTTACGACTGGCCACCTGTATGCACACCTTCTGTGCCATCCTCTGTCCTACTTCATCTACAGCCCCAATGTTTCTTGTTCTCCTAAAAGCACTATCATGCCAACTTCGCAGATCTAAACTCCGTATCCTGCCTCTCCTCTCCTCTCCACTCCCCTGCTGACGGTGCTGTGGCGCTGTCTCACCCAGCCCCAGGGAAGGGTGCAGCTCTATGAGGGCCCAGCTCTCCTGGTCAGTGCAGTGAGCCCTCTGGACAAGCAGGCTGCAGACATCCCGAGCCGTGGTCGCCGCGGGAACCCAGAGAGACCGGCTCCTCCCGTCCTCGCCAAACACCTTCACCACCTAGAGGGACGCACAGACGGCGAGCTGGTCAGGTACACCTGCGCCTTCGCAGCACCTGGTCAGACGTGCAAAATCTCCGCCAGTAAAGAGAAACCTAAGAAACCGAACACAGGCCAACGCCAGCAAAACAAAGGCATGCAGAGACGCGCACATGCAGAGCAATATCCTCAATGCTATTCAAACGGGGTTTAAAGTAATTGGATCACAATAGCCCTTACAGACGCAGAAAATACCACAGGCACAGCAAAGGCACAAACAAGAGTAACCCGTGCCAACAAAGAGTCAGCTAACAAACGGAAAAATTTATTGCAACGCTTCTTAATCTCTTGCCTTCTAACTCTGCTTCCCACCCCCAGATGGAGGTTTGTGGTTTTGAAGGTACTGTAGTTTCTATGGACACAGGGAGGAGTCGGCAGGTACCTGAACCAAGTAATTGTTCAGTATACGTGCAGGTTCAGCATGCGATTTCATTAAAGCAGGAGCCTCAGGAGACATACTGTATGGCAGATTCTCCCACTGCCCCAGTGTAAGGGTGTTACACCTTTGGAGTACAAAACCATCTGCAGTCATGAGTATGCCCTCCCCACACCAAGGGCTAGCAGGCTGTCCACTAGTCCGAACTGCACAAGCGCATGGAGATTTTTGCTCGGGTTGTATTCTTAATATTTCAGCTTCATGGCTCAATTGGATCACTTCCTCTTGTGATCCCATTGGGATTTTCTGAAAAAATGCCAGTAGAACTGCCCACTAAAAGCAATGTTAAGAAAAAGCATGAAGAAGGCCTGGTCTTCGCTAGGGCTTACTACACTGTGAACACTAATTGACTTCCTTTCTATACTTCTCTGTTTTCAGACATGTTTTGTCTAAATTGGTGGTTGGCACAGCAAATGACTCCCATGACAGCAGGGTCCTTTAAAACTCTTAGTGCTTCAAAGATGTATAAGAAACGGGGCAATCACATTTATATAGCCAACTGCAGAGAATTACTCCACATCGGGGAATGTTTTTTTTTTTCCCAGCATCTCAATCCCAGTGGGTGAAGTGCTATTACAATGCTCAGGTGAAATGAGCCTTCATTAACAAAACCTACAGGGTCACTTTCAAAACGCAGCCTATTTTAAATCACCTAATGATGTTTTTATTAGGAGAAAATTCTGCCCTGGAACATAAAAATCAGGAAATATACCAGTTTATTTTCAAAAGCACCCTTCCTATGTGCTTTACCGCTAGAATATCTATCTTTTAATATTACCGCACTTCAAGAGAACCATAAACATTCATCGCTCATGAGGTGTGAACGTGCTACACTGCTCTGTAAGAAAAACTTGTGTACAGTTCAGACTGCAGCAGTGCACGTGCAGATCCGAGTTAATTTGCTTCTCCTTTACAGAGCACCGATGCAAGGTTTATTAGCGCAGTCGAAGATTCGAAAGAACCCGGCACACACTCAAATGTCATTCTGTTCAGGCGAGTATAAAGTTGTAGCCAGACAGGTCCTCCGAAAGGACACCCCCAAACTTTGGTTTAATAGTTCTTGAAAAGGGTAAACTAAAGACGAATGCAGATCCAACACGCAGCCATTGTTTCTGAACATGGATGAGAGTGCGTGGGTCATGCTGCAGTTGCAGGTGTGCAGTGGATTTGCTCTAGCCGAGTGGAGTGCCGTGCAGCCTGGAAGAAGCTGAAACAGCCTGGGGCAGGAGGCTGGCTGCTGGCGCGCACACAGCAGTGCCACTGACAGCTCGTCAAGAGGAGCACTTAATTACAGTGGAGCACAAAGCGCCTGTCTCTGGAGTGACAATGGCCCCAGGAGAAGGCATTCCAAGTGACGGCGCACACGACACGCCATCGCATACCAGAGTGCCACACCGCCGTCTGCACCTCCACAACTGTGTCAACAACCAAGGCGCTGCCAAGACCAGAGCATGCTGGGAAATGCACCGCTGAAAACACGGCCGGCAGCCCGTGACGAACACCATCACGTACGTCTGGGTTTCTCCCATCTTTTTTTAAAAATCCCACGTTACGGCTTCCGAACAATGCTTGTTGAGGGAGAGTGCCGCTATAGAAACTGCATGAAAGAGCACTTAAAAGTGAGAAAAGGAGGTGCTTCACTCAAAGGGCTGCAGGAGTATGGAGCAAGCTACCCCAGCCATGTTTTTGAAGCCAATCCAGTTGGTTCTTGAAAGAAGCAAAATGTAAGATCAATTAACTACCCAACTATAGCTACTGTAGATGGGCAGAATGGCCTCCACTTGGCTGTTTTCATATTCCTAAAGTGTAAAAGTGGGTTTTTGCCTTCTGTTTGATTTCCATTTTTATATATTTTTAAGGGGATTGGGGTGCTCTCCGGTTTGACCAGTACTGGCAATGCAACCATCTGAAAGGCCTGGATGATGGATGTCTAACTGTGAAACTGGCACAGGACATGAATTAGGGAGATTGGAGATGCTGCCGTTTGGTATTTGTTGGGCAACCCAGAATGTTGAAGTGGAAGCATCATGAGCAGCATCCTACACCATTTTCATGAGAGGTTCTTCTGCATGGCTCTTGGCTGACATCTTGGCATGCATTCCTATTCAGTGTGAAAACTCCTTCAATCTCACAAATGTGATTCCTAATCTGTGGTGGGGAACTGGCTTCTTGACCACAGCAGAAGATGGGTATTTGTCATCAACTCGTTTTGACATCAGAAAAGAGACCCGCTAACCACAATCAATCTCACTTACATGTGTGTTGCCCGAAGGAGGCGTGCCCTTTCCCAGTGGTGAGCCAATCAGGATTGGGGAGTTGGAGGGACTACAGAGTTCTGGGAAGGGATTGGGTATTGAAGGCAATGATATGGTCTTTGACTCCTCCCCTTTGGATCTGGAAGAAGATTGATATATTTTCTGTAGTTCAACAACCAACAGCACAAAGCTGCTATTAAATAGGATTTCTTAGGTTGTAAAAGCAATATATACAGTACTAAAATAAACAATCTGAACGCACAGCATTAAGAACTCTGTAAGGACACGTACAGAGTAATTAGTGCGGACTGTAAAAAAGGGCCGTCCAATAATCTAATGTCTTAGTAACAGTGCATAAAAAACATTTCCACCTGAAAGGCGGGTATCACTTCTTTTGTTCAACCCATTGATACATAGCTGTGAATCCATAGTAGTACCTGCCGTTACTTATTCCGAGTGGCTGAGAGTGTTTCACAGTGGGGGGATTGGTGGTCTTGGGGCTGGGAAAATCGTCTGTCTCGGGGCTCAGAGCACCACTGGGGTGAGTCTCCTGTCCGTTCATCCCTTCATCCCCCTGTCTGTCCATCTCCTTGCAGACTCCTTGTGGTGGCCCCTCGTTCTCCATAGCATCCTCTGTGGGCGACAGCAAAACCCCCAAGACATTTGGGCAGGTTCATTTTTTCACTTGTGGATCACAGCCTGGCTTAGTTCCTGATCTACTCTTACAATTTACCACCCTGAGCTGCGCTTATTGAGGAGCTTTCCACAGCTACTACTGTAGAGGCAGAGAAGACCATGGACAATATTCATGTCCGGTGTGCCTCTGTTCTGCCACTGTCCATATCTGATCACTGTTGCTTGCAGGCTCAGTCACATAGCTCCCTAGACAGTGAAAAGGCTGGGTCTCCTGCCGCAGGGGAATACGACACTGTCTAGGCTTCTAGTAGGATGACATGACCTTCTGACACACACTGCTCATGCACCAAGACTGTGCAACACTCCCTGCTTAGGACTCCATCAGTGCTTTCAAATTCAACCTGAAAACCTAATTTATTATTTACCCATGTGCGGCGTTAAACATTCAGAGAAGAAAGATTACATAGACGTCTGCACTCTTGCAGCACATCACTGGGAGTATCCTTCAGATGGCTGCTCATGACAAACATCCTGCACTCATCACGAACCTGTAACAGCAGCAGCACAAGATCGACTGAGGATTTTCTACATTTAGCGCCCCAGGAATGAGCCTGCCCTCTTGCACTTATAAAAGCACAATAAAATAACAAAACCAGTTTTTCAGCCTATCATGTTTGTGTGTGCGTGTTTCTGCGCACAAGCCTGTCATGCAATTGTCATATGTCTGCAGGGGAACATCTGTGTGTCAACAAGGGGTTGTGATTGTGTGGGCTGAAGTTAATACCTGCACTTTATTCCATATTAACAGGATGAAAACTCAGTTAATTGGCGATACCTCATTGATAAGCAGAATAAGATTCAACGTCACACCAACCAACAAAAACATGGTCAGTCCTGAAAAGAACTTCTGTTCCTTCCTTAATGCAGGTACAAAGTACCCTTTCTACAGACATAGCATTGGTTCCTAGACATTAAAGAAAAGTGTTGCAAAACTAAATTTGTCCTTTCTGTGTACAGTTTTCCATTAAGAGCAAACTAGATATATGTGATATGACTCGACACTCCAGGTAACAGCTCTAGACATACTGGCACCCTGGCTCCGAGTTATTCACTAATTATGTGCAATAAATAGTTTGCGCAGTTATACCTACTTGACACTATTCTTGCATAGTGCTTGTTATGATGTTATGGCAGATAAGCTCAAGATCCCAAGACTGGGAGCAACAACAACATAACTTCATGCACATCTATCCTCTAGCTGGCAGTGAACTCGTTCAGAGATACAATAAGAGTGGTTGTTTGGATGAAGGTCTCTCTCTCTCTGCACACTTCTGTTTGTCAGCACACATTGCAGCTTCGTGTGGGTGTGCATGTGTCCAGCTGTTTCTCCGATCAGCGCGTGCTGCAGTGCATGCCTCCATCTTTTGTGTGAGTCAATTAATGAAAGCACTTATGTTCCTTTTGTGTCTTTTCAAGTGGGCTGATTGCTGTTCTTGCTGTGCAAATGCAGTCGCCCTCCCAATTTCTCTCAGAGAAGCATTAAAGCACTAGGGAGGCAGTGAAAACAAGGGGTATCCTATACTGGCAAGCTACCTAAAAACAGTGCACATACAATTCACAAGGCCTTTTTTATTCACCTGCTGCACTGGGCATGCCTCCAGCCCCTTCCAGCTGGGATAGGTTGTGTAGCCTCAACTATCCCCCAGTGTTACTGCACAGGAAATAACATGCCGTTTCGCTAGACAAAGAATGCGAGCACTTTGCATGGTCTTGAAACAAACAAATTGCCTAGATTAGGTAAGCTAATGTGAAGCAATTGCTGTAATGCTTGGATGACAAGTTCCAGGAACTGGAGCAGGGTAGCCGAGAAGAGTATTATGCTTCCCGTCTCCACAAAGAGCCATTGTTTGTTCCAGACTGTGCTAACACTGCTGGGGACCAAGCCTGTTTTATATACAGGCTCGTGTTTGAGAAGGTATGAGCTGCACGGGGCGACTTGCGCAACCCTGCGGCCTGAGCGTACCAAGGTCTCCCCAACGTGCAGTTTACAGGAGAAGGAAAAGCTAACAACCGCCCTCATCTATCGGCAGGGACCGAAGATGAGGGAGGACTTTGACAGTCACTGCCTTAGCCGTTCACTAACCTGAACTATATGTGCCGCTGGTTACAGATCAGCCTGTTTCATGGAACCAAGTGGCCGCAGAGAAACTTCACCACATTTACCCACTATTAAAAACTGGTGCAAATAACACTTAAAGAGAAACCACAGGCCCAATTGCTCAGACTGGTTATTATATTTCTTTAAAGTAAATTCATTGACATTATAGTAAAACTGCTACTGCAAGTCGCCAAGTCGCAAAATCACATTCGAGTTCCCTCGACCAGCGACGTGATTCAGCCCTGCCTGCCCATAATGACTAATGTGACATACGAGAGAATAAAAACAGCAGACATTTCACCACAAGAATCTTCCAACGTGACCTGCATGCAGAGTTAACAAGCAAGTAGTATTTTTCGGCAAATCCATGTTGAAATAGAAAACAATACTTCTGCTGGATTAAAAGAGATGTATTCACAAGCCTAGTTGTCTACAACTTCGTTCTGAATCACAGAACATGGCGCTGCACATACCTGGAACTTTCATCTGTTTTGTGATGTAAAGTGGAGGTTTTACAAGTCACTGTGTACATTTTAGTTTTATTGTGGTTTGAAATGCACTCAATGCTGATTCTTTCTAACCCCCAGATATGAAAAGAGCTTTGCAGCTCCCCATTAACCTGCACCAAGAACTCTGCAGAGAATAACAAAAAGGGCCTATTATTCATCTTTATCAGCAGCACCCATGACACATTCTAGATCCCAAACACACAACTTCTTAAAAGCGTGGAAAAGACTAAGCGATGGTGATGCTGTATAGTAGGGGACACTGCCGAGTAAGAAAACTAGGCAAGAGCATCGATCAGAAAAAAGTATGCAAGGGGGGCAGAGTCTCAGGGAAGCTCTGCTTTTAAGGGGTCTTCTGTGAAACGTGTAGGGTTCAGAAAGCAGCCTGTACCACAGGCAGCAGTGACACAGCGATCAAGGATTATCTGCACTGTAGCAGAGGGATCTGGATAAATGGGAGAAGGGTAAAACAGGAAGTTTAAGGTTTGCAATACTGCATAATTCAGGGTATTAAACTTGACAAATGCACAGTTAAATTTACTTTAGAATCTCTCTAACTTCTGGTTTAACTTTGTTCTCGTACTGTTTCCCCCCCAAACCACCAGGAAGTGCTCAGAGCTCATGTCCACCATGAATGGCACTCAGTGAAACGCGTGAAGTGACCGACTGACCTTTTGAGTGACAGGACAGCTGGATGAGTAAGGCGATTGGTCTAACAACTATTGCTCCACTGCAGATGGCTGACAAAAACACACCTTTTGGCTCATTGACCAGCAGGATCATCATCATCTCTCTCCCTTCTCAAACCATTCAGAAATCCAAAGGCTTCTTGCAGATGGTCGCAAGGTTCTTTGGACACCTGTAGCCTGCAAACTCGTCTGAGTTTTTACTGCCCATCTAAGAAGTCTTGTACCACAGCCAGGCCACACCACTGTAAACAACAGATGCAGCACTACCAAGATGGCTCACCTGAGCAGCGTCACAGTGGAGAATCAACAGGTCACAGCACAGCATTAAACATTTCTCCCTTCCAGTTCTTACTAATCTAAGTACTAACTAAGTAAACTCCTTAACGTTAATGAATAAGACACTATGCTGTTTTACTCTTGAATGCTATTGCAACATGTACGCATAAATTAAAGTATAGAACCATACACTAAGGAAGACTGAGCTCCAAACATTGGAGTCATCCTACCTTTTCTGCGGTTTTCACTCTGGAGCCCGACATTCACCTTGCCGGTCCATTATAAAAAAAGGAGGTCTTGAGAGAACTGTCCTGAAGCCCCCGACACCTTGTTGCAGCAGAAACTGCAGGGCATGTTGCTCGTCACAGTCTGGACAGGTCTGCTGCGCTGTACTGGCATGAGCTGCTTTTCTCATGACTCCGCTGCTGGAACACCACGTGCTTCCGGGAACAAATAGATGCTAGGAGCAAATGGCATCTATTTTTAATTCTGCCCCACCTCCCGAGACACACCAGCCTGTTATTGTTAATGTGTCATGAGCGCAATGATGACAACAGCACCAGTTTCAGCTTTCACCCCTGTCCTCAGGTTTACCCCCATTTCACCAGGGCTAGCAGTGCCAGGGAGGGTTCAGAGCGATTTCTCCCCATGCCTCACAGCACAACATGGAAGCTTGAGTGACCTTTGTCTGCTCTTTCTAACACCACGTGCACAAACCCCCCCGGTCTTCTCCATGCTCTGCCTGAACTTGATGGTCTTAACACTTGTGCCGACATTATTCATACGCTATTTTTATTCCACAAATGTGATCCACGCATTGCCAGCGCTAAGCTCCCTCATGCTTCTGGTGCAGGGCTGCAGGGTGGTCCGTGTTCAGAGTCTCTGAGGAGTGCACCAGAGTGCTTTGAGAAGTAAACTACAAAAGCAGGGGCTGGAGCTATACGGACAAGGCAAAGGCACAACATCTCCTCCTCTGCCCCGTCACTGGCGAGCAGAACTGGCAGTCGTAGCGTCGGAGCACAAAGAGAGGTTTTTGTAAGTATAAAAGCGCATTTACTGACAACGAATGTCAACACGTCTAGTGGCACTGATCGGTGGTTTCTGCTGGACAGCTGCCTTCAGGCACATCTCTCTGCACAGTCCAGCAATACAGCCTGATCACCCTCTGCTGTGTTCTGCAGGGGACCGTCACAACTGCACTATCCTAAAGTGGATTGAAGAAACTGGGTTTCCCCCCCAACTTATTACAGACTGCAACGAATTTACTCTTCCGCAGACATTCCGCAGAAATCAAAACCTCAACCACGCTAAACTAATAAACCTTTCTTTAAAAAATAAAAAGAACAATGAAGTGTTGCAGGGTCTTCCAAAAAGGGTAATTCCTTTTCCTCAATCATAAAACAGCAAAAAATGCTTTCCATGTTACACCCCCACACGAGAGTATAAATTCACGCACGATAAGATGACAATAGATTTCTACTGCTGGAATACTTTAATTTGCCTTAGGGAATTCCCTGCTGGTGTAGCAGCTTGTTACCCCAGTTAACACTGAGAAATCACCAGGAGACACCAAGATTAAAGAAGCTTGTTTTTTTTGTTTTAAGACTGCTTAACTTTATTTGTTCAGTAACTGAAACTTAATAATTAATGTGACAAAGAGCATTCTTTCCAGTCACTGAAGTGAGTAAGAATAATTTACTGGTAATTACTGGCATCAGTAATTTAATATTGTATTTACACTTCAGGTGCAAGGTTGACTTAAGGGAAATAATAGTTTTGCAACAGCAGAGGTGTTTTTTTAGTCATTTCTGTTTGCCGTCATCAGTTCGTGCGATGAGCTCAGTTGTGTGGAATCGACAGCAGCTGTTGCTGTACAACCTGCTCTTTGTGTGGACATGAAACATGGCTTAAACTAAGACAATGCACTCTCACTCACCCCTGGCCACTGACTCACTATCAGCACGCCTCGCTGAAACTCCCAGCCTGCCTCATGCAGAAAACACTCACGTCACACAACCTCGAGGACAGGGGTGGGCAACCCCTTCTCAAGAAACCCCTCTCAACATGTACCCCAAATTTGGTTTCAGGTTTAACTGCAAATAATGCTACTGTACACTCTGGGGCTCAGGATCTGCGCCCGTGGCTGGAAGGTTGCTGGTTCGAACCTTGAGGCCAGCAGAGGAATCCTACTCCGTTGGGGTTAAGGGCCTTGCTCAGGGGCGCCGTATAAATGGCTGACCCTGCGCTCTGACCCCAAGCTTCTCCCTATCTGTGTCTCATGGAGAGCAAGTTGGGGTATGCGAAAAAAGACCAATTCCTAATACAATAAATTGTATATGGCCAATAAAGTGATCTTATCTTATATTCACAAAATCTGAAAAGCAGATGCTAATAGCTGATCTGAGGCACTCTACCAATTCCCTCTTAAAAGAAGTCAGAGTATCAGTATCAACATGTCTGGGTAGTTCATTCCCAACTCACACAACCATTTGTGTAACGGAGTGTCTCCTGATCTGGTTTTAAAGCTCAATGATGAGAACAGTCAATTCTAAAAAGTATGGATTTGAATACAGATTTACAGTGTGCAGCTGTACGCACTCGTTTTCAGATGCAAGTGGGCTGCAGAATTAGGATGGAGAGCACAACGTTCAGAAGATGGACGAGCAGCAGGAAGAGTCAGACGAACGAGACAGAGCAGCCCGGCTGGCCTAGCACCTCCGCCCACTGACACATCGACTGCCCCCCATGTCACTCACGCAACGCGAGAGGAGCTAGACAGAGAGCTGGGAGTTCAGACAACCACAGGCCAGATGAGAAATCACCCGTACACTAACTGAAGACACCTTCCACAGCACAGGAAACTGAAGAAATCATACTGGGCCTCTGACCTCTTACATGGAAGCAGACAAAATCCCAAGGCTTATGCACGGTGTCTTCGTTCGGAAAAAAAAAACAAAAACTGCACTTGTGTCCTCAGGAAAGTTCAAAGTTCAAAGTTTCCTTTGAAGAAACCTGAAAGAATACAACATTTTCAAGGCCAAGGACTCGGGACGCATCTGTTCCTTGGACAGCTGCGAGCTCCGGGCCTTCATCCTGGCACTCCGACGTGTGCCTCCCTTGGGGATTAAAAACGCACACCTGCGTCAACAGCTTCGGCGCGCGCCACAGACCGGGATGAAAGCTCGCCGCCCCCCCCCCAGCCTGCACCTCGAAAGCAGCGCCGAACACAAAGGGCACAAACCTCACTGCTCAAGTCAGGACTGAACGGGGACCCCTCTGGGGGCAGGTGAAGGCAGCTCCTGAAGCAAGGTCCCGTTCATGCACGACGTTTTAACAGTCGATGTTTCCTTAGGCGCCTGCACGCGCAACCGCGTACAGACGGTCCGCTCGCTGTGCATTACGGAGGGGCCAGCCTCTTGCAGGAAGAAAAGAAACGTTACAGTGATGAGGCCCTTCTGCCCATCCAGCAAGTACAGCTGCCAGCAGGAGAGTGACACCGCGATCTCATCCATCTGCTTCTCCGAGCAGGCCAAGGTATTCCCTTGAGCAAGAAGGGTGGGCATCTTGCTCAGGGACCCCACCACGCTTTCAACAGAAGACATCTGTTCCCGGCTTCAAAACGTTTCACTTTGCCTCTTACCTTCACGCCCTTAATCGCTTCAAGTGCGCAGCCACCAACGGCTGGCGTCTCATCACTCCTGCGTGCTTCCTCCCCAGAATTCTCTCACTCGCTGCTCTTTGATGTTGGCTCTTACGGGTGGCCTGTTCTTAATCTTTCTGTCCCTTTCTGCTTTCAGAACAGCTCGCTTCTGGTCGGTACCACAAGCTTGTCTCTTCAGGCACATGAACATGCAAGCAACCGGGTTCAAAACCTCCTTCCGGATTCCACCTCTTTATAGCTTTAAGTGGATTTCAAATTTAAAAGCCATCAAACAGTTGGCATTTTTAACTTGGAAATACAGATTTTTCCAATAAACAAGCCTCTCAAATCACTTTAAAACATTGCAATAGAACTTTGACAAAGAGGTACACCCCTACCTAAACTTGTCTGTTCTACTCTGATCAAGGATTTTTTTTTTGCATCACGGGTGTTTGAATCTGTAAAGGCATGCTTTCACAGCGTGCATCACTTCTCCGTACATCGAAAAACAACCGCTAAGGAAACAGCATTAAGGCTCCAAAAACACAGATTAAAGGAGAAAAAAACGTCCACAACTCTAAGGATTAAAATACAAGTTTAGCCCTGTGTGGAGCACTTCGAATCTAACACTTGACCGGTCGGTGCAGCCCTGAGTCATTGTAACCAAGGATTTAAAAGACAGCAGATCACCACAGAAGCCCGCAGTCAAAATGACACAGAAACGATAAGAAAACAGCTAATTTGACGCCAAGACGCAGGTAAAAAAAAAAGCGAGGATAGTACGCCGTCTCAAGTTCTCATTGTCTCCTACAAGGAAGAAAGGGGATACGCTCTCTCGTCAGCTCACAGCATCTTACTGCCCCATTTAAAGTTCAAACACAGCCTAGCAGCAACTGACGAACTCCCGTAACGTCCTAGAAAACAGAACTGAGAAACAACATAGGCTTCCATGCATACATGACGCACGTTTGTTCCCCCACTTTCAAGAACTTGAACTTACCCCCGTGGAAAAACGTGAGAAAGGCTGCCGGAGCAGACGGTGGAAATAATGATTACTTACAACCGGGAGATCCTGTTCCTCACTCAACAACCGCCTGTCGCTCACACGGCCTCTCCCGCTGTCGTCACCGCTCAAGGGCGCTCCGGCCCAGGCGGGAGGAGTCCCGGATTTGAGCTCACCTGCAAGGCGAGCTGGGCCACTGCGAGCGCGCCCCCGCGAGGGCAGGTGTGGGGGCGCGCTCCCGGCGTCCCGGCTCCGGCAGCCGCCTGTGAGCGGGTCGTGATGTCTGCTGCTGCGGCGGGGGGTCAGCCCAGGAGTGGGGAGGGTGCTGTCATCTGTGCGGGTTCATAGCCAAACTTCCACTCCGGAAGTTTGCCCGAGACGACTTTTCCAGTCAATTCTCAACCCTGGGAGTCGCTTTTCTTTAAAAAAAAAAAGACAGGGAGGGTTCCCTTTGGTTAAACAGCGCGTCCCTGTGGCGCTCTCACCCTCTTCTAATTAAGAGCTCCGTTTTTACTGTGATTTACCCGACAGCTGCAGACGGTATCTCAGTAAAATGAGGTGTGCGGCAGGTACTCTCGGGTCAGGACGCGATTGTGATTGGTATTACAGCGTGAACGATTAATTGCGCCGGGATGAAAACAGTCGAACGGCACACCTGCAGAGGAAATTGTCTGTCCCGCAAACTGCGAACTCTCCGAGTCAGCAGACAAGATTTATTAAATGCACGATTCCGCAGCTGAAGCCTTTTAAAAAATACATATATATAATAACTCCTTTCAATAAATTAGTGTCATCGTTTTAATTTGGAAGCCAACGATTCATTGTAAAGGAAAATAGTCTCACGACACGGTGCAGAAGAGATTGCTGTCTCACAAACCACAGCGATCTCTTGTCATTGGTCATTCTTAGAGCATAACATGCACTCGGTAACTCCATGAATGAAGGTCTACATGACTTTCTGTTTATTGAGTGTAAAAGAAATACTCGTAAAGGCATCCTGTCTATGCAGGAACGCTTCCGGAACCAGTTTTTTTTACGTGCTCGGTAACGCAGGAAAACGTTGTCGTACACTGGTATCAACAAGGACTGATCGCTTATCTCTAGATGAGGCTGATTGACAGCTCACAAAACTGCAGTCGGCAATAGGAGAGCAGACAGGACATCCCGTTATTTTCGTCCGGTGAGAGTCTGTAACATGAATACTGTTGTTTTTTTTTAATCCAGGGTAACTTAAGTTCCAAATTGTAAAGTGAAAGCAGTGCACTTTAAAATGTAGTGGTATTCTGAGTAAACAGCCAGTGACATTAAAATCAGTGATCAAATGTCAACGTTTAAAAAGACGATGCGTGTCAGGGTCACGATGGGTCCCAGAGGAGCCCACAGGTCTCCTCAGGTGTGACAGGTTTTCACTGCGCGCTTCTCTACTCGAGTTCCGTCGTTTGAAGACTTTTTCAGTAACATCAAAGCCTCTGTTAATGTCTTATCTTATATGATTATGCAGTCGCAAAGACTGTCGGTTGCTGTCGAAATCGCTCGATTTTCCTGAAATGTGCATGATCCGTTTATTAGACAGCCGACAGCACCGCTGCCTAGCGTTTTATATACTGGCGAGCGAGAAACGACAAATAATTGTAAAAAAAAGTCTTGGTCAGCAGAGACTGAATCGCTCGTTTAATTCAGGTTGTAGAGCAGAAGGCGACGCTGAATTCGCGACACGATGCGCGAGTTACGCCAGGCAGACGCGCTTAATAGATCAATTTGACCAAACCTCAAACCTTGACCTGGTGAAATACCGATCAAAGAAATTCCAGTAGAGGGAGACAAAGCTACAGCCACGTCCCGAGGGCTGTGCCCTTAACAACGGGGGGCATCATTCAGGGATCTGACAAAACGCTAAGGTCGATAGTATAACCTGAATTTCCGAGATTGTTTTTTCTTAATTCTATAAACGCACAAAAGAAAGTCAACTCTGGTCTAATGGATTTAAGAAACAAATAAAATACTTTAGATATCGAACAAAATCACAGGAAATACGACCAGAATTATTATTTTTTTTTAAAAGTCTGGGTTTTCAATATAACACGTCACACGATCACCATGAAGACGTTACAGAATCAATTAACAGTCCTGGCAGCCGATACACCTGACCAGCCTGTAGGCTGACTCCAGATCTCCCGACAGTGCGGTCCTGTGTGGTCATGCATTGATGTGACGGCCCTGGCCCAGTGCTGTAAACCGGTCTTCCAGATCTTCCAGGTCGTGATGTGTTTCTTACAGGTTGCCTTCAGTGATGCCCGTAGAAACCGGGTGGTCTTCATTCAAACAGGGTACGCTCCCGTTGTTCTTGCGTTAGTTAAAATTGCATCTTTTTGATGGGTTTCTAAAGAAATCCCCTTGACACGCGTTATGACCATCACTGGAGAGTTTTTTTTGGATCTGCACAGCATTTCTTGACTGAAATAAGGGCAACAACTTTGTTATGGGGGGGGGGCACTTAGAAAACTACTTAAGGCTTCACTATATCCAGAAATCTGTGACCCATGTGATCACTAAAATTAATCTGCATCATCATAGAATTCGCAAATATCCATCTTCTCCCACTTCTTCTGATTCAGGGCTGTGGGGTTTGGTGGTGCCAGAGCCTATCCCAGCAAGCAGCAAGCATGAGGACGGCACACCAATCCACCACAGGGCACACACTCATTTCAGAGCTCTGGACTGTGTGAGGAAACGCACACATGGAGAGAACAAATTCCACAGACAGCTCCCCAGGTCTGGAACTGAACCCAGGGCTTCAAGACAGCGATGCTGACCAGTGCCACCACACCTCCTACATGGAAGCCCCATCCTACAGGATCCAGACTGGCCCCCTGTGAAATTTATAGCGAGCTAGCAAGAAATACAAAGCTAAATGACTTGAATGATACAATTGATTGTAATAGAGATCTCTTTATTATAGTGCATTTCTCAGATGAGTTACAAGATGGTTAAAAAAAAACAAAACTAAAAACCAAAGGGAAAGTTCAAGAAAAAAAATACATATGTAGATCTTTGTTTTTGCATGTCAATGTTTACAGATTTTTTTTAAACTTAAAGCTTCACATTTGAAAAAGGGTAAATTAATCTGCCTAGTTAAATGTTTATATATTTATAATGATTTACAGATAAAAAATATCACTGTTTTTCTTTCACTATGGCTACATTATAGTTGACAAATTAAATCTAAGTAGTAAATGGCCAGGAAGAAGAGGATTCTTGAGTTGTGTTATTTATATACAGGTTTGGTGTTTTTTGTCAATGAAATACAACTGTCCAGCTGTTTACACCAATAAGTGTCCCTCTTAGAGCATCCAAGGTTGAAGATACAAAAATTCTTTAGACATGCCTTTTAGTAAGCAGAAAACGGACTTTATGAGTCTCATATTTCAGCACACTGGACAGGAATGGGGAGTAAATGAATTGGATTCCATTTATTTATATGCTCTAATAGGACCTTTTTGCACTCGTATAGGAAACCCATTTTCCTTCTAATTTTTAAAGACTATACAGTGATTTGTAAAAAACAAAGAGCTTAATAGGTGGTCTATTTTTTATTAGGATTATTTGTATCATATTCAAACCACTGAACAAGATCCCACATGTGTGGTTTTGTGAATTCAGAGTAATGACTGAGCTATTCGGTTAACCTTACTAATGCCCAGATCACTTAACAGACAACCTGCTCGAAGGGAGATGAGGCAACTATAGCATACTCTTCTTGCTTCGAGAGAGACATGGTTTCCTTTCACACCTGAGAATCTGTACAACAACTCGTAAACCTGTAGGTGAGCCTAGTTTCATTTCACAGCTCAAGGCTGTGCTAAATATTAACATCTCCTAATGTTTCATAATCACTGCCCCATACAAATTACTCAGTAACAGGTCACTTTTTTTTGGTTTTCCGTGCATAATTTAAAACTAAGTTATTAGAGCTTTATCTGTAACGTGGCTTTCAGCATTTCAACAATCAATAAGTTGAAGTAGCTCAACTCAAAAAGTTAAAAAGATATCTTGTGTAACACATGGGGCTACAGAACCTAATGATGCAGCAAACTGAGGACCCTTTCAGTGCCACAACAATGGTGTGAGTTAAATACCGAATTGATAATAATCAAGACTAAGTAACAATGGCCACCAGACCTTAAAAAACAGGGCCATTCTTTGATAAAAATAGGATCACTGGAACAATGAAAATGTGAAAGGAGAGTAGCAAACCTTTTTCTTTAGCCCAGCCCTCTACCACAATAGTGCCCTTCTGCAGGACACACAAGCACTGCAATAAGATCATAGCGTCAGTCCCACTTTCCCCATAACTGCCTAACCAACCGCAACCCGACCCCCACTGTATCATGACATAAGGTTCTGCATCTCAATGCAACTGTAGACCTATCCTCAGCAGAAGATGCCTCTGAGTAAGGTACTCTGTACAAAATAAAAATAAAAAAAACAAACAAAAACAGTAAACAGAATGGGAGCAGCTCTCTGTGAAGGCCTCACTGTCCCCGGACTTTGCTGTGCTTAAACATACACCTACAGCAGCAAGCGTGACAATTATTGCATTTTCCACAACTAATGATCAATAAATTATTCAATTATTTATTAAAAAAAGTTATGTGGTGAGTTGGTTCTTATTAAAAAATGTCTTATGAGGTCCCTTCTACCTCAAATTTTACAGTTAACTACATTCTACTTTGTTGAGTAGTACTATTCTTCTGTAATTATTCTACATACCCAAGAGCATACACCAAGTGCCACAACCCATTTAACCAAGTAACACAAAGTACAGAGAAATCATGCAGAGAGGACTTGTAACCAGATGTGTCCAGGACACTAAGATGCAAGGTGTCAAGAAAAGAGGGCAGTTTACAGATATTAATGTAAGTATACTGCTATAATGCAATCCAAGAGGTTAGGATATCCACACTTTAAATTATTCACTTGATTTAGAAACCATTATTTTCCCACTATCAGAGCCCCAAATTTGGAAGAGCCAATCAGCAATTGCTGGAATTCCCACACCATCCTGGCAGAGATGGAGACCACACACAAGCTTTCGGAGATGGATGCTTTGTCAAGCCAACAAGTTTTTGCACTACATGCCTGGACTGCAAAAAAAAGCAAGGCTTTGGTTAGCAAGTGGAGGTTATAAACAGCCCTGCCCTGTATAGCATGCAGACACCGAGCCAAATAGTGTGAATGTTACAATATGTCCTATGCCAGCACTACCCACCCCATACCCAGCAGCATTCAAGACAATCGGTACTTTCCATGCTCAACAAATGTAGCATGGGTAAAAACGCATCATGGAAGAATACAAAACCCAACCTTTGCCCAATGAACCATCCTGGAGCCTCTAGGCTGTGTTTTGTAAGTGATGTGAACCATGGTATTAAAATCATGCATGAGCCGGTTATAGTTTGCAGTTACAATAATTGCATTGCTATGCATTAAAGCACATTTCCATTTCCCACAATGATTAACACCTCTGACAACCAAACATTTGTTTTAGATTATATATTAGTGTGAAAAAGTTGTTAGTGCAACTAAACAAAAGCATTTCTGTTGCAGTGTGAAATTATTATAGCAATGCAAATGTGTTGTAATACATGAAATTAAGCTATTAATGTATCACACTCACTCTACCATGACACAGAAGTAATAAACATTAAAACCTTTAAATTTGGAGTGCCCAGTAGCTTTGATTATTCTCACAGGTTAACCTTACGATACAGTAGAATAAACCATCTTCGCTCCTGTGCAGGTGTTTCTGTACATTATCCATTCATCATGTTCAAAACAAAGGAAGTCAACCTTATTTTTCACTATTCTCTTAACACCGGTCCTTTCCTCATGCATCACAGGCAGATAGACAAGTGGGCTTCAAGCTTCCAAAAGGTTAAAGGAAATAAGCAAATAGCTGTGTGAAATATCAAGTGTCAAAATAGACATTTTAATTTTAAGCAAACTGAACAACTAAATGGAAAATGTAACTCCGCTGATGAATTGTGCTTCATGGTCTTTAAAAAAAAAAGGGAAAAAAACAGGTAGTGTTCATACTAGAACCAGAAATGTAAGTTTTCTTAGTAAAGCAAAAAAAAGCATGATTTTCAAATGATGCAAAGAAGGATCTAGGATGAAATACACTTTTTTACTTTATTTTTCAACCTGATACAGGTTACAATGTGACTTTTAAAGGGGGTCTCAAACCAACATCTGAACAAACGCATGTTATTTGAACATTCTAACACTGGTGGTCTAAATCAGGTTTCAAGATGACACTATGCATCCTTGCTCTTTCTTTGCCTTCTGAAAACCACACTGCGGTGAGTCCGAGTCAACATGTAATGTGCCAGGCTGCTCAGAGAGCCAAATTGCTATTTCCGCGGGAGGTGTGTAAGGCACGCGAGGGCTGCTCCCACTCGCAGCTCACAGACACGCAGACACACTCACACACACACTCTGGTGTAGGGCTGCACTAGCCAGCGCCCCAGAGGGAGAGGGAGGGGAAGTTGACAAGGGGGCATGATGTTTGGGGGGGGGATGAGGCTGGGGCCAGTGCTGCCCCCCTTCACACTGACTATGGAATGGATCATTTCTGGTTCTTGAGCTGGTTGGATAGCCAGTCCAGCCCTTCGTAGAGCCCGTCTCCACTGGTTGCGCAGGTCGCCTGGATATACCAGTTCCGCTGGCGAAGGGAGTGGAGCCCCAGCTTGTCTGTGATCTCTGCAGCGTTCATGGCATTCGGCAAGTCCTGCACACGGAGAAGCAAACGGTTAGCAAAACAAACTCAGCGTGAAGTGGATCTGGCACTGATCATGGAAGTAGATCATGGGGGTGGCAGACTGGGTATGTGCCTGGCAGCACAGGAGCAACTGGCTTAACAGGGATGGGAGCAAAGGATACTAAAAAAAATTATGAAGACAATCATCAAAATATGCATTAAAAGAATGGATTTAAATCAGCTGTCATCATTCAGTGGTTTAGGAAATATTTATGACTCCCTGTATGCTGCTGTATCACCATAGACCCTCCTTTAAACAAGCTGTGATAATGCACGATAATCACGATACACAAGCATATTATAACACTATGACTGAACGTAAAATGACAGAAAATTAGCAGTTAGATGTCGCGTCTCTCATTAGTAGGGGTGACAGCTTTTAATGTTTTCCCATCATCTTCGTGCATCTGATGAGTAAGATGGGTTTTTGTTTCTCTGTCCTTCACGTGGATGAGTTCTGACTACAGATGTCACTTTTTGGATTATCACACATCTGAGCTCGGTCATGCCTACCTTTCATTTTTGTTCTACAGATCATGGGCAAGACTGTGAGTGGCTGATATTAGGAGAAGGCAGCGAAAGGTGGTGGTGGGGGGGGGGGGGCTCACCTGCTTGTTTGCAAAAACGAGTAACACGGCATCCCGCAGCTCGTCTTCCGCCAACATCCTCGTGAGTTCCTCCCGCGCCTCATTCACTCGCTCCCTGTCGTTGCTGTCCACCACAAAGATCAGCCCTGCAATCAGAGGGCAACAGAGCCGGTGACAAACTGACAGGTTCAACTGACAAGGAGGCTGCTCTCGTGACCAGAAAGCAGACCTCTGCAAACGCCCCTCCTACAAATCTGAGCTTATGTTTCTGCACAATGAAAGACAAGGCCACAGGGAAGGGGCTGGACCTTTCACCTTGGCCAAGAGCTTACAGTATTGAAAAAAGAAAAACTGTCAATAAAAGGCACTGGGGTGCTAAACACAGCCTAAATGCAAGTAACTAAAAGCTATTTTCCAGAAAAAATCATACGTACAAGTTATTACAAGAAACAAGTATTACTTGTTTCAGTATTTAAAATGTTTCTGGGGCTTCTTGCGTGGCTCATTCACTAAGGGTGCTCTCCCAGATGCAGACTCAGGTTATGACCAAGGGTTCGAGACTGGGCCATCTCTCTTGCCAACAGGGATTCCCCAAGTAACAATGCATAACTGGCTGAGGCTGCTGAATACTAAGTGGTACTCGTCAACCAGGGCTGTCTCAGAGACCCTGTGACCTCGTTGTGCAGGGCTGTGGTGCCCGAGACATGCTGTGTGCCTGCGCTAGCACAGACATAAAATACTAAACTGGCCAAAGAACATACAAAAACTGGGTGGCGATAACAAAAAATACTTAGTTCTAATTTTGAAAATCTGTCCAGGATAACCCCGGGGACACTCACCTTGTGTGTTCTGGAAGTAGTGACGCCACAAAGGTCGGATTTTATCTTGACCACCTACGTCCCACACTGTGAAGCTGATGTTTTTGTATTCTACTGTTTCTACATTAAAACCTGCAAGGGAAGTTGGAAATGCAACACTGTAGTGACATTTGTAAACTGTGGTCACCTGGGATTCACCATGGAGCTACCTGGGTTTCTATTTATTGATCTGATACACAGCCCACATTGTTAGAACACATACTGTTGGGTGTGGAGTACTAACCTCTTCCATGCACATGATGCCCTTTTACTTTCTCTAAGTTTCACAATAAATGCACTATCAGCTTAATCTCGGGCTGAGGTTCCTGATGCAGCACTAAGAAATGGCAGAAAAGGACTATTTTTACGTTACGAAATGAAAAGCTAAATGAAAACAGCTTTTGACATAACATAGTTAAACCTATACACAAAAAAAGCCAAAAACGATGAAAGCAGCTAACCAGGCTGTGACTTAAAGTTAGGTACAGAGGCAGGAACTGTAAAAGGACTCACCAATTGTGGGGATGGTGGTCACAATCTCGCCCAGTTTGAGTTTGTAGAGGATGGTGGTCTTGCCTGCTGCATCCAGCCCCACCATCAGGATCCTCATCTCCTTCTTCCCAAACAAGCCTTTGAACAGGTTCGCAAAAACATTCCCCATTGTTCTATACCTTAATACACAACCTGAAAGCAAGTGAGACAACAAAGAAGCAAGTTAACCTTAGATACTAATGCATGTAGTTCATGTCTTATATATAAACCCAAGGGCATGCATTATATTCATCATAATAAATAGCCATGTCTTACAGTAATATAGAAAAAGATTACTGATATAATATATAGCTGTGAACACTGACAGAAAACATTTAAATTGTGATAGTTCAGTAGTGATAACTGTGCTCAAGACCTTTAAAACTGAGAAATTTTCTATGCATCTTCGTGAAGAAAACTTTACACCATTTCTGAGCAGTTATCAAAAAGCCTAAAACATTTGCTTAGACAGCAGTTCCCAAGTAATTTTGTTAGGGATCTTTTAGTTCTTATCAAGATATTGCTCTGCAGTATCAATTTTAAAAACACCTGTCAGAAAGATAAAAGAAAGCAAAAAAACTACAGACAAAATATAATAAAAGGTTAAATTAAAAAGACCACGAAAATTATTTTTCCCATTACTCTGACAAGTCTGTAGTGGATTATAACTTAAAACAAAGACAATTGATTGTTTGCTCTCCAGACCCAACACAATGACTTCTTTAAGTCTCAATGCATAGCAGTCTTTATACAGAGCTGCTTTGACAAAGAAAAAAGTCTGAACCAGCTTTTCTATAAATCACTAAACTAATAACTCAGCACTGTATCATCCCCACAGCAGGCTTTTCTTCCCAACTAACAAGGCTGCACCATCCCATGGTCATTATACCAACACAGGACCTGCTTCCATAGGACTTGACACTAAAGAGGTATATTGCAAACAGACCAAAGAACCCTGTAGCACTGCATCTCCACGCATGCAATAAACATCTTCAGCCAGAAGCTTTTCAGACAGTCCACTCTTAGTATAACGATAAGAGACTTGGACTTCATGAATGAACCTCCAATAACTTATCATACAAGGACATTTATATTTATAATATTTCATTTATCTTACAACAGGATCTCGGGTTAACAAAATCCAAGATGCCACAAAAAATAACTCAGGAGTTCACAGGCGCAACAGGGTGATGGGTTTCTTTTGCAATAGTGCTGAGGACAGTTGAGCCAAACATTAGGTGTTACTAGGCATCTGCTATGGGTTGTTAAAGTACAGGCCATCTGAAAGAGAAAGAAGATCCTGCACTTTGGAAGAACAGCCAAGAACAGAAATGCGACAGGTAACACTACCCCTGTAAAGGGATACAATGCTGTGAATTAATCAGGAGCCAAATGAAAAGAGACAGTTCCCGAGCGTCCTTACAAACTCAGACAGGGATGTAAGACTGCAGATTCAATTAGAAATGTCCTCCCCCATCAGTGTTCCATTGTAGACATAAACCTGGATAAATCTTTTGTAATTTTCAGTCTTAGTAAGTACAGAAACATTTCCGCTCTGTCACAGTTGTATCAGATGATCTATCCCCTAAGAAACTGCATCAGACCACAGACACACTGAACATAATTGAAATTGGAACATTTAACAAATCCTTATAATAAAGGAAAATATTATCTCTGCCAACCCCCCCCTCCCCATTAAGCTGAACAAATGTTTGCTGAAGTCATCTTAAAAAGCAGTTATTCATTCACAAAGAAACACAATGCACCATGGATTGGACACACCCTAGATGGTACTAACATCCACTTCCTAGTGTTGACATTGGTGAGGCAATCCTGGAAATCAGTTAATGTTTAAAAACAGAGGTTCAAGTGATGGAAAAGCTCAAGTTAACAGAAAAATCCTACCCACTAAATGTCTTAAAATGTACCCATGGTAGGTCACAATTAGAATTATTTAAATAGCGTTAATTCAATATAATTATAATTAATAATCCACTAATTATACATCACTGCAAACTCCTTCCAGCAAGATGGTCTATAACACTGTAGTGAACAAAAGCTACCATTTTAATGTATTTTTTTAGTAAGATAATTTGTTACTTGTTAATTAAAAATGTTACTTTTGACAGTTTTGGGTGCATTCCTATCTCTACTTAATGTGTGGCATCCAAATAATTTTCCAAACTTTGGATCATTACAGTGGGTTAAATTCATAGGTACAAACATAAACAAGAAAACGGAAGCACTAACAAACTTGCACAGTACTGTAGATCAGATATTGTGGAAACCTTTTAAAGACTTCAAAATAGACTATAAACAAGACTAGGCCAATGAGCTTGTGAACAGAAAACACAGCATGTTTTCTCACAGATGCATGATAACTGAAAAGGGAGTGGAGGAATCTTACATAACCCTATAGCAGGCCTATGTGAAAAAACACAGCAACAGCCAGATTATTATACCGTTCAAATTCATAGCATTACAACCTGAATCCGCAAGATTAGAAGCATATTTTTTTTTTAATTGGGTTTTTAAAAAGATGCAATATTTATTTCACCCTTATCGTTCAACACACACAGGTGTTAAGAAATGGCAATTCTGAATACCCAACTATTTTTGTACAGGTCACAACAGCAAAATCACAATAGAAATTACAGAATTAAAAAAAACTATAAACCCATTAGCTGTTAAATCATAAATACCTCTGCGCGCTTCTACACGTGTACACAAGCAACTGAGTCATCTACATTTGATGTAACTTTGAACTTTGCAATGATCCAGGCATAAGCACCTGGCTATTGCTTCCCGAAACAAAGCAGGTAATACTCAGCATCGTCTTACATAACTTAGGGCAATAACAGTGGTACTTTCAGTAAATATTCAAGGACTTCCTATTCACTTAAAACTCAGAAGGGGGAAACCTACAACAACATAATACAAATCCCACAACAAGAAACCCTTTCCTTTGTTTATCAATCCTGTTCAACCTAATTTTGAAACCACTGCACTTCTACATCTGAAAAAAAAATCATGCTCATTGTACCAGTAATGTAATGTCTCTAGGCTCAATAGCAGCAGATAAAGCCTGCTGGGTAACTTCTACATGTTTGGCTTGGAATATACAATATATAACATACTATTTTAAAATACACAATGCTGATCAAATTAAAACACTTTACTAAACACAAAGGATTTCCAGGTAAGGGATAAGTGTGTGGTTCTTGCTGTAAACTATTAACTTACAATAGGAAAACCCAGCTGTTACAAGTTTCTCAAACTAAGCAACCCATCAAGACTCAAGACTATTGAACAATTCCTCATCTGACTCCAGTTAATTCTATATTATCCATTTCAAACCATGAATTAGTAGCAATCTAATTCATATTGTTTGCAAAGGTAATATGTAGCTTGGTTCCAATAAGACAGTAAGCATTTTATCACTAAACCTCTCCATACAGAAATGGAAAACTATGATATTTACCAAATTTATAAGCACGTGAAAATTTAAATGCATGGACAGAACAAACTACAACAGATTACCACAATGCTCCACTGCTGCAATACACACCTAGTGTGTGACACCACCTAATCAAACACCCTGAACAGCACAACATTAATCTTGATTTTAAAAGAAAAATGAACAGACAGTAGTGACTCTGGCAAGAACACAGAAATATGCGCTAAGAAAACATAGTAAGGATTAATTTGTGTCAACAAAACACTCTTGACAAGCACTGCAGCAAACACAGGCTAGGGAGGAAGTTGAGGGAGCAGAAGTCATTATTTTTCTCCTTCCAATGAAATGATTACACTGCAGTAAATTCAATTCAGTGTCCAGGGGAGCAGTAAACCAAGTGCCAAATTATTACTGTCCATCTGCAGAGCTTCTACAAGACTGATTTGGGACTTGCAATGTTCCAAGCAGCTCAGAGGCATTACAAAAGTTCTACTGAGGCTTTACTGTACAGCTCATTAATTAATAAGGCTCTCACAAATTAATTATTGACAGAGTGCAGACTCCTGTGGCCTTGAGTAGCAGCTCTGCCTCCCTCACACTTCCTTGGGCCTTGGAGTTGCCTTTAATGCTGTCTGTCCTGTATTCGCACAAACATGGAGGTGACTAACAAAACTGTGCATCCAACATGCAATGCAAGCCTCCTATAGGATCGAAACATAAAAGCCTTCATATGCCCTTTCTGTCTGCCTTCTGTGTTCCCCAACAGAAACTTCACTAACCAGTGCTTATCTTTTTCCTTTTCAAACAAATTCTGGTACATTTGAAAAGATGTGCCAACGTAATCTGATAATGACAAAAGCCTAACTTACTAATCATCAAATCTACAGCCAATCTAATACACACTCATCAGACAGCGCAAAAGACAACAATACAACAAACTCTCCGCACATTGCACAATAAAAAAACCTGTCAGTAAAAATTTAACTTCTTGAACCACACTAATATGACAGAAAAAAACACCCAAACAGTTCATATTTTTTTTAAATGGTAAACCTTACAAAAACAAAGCATAGAAAAACTATAAATGCTAACAAAATATTTATCACATTAGCAGTGAGAATCCTGATTACCACTTTACTAGGTCAGAAACACGTGGATAGCACGATTAGAAAAAAGGTGTTCCAGATTAAAAAACAATTAATAAACTAATGAGGCATTTTCCACCAACTGCAGAGTTATAGTGTCTTGCATACAAATGTAAATATACACAAAAGGGGGGGGAAGGTGTTTTTAATATTCTGCATTTTAGCTCCAGGACATGTAAGCAACACTAGAAAGCACCCCATCTTATACAAGCTAAGTCCAGTTAAAATGCAATTCCTTATCCTGCAGGTAGGGGAGATCAACAACCAAAAATTCACAAGGTGTTTTTTAAAACTGAACCACAATATGGATGGCAAGAGCAACATACACAACAGAATACTATTAATTGTGGAATTTTAGCATTTTGAAAAGCAAACAATATGCAGTACAAAAATTACATACTTTAGCCTCAACAAGAAACTGCCTGTGTTGGGAGGAGTATTGTCACTGTTGTGCAAAGACAACTGACACAGGAACAGGCTTTGATGATGAAAACAGTTTTACAAGAGATCTAAGCCTTTCTCTCTTGGCTATGCTCACTGAAAGGTGGCATGACCAAGCAGGACTTTCAGCAGATAAAACAGAGTTATACCCTCAGTAAAAGTATTTTGATTTTCAATGCTGAAAAAAGAAAATCAAAATTATTAATGGTCTGGAAAAAACAAACAGCTATTGTAAAGTATAAGTCTAAATGTTGTCACGAATAAATTTTGCAATAGTAACTAATCCAAAACTTAATTTTACAATACTCTAATCCATGTCAGTCACCCTCCTAAGTAACTAACTCTCTCTTGTGCTAGAAGTGTTAATACTGTATTCCTACAACCACTCCTTGGATGTGACTAATACACTGAACACATCCTGTAACAAAAGAGACTTAAGCGTTTTGAATATGAATAGGACAGTAAACAGAGGGCAAAAATGGCAGGAGCGTATCATATGATAAACCTCCCTGAAGCACAAACTGGACACTATCCATTCATGTACAAATAAGCAGCTAGACTGGTCTGTGATGCACATGCAGGAAACAACTTCCAGCTTCCCCAATGACTAACAAGGGTTACATGTAGAGATGAAACAAGGAAACTCCATTTCAACGTCTCTTGACGTTTCAATTGGATGTGGAATATCAGGCTTCTGAAACCAGGAAAAACCAAATTAAGAAAAATATAAAGGTATCGGTCCATCGTATTTTCTATTTGCTTAAATTGAAACATGACCCTGACGTCATGTGCAAGAACACATATGTGATCTAAAGTAAAAGCTCAAATACGATAAGACGGGGTGACAACAGGGACCTGGCAAAGCATTTAAGTGTTGTGAAGGTGACAAAACAGAATGAATGTAGACAGTTCTCAAAAGGCTTAATTCATGAACACCGTGCTCATCAGAAAATACCTGTCACCCCCATTAAGAATATTTAGACAGAAAAACATACTACAATGCCAAAGGCGTTCACTTTATGGAGCTGAAAAACAACATAAGGAAGATAACAGCTCAAGTATCAACGTGAAATACCTTTAAACTAATGCTACACATTTTAATCCACTTTTAAAAACACAAAACTAGAAGCTGAGAATGTAAGAAAAACAGAACTTTCTGGAAACCAAAATACCATACAAGTAACAAGCAGCGGAGTACTTCCCACCAACGGTTAAAAAAAAAATCACCCACATCTAATGCATAACCCGACAGCAGGCTTTCCCACAAACCCAGTTCAAGATCCTCCAAGACAGTGCGCATTATTTTCACAGAACCGTGTTAACAGGAACACAAGGCCCGCGAATCAGATTTCGACGAGATAAGAAAGACCAGCGTCGTGCTGCTGTGCGTTTTAAAAGCAGCATTTTAAACGGATCGCCCTGCGCCCCAAAAGCCACGAACTTCCCCCCCCACCACTGGTTTAATAAGGCCCCTGCGCAAGATGATTGAATATCCCCAAGTACCAAACATGCCGACATCGACAGACTTTATACCGGGAACTAGGTTAGAGAAGTAGGTGCGTTTTCCCGTCGGGAACAGCTGGAGTCGAGGGTCGCTCCAGCGCCGGGCCTCAAAAGCCCGACCTCGGGAATGTAAACTATCTGGTAAGGGAGGGTGGCTCACGCAAGTTCGGGTCTTTCTCTTATATAAACCCCCCCCCCCCCCCCCACCAAGGAAAAAAAACACCTTTGTTTCGTAGGAACACCACAAAGTATACTGTCCGTAAAGGTCGGGGGGAAAAAAGGGAGACACCTCCTTATATTCTGAAGATAACGCAGCGCTGTCGCTGGTTCTGAAACACACAGGAGGACGAAAAAAAAAAGGTGTTTTTTTTTGCGACGGAAGAAAGCAACGTCGAAGAACAAACTTTAAAGCAATTGACTTCCGCAGGAAATTATGTTAGGTCTATAAGAAAAACAGAACTAACAGTACTGCAGGGATCCTTCGACAGTAAAATGCAACACCGCCGGAGCAGCCCGCGTCTACTGCGGCACAACTCCCCGAATGCCCTTTTTCCCCCAACCTTTTGAACCGGATAACGACGGGCCGTTTCACCCAGGCCGGCGTACAAGTGTCTGACGAGCTCAACGGGCAGACAGAACTGAAGGGATGTGCCGACATTTACCTCAGAACTGCGGCTTCTCGATCTTTCTCTACACGCTCCGCTTCTCCGCCGACAACAAAATGGCGTCGCCTACAGGAGGAAAGACAGCCGCGTCATGAAACCTGCCCATCCCGGGAACCGCGACCAATAGGCGCGACCGAATTGCCCCCAACGTCCCGCCTACATGCGGTCTTAGCCAATCGCCAGGCCTCTTGGAGCTGTAGGCGGGCGGTGGAGGGGGGGGTAGCTCCCGGTTTGCCTACAAAATGAAAGACGAGTCAGATTTTCAGAGGGTCGCCGTGTCTCCGCCCTCTGCTACGGCTGGGTTGATCCATGTTAACTGTGGGTTAGCCCACAGGCACACACCGGTACGGTACAGGATTCACGTAAAGGGTGCTGGGACGGTAGCAAGCGGATTAAAGAAAGAACATTTTACACAGCGTCTAAGACTCTATGATTTAAGAAAGGTGCAAAATGTGAAATCGAGTGCATAAATCGACAAAGAAATGGCTTTTCTGTAATATTAATGATTACAGGTCGCGCCGGAACTATGTAAAGCATTACTTAGTAGATGACCAGAAGCAAAAGGAACATTTGGTAATGAATGAATAATGAATTTACTTAGAAGTTAACTACACTTGACTGACTCCTCGGAGTTTTATTTACTAAAGGGGTTATTAAAGTGGCATGTACGACGAATCTTGATATCAATTTTGCTGAAATCATGTTACCAATGCAGTGATTTAAAAATACTAAAATACACCGGATAGCACAGAACAGTGTCACAGAAAATGAGTAACGTAACCAAGTTACACCGGCTGTGACGTATAACACAATGGTGACTTCATTTTTACGTCACAGGGTGGGGCTTTATTTCTCAGCCAATTAAGTCAGACGTTCGATAACAGACAGCCCATGCGTCCTATCAGCAATCAACGTAGGGGCGGGGTCCGTAGGAACACCGTATATAATGTAAAGTGCCTGCAGCGTGCTAAAGTTAGCATTTGGGTGTGTTGGTCGAGGTATAGTAAGAACAGACGCGTGTGATAGAGGCGTGTTTTGTAATCACGGGTTGGGTGTTTTTTAGAGAGTTTAATAAGGAATGTATTTGCGATTTTTTAAATGTTTTAAATCTTTTTTTGCCCTCACGTTTCTAGGAGTTTTAAACGGCTCTTAACAGTGTGAAACCCGAGAGTGATAGCTATAAAACTATGGCTAATGAGCTTTATTTCCTTTTTGTTTTACAATTACAATTCCCTTTTTGGTAATTCCTCATATATTTGTATTAAAAAACTATTAGTGATTTTACTGTAACACTCGGTGTCACTATACACACACACAAGGAAGGCAAAAAAACAGGGAAGGGATTTAATATTGTTAAATAAACCTGTCCTATACCTACTGGCCTATACAACATTTTGTTTTCAGAGACTGACAAAAACACATGTTCACTTTCACAAATAATATGATGTTTGTAATATCATACCATACTGTATGTTTGTGTCTTGTATTTTTTTAGTTATATCCTGCTCAACGACTACAGATGTAAATTAGCTTTTTAGGAGGTGCAACTCGAGAGCTAAGCACTCTCCCTGTTCAACACACTGTGATCATGAGACAAAACCAACATCTCTAACTCCTCCTTTCTGTCAGCATGTAACTACAGCCACATTGTCATTTATTAGGAGTACAAAATGCACCAAAGACCATATATGTGCAAGAGGACTTTGTTTATAACGATAAAAGTCAGACATGTGGTGCTAAAAAAGCTACCAGAAAGCAGTGGCTTTGTCCGTTAGCAAGACTGGAAGTAACAAATGTAATATTCTCAATGATAAATATTTAAAACATCTTTTCCTCTTTTTATACTATCCATTTTCTAACAGCTTCTTCCAATTTCAGGTCGCAGGGAAGCTGGAGCCTGTCCCAGCGAGCAATGGGCACAAGGTAGGGTACATCCTGGGCAGGACACCAGTCCATCAGGGGGCAGACACACACTCACACCGGGGACTATTTTCCCAGCAGGCCAATTAATCTACCCAGTTTGTTTTTGGACTGTGGGAGGAAACTGGAGTACCTGAAGAAAACCCATGTGAATCTGGAAAGAACATGCAAACTCCACACAGACAGCACCCCAGGCCTGGAATTGAACCCAGGGCCTCAGTGCTGTGAGGCAGCACTGGCAACAACCACTGTGCCACCATGCTTCCCTATTTGTAACATGATAACCAACATATTCCAAATGAGGTCTTACTTGTGTATGGCGCAGTTTTAGTATAACATCCCTTGATTTAAATCCTGCACTTTTAACTCTACAGCCTAACATTGTTTTTTTCTTTGGTTTTGTTGAGAGTTAGGCCACCTCCTGTTAGCAGAACCCATGGGAGTACTCAGCACACCATTCCCCACAAACCAGGAAAGAGCTAAGGACGCCCATGGTGGGGAAACAGAGTACAGAGTGGAGGGTCTTTAAGCGGCTCGTGTCCTTGACAGGTGACACAGTGTCAATAAGACACTCAGGCCTTCGTCAAGAAAGGCGTCAGGACACCGCAAACGGCTTTTACCATCCACATCCTGTTTCCCCCTGGGGTAAAATCAGATTACTGAAAATCAAGAGAAAACTAATTGTATGAAGTAATTATTAGCCTTTCCAGATTCACTGATGCCAAAAGCGATCGGTAATTAAAGTATTTACACTGCTCAGCTGATTAATGTACTGTAGTCCTGGGAATTGACGAGGAGGTCTGAGAGCCCTCTTTTTTGACTGGTAGTCTAGTTTTGTCCACTAGGTGGAGCCCTGACCCTCCGCAGGCTGTGTTGATGAATCGCTGCAGTAAAAAGCGCCTTGGAGTCGAGGCCCCGAGTGCACTGGCGTGGGAGGTGTGAAAATGTAGGTTTGGGGTTGAAAATAAATGATTAGGTGCTGGATTAAAAACCTTTACTGTTTCTGTTTCTCTTGGCTGGAATTGGGAAACACGTCTCTTGCAATTTGTAATGTTGTCTTTTCAGGGATTGATTGCTCATGAAGTGGAAACAGCTCATTCATGTAGTAAATAAGTGGTTACGGTTCTTCATGTGTTCACATTTACCGGATCTCAGGGGTGGCCAGTTCCAGGCCTACAGCCATGCCAATTTCTACCTGCTCAACAAAAAAAACCCCAAATATCCCATTTAATTATGAATGATAATCATGAAGGACGAAGGGGAAGGTTACAGTCAGAAGTCCATCGGACCCCTCTAGCTTGCTGTGTTGCTAGTAGCCAGATCTCATGCAGACACGTGTTGGGAGCAGCCAGGGTGCCAGCTGTGACAAGGTGGCTGGCTGGCTTGTCACCGACTCCCACAACCCTTTGTGTAGCAAAGCACCGGCAGCTCCCACTTCTGAATCCAGGATCAGTCTAATCCAGTCCACGGAGATCTGAGGCGTGGAGCCTGAGCCGGCCTGTCAACTCCAGCAACAGGGGCTCGGGTTCAAGGTTTTCCCCCTTTTTTTTCCCTTTAATGCGGGGGCAGCAAACTCTACTCCTGAAGTGCCCTAGTGCCTCCTGGCCTTAATCCAGCCAAGACCTCAGCTACGTAATGGGTCTGAGTAAGCCGTATCTCACTGAGTGGTCCAACTGACTTGCTGCAGGCTGCAGAATGTTCTGTCAACAGCTATCTTTCAAGTGTCGACTATAAAAAGCTGGATTTAGTCGTTGAGTGCTAACCAGAAGGCTCTGCAGGCCTCAGCAATGGGAGGAACCCAGGCAGGTTCTCTGCAGCTGCTGGGCTCCTGTGCTTCGGTCAAGTCCAATTCATCCTTCAGGAACTGTTTGTCTGGGAGGAGGGTCTTACTGTTCGGAGCCGCTGTCTCGCTTAATCAGAGATCCTAATCCTGAGCAGGATAAACTGGAGGCGTAGCCTCTGACGACACGGGAGCCTCAGCGCCACCAGACCCCGCAGAGACAAAACTGCGGCACTGCGCGTGAGGAGAGACGAGCGGCTTGGGTTCATTACGAACAGGAAAATGGAGGGGGTGGGGCAGTTGTGTCGCTCATGCCGTTTAAATAAATTCCCTCGCACGTGAATTGAAACCCATTTCCCCACTGTCTATAAATACTCTGCCACAGCTGGGGCACAGGGTGCCACTGGCACAAGGCGCAATTTGGACTTAACGTCCTGGTCTCACTGTGCCTCATTCCCATGTCGTTCATCAGCTCACAGCTTCCCCCCAAAAAACACCATTCCTGAACGAATCGGAAAGCTCACCCACCAGCACGTTCTGCCCACCGCTTGACCATACAGGAGTGTGTGCTTTTGTCTCTTTAAACCATTAGCAGCTCAAAGCAGCGGGGAGGGGTTCATGGGTCCAGCTGAACTGTAATTGGATCCAACACTGCTGCAAACTCAACAGTGTTCAGCTGTAAACTGCTTGAGGATACAGACCCTGCCGCTGTCATCACCCCCAGAAGACCAGGGCTGGGACCCTCTGCTCTGCTTCTTTATTATCGTTAGCACATTCATTGCCATCAACGCTGACGGCGATGGGGTAGCATGTCAAACCAGTCAGCACAGCAGAATAATTCTTCAAGAGATTCAAAATAATAATACATTCTAAATAAAAAGGCTGGAGGGCCAGCCCAGCTAGCTGCATCATAATCAGTTGATCATTATTGATTAACATGACTACATAATAATAATAATGGAACAAGTAATAGGTTTATTCCATGCTGAAAAAAAGAAGAAAGAGAACACAACGTTTCGGCCGTGGATCCTTCTTCAGGTGTGATAAAGATTGTTCATCACCACACCTGAAGAAGGCTCCACGGCCGAAACGTTGTGTTCTCTTTCTTCTTTTTTTCAGCATGGAATAAACCTATTACTTGTTCCTTTGCAGCCTACGCATGCTGACGCAGCTACCCACCTGAACTAATAATAATAATTACTTACACTTATATAGCACTTTTCTGCACACTCCACTCAAAGCTCTTTACAGGTAATGGGGATCCCCTCCACCACCACCAGTGTGCAGCCCCACCTGGATGATGCGACGGCAGCCAGAGTGCTCCAGTACGCTCCCCACACACCAGCTCTCAGTGGGGAGGAGAGCAGAGTGTTGAAACCAGTTCAGAGAGGGGGATTATTAAGAGGCCATGATTGGTAAGGGCCAATGGGAAATTTGGTCAGGTTCACCTCGGTTTTATGTCTCATCCGAAGGACAGCGACTTTTTACAGTATAGTGTCCCCATCACTATACTGGGGCATTAGGACCCACACAGACCACAGGGTGAGCGCCTCCTGCTGGCCCCACTAACACCTCTTCCAGCAGCAACCTTAGCTTTTCCCAGGAGGTCTCACATCCAGGTACTGACCAGGCTCACACCTGCTGAGCTTCAGTGGGCTGCCAGCTGGGAGCTGCAGGGTGATATGGCTGCTGGCATGTTACATGTTAGCAGTTATCTGTAATACTACTATTAAATCATTTTCTAACTGCTTCTTTCAGACCAGGTGTCATGGAGGAGCCAGAGCCTATCCCAGCAAGCAATGGGCACAAGGCAGCTACAGCCGGGATGAGACGCAAGTCCGTCGCGGGACACACACAGACACACACACTCACATAACAATAAGATTCAGTTATCTTTCTATTGTGGTAGCTGGAAAATTTCACAAACTCTCTTTAAAATGATAACTTTCTAAAATACAATGTCATATGACAGTTAAAAAAACCTCAACTGCACCGCACAGCCAGTGTATCTAATTTTGTGTTTCTCTTCCCAGATCCTTGTGAGTGTGAGTATGAACAGGCGGCTTTTTGGGGGTGTTTTTGCACTCTGGGAAAACATAAGGTTTTGAAAAGCCAATATACCGGATCTTGAATTGGTATAAGGCATCCCACTGAAATCACCTGTTCATGTCAGAGCAGGTGTATGTGCAAAGGACCGCCTATTTTTGGTGCTCAATTTGCATGTATTTGAATATGCACACAGGAACCCGCGAACAGATGGTTCTGCCGGGTTTTGCACAGGTAGGATTTACCTGCCAGGCCCCGCCCCTGTGGGCGGGGGGCACGGCGTGCGGGCGGGGCGAGCGTGGTGGCGCCGCCAATCAGCGCCCGGCTGCATCCCTGGAGGCCGCGCCCCTCCTGGGACCGTGCCCTCCCCACCCGGGGTGAAATGGGTGCAGGCCCCTTTAAGAGGCGAGCTGTCCGGTCGGCGGGGACTTCAGAGCGGAGAAACAGCGCGATGAAGAGCGTCGCCGACCCGGCATCATGCGCCCCCGGCTCTCGAGGACCGCCTGCCTGCTGCGACTCGCTGCCCTCTACATCCTCCTCTCGCGCTCAGCCGCTTATTTCGGGTCAGCCGGGGATATATATATATATTTTTTTAAATTGGGTTTCCTTTCCTCTCTGCTTTTTCACTCTCTGCTCGGGGCATTAGACCAGGAGGCGTCCTTATAAAGGGCAGCTTACTGACGGGGTGAAAGGTAAAGGCGAAAAGTTTAATATTTCATATGACGGAGTTTCAGTGAAGTTGAACTCTTTTTTTTTTCACGCTTTGGAAACGCGCACATGGAGGGACAAGTGTGAATTTGCCGTCGTGTGTTACCAATTTAATTCTCTTAACCCAATTTGTGATACAGTATGTGACAGGACATGGCCTGTTTGCAGCGACAGCAGCAATGACAGTGTTGAAGATGACGACGGCAGTGTTTATCTGCCTGTAATTTCTCTGTCTTGTGTATCGAACAAATCGATTTCTTCTCCATTCTGTAGTAATTTATAGCCATAGTTGGCGATAAGCGGTTTGCACGGCAGAGGCATTGTTAGAACGACTTCACTCGTTTTAATAAACGCTTATGTAGTCGCAGACACGACTCTGCTGACGCTGGCCAGTTAGGGAAGAAGCAAGTTGCTCGTTTCTGGAAATTGTTCAACACTCTTCTGTCATTTTTATCTCTGCTGTTCTCTTATGTTTTACCTGTGACTGTCTCTGGGGCAGGTCTTGTATATAAACAAAACAATTACCAACAATTACAACTGCGATTTCTTCTGCCCGGATTTAACTTGCCAGATTGATTCCAAAATCACAGTGGCTTTCAAGGTTACTAAAAGTCGCTACCGTAAACCATGACATGAAATCCTGTATATACATATGAGCATGCTCGTTTTGTTTTCCTAAAGAATAATTAAGGTCATAATTTGACCTCGCGCTGAAGGATTCCGGCTTTTTCATTTTTTCTCCTTTAAATGAGATAAAGGAGAATCTTTATCCATTTCTTCAGTATGGCAAATGTGGAATATAAAACAGCCGCTAATTAAAATACAGCCGACAGTTATCGGAGGGGCTTTAGAAAAGCCGCTGTCCCGCGCTGGATTTCTGTGCTCGACAATGCTTTCCCGAGAAATGATTTAACAAATTAATTCAAAGGGCACGATCAAACTGGTGTGCATGGAGTTTATGGACTGCTTATGATGTCTGTTCTATTGTTACAGAAGTACTACGGGGGTTTTGTTTGTAAAACAATCTTGCCACTGTGATTTTATTTCTTCCTAAATGCTACAGATCTGACATTATTATTATTATTATTATTATATTGTCGACTGAGTTCAGATACTAACGCACTCTTCTCCGTTCTGACTTGACTTATCAGTAGAAATAACGGATTGAAAATAATGCTTATTGTTTATCTGGTTTATTGAAATGTAATTATTGTAATATAAATTACTGACAGAAACAGACGACCATGATCTATTATTATTATTATTATTATTATTATTCATAATAATAACAACAGAAGCACAATAATCACGTACAATAATCACGTTGGCTACTTTAGATACGGGTTTTTCTTGCGAGTTCCTTTTGTTTTTGTTATATTTGACATTGTTGTTTTCCGGGCCGAATGCAATAATTAGGAATAAATTAAATCACTTACTAATTCCTATTTTACTTTTATCATTGGTTGCCAGCCGAGATGGGAAACTGCTCAGACGCACTGCCCGCACGCACGGGCTCGGGGGGCGCGTCCCCGACTCCGCGCCGAGGACGCGCCCTGGGTGACCCCGCGGTGCGCCAGCGACGACAGGTCGCCTCAGTACAACACTGCTCGGACAATTATCCAATTACGCGGTTATGAGCCGCAAAACCTTTACCTCCTTCACAGATACATCGCCTTTATTTCGGGCCGGTGTTCACCTGACTTAGAGCGTTTACGGTTTTCCCCATCGAAACCCACGACATTTTCCCGTTTCGAAAAGAAAAGAAAAAGTTTTAATCTTTCGTGTGAAAGCTAAGCGCGGCTTGGTTGTATTGCCAACCAACGTGCCACGAGAGCCTTCTGATATCAATAATCAACCAGATCCGAACTTTTCAAAATGTTTGAAAAATTGAAATATAATTAATTCACTGCACTAATATATTGATATCATTATAATGCAACAGTCACAAATATTAGATATAACAAAAAAAAACACAGTCGCTGGGTAAAGCTATCAATATTAATAATGAATAATGGTAATATTGTTATTAATAAAATTAAAACACAGTTAATAATAATTGATAATAGTACTACTACTAATAATAATAATCCTGTACGAAATGTGCAAATGATTAGTTTGTTCCTTTAGCGAGAATGATATACATGTATATCTTTAATTTTGACGGATATCACGATTTATCTGAACGTCGCCTAGAGAGTTTCCCCCAGTTAAAAGCTTTTCTTTTAAAGCAGGGCAGACAACACCCAGGGGCGCGTGTATCTTGCTACGTCGCAAGAAAATACTTGTTACGATTAAAACAATAAGCTCGTGTCGGGGACCGGCAGGAAGAAATTTCGTTCTTGGTGTTAAAACATTCGCTGGGACTTCTGGGTCACCGCCAATAGTCCAGTGCCGGTTCGGGCAGAACGCGCAGGAAGGCGATGTAGATCAGGGTGCAGCAGAACTTGCTCTTTTGTAGCCGTATGAATCGCACAGACCCCCCTCAGAAGGGGAAAAAAAAACCTAATAAAAACAAAAAAACCAACGCAAAGACGGAGCAGGTCTCATCTTTTCCGTTTCTGTTGCATTTTGAGGCTGAACTAAACGAAACTTTTCGAAAGGAAAGTTCGAAAAACAAGTACCGCAAGTACCAAAGCACAAAGGCTTTGAATCCAGTCGTTTTAAAACGTTTCAAGATGTTTTTTTCGTCCCAAACTAATGTATTTCACTATTTTTAAATGAAACCAATGGGGGGGGGGGATAAGCAAAGCTGAGAACCGACGAATGTATTAATTCTAGAAATGCTGCGCGACCTTCTCTAATGAATTTAATTGGTATTATGTCACGGGGTGACGTAAGCAATGGTTTCGACTGTTAAAAAAACAAACTTTTAAAGAAACTAAAGACTAGACGAGCGCCACAAGCTTGTTGCAGGAGGACCGCCAGTTACCGACGCCTCCCCTCTCCCCCCCGGCAGGCTGACGGGCAGGGAGCCCCTGGCGCCGCTGCCGGCGGAGCCCCCCTCCTCCTCCTCCTCCTCCTCGGAGCGGGCGCACCTGAAGCAGTGCGAGCAGCTGACGCTGAGCCGGCGGCAGAAGCGCGTGTGCCGCCGCGAGCCCGGCCTGGCCGGCGCGCTGCGCGAGTCCGTGCGCCTCGGCCTGCTGGAATGCCGCTACCAGTTCCGCCACGAGCGCTGGAACTGCAGCCTGGACGGGCGCGCCAGCCTCCTCCAGCGAGGTAACGCCGGCCAGTCTAAAACACACACACATACACACAAGGCAAAAAGCCCAGTTCACACCCCGGGGATCGCGTCTGGGGAAAGAACTGTAAGATGTTGAACCCGAATTCGGTCAAACGCATGCGGTACGAGAGGTTCCCAGAATGCCCAAACTGCTTTGATGAAGTATTGTTGTTTCTGCCATAAACTCGGGTTATCCAATTCGGCATGTGTCACGGTGCGCCATGTGTAGGTCAGAGGCTGCTAAGCAGAGCGACGCGAGTCTGAGATCGATCCGGGGAGACGCGCAGGGACGGTGCGCTCGCCGCAGCCCGTTCGCACGTCGCCGTCAGCTTGCAGACGAGCAGACGCGTGTACCTCGCAGCGATTTAATGAGAGCGAGGTTCGGGTACAGCGAGGCTATTCCAAAACTTGGGAGCCCCTCCGTGAACTCAACTGGGGAGCCGGGAGAAATTAACTGGAGCGGTTTCACCTCACTGAACAGCCGCTGGAATATTCACAGTTCACGCCGGCCAGATTCATGACAAGAGTTCGAGCTGGTTTAGATAGTTCCCGGACAGTACAGCAGCATTTAGAAAGAGGCAAGATAAGAAATAGGTCACAGCTGTTGTTTTCAGAGGTTTCATGCAAAATGTGCCAGAATTGATGAACCACAACTTAAAATGATGCTACTTGGTCTTCAAAACTTATTTGGCCCCTTAGTTTGTGTTTTTGCCTTTTTCCGAAATGAACATCTTGAAAATGTTCAGCAGGTTATTAAACGCTCCAGTCCAAGAGTAGAGTCAGGAGACAGTTGCCAGTTCTCAGGTTTCTCTCTCACCTGCCTGTTTGGATTGTAAAATGCAATGGGAACTGGGTATTGCCTATTGCAAATTTAATATTGATTAAATTAAAAAGGCAAAGACCTGCAGATCACAGACGATCACGGTAAAGCGCATCCAGTTAAAGACGTGAGATCACAAGAGGATTTCTGCGTCGCTGTCCTACACCAGCGGGGTATTTTTAGCTCGGAAAAGAGCCCAGTTCCCAGAGGAAATGGGAGGCAAGATTGCTCGCTTTCATCTGGGAAAAAATCCTTTCCTAGTCAAAATAGTAATTAATCGGATCAAAATACTCCCTTGTGATGGCTTGAGGCAAGGCAAGCACCAGGGAGAGCCAGCCACTGCAGACAGGGGGGAGATTACCAACTAGGCACCCCGATAAATATCTAGGATGCCTCTTCAGACACGGCGTGTGAAGAAGAGACCAGGCAGACGTGTGCAGTTAGGCCTCTTCTGAGCAGAGTTCACTGTGCTCGGTCTCTTTGCCACGACCTCTCACATGGACAGGAAGCACAAAGACCGCTAATTGGCCGATTGATTTACTGTGGATCTGGGGCTGGCACAGTGGCACACTGGTTGGCACTGTTGCCTCACAGCGCTGGGGCCCTGGGTTCAATTCTGGACCTGGGGTGCTGTCTGTGTGGAGTCCGTACGTCCTCCCTGTGTTTGCGTGGGTTTCCTCCAGGCGCTCTGGTTTCTGCCCACAGTCCAAAGACATACTGGTGGGTTGGCAGGCTTCTGGGAGGAACTGGCCCTGGTGTGAGCGTGTTTGTGCCTGTCTGCGCCCTGGGAAGGACCGACATCCTGTCCTGTTGCATGATGGGACAGGCTGTGGTTCCCCTGGGGCCCTGAATCGGATGAAGGAGTGAGCCAGTGGATGGATGGTGGATTATTATTGGACAGGGAGGGAATGCATGCACTCAAGGTCAGGTAGACAGAAACAAGGAGACAGACCGCGTGTGTCCAGTGCGTACCGATGTCTTCTCCCCCCAGGGTTTAAGGAGACGGCCTTCCTGCTGGCGGTGTCCTCCGCCGCCCTGTCCCACGCCCTGGCCAGGGCCTGCAGCTCGGGGCGCATGGAGCGCTGCACCTGCGACGACTCCCCCGAGCTGCAGCACCGCGAGGCCTGGCAGTGGGGCATCTGCGGCGACAACCTCAAGTACAGCACCCGCTTCCTCAAGAAGTTCCTGGGGCAGAAGCGGGCCGGCAAGGACCTGCGGGCCCGCGTGGACGCGCACAACACCAACGTGGGCATCAGGGTGAGTACCGCCTCGACCCCCCCCCCCCCACCACCACCACCACCGGCCTCGTCCGGGGCCCCCCCCCCCCCCGGCCGACTCAGCACAGGAATGTTACACTTTCCAAGAGGAGGCCAGCACATCTCCCTGCCGGCACGGAACAGGTTAACGGGCCTGAGCAGCCTCCCCCTTGCGGGTCTTTCCGGAAACGCCGGGGCCTCAAGCGGCTCTGCGAGCCCAGGAGAGACGGGGCGCGAGCGCGGCCAGGTGTTTTCAGGCAAGATAAAGCTTGCTTCATGCGCCGTTGGAGATTAAAGAGCCCGTGTCGGGGGCTGTGAGCGCTGTTGTCGCAGCGTTTTCATACATTTTCATAGACACACGGTGTGTAATTTACGACAGTGAAGTCAGCCAGCCCGTGCCCCGTCCCCCCGCCTCGGAAACTCTCTTAAAGCACCAAAATCAAACGTGTGTAAGCGCTGCTCTCGCAGTCTGTGGCAAGGCTCCGTTTGGGGGAGGAAAACGACAGTCTTTTCTCTAAAAAAGCAGGGTGCCCACTTGCACTGCTCACTGAGCAGTCTGAGCTGGTAATGTAAGAAATGATAAAGGAGGAAAACTACAACTGAAAATCCAATCAGGTCAGTTATTTTTCACAGTAAACTACCTGATCCTCAGTATACTTCTGAAGATAAATCTTTCTTATGATGGCCACACAATTCATTAAAAAAACTTCGAAGAGTGCCAAGTGAACATGTAACCAGAGAATGAAACACTAACATGCAATCTATCCATCTGTTATACAGTATGCACCACATGTGGCCCATGCTTGCTTAGACATTGGGAGCAGGAACCAAATCCTGGGGGAACAATTTAATATAGCTGACCAAACCTAAGCAGCAAGTCTTTGGAAGGTGGGAGGAAACCAGAGAACCCATGTGGCACTGCGGAGAACATGCAAACTCCACACAGAAGGCAACCCAGGCTGGAGCATGATGCAATAATTAATGCCAAGTTATATATGCTGTTTTATACAACTTGTTCATCATGGTTCATGGATCTGATACACAGTTTAACTAACTTACAGTCGGATTGAGATCCTCTTTGTTCGAGCTCAGTAGAAGCTCACTAGCATCAGTTCAGCTCCAAGGAGGACATTGCAAAAAAATAAATGATATCTGCTCCACCTCTGGTAGTTGTCATGGCGGGACAGAGGTAATGATTGACTTCTCTGTTATTGGTAATAATACACAAAGCTCCCAACACAGCTAGCATTGCTTTATCAGCTGTGATGTGCCAGCAGAATACACTAGTATTTCACCCAACACTGCTGGTTTAATCCACATTGCTCTCATTGGGGATTCATGGTGGAGACCATTTTCCTTCACCGTAGGGTGCATGGGCCAAGGCAAGTGTTGCATTATACCGATCTCCTGCAGCATGCTCTAAATCCTTACAGCGAGTGCAGGGAGGGGCATCTACAAGCACATTTTACCTAAACCTTACCTGGCTCCTCCATAAATTCTCCCAAGCCAGGCTGCCAGCCATATCTCAACGCTCACCCAACAGAGCATTCAGAATGCGGAACAGAAAAAGCATCGTCCATCTTCCCCCTTGGGTAGAGGCTCCGATCACACATCCGTCTGTGGGTAACTGGCCACGATCTCCAGTCGAGCCCATTAACATGCTGAGACACAGCAGCAGGTAGCAGCCCCTGTGAGTGATTACTCTCTAAGCAAGGACCCTCAGGGCTCATACCTGCACGGTGTGGAATGAAGCTGACCTCTAACACTCTTCAGTTCAGGGCCGTTCCTGCCGCTGGGAGACCTGACCTCTCCCTGTCCTCTGCCTTCCCCGGTGCTTTTTTTCTTTTCTAGCTGACCGCTCCATAGCTATTCCTCCCCGCATTTTAAACTCTGATTAGCGCCGCCATGAATAAGGAGCCCCCCGGGGACCCACGCCGCCTCACGTGACCCATCTGCGCCTGTTGCCAGATTCGTTCTGGCCGTTCCTGCTCCTGCAGTACATTTCGGAATTAAAAAACAACAACAACCAGTCTCGCAAAGCCTTTAATCAACGACTGGCTGATGCTTCCCAGAAGAAGCGTTTCTCTTAAGCGTCTCGGTTTTCAAGCAGCCCTTCCTGATTCTCTCCTGCCTTTTCACCACTAGACAATGGTAACACATCCTTCAGACTGTAACTTAAATTTACACACTGATTTTATTACTTTTTAGGTTAATTAATTTTACAATTAAGTTTCGGAGGATCACCTTTCTGAATCTGTGCCTGATTTCTAAAGCCTGATTTATCTGACTGAGTGTTTTTATCTCATTTACTTGGAGCTCAGTGTAACATTTTGCATAAATCCCCCCAAAAACTGCAATTAGAGACTCGAGACGGATGTTAATGTTTGCTTTGCAACCAACCTCCTATTTTGCCTCTTGAAATCTGTGCTGATACATTTTCTGACAACAGCAAAAGCCACGTTATTCACTAAAATTGCTCATTTAGGTGTTTTGCGTGGATTTTTATAAATGAACCAGCCATGCCGCTGCAGTTAACTGTCCACAGATCCGATTCTTCCATTAAAGCACAGCAGCCACAGCTCTTGTTGTAAAATAGAAAAATGATAAAAAATTAATTGGCCAGTTAGGTGAAGGGGTAGGTGACGTGCTAGGGAGAAAGGAGGGAAGAGGAAAAAGAGCACGAAATTCAAGACACATAAATTCAGTATTATAATTGGGTAGTAAAAATAATCCACCTCTTCCAATATCTCTCCAAGACCTCCTCCTGGAGTCTGAACTGATTGGTCAAAATAAATAACACATCCTTCCACTTATATAGCTCTTTTCTGGACACCCCACTGAAAGTGCTGTACAGGCAATGGGGAATCCCACTGCCGCCACCAATGTACCCCCCACCTGGATGATGTGTCGACAGCCAGAGTGCACCAGTCCGCTCCCCACACACCAGCTACAGGTCAGCTAGCTGTAACAGTGTCAAGCCATCGGCAGTGGGGTTCGTGGGTGTAGTTAGCGATTCCAGTTTCTGGTTAAAAAAAGGGGATATACCTCAAGGGCAGCAGTCAGTTGCGAGCTCAGCGGCTCGTGCTCTGGGCACCGTGGCCTGACTCCCTGCTCTCTCTCTCTCTCTGCACCAGGCGGTGAAGAGCGGCCTGAAGACCACCTGCAAGTGCCACGGGGTTTCGGGATCCTGCGCGGTGCGCACCTGCTGGAAGCAGCTGTCCCCCTTCCACGACACGGCGCGCCTGCTCAAGTTCAAGTACGACTCGGCGGTGCGCGTGCTGAGCGTCACCAACTCGGCCACGGGCGAGCCGGAGCTGGCGGGGCCGCGGCGGCCCGGGGGCAGCCCCCGGCCCGCCGACCTGGTCTACCTGGAGGACTCGCCCAGCTTCTGCCGCCCCTCCCGCTACTCCCCCGGCACCGGCGGCCGCCCCTGCGCCAAGGACACCAGCTGCCACAGCCTGTGCTGCGGGCGCGGCTACAACACCGCCCTGCAGCACAGCACCGTCTCCTGCCACTGCCAGGTGCGCTGGTGCTGCCATGTGGAGTGCCAGACCTGCCTCAGGGAGGAGGAGGTGTACACCTGCAAGCCCTGAGACAGAGGGAGGAGGGAGGGGGAGAGAGGAGAGCCCGCTGAAAAAAACAGAAAGAGAGGGCAGGGGGAGAGATGGAGAGAGATAGAGAGGGGGAATTCTTGACAGCTACAGGGAGAGAATTATAAGGGAACTGGAGAAGAGGCAGGGACCGCCCGTGTGGAAACGTAGGTAGAGCAAGGAGGCACGAAGAGAGAGGGATCTGGGCAAAGAGGGATGACTCGGGCTCGTCAGGAACGACAGGCCGAAAGAATGACGAGGGAGACGCCAACACACCAACACGAGGAAGGTAAAGGGAGGGAGCAAGGGAAGAGAGAGGAGCTCCTGGTCTTTCTTGCATTATTTCACTAGCACAATGCCGCAGGAAGCGGAACTGGCTCTCACCAACTGCTCTGTTCCTAAACCGCGACGCAGCCAAAAGGCAGAGACTTGGAGGTGTTCTTAACTGACTTCCAGTGGCAACCTTGAATAATCCAGGAGGGAAACCACTGCCGTCCCTGCGCACGTGTGTCCACTCCCAAAATACTTTCTTTTAAAAGCTGTGGAACAGCAGCAATCTGAGGATCTCTGTGTGCCATCGTTCTCTAACTATTCTCTCGTTCTCTTTGTAAGCCCGTGAGCCTGTCCTATGCTCCAGAGGGACAGGTCACCTTTTCGACTTGGTGCTGACAGTCCTCGCGCTGTCAGAATGGAGTTGCACTGTGATGTCGATTTGATTACGCTTTGGAGACGCGGACGGAACAAATGACAAGTGAGCTGAACATTAAGCGGTTGTCCTAGACACGTCCAGATTTTGTTTTGAGAGGAACGTAATACAGTAATCCTTTACTGGACCTGATGAAAGGTTCTTCACTGCCTCAGGTCTCTGGGTTCCCCATACGTGTAGACTGCACTTTAGACAAGGTACTGTACAGTGGTCTATCCAGGGACGAGTGCGGTGCATTGGAATGGCTGCTATCAGTAGCTCAAACCCTCTAATAGTATGTTTCTCACAGTGCAGAGAATTGACTGTCTCTCTGCGTGTCTGTTCTTTTGCTTGTCTGTTTTTCTGTCAATCCACAAAAAAGGGATTCATACCACTGGGATTTATACCACCTTATGTGTAAGATGAGCTTCAAGGGGCACATTGCAAATAGAAGAATAAGAAGCACTTAAATATGAAAAGCCCGGGAGCTGTTTTAAATAAAATACCAAAGAAAGGCACACTTCAGATCAGCGCAGGCAGTCACCCAGTGGGGTCTGTCTGGAGCCCCCATGATCCTGCTGTGTATGAGAGTGGGTGTGTCTCGCTTTTTAATATTATGAAGGCGGTGCCAACGGTCAGTCTTAAACTGGCTTCTAATGGTCAGGCTCATAGGATTAAATAATGATAAGGAGGTGAATGCATTTCCTTGCACTGTCAAATTCAGTAATTTATTCCATGATGTTGACAAATGTACAGTAATTGCTTGTTCCATTACAGCGATTTACCATGCTTTAACTGGCTGTATATTTCTGTGCCATGTGTGTCTTGTAATTAAGATTTTATGACCGTCCTTTCCAAACTTTACAAGCTATAGTACGCTACAGGTATGACACGTCAGTCAGCTAGACGACGTCTTCAGTTACAAGGACTTACAGTAAACTAACCTAATCACATGGATCTCATCTGGTTGCTGTTCTGACTTCTGTATATTTTGTACACAGGTTCAACATGCATGTCTGCAATCATATGTCAAGATATCTGTTGTTAAATGGCCGATAGCTAATTTGGGGTTCTGCTCTCAGTCAAACAAAAGACCCGACTGCTGCAAGGATTCATTGAGGAAACCCAGACACAGTGGCTGTTAAGGTGCTCTGCATCAAGTAAATTGCTAACTTTCAAAACCTTTTATTTATTTTTAACAGGACAATTAATTGTCCTCAGAGAGCCAAAGATCAAGCAATATTTCTTATTTTCTGCAATCTTTGTAAAGGAAAAATGCCATTTAACATTACCAACAGTAATGTCCCCACAGCCTTTTTGTCTTATATAGCATTTGCTTTTCAAGTTGCTCATTATTTGGGTTCTGGTTTTAACAATGAGCACAAATTGCACCATTTATCTTTGATAAAACAGACCTCCTTCTCAATGATGAAGGGGAAAATGTCCTAACGTGTTCTTGTCATGTGATTTTTACTTTCCGAGTAAACATGTTTGTTTCTTTGTCAGAATGCTGACAGTGTGCCCATGAGCTGAACTGTCTCCCGAATTTCATTTCCAAAAGCCAAAGAGCCCACAAAGATGAAACTCAGCTGGGTAGCGCTCCTGTGTTCAGTTTATATAGGTTCTCACAGCACTTTAGGATTCATTTGATCAAGCTAAAATCTTGTCAAAACAGACTGACCCCCCCTCCTTTCCCAAAACCTGGATGTTATTAAGAGTATTACATCTTCGCTGTATCAGACATCTGTTTTCATTGGCACACGGTCAGGATAATCACAGACAGGTAATTGATGCATAGCAGGAAATTCCCCCAAGTTGTTCAAATAGTCTGATAAAATTGGCCACACTGATTAAGCTGTACCTTTTGTGTTTACTGTAAACGTGCCCAAAAAAGGTACACCACTTTGCTTCACTCGGAGAATCTTCTACTGACGACTTGGAGAAGCAAACATTTAGCACAGTCTCTGGCCTCTAAAACCGCTCTATTGAGCACAGACCAGCAAGCCCCCTCACTCAATGATCAATAAACATTCGAGACACAGGGCCCCCTTCATAGGATAGTAGGAGCACAAACAAGGTTAGAAAGGAGAGGATGCTGTTGTGTTTAGCTGCCAGTAGCTAATTGTTCCAAATACCTCATTCAGCCAGTATCACAACCATGACGACAAGCTGGTCCCACTATACTTTAACTGGTTAATTAGTTTAAATACACCTGTCCTGGTTTAGGCCCTGATTACAACTTCAGGAGATATAAAAACTCACCCAGTGACTTAAGATTGGGAGCTCCTGGGCCAGACCAACTGTGCTGGAAGAACACAGTCAGCAGTAGGTTTTACGTCTCTCTTTAGATCCAGGCTGAAGATATTGCAATGTGCTAAATCACTCCAATCCAACCACTGACTTAAAAATTGGGAACAGTTCGGGTGAATTAAAAACCAGACACCCTCTCTCCACTACTCTAGCCCCTCAATTAATTCTTTCAGTGCAATTCAGATAAAAAAATAAAAACCTGTATCTCAAAACTGAATGACTATACCAGCCACGTTTAGGTCAGGTCAAACTCTGATTTCAAAACAGCATGTTTAAACAGCATGATCCACTGCCTGTGTCTCTTAAATGGATGTTTGCTTCCTTCATCTTGGTTTATAAGGTACCAGTAGTCTTCATTGTAAGTTATAAAATAATCCTACTTTGTACATTATCGCTGTTACTCATATTCTAGCATTTGGTAAAAATAGTTTCTACAAATGCTTTTAAAATCAAATGCAACTTTTACATAGGAAAGATATCACTACTGACACACCAGAAACTTTCCCATATGTACTGCGTATCTGATAGAGGGTGTTCCAGAGAATCTTTGTACATTAGAGGAAGGATCGTTTCAGGATGAATGTTTTTACACTGCGGCTCAAGACTTCTGGAACAAGGGAATTTATATCCAAATTTTATTTTTCTACCTCATTTGTACAGCCTCTAGACAAAGAAATATTTAAATTATTTATCTGCTTTATATATACAAATATATATATAGCCTGTGCATCTTTAATGAAATGAAATCCAACAGATTCTTTTCTAGACATTACGTACATGTTGCCTGGGTTGTACATAATGATCTTTTCTCTATGTGATATTTTTTAAAGATATATATACTATATGTTCTTATTTAAGTGCAAAGTATTGGTTGAATAAATGCATTTCTTTGTAAAAAAAGCTATACTGATTTTTTTTTTGTTTATGGAAGTGGTTACCAATGAATCAAACGCTTCTTTAAAAAACTATCCTGCAATTTAAACTCTTAAAAGATGGTTATAAAACCCAACCCACACCGCCGTCATCGGAAACGCTAACGTTGTCAGCCTGCATGGCTGGTGACCCACTCGTCATTGGCCATCATTGCCAGAATGTTTAAACTACTGGCAATTCCACATTTGGTGAGTATGTAATAATATAGACAGTATATAATAATATTTGGTGACTTCATAGTTTGTAAAAAAAATCAATGCACAATGGCTGAAGACTGGGACACACAATAGTTAAGGTCAAGGTTCCCGTCAGTTGAGCAGGTGGTATTACTGCCCAAGAAGAGACAACAGAAAAAGCCGCTGGTGTCAGGACTATCCTTACAGCAGACACAGTACAGAAGGGTAATTTTGTGTACTGGGATCTTGATCTATTCACACAAGTCAACGACAGCTTAGCACAGAGGCATCACAGCGATATTGTACGGTACGTACAATAGGTATTCCAAACTTCTCACGTTAAATCAAATGCCAGATCTATATTACAACCAGAGCCTTAATTATGTGACTTTATTAATAATAATCATTATAATTTGTAAATTTTTCCGTTTGTGTCCACAACCATGATCGGGAGCGACAGTTATACTCAGTGGCCTACCTGTCAGGCTGCTCCAAGAACGTGAATTGATTCTCGGGACACCTGGGGCTGTCTTCCATCTATTCGCCCAGCCAGAACCATCCTCGGCTCCATATTCTCTTGAAAACAGGAGGGAAGAATGAGACAGGTTGGAACTGTAGGTATTTGACAACCCTGCGGACTGCACACCACAGCCTGATCAAACTGCTCTTGGCGTTTACAGACCGAGAACCCTCATTTTTTGGCCAGTGAGAGTATTGTTCCACAGCTGCTCAGGGATTCAACACGCCTGCCCTTATTCAAATTTAGAACAGTAATTTTTTAGTTTACCCCACTTATACTATGCTGTTCTAGTTTATTATACAACACCACACATTATTTCGTAACATCTTTGCACTTTACAGTTCTTTCATCATGATGTCACCACTACAATTTGCTAGTTTTGTTTTACAAAGGAATGCCACAATAAACATTCAGAAATGAAACCACTGTTTGCTGTTTTGACCCTCTCTTCCTGTCACAAACACACACCTGCCCCAAACTGCTCACATGAAATCCTCTTCACTAATTGTTTTTTTAATCACCGAACCCAAACTTCCTTTCATCTGGGGGTGGAAGGGCTTCTTGTCCTGTTCTGTCCAGCACACACTCGCACAGCTACAGGTGTTTCACCCAAGGCTAATGAATTAGCTTCCTCTGTGTAAACACACACACAGCTACTGATCAGAAAGCCCCCCACTGCCACAGGCTGCCTGTGCTCTGATCCTGGCGATGCCTGGCATGGATTAATACTGGTCCTCTGTAATCAGCACTGCCTCCTGTCCCAGAGTTGCAGTGTTCAGGAGAAGAGAAACTGACCTCAATGAATATTAATAATGAAGAAATAATGCATGCAACCTTTCCTGTCCAATATCTTGCAGTATATACTGGGCACACAATAATATTATTACTAATAAGACCTGAGGACTGATGGATATAAGAGAATCCTCTCATAGGATTTTGTCAGACAAGCTCTGTGGAAGCAGGATTGCCTTCACCGATTCAAACAGTGCTCATAAAGACTGAGGAGCGCCGCTCTGAAGACCATATGAAAGAAAACACAGCTGACTAGGGTGCACACACTTTATTCATCCTCAAGGTATGAAATTTAGTTGTCAGCGCAGCTCATAGACATAAAAGATCGTACAAACACAACAACTGCACCAAAACCAGACACTGGCACCACTGATGAACCAATGCAGTGCGCTATTTCCAAAACAAGAACAGTATAAACAGAGTAAATGTCCGAATTGGGATTGTTTTGGAGTTTGTTGGGGCTCAGATAGCAGTGGGCACAAAGGATCTCCTAAACCTCTCCGTGGTGTATCAGGGAGACAAGAAGTAACAGTGAAGAGGCTTTATCCCTGTATGGAGAAGGTGCCACAGCCGTCTTCAGGATCCACGTCTGTACGCTGTCCTCCTCAGACCCTAGCTGTGTCCCAGCAAGGGGGCCAAACAGCATTGCTTCACAGGAGCAGCCGTCACCCCTGCGCCCCCCCCCACCTTCACCCTCTGTCCCATTCCCCATCTCCCAGCCCTCTCCCCCCTTCTCTCCACCCTGCTCGGCTCCTTCCTCCCTCCCCCGTCCCCAGGCGAGCTGGATGTGGAAAGAGAGCCGCTGAAAGACGGGCGAGTGTGGAATCCATTACTACAGCACCTATCAATTATCTGTCCCCCAGCGCGCCTCTCATCCAATCACACTCCTGCCCACAGGTTAGCGAATTACAGGCGTGGCAAGGCGGCAAACCACAGCTGAGCCTCTTTTGGCAAATAACTTAAGTTTTCCTTTCATTTATACCTGAAGGGAGGTGGGTTCCTCTGAAGGGACTGCTGTGCATCTGTAGATACTGTAAGCAAAGCTGGAGCAACACTTGGTTTGTCAGTCATCCCGCAGGGTGAAGCATACTTGTGTTTAACGGAGAGACTTCTTTTCCCCAGCTACTTGTTCCCTCTTCCTGTCCCAGGTGGGAAATTTGCTTTGCAGGAAGGTAAAAGACATAACATAATACACAGTACATCTAACACAACACGAACCCATTAACTAATAAGAGACATACTGTACATGCATGATGAGGAAGAGAACAAGGTGTAAAGTAAAATACACAATTAATTGTCCAGATTAAGCAGATTAATAGCTGTGGGAATAAAAGACATAGTCCTGTTGCATTGATTCTGGGTAGTCTAAGTCAATTCCCAGATGGAAGGAGCTCAAATTCACTGTGCAAGGGGTGGTGGTGACGGTCAGTGATATTACTGGCCTTCTGCACTACTTGTGTGACGTGGATGTCTGACAGCAGTATCTGTTGTGCACAAAGAAATGATCTTGCTGGCTGCCTTCACAACCCGGCTCAGGCTGTTTTTTTACCGGTACCAGGCTACCGCAGTGACTGTAAGGACACGTTTGCAGCAAGACGGAGCCCTGGTCCCGCAGACCGAGCAGTCCGGGGAGCAGAGAGAAATCGGCGCGCGCACCACGAAACGGCTGGCGTTCACCGCGCGCTTGCCGTGTGCGCGTCACGCAGGTCCCACTCGTGCAGGTGTTGCACGGGGTTCTAACGAACGTTCGGGAGGGATGAAGGCAGCCGGGCTCGCATTAAGCTCAGCTGCCGCAACCCGCAACTAAACCTGACGTCATTGCCTCAGCTCACATAGTTACCGCACCACCTCATGTTCACCTGTGCAGCTACCCCTTGGTCACCTTGTCACCAAACACGGGGGTCCTAGCCTCTCCGTCCCAGCCAAGCGGGGTTTCGGTAACTTCAATAAACGGTTCTACGGTCACACAATCTTCAGCTGCTGTCATTCCCCGCGAATGCCAACTACAACTGCTGCAGGGTAGTTGACCAGCCGCGCTGCGACTATAACAAATCTCTCTAATAACAGTGCAGACGCATAGTTTTTATTTAGAGTTACATTCCTGAACAGTGCCCAAACTGAAAAGGCAGTTCAGGTAAGGATGAACTGAGTGGGTTTTGGTCTCTGAATTCATACTGCACCCAGAGTTTGGGTGCATTTATTATTTAATTGACAACAATGGATTAAAATAATATAGATATATACATGCAAAATAATAGTTGATTCACGGTTGTGTTTTAACTGAACGCTTCCTTTCATTCTTCACATCATCATCGTTATGTGTTCAGAAACGTTTTGTAGCCGCAACCAATGTGCCAAGCATCGTCCGTGAGTAACGTTAGGTATACAAATATATCAGCAACAACATTTGGAGGCAACGAATTCAGCATAAACGAATAGAGAGCTAGGAGCTACTAACGTCACAGAACAAATCTGACAGTCTTTTCCCCCAAATCCACTCCGTCTTTCTTTTAGAGTAGCGCTGTCACTGCGTGTAGAAGTTATCGATTGCACGAGTGAGAGTCAGTCTGCATTCTCCATCACTTCAACCGCCACCAAAATGCCCCCAGACATGCGAGGGTTAGGATTCTTTCCAACTGTCGCGCAATTGGAAGTTCCTGATGGTTTGAGCGTCGCAGGCGCTGTGTAGAGGTCGGGGAGATTCGGACACGAATTCCGCTGGCAGGCGAGGAAAGAGCACCTGGGAATCCGAGGAAATGACGACAGCAATCGACCTTAAAAAGGTTCTAATTAAACTGAACGAACCGCCTCCATCCGCTTATGAGCCGAGAGCCATGAAAGCAGACTAATAGAAACACTGCGTGATACAGGTAAATGAACTACACGGTAATTAAAATGTATTTACAGTGAAACGGGAATGTGTCATACAAGTAAATGATGTGCAGTCCCACATATAATCTGCCTAATGAAACATGCAATGACATCACAAGACTATTTACCATAAGAGATTATATGTTGCCAGTTTGAATTGTAATCACATATCTAATCATGGTTATTAATAATAGGTGTTTAAGGGCAGCTACACAATTTACTTATAAGATATTCTTTGTGCAGTATAAAAACACTGGACTTACAGTGCACTTCATGTCCCTGTATTCAAAGGTTAATGGCAGGGGGGGATCAGTTTGAAGTCTAGCTCAATGAATGAAGAGCATGCAGAGATCGGCTGAGCTGAGCCCCCTCCCAGCAGCTCTGGAGAACAGCGCAAGTGATCAGTTGTCTTTGCTCATATTGGCAGTGCTTTGCCAATATTACGTGCGAATTGAGCATAAAGAAAAACTGAGGGAGGGCAAACAGGGCCAAGAAATGACCCAGCCATCTTGAGAAGTGTTGCCCCCCCAGGCAGGAGCCAGGCTGGTGCCCTGCCGCCCCAGTACTGTGGATCGGAGAGCCGGGCTGTGTCGGGGAGGGGTATTCGCTCCCTCAGAGACAGAAGGCCTCGGGCCAGGCTGATCTCACAGCTGTTGATGTTGTTTCAGATGAAGCTCTAAAGCTCTCATTTCCCTGCCACTTCTGCGTCTCCCACCCCCTTCCCGGGCTGCAAGGATCTGGACCCTGGATTCTCACGCACTGTCCCGTCTGAAGCAGAATGGTGGGGGGGCAGAGGGGGCAGCTCTCTCCCCACCCCTGCAGGGGGAGAGGTGTCAGGCGACACCCCGGCTTGGATCTTAGGCAGGCGAAGTAACTGATCTTGGCTCTTGACCCATGTGGAGTATCAGGCACACTTTCCTGTAAATTGAGTGGGTGGGTGGGTGGGGGCTGAATTCAGCGGTTGTCCCCATTTTATCCCTTGTGTTAACAAACAAACCAGGGAAAAAAGGCCTCAAGAAGAAATGAAAACTCCCTGAGCCTCATTCGCTTGCTCGCTAGGCGATGTCTGGCACCAAACCCGAAAGCAAAAAAGACAGAGAAGCTCTGAAAAAGAGCACTGGTGCTCCTGGCCCACTCTCTTTGTCCCAGTTTCTAAGACGACGGGTTTGGCACTTCTGAGCACTGTCCGGGCTAGGTTAGAACAGCCCTGGTTACAAATACCACAGCAAAGGTCCTGAACTCCCCACTCAAAACCAAGTTTAAAGCTTCACGTGTTTTTAGCGCCTGTTATGAAGTGTGTAATAATGCTTTTAAATGTGTCTGACTCAGAGCCCACGTCTTCCCAAAATCACTCCTTCAGATTTAATCCAAACGAGACTTCTGTTGAAATCACTGGTCAGATTTGTATACACTACACTGTAAGCACAATAATAATAATAATAATAATAATAATAATAATAATAATAATAATAATAATTGCTTACACTTATATAGCGCTTTTACAATAGATCAATACTTTCAACAAGAAGGAAATTAAATAAAACAGAAACTATCTGCACCTTGGCACTGGCTTTGTTGTGGTGTCCTGTGGTAATTATGCAACACTGAGCCTCCGGGCCCAGCAATCTGGGTGCTGTGTATAACTTGGGGGTCTGGAGCCAGGAGGGATGAAGATTAATGTGTTGAATGTGTTGAAATCTGAGTCTGTGAGCTGTAGGCAGCAGAAAGAGTCTGCACACTGAGAAAGAGGCAAGAACGGCTCTCTGAAAACCTGCTCCCAGGCAAACTGCACTGGGTCTCTGGGCCATTAGCTCCGATCCCTCCAAAGTGAGAGCAGTGGTGGTAATTGGTGGTATAAGGAGGTGGGCAAAGGCATCCCTTTTAAGGCCTGTCTGTCCAAGCCACTGACGGGGTTTAAAAGCACTCCGGGCTCAAATACAGACAAAATAGTGGCGTCTCCCCACACATGGCCTTCCAGCATTCCAACACCAGTACCTGGATGGGAGACCGCCTGGGAAAGCTAAGGTTACTGCTGGAAGGGGTGTTAGTGGGGCCAATAGGGGGCGCTCACCCTGCAGTCTGTGTGGGTGCTAATGCCTCTTTATAGGGATGGGGCACTGTACTGTAAAAAGGCACTGCCCTTCGAATGAGACGTAAAACCAAGGTCCTGACTCTCTGTGGTCATTAAAAATCCCAGAGAGTTACTCTGGCATGCTGGCCAAATTTCTCATTGGCTTTTCCCAATCAAGGCTGCCTAATAACCCCCATCTATAAACTGGCTTCCTCACTCTGTTCTCCTGAGATCTGAGAGCTGGTGTGTGGTGAGCGTACAGGTGGTCTTTGGCTACCGTCACATCATCCACGTGGGGGGTACACACTGGTGGTGGTGGAGCAGAGTCCCCATTACCTGTAAAGCGCTTTGAGTGGAGTGTTCAGAAAAGCAGATATATATACATATCCTTATATACTGTAAGTGTAAGGAATTATCATTGTTGTTATAATTATTAAGATTTCGGACCAATGGGCACCACTGAGATCATCGGAATGCAATCTTTCCTTCTCCGTAGCCAGTCAGGAAGTGGACAGAACTGTGCCAGGTCCAGCCTGACGTCCACAACAGCTTTCTTTGAACCCGGGAAACATTTCAATGCATGCTTTTCAGACGTGCAGAGTTTTGCTTTTAAACATTCCCAGTTTTACAGTCCATAACTCACAGTGATCCCAAGCGCTACTGAACCGTTTCCTGTCAAATCATACAATTATCAAGATGGACGGGCTCTCTCCAGCACAGAAACTCTGCATACTTCAATAAATCACCGCTGCATTCTAGCCCTCGTTTACAAGCTCAAACACCAACATTCCGTTCTCGGCTTTCCAAAGCCTTGAAACCCTCCGTTCTCATCCTCCATCCTGAAGAACTCCATCGGCGGGCTCTTCCGAAACACTGATACAGTACGCTGCACATTCATCTGGGCCTTTTGCAATACAGCAGATACTTGCTCACAACGTAACCGTAAAGGGTCAAAGCAGCGCATCTAGCAAGAGAGGATGCAAACCTGAGACACACAGTATGGGGTAAGTACAGCACTTTGCTTAGGGGTGTAAAACCAGCATCTAAAGCAAGTACTCCGACGCACCACAGCACTGAGCACTTGTTCACAAGTGGAATGGAGCCCACAGTCCTAACCAGCACTCTGTGCTATCCTCACAAGCATGGTGGGCTTAGCTAGACTGCAAAATAAAGTGGGAAGGAGCCAATTTTTAGTGCATCTTCCAGTTTGGGGTTGTGGGGGAGCCAGAGCCTGTCCCAGCAGGCAATGGGCACAAGGCAGGGTACACCAATGACGGGACGCCAGTCCACTGCCGGGCAGACACAAGCACAAAGTTTCCCCGTAGCCAGTTAACCCACCAGCTGTGACACGAAACCCATGCAAACAGGGGACCGACTCCATGACTACCATAGGTCCAAGTCTGCGGTATAACGAGGGGTGGGTGTATTAATTAGCTCAGAGCCACCCTGGATGCAGTGTAGAAGGAGTGCATGAAGTCTTCAAAGCTTATCATTCGTGCCCTCCGGTGAGGAGGGTAGCAGTGTCTGTGTCCTGTAACGGGGAGCAGTGGGGCGTGTGTTCCTTTTCAGAGAGGCACGCCAGTGTGTTTGCTCAGTAAGGTCAGGAAGGCTAGACTGAAGTCTCCCAGGGAGCAGGCACCTTATCACACATCTCACTCCCCTCCTTACCCCCCAGCCACCCTGAGAGCACAGATACCTATCAGTCCTCCTTTGTGAAAACCACACATTAATGCAGGTGGATACTTTCAACGTCGTTTCCAACAACCGGCTTGGAGCCGACCATGCAGGGCTGCTGTGTCTCGGGACAGAAGCACACTGAAGTCTGCGATCGGAGAAGGCAAACCCTTCCGAGCTCTGCATGGCACAAACCGGGCTCAACGTTCGCCTAACGCCCAGACGGTGCTGCTGTCTGAGATCACTGAAAGGGTTAAAAGCTACGACGGGGGAAAGCGAGGCAGAGAAGGAGAGAGGGAAGGAGGAAGGAGCAAGAGGGAGGGAGTGGGAATGGAAATACTGCATCAGGTAGGAATTTGGAATGTGAAATGACTAACACACTTGCACAACCCACAACAAGCACATGCACAGCCTGAAGCTAAGAAAGACTTGAGTGCATTTTTTCCTGAAGTGAACTGAGCCAGGAAACTGAGGGAATCGAATGCCAGCAGTTGACCTCCGACAGCGATAAGAAGGCTGACCTGGGGTTCGACTCTGACCTGCAGCTGCTCGGGGACACCGGCTTAAGAGGCCCCCACTCACTCCAGCCTCCCAGCAAGCAATCGCACAACTGAAGGCCAAGAGCTGCAGCCAAACACAGGACTGCAAATTAAATACCAGTCCTTCTTATGTATGCAATTGGGATTTGCATCTTTAAATACCTCTGAGACTATTTTATTACTCTTAAGGAAATCAGTTTATTGCTGTGAGTAGTGTTGGTGGACCAGTAGGTGGCGCTCTTCCCACTGCACCTGTATTTCCAGACTAATGCTCCCATATATGACTGGGGACTTTAAAACAAGGTCTTTGCTACACGGTTATTAAAGATCCCACAGTACTGCTAATAAGAGTGTGGAAAAATATATTTGGGCTTGTTTATTCTGGCCTACCAAAAGCGAATAAGGCTGAATAACAGCTACCACGTCACCCAGGTGGGTGCAGCTCTTCAGTAGCAGATGAAATTGGTCCCCTTCAATTTGTAAAGTAGATTGTGATACTATGGGATGTAAAAAGTTACAGAAATGCAAATTATTATTACACATTTATTGCTGTTATTTTATTACTGAATCTTTTCAATAAATAAACCTCCAAGCACACGTTTTACATGCTTTTTGAATTTCAGTATAGTGACATACAGTATGTTAAGGTTTCATTAATGTTCCTCACCAGGAACGAATATTTCCCTGTCATTGACTACTGAGCTGTACAGTGGTCTTATATAGCATATGCACCACTGCCTAGTCTCGAAGGCTGGTATTCTGCAGATCCTCATGCTGTGTATAAATTTAAACAGTGGACAGACTGAAGATTTGTCAATTTGAGATTTAAGATCAAAGGGGAAGCTTTTCAAACCCCAGGGCAGAGCATAATCAAAACGATCTCCTCCAGTGGTGCCTGCTTGAAGGACCACACCACAGACTGCACAGCTGGGTGGCAGAGAGCACGACTTCTCGTGTCCAACCTCCCACTGGGGAGAACCCTCAGCGAGCAGGGCAGGGTCTGTTCCTCAGTGCCCCAAGGTCTTTGTGGCCCGACCGCTCCAAAGTGCCTTCGAGAGCCTCATCAGCTGTACGGTGCTGCTCCTCTGCACATAAGTCGGGCTGCTGGTGTCCGTGTTTTTCTGCCCAGCTGTGTTTAGACACGGTGTGCCGGGCAGCTCTCTCAAGCATGCGTCTCACCAACAGTGGTGAATAAAGAAGCCGCCCCGCACTCTCCTCCACACAATCGTGCCCCCAGAGACCCGCCCTGACCCCCTGCTGGGAGAGGCCAGGCTGGATGTCTAGATGTGTGGTTCAGATGCATGTCTAATGAGAAAAGGCAGGTAGATTAGACTAGTTCCAAGCAGCAGTCAGTGGTGAACTCCTCCGTGGACACCATGGAGTTTGGACTACAATTACAACAACGCAGAGAGATTCCAGTTTCCCTCGTTACTGCAAATCAGTGGCACTGAATACGTATAGCTGAGTACTGTTTATCGTACATTATGAATGGAAAGCATGCCTACAAATATAGCTATTGTACCTATGAGACACCAGAGCTCTAACACTGTGTAAAACTCAAAGTCAAAGGCAAAGTCAAAGAATCTTTTATTTGAGCACCATTTTAAAAAATCTTAGCAAGCACAACACATTGAAATATTTTCCCACGAGCTCAGTATACTCATGTTAGAGATCAACATGAAACTGATTTCGAATGTTGGACAGAAATAAATAAAACAGTCTCTCTCCTAGGCAAATACTGTAGGTTTTACGACACACCAACCCCCTTCCTCCAACCTCTTCTTGCAGTACTCACAAGCCTGCAGAGATCCCCAGCTCGCTGTCTGGGATCTGGGAATGGAGGGGAGATATTGTTCCCATGAGCCAGTGCTGAGCCCTGGGAACACACCTGGGGTTCTGATACAGTTTAGTTTACATTGTCGTGCTCCACTGTGATAGGAAGCAACTTAGCAAAGCAGCTCCCTATCTCTCCCTCTCTCTCACATTGAAAACCCAGCCGCCTGGGCCTCCCCACTGCTAAATCTGACCTCCACTATAAGCAAAATCAACCATCCCAGACTGATCAACAAGTGCAGCCCAGATAACAGAGCAGAGAGCTGCCTGGGTAGGGCCTCCCAGCACTGACTGTTCTCAGGGAAAGGGAGATCACTGTAGTTATTCATTAAGAAAGAGGAGGATGTGAATTATTCATTTTTATTTCAAACACCAGTTCCTTGCTCTTATCAAAATGCAGTGTTTGTCCTGGATGCCATCTTCCATCATTTAAAACCTTCCAAGTCAAAATGCCAGGCATCAAAAGAGATGCAAGATGATGTGCAGAATGTAGATTAGCATTCCGATTAGATTAATGCATGTCCGAGTGCGTGCATTGTTGTCCATAACACAAAACATTACAAGAAAACACACGTGTTTACAAAACGTAAGTCACTGTTGTACTGTATGTGTATGTGCTGTATATAATAAAGTAAAACAATGATACAGATGTTTTATGCAGACCACATTATTTCTCATATGGGCGTGACAGTGTATTTCACTTGTCAATGCCAATAAGGATCCTACAAATCTTGGTCCAATTAATCTAGTACCCTATTAAATTAAAAATAAAGTAATAAAGTAACCGATGAAGTATCCAGGTCAATCTTATCTCTTATCACTTCATGCAAAACTGAGATACAGACAACTCCCAGTGCAGCATAGCGTGTCAAGAAATCACCCTTTCAGAAAACCTCCTCACCCGCACGACTGTGACACAGTGGCCCCCTGAGAGTCAGTGCGCACGGCTGACCTGTGATGCCGAGAACAGGGTTTATCAACTGAGCCCCGCTGTAATGTAAACAAATTCAATATGCACACAGTAGGCAAAATCTGTTCAATAAGCACGTTCCTTTTTAACTTCCATTCAATGTAGCTATTATTAGAAAAGTCCAGTTGTGATACTTTGCACTGAAATGGTTGTTTAGACCTTCTTCACAATGTGATGATACTCTGTGTTAGTTCTCTCTTCTACTCATCGGGCACATAAAGGGCCAGAATGTGTTGGTGTTTTCCCACGAATATCTTTTGCATTTTCATGTAAAGTCTTCTATTAACTCTGCTTTGAGATCAAGAGGCAGTTCTGTACACAAGCGAATGGTTGTGGGAGGTTGGAACAAGAACCGCCTATGATACTAAACTAATAATATGGGGACCATTAAGATACCATTGGATGAGATCCAAAGATCAAGTAGCTACTGACAACGTAACGATCTAGACAGGAAGACAAAGCCCTCATCTCATCTGAAGTTCTTCTTGTGTTCTCATTCCAAAAGTGTGTTGCCTTCAGTTTGCACACACTGTGCCCATGTTATAACACCCACAAGCCTAAAAGGGTCTTGAATGAGTCAAGTGGCATATTTTGCTGACTTCCAAGCGGCTGAGATTGGACTCCCAGGTGGTATGGCTACAGGCGAACGAGGGGAGAAACGGAGAGTGTCAGAGAGCCGGCTGACAGCTGTCTGAGCTGTGATCCCCGCTCTCAGACCAGTCTGAAGGGAGCTCTTCAGAATCACATAGGCCCCATGTCTGCAGGGCAGGTATTTCACTGCGAACTGAAAACAGTCAGCATGGGTGGCCACATTTCTTCCAACTTCATTTCATGAAAAAAAAAATACTGGTGTTGAGTGTACAGATTGAGGTGGGATATTATTAGTAAATGCGGACGTTTTTTTAAGAGCAAAAGGCCAGAAGTATTTTGAGACAACTACAGTATTTCAGATAAATAGCTACTTTTGTGTTTTCTAATTAGGGTTGACCTGTGCCAATCGTTTTGGGTTTTATTTGCACAGTTTCCCAGTTTCTATTTAATAGGCCACGCTCACGAAGACTAAAGGGAAAGCAAGACGAGCTCAGTGGTGCGAGACTGCGAGGTGTACAGAGGTGCCTTCCTACCCCAGGCGAAGCACATGCTCCCCGGACACGACGTGGGGAGCTCGGGATCTGTGAGAGGCCTCTGTGGCACGTCCAGGCCTCAGTGACGGGTGAGGACTGGCCCAGAGAAGGAGCCTGTCCCCCGAGGCCGAGATTCCCCGCCTGCCCCGGTATTGTTCTGAGGTGACATGTTTTCATGCTGGTGTTGACAAGGGGGCAGATCGCATTTCCCCGCCCCAGGGTGGAGACAGCTGACCTACAGGGACACGAGAGGAGGAGGGCCACCTGAGACCGAGGCAGACCCTGCATTACGGCACTGAGGAGATACCCTGGCAAGACCACGGACCTCGCCCACACCACTCCTGTGTACTGAAAATAAAACCACGAGAAAGATCATGCTGTTGGCAAACAGTGTAATCGTTTCAAAAGGTACAAAATGCAAACTGTGGGATATTATAAAGATCCAGAGACCTATTTTGTACTGTATGTGACCCTTTTGAACATTGTAATGTCCTGTAGGATGAAAACATCCACCAACAGAGAATGGCTCAAATTAAGAAGCAGAGAAGATTGTCCAGATATTTACAACTTATAACCAACACGGAGCAGGACTGAAACAATAACATCTTTGGCAGATTTCAAGCTAGAATCAGCTGATGTCCATCTACACACCTAAATGCATTGGGTCCTTTGCAACTGGTAACCCCTGCTCTAAGAGCTACTTAATAAAAGAGAGTTCATGCACTCTACTTTGAAACAAGTGTCGAACAGAATCTGCAAGTTGTTCTGTCCATAATGTGAGAAGTACAATGGGCGCACAGAGAGTTCAAAATCCTGCTGCCACCAGTGGATAGATTGTACCAACCCCCCCTGACCTCAGCACTGATGTCAATGTGCCATACATCATCCGGACAGGCCTGGCATATCCTCCTCGCAGCTTCTACACACAGAGGGTGCTCTCCACCCTGAGGGAATTGTTATGACTAGAGAGCAATGCTATCAGTGAGAGCAAGAGCTGGCTTGAACAGCAGTGATTCAGCTCCGAGCAGAAATGAAGTAGGTTCTGTTAAAATGTGTAGCCTGGAGACGCCCCTTCATACAGTGTAACAAGTGTGCCTCTTTGCGATGGCTTTTGTGCGGTAAACATTATCCATAATCAAAGAGATCAGCAATTAGGTCAGAGAATGCTGCTCTCATACCACCTCCAAGACAAACTAATTCTATTTCAAATTAAAGATAAAGACAGAGGGTGTGAAGTGTGGTTTTGTAGGTATACAGGAATGCCTCAGGATTACATTATATTACACAATGTCTCCCGTCTGAATGTCTCTTGTTGAAGTGTTGGAAAAAAACTAAACTAGGCACCAGGAAGCATCCATGTCTCCATTCGCTCCATAATTGCATTAACAAAACTCGCTAACAATTTAACAACTTTACGTTGCACTTATTTTTTATTGGATGTTTGCTCATGCCTTTACTCATCTCGAGATGAACAGATTTGTGATGTCATATTCAGCTCACCTGTGATTTCTGATGTTATTCAATCTATGCAAAACATGAAAGGACATTTACTTCTGCCAATATTTAGCCCTGTGGAAATGCAACCACGCTCCTAGAATGGCGTTCAGGAAAGCCTAGATGTCAATTACTGTAGTCAAACTAATTTCTGCATTGGGTTAATCATTCAATGTCAAAGGAGTCTTCAGGCACTATTTCAAGCCAAGACACTTAGAAAGCCTTAAGGTTTTGGCTTCTCCCTGGATAAGGGGCTGGAGGTTTCTGGTTTTGAGCATAACTAATGCTGACCGTCTTTCTACAAGACAGTCTTGCTAAAAAAGAGCTACCGGAGTAGCAATATAGGCCAAAGAGAACTCCATCAGTTCCTGACCCCAGTGTGGATCAGCTAATATCCATCCAAACAGCGTGCATGAGTTTCTGCCACTTACATCTCTCCCCAACGTTCCAACGTCCTTCAACCCCTAACTTTTGTGGCCATAACCTCTGCACCTGAAAAATAACAAAATAGAATAAAAATTCTGTACAAAGACCCTACAAAGAATATCAATGATTCAATTAATGGACCAATGTGTAGAAACCCTTCGTACATAATTACATTTTTAATGTTTCGCATGTCCTTCATTCAGGTGACATGGTGGTGCAGTGGTCAGCTTTGCTATCTCGCAGTGCTGGGGTTCTATGCCTGGGGCGCTATCTGCGTGGAGTTTGCATGTTCTCCCTGTGTTCATGTGGGTTTCCTCCCACAATCCGAAGAAATGCTGACGGGTTAGTTGGCTTCTGGGAAAAAACAGCCCTGGTGTGAGTGCGTGCACGTCTGTGTCTGTGTGTGCCCTGCGATGGACAGACATCCTGCCTTGTGCAAAATGCTTTCTGGAATAGGCTTTGGGCCACAGTGATGCTGAATTACAAGAGGGGTTATTGGAAGCGATGTGTAATGTGTTTCAGTCTTTCACGATGTAGATTGATTAAAAATCACCACTGGATTTAACACCGGACAAGCTTAAATTCTGAAATTAGAATGTATGTTTTTTTTGTTCCCAATTAATTAATGAACTACATTCATAGGGTAGACGAACACCTTGCATTCAAATAAAATGGGTCAGGCATAAGAACAGTACTTCTCACTAAGAATATCGGGATTTACTTGGTGGATGCACAATATTTCTTCATTTGCTTATAGCCACAGGCTTGATGTTATTTTTGGAAGCTTGGCAGCCAAACGGTAGCCGATCAGGCTTATCGGCCAGTCTTTCTGATCTTTCTTCTGCTTTTAATCGCAGGTCACCGTTTCAGCAAGACTCCGTCGGTAACTGCCCTACGGGTTACCGGGATCAGCTGCTCACACGCTTGAACCAACGGTTCTCAAAGGTGTACAGTGTTTAGGTAGGTCCTGTGGGAAAACAAGCGCTTTCAAAATCCAGTTTTGCCCTTGGAGAGCCTCACACCTCCCGACTTCATAGCGACTCACACATCACGCACGTCTACGCAACGTGTAGGTCAAGCGTTGCAGAACGAAGCGAAGCGAAGCCGATATTTGGTCTGTAAAACTATTTTGAAATAGTACACTGTTTTATTTTGATATGTTGTAACACTTCAATCATGCGCAGGCGGCACGTGTTAGTTTTGTATTTGACAACAACGACATCTGTTGGATACTATTAAAAAAGCGTTCTTTTAGTTTATTGTGAGATACGAGCACAGGCGTAGCAGAATGGCAACTCCGGGAAAAAGGACTTCTGTTTATATTTACTACTTGCAGCATTTCATTTATTAAAGGTGCAGGTTATAATACAAATTGTACTTTTGCAATTAAAATAAAAAAATAAATCTGACAATTGTTAATATAAATTGTAATTGTACTGTACTGTTGGCCTCTTACAGTATTGCGGGCATTAATCTTCACCTTCAATTTTGAACGCAGTGGGTGAGCAGGACTCTTTCAGACTGCTGCGTCAGAAATTGATATCTCCGGGTCACTAATGTTTGATGAAAACGTGCCGCAGAAAAAATGTACCTCGCTGTGTTTCTGTCCTGACACTGGAATCGGGCGATGGTTTAGTAAAAAGCAAAACAAACTTCTCCCTCGCACAGACCTCGGAGCCGTACGGCTGGGAGCTACTCCCGTCTACTCGCCGGCTCTGAAGGCTGGTGACCACTGGGACATTCGAGTCGTTTCTATGTCAGGGGGGGAAAAAAGGAAGATTAGCTTCCCGTGTTGCCCTGTCAGGAAAAAAAGATCCGAGTCAGTTTTCCTTCGAGAACTTAAAAATGAAAGTCTCTTGTGTACGACCACCATGCCTTACATCGTTAGAAGCATTTTTTAGACACTTCAGCCACCGGGTCAATCCAGTACCACTTCGTTTACATTCAGGCAGATCCGTGGATGTCCAAGTCAGCAGCCGGGGTCCTTCCAGCTGGTGACGTGTAAAGTATGCACATCTTCCACGGGGAAAGAGAAACTCAGGGGTCCGGGGGAAATTTTAATCTTATTGCTTCCTAGTATAATTTAACGGTTTTCGACTGGTGTCGCTACAATATTGTGCATTCGTCCAGTGGGACCGTGAAAGAAAATGGAGTCGCTTTATCATCAGACAAATAAGTAAGTGTTTCACAACGTAGCTGCTGCTGTGGATCAATATAATTCACTGTATTAGAAGTTGTAACGAATACATGATAAATAAACGTCCGTCTTGCTCTACGATGCCCATTCCAATAGTATGTATTCCTACTAGATATGGAACAATACCCAGGACCTGACATTTGACTTCTTTAAACATGTTCTGTGTTGCTAAATGTCCGTGCAGTATTGATTAATAATTATAATTATAACTTCCCGTTTGTCTCTTTCGACGAGTTAAAACTCTTTCGTAGAATATCGGGAAGAACAGTTATGAGAAAATCTGCGATCGGAAATGTATGAACTGAATGATTTAGCTGACATCTGTTTTCCGAATCACTCGGCCAAGTTCCGTGGAAATGCTTATCACTGAGTCAGCAGCGATTACACAACTATGAACGTGTCCAGATCGATGGAACAATATATTGTTTCACTTAGATGAAAATAATTTGCCCACTTAATAATAAGTAAGATATTGATTGATTAACGTATTGTTTCGGAGCAAAAAAGCTTAACATACACGCGCATATGCACAGCATTCTCAAGAGAGTGCTTTGGTACGTTCGTTTTTAATAAGGAAAACGTGCCTTATTTATTACCTGTGCATCCGAAATAGGGAAAACAGATGATAAATCGGCGTGTTAGTGAATTAATTAAGGAAACAATCAACTGATCGTAGCTGAGATGTTTAGCTTTAAGGTGTGCTTGACTGGAATAAGCCCCTGCCCACACTCGAGGAAGGGCTAGAAGCGTTGCCTGTTAGTTCTGTCGTGCAGTGACACCTGCTAAATAAACTTACAGCAAGGTGTAAAATAAAAGTTTGGGATGTTGCGATCCAGGAGACTGCCTAGTGCTGGTCTGGGGGCTGTGACTAATTTGTTTCTTACCTTTCGGTTTCTGTTTTCCCTGACAGACAGATCCAGGAGGTTCAGAGCAGCATGGGGCGGCTGGAGACGGTGGATCGTCAGTCCGTTCACTGTGAGTCTGACAGCGGAGCCAGTGCCCACTGGCCCCGAATCCTAGCAGAGTGCTTCCACTTCTGTCTTCCTCACCGTCTGCACTCAGGCGGATCTGATCTGATCTTTAGCCAGTTAAGCTAATATTTTTTGTCCATGTTTAGTGCTGCCCCAGAAGGGTTATACCCTAAGCCAGCTGAGTGCCAGGCTTTTAAGTGTTTGCCAAGCTGACTAGTCTAGCTGGCTCAGACTGGCTGTGAAAGAGCATCAGCGTTAACTGGATAGCAACAAGTGTGTGGAGATGATCAGCTGACAGGGGAACAGATGAATCCGATCAGAACAAAACTGATATCTTAATTGTAGGAGGTTTGAGTTTCTAATGTAAAAACAAATGCACAAACTAGAATCCCATTAAAATCAAACAAAAACAGCAGCAGTGAATGAGAATACCATCACTTCCAAAGCACAGATGATTCAGTTTCAATCTCTAGTTTTTGGATCCGGACACTGGCTGTACAAAATGCTGTGTCTAACTGTATGTAGCTACAACTCCTTATTTTTCCACATCAAACATTTAATGTCTAATATACACGGAGATTCTGTGACTGAAATTCTCAATTAAGTGGGAACTAAAGATGCACTCTTAAAAGTAGTGTTTAAAATAAAACCAGGAGTTTTAACATTACCATGTGTGATTAAGGACAACGCAGTCTGTGTACTTTTTACAGCAAGCCAGAATATTGGGGGAGATGGTGCCCACACAGACTATGCTAACCTAAAATGTGTCTTTGAACTTTCGCCACAAATTCTGTAAGTGAATCATTACGTGGTACCTTAGACAGCAGGTTCCTCAGGGCCAGGATAGACAGAGTGTCAGGTTTCATCCAGTCCAGGATTTCTTTCCACAACAAGGCAAGTCTGCCCTCTTGATCCTGTTTAGAAGACACTTTTGTTCCCCATACGGCCATTCAGATACTGACATTACAATGCTGCAGTCCTCCAGCATAGATTTTAGGAAAGTAAAACCTCCTCCCTGTCTTTACGAGAAACTACAGCCTACTGGGTATGAAAGTGACATTTTCATGCTGACAGTTGACCGTTCTGAAAAGGTGTAATCTGATATAGGAAGATTTCTAAATTTATTAACTGATGATGTAATGATTGGACAGCATCTCAACGCTAATTTTTTTTCCCACCACTTTCTGCTGTTTTCAGAAGTCTAGACTCTGTACTATTAATAATCAGGCACGGCCCTGAGAAAGGGACTGTCCTGGCGGGGCCGTGTCTCTGGGTGCTGCCCAGTGCTTTCCTCTCTCAGCTGCCCGCTGCCCACTCTCCAGATTGTTTTCTGTGGTGGGCAGCGTGTGCCGAGCCAGGCTGGTGCCAGTGCAGGAAGTGGGAGGGGAGGGAGAGAGGCAGGCCGAGATAAAGACTCTGCGCTCTGGCTGCTGGTCAGCATCTGAAGACCTGAGCCTCAATAAGAACTGCAGCTCACTAGGCTGCTTCAGAACCTGGAGATCTGGCCAGTGGGGAACTGTTGAGAATATCCTATATATTAAGATAAGATAAGATCACTGTATTGGCCATATACAATTTATTGCATTAGGAATTCATCTTTTCGCATACCCTTTTCGCATAGGGGTTAAGGGCCTTGCTCAGGGGCCCAACGGAATAGGATTCCTCTGCCGGCCGCGGGATTTGAACCGGCAACCTTCCAGCCACAGGCACAGATCCTGAGCCACAGAGCCACCACCCCGCCCCATATCACGTATTCATGTATATGAACGCCTGTTTTATCCATAGCTATTTACATTTACATAACTCCTTTACACAACAAGGTATTGTACCGATACAACATGAGAGAAGTTGGTTCAAAGGCTGTGCCTTATGTGGGATTTGAACCCACAACCTTCCAGGCAGAATATCAGAGCCTGAACCTCTGCTCCACCCTGCTGGCTGATTTCCCCATTTCCCCCAGAAACTCAATGCAATCCCGGATCATGCCCATTCCCAGATATTTCCTCATTATTAGATGGGAAAAGAAAGAGTAGAGATATGCATCAAGGAATTAAAAATAATGATAAAGAAGGAATAATTTAATGCCAGAAACCTGCTTAAAAACCCTCTATGATAGGATAGTAGAGAGGGCAGTGATTTAGTATTGTATACAGAGATGCCTGTAGTTGATTCTTCTAGTCAGACATTTTTCTGAAACTGCACTCATGGATGAATGCATACCCACGGACAACAGCACTATGTGCCAAAGGCCACTGACGGTACTAATGCCCAACGAGAGGGCACATAGGAGCTTCACCAGCACACGTGCCGAGGTCGTGCCTGCTGGGGTGATCCCCCAGCACGCAGCTGCTGTGCCCCTGTAAGGGAAGATGCAGAAAAACAGCGCGTGGAGCTCGTGGAGGGCTCCTCTCTTCACCCCCCTCTCTCTCCGCAGTGGTGGAGAACGAGCTGCAGGCACGAATCGACCAGATCTTCAGCAGCCTGGAGAGGCTGGAGATCCTGGCGGGCAAGGAGCCGCCCAGCCGGCGCCAGAACGCCAAACTGTGAGTCCCAGCCGCCCCATCCCCAGATCTCCTTTTCACCACACCTCCGGGCTACTGGCTTACTCTTACACAATACCTGCGCTGATGTAGCGGGTTTTCCCATCCTAAAGCCCTTCACATACGAGGAAGCCCATTTCATCCACCCACCTGGGGAGCAGGCCAGCAGCCTCTTTACAAAAACCCTACACACATATAGTCTTTAGTGGGACTTTATGATGTGGAAATTGTTAATGTGCACACAATCCCCTAATAAAAACCAGAAAGTAACCTGAAGGCCATGTGCCTGTCCTGTGTAACTGGGTTGCCACCTCTCGGAGGATGCCATGGCAGGTTCTGGTGTTGTGTGCTCTTTAAGCGAACTCTGCAGCCCCGCCAGGCTCCAGCCGTTTGAAGAGACCTCTCTGTCTCTCCCCCCTCCCCCCCGTCCAGACGAGTGGACCAGCTGAAGTATGACGTCCAGCATCTGCAGTCGGCCCTGCGCAACTTCCAGCACCGCCGCTACACCCGCGAGGCCCAGGAGCGAGAGAGGGAGGAGCTGCTGACCCGGTCCTTCACCACCAACGTCAGTACAGCGGCTGCACCAGACCCGAACACACAGATATTTACCCGCCTCACAGGAGTGAAGCACCAGAGCCGTGCAGCCTTGGAGAGCTGGCTTTCAGATCTTGCCCAGAACGCAGAGCAGAGGCAGTAGTCTCTTAAAAACAAGTCCAGAAGCCACAGACAAATACAGTGATGTATTGATAATGTCGTGCATTGACGATCAGTTCTGTCAGGAATCAACCAGTCTTGCTATCAATGGTTGTGGGGATGTGGAACCATCTGGTTGAAGCCAATTCTCTGGCTTCTTTCAAGAACTAGCTGGATGAGTAAACTTGAGTAATCAAACTAGCCAGGTGGGCTGCAGGAGGTGCTCGTATTTAACTTAATGCTATGTGGTACCTGGGCTAGACATCTGCTATTTGCCTTTCACATGATAGGCCTCGGTGCGTCACTCCACACATCCGCAGGCTACTCAGATTGAAGCTGCTGTACTCAGCAGAACGCTTCAGAGGCCTTGACTGGCTACATGGTTGTAGCGGGCGAAGCCGGGACAGTGGAACGGCAAACGTGAGAAAGCCTTTACCTGGCACAGTGCAGCAGGCGGAGAAGCTGAGCAGTCGGTGACCCCGCGCTGTGATCCCTCCCTCCCTGCAGGACGCCGACACCTCCATCCCCATAGACGAGACCCTGCAGTTCAGCTCCTCCCTGAACAGCGCCCACCGAGGAATGGACGAGCTGCTGAACAGCGGGAGCAGCATCCTGGACAACCTGCGGAACCAGAGGGGCACGCTCAAGGTGGGCCTCGCCAGCCTTCTGGCGCGCGCACGCACGCACGCACACGCGCACTGGTCGTAATGGCAGAGGGGGGCTGACCCGGGCTCCTGAACTGTACGCGCCACACTAACAAAACAAAATAGAGGAGCCCGCATTGTTGTAGGGAGCAGAAGCTGTTGGAGCTCAGTTCTCAGCCATGACACGCTTAGGGTTCAGTGTTCCATATTCACATAAATTACCACCGTCTCATCCAAAATTTAATTAGTATTAACGTGAAACGTGAAGGCTGGGGCGAGGGCTCCACTCTGTTATTTAGAATAAATGGGGAAAGTGTCCCTCACAGTGGACGACGATAAAAAAAATAGTTCCTTTCAGTAATTTCCACATTGCACTCTGTAGCCTTGAAACAATCAACTTTTACCCAACTTTGTTACAACAGAACAAAAAGGATATTCAGGGAAAGTCAGATATCCATCAAACAGGTTTAGAAGAAATTTTGGGCGGAAACCGTAAATGGACGTAAAATAACAACTCTTAATGAAACATCTCTTCGAAGTTTCCATTCAGCAGAAGAAGAACACGTTTTCCTCTCTTTTGTAGCAGGAACTAGAGAAACCCTACCCATCAGTCCATTCGAAGTCCATAGTGTTTTCTGCGCTCATGACCCATTGAGAGTAGCAATCCCAGAGCCCAGATAAGAGAGGAGCAGTGTGTCATCCGGAGTACTGTCTGGAACAAAAACACCAACAATTTCTTCCACATTCAACCCTTTAGCTGATGTCAAGAATGTGAGGAGCAGAAAGTTTTATCAGTCCTCCACATATGGTCTACCCCCGGGGAACAAAAGAAACTTGAGAAACTATTGTTCGTTGTTGCAGCCTAAATTGGGGACCATTTGTTTAGGAGGTCGATACAACAGCAATGAAGAGAGATGGTATTTGCGCCATGATTATTATATTATTGTATTCCGCGGGCGGAAGTGGTTCTAATTTGTCCGTTTGTCCAGGGGATTCTTAGCTTAGTGCGTAACCGAGCTGTGCAGCCCATTATTGTGAGTATCAAGGGAATGAAATGACTAAATGATCCTCTTGACCCTGAAATCCTGCAGGGGAATGTGGAGGAAGACCCCGGCCCGGGGCCGTTCGCTGGTGGCATCAGGGGTTTGTGGATGCCGCTGTGGCACAGCGTGTGTTAACAGGCTGGGAGCTGACGGCATGTTTCCAGGGAGAGCCCTCTTCCTGAGCTGGTCCTGGGCTCCGGTTATCTGGGTGTGTCCCTTCTGGGGTGCGGTTGTTTGACTCCAGACTGTCCTGGCCATGAGAAACTTGTGGAAAAGGAGAAAGTGGGCAGAAGAAAGAGATAACGCAGCCGGATCCTCTGGGGGGGGTTCTGACCGAGCGCGCACAAGGTGCATCTGACAGGGCCAGGGCAGGGCACACACAGAACCGCTCACTCTCCCCAGACCAGATCCACACACTGAGCACCCCCGCGCAGGCAAGAGCACACAGGGCTTGCTCCTTTGTGTCTGCCGCTTTGGGGACAAGAGTGCAAAACAAACAGGAAAATGTGGTAGAGACAGTAAATATAAGACAAGTAGATTCAAGGAATAGCAACAATTAGGGGTGTGTGAAAAGCAGACATCTGGTGTCCCATCAAGTAATAACTCGATGAGATCATCAAGTCAATTAGCTGCTAGCAGCTCAGCAAGATAGATGGACCGGTTGGCTTCCTCTGGTTTGTAACTTCTGTTTTAATCTCTGTCCCCCCCACCAGGGCACCCATAAGAAGATGCTGGATGTGGTGAACATGCTGGGGCTGTCCAACACTGTGATGAGGCTGATCGAGAAGAGGGCTTTCCAGGACAAGTTCATCATGATGGGGGGCATGCTGGTCACATGTGTGGTCATGTTCCTGGTGGTGAAATACCTGAGCTGAGGTCTGCCCTCCTCTGCCCGTCCTCCCACTCACTGCCATCTCAAGGACAGCCTTGACACGCACTCCTCGTCTACCTGGGGGACGCTCAAGAAAAAAAAAAGTGGATCACATACCACGGCCTCGATGGACGAAACTGTTTCTCATCTCTTTTTCTCCACGTTTTCTTCCATTGTCTCTGAGCTGATCTTCTAAAACGGATGCATTGTAGAGCAGCTGAGAGGGAAGGAGAAGTGACCCGTGACCAATTGCTCAGGATTGTGTTCAGAAACGCAGTTGCACACCCAGCTTGGCCATAGCTCTCCTGATGCAGGAGTGGGCAGGAGAGCCTGGGCTTGCAGCTTAATGAGTAAGTGTTAAATGCTAATGGGAGAGGAATCGCCAGAATCTTGTAATTACATTGTACATTTCCACTGTCTGTCCTGGCTCGCTTCTCCCCTGGGGTTCCTCTCCTGTCAGGATTCAGAGACAGATACGGTGAGAGCAGTAAGGCCTTTGCAACATGTGGAACAGTGAAGCTGAACTGAAGCCAGCAGGAGAATCGGGCTCATTGGTGCCTCCTCTTGACCGACCTCATCCATCTGTTTGCGGACCTCACCTGTCCTAGAGGGAGGTATCGTGATATTTCCACTTTCTCCATTGTTCCACATTTCTTACGTACCTGTGCACTCTGTACGATTCTGCCATTTCAACTACAGTTGAATAATGTAAGGAAAAGACTTCTCAGGGCTCGCGGTCATAAGTTGTATGGTGGTCAAGCAATGTAGATTTAGAGGGAGTCCACACAGAATTAACACAGAATTCATAGGACAGAAGAAACTTGTGTTAAAATAAATCAAATGTTTAGTGAACTGTATGATTTGTTTTCGCTGTTCTGCATGATCTCGTTACTTTGATCCTAAAAATGGTTAAAATTATTTTCAGAATTTGCCTTCTAAAAATGAGGATGAGCCACACAGCACTGATTGAACTGAGGCTTCATGCACAGGCAGAACAGCGCTTTGACCAGCGCGGCCTAGTCTGTGAACTAGTTCCTTTAATTACTTCTGTTTGGAGCTGTAATGAGATCAGTGCTTCAAGGTTTTGGCATATAATTGAAAGTGAAATTAAAAAAACTGCATATCTGTGACGCATCTTCATTTTTGGTGGAAGACCCTGGGGTCTCAGTGCAAGGAAAACATTCACTGGATGATGAACCAACACATCCCTGCTTCTCAGAAAAGAAAATGAAATATTGGAATTTAATAAAACGCATAAGTAGTTTAATAAAAGTACAAGATAAAAAAGGCTGAGGAATGCCAGTCATGATACCCTGTGGCAAGCTGTATTAATAAAGCGGATCGCTGCTGCAGTGCAGGCAGTTGCAGCCATGGCAGTGTCTTTCAGGAATGCGTGGTGGGAAGGATGTGCACGCACTCACCGTCTCTCCTCGATTTCCTTTACGGTGGAGGAAGTTCCGATCAGCGTGGAGGCGAACAGAATTCCAGCCGGGGGGCTGGAAACCGGCAGCCAGAAGGAAACGAGAGATCGAGCAGAGTCAGGCCGCTGGCTGCACTGCTGCTCTGGGGGCGAGTGGATGTGCAGTCCTTCCCGCTACGAACTCCTCAGGGTTTGTTTTTTTACTCGTTGACTTTTTCTTTTGCGGAATCCATCCATTTCCTGACCTCTGTATCCAGCTTGGTGTCACCTGGAGTCTATCCCAGCAAGCAGTGGCCGCAAGGTGGGCTACACCCAGGACAGGACATCCATCCATCAGACAACGGACACCTACACTTTTCCCAGAAGCCAGTTCACCTACCAGTATGTTTTTGGACTGTGGGAGCAAGTTGGGGCATCCAGAAGAAACCCACACGTACAAGCTGACATTTTTGTATAACAAAGGCTCATAAATGCTACCATTCATACGTGCCTTGTCCATGATTTTCCATATTCAGCATTGTCTTCTATTTTCTGTACTAAAATGCCAGGACCCTTATTACTGGTTATGAATGTAGCGACTGGAGCTGCCAACCCCATGGAAACATCAGCTGTTAGTACAGAGAATGTCTCCCTCAATTGCGTGCGGAAGTCCTCCTTAAGGCATGTAAAATCGCACCAGAACCAACAGTGGTGGTTTGAAAATAATTCATTTGCAATGCGTTTCAATGCTGTGCATTGTACATGCCAAGATGATGACCATCACAGAATGGTAAATATCTTCTTCTGTGATGCATTTGTACTTGCAGGTGACCTCAGTGGCTGTTCCCGTTTTAAACAGTTAACTCCAGACTGGCAGGAAAACCAATATAAAAGGTGTGAATTCACCCCCCACCTCCCATAGGAACAGGCATCCTTACCGGATATCAGGTGCAAGTCCATGTGTCACTGTCTCCCCCCTCCGCGCAGCTCTTCAGACGCCCAGACCCCCAGGGGTTTCCTCTCCGGGGCCTCTTGTCAGAGCTGCCAGTAACGCCCCCCCCCCCCCCCCCCCAGATTAAAGCTGGGAGAGATCGAGCCCTTGCAGGACAGGAACATGCCGGTTTGTGGAACCCCGACTCGTCAAGATGAAAGACGGAACACTGTCATGTCTCCCAGTACAGACTGGGGGGTCAGCCATCCAGGAGCTGTGTGAAGCCAAACCCCAGAATAATAGATCACTGTAGACCCACGCTGATAAAGAGTACCCAAATAGATCAGACCAAGTGCCAAACCTGTATTCTGACCACTGACTGAAAAATACCTGAAGAAGGCTCAACAGCTGAGACGTTGCACCTCACCTTTCTATTTTTTCAGTCTGAATTTAGCCTTTACGTGTTCCTTTGAAGGCAACGAACGCAGACACCGCTTCCCACTTGGAACACAACCTGACCACCCAAGTGTTCCTAAAGGGAAAAAATCGCTCGGAACTCACAGCAGCAATACACTGCAATTCACCCACAGAACAGACTACTGGCTTCAAATGAACGGCAGGTCGTAGACCCTCTGGCCAGTATTCCACCATTGTCAAACACACACAGTGGTGCTCAAAGTTACCTCTGAAAGCATCAAATCACATCAACATACAAAAATAATCCCAAAGTTTCACAAATCTTTTTATTATAAAGATTTTTTATACAGCAACATTACTGCCTGTTTTATGTGACAAAGTTAAATAAAACAAGGTAGGTTATCCACTGCCATCAGTTAGAATACTCTTTCCACTGTACAGGATATAGTTACAGAAAGCAGTTAAACCACAATTGCATGGGTGCATTAAGCGGGTCCTCCTGACGGCAGGCCATGAACAGCGCTGTTATTCATGGGGAATCAACACCACATCACACAAACGAGATCTCCACCTCCATAGTTCACAGCAGGTTGCTTCTGAGCTCCGTCAGCTTCTGAATAACCACTAATGCTGAATCTTCTCTCCTTCTTCTAACGGTACACATTTCATTTTCTAAAGGACTGTAATCATTGTTAAGCCAGAAAATGAGATCTAAATGTCTGTTATTGGGCCAAACACACCTAGTTTCAAAAACCCATTTTGTTCATATAGCTCACAGATGCCCCCTGGTGTCCACAGGCGGTACTGCCAGCCTTTTGTTAAAGTTAACCAGTGTACTAAGGCCACTCTTAATAATAAATTATAATTAATGGTGAAGTCAAGAATGTGCAGTTAGATCCTGTATAGGAAAATCCTATGTTCATTACCCTCACTTTGTTTCATTATTAATAAAATCCTTTTTAGAAGTAGTGTGAGACAGCAAAGCAAATCCACATCGCTACAACAGTTTAAAAAAAGTTAATCAAATGTGGGTCAACACTTGTTTAGTTTTAAGAGTCATAAAATCTATTGCTGGTCACTGAAACCGTGGAGTCCTATAGTATTACAATTTAGTACTTCAGGCAGCTTGAGCATTTTTCGAGAAGTGTAACCTTACTGTTTTATTTTCAAGCCCTCCTTGAGGTGAACAATAGTTGTCGTACTGTATGAACTCACAAACATTTACCCCTAAATCAGCAAGAACGGCTTCTGGGGCCCTGGGTTCTGCGCGCAGATCTATTTGCCCTGCTGTCGTCTCCCTCCGGCTCCGGGGCAGCGGTCAGGGCCAGTGCTGTGGCGAGGTGTGTGGACGCAGGTGTGGTTGAAGAAGGCACGATGCTTTGGGCGGGCTCCCAGGCAGCTGGGGTGCCAGAACAGGCTGCAATACACTTCACTGCCAATGCACCACAAGTCAAGGAAGAGGGAAACCAGACACCAAACAAGGGTTTTACTGGGGACACCTCATACGCAAAAACAGCCCACTTTTGATTTTCACAATACGGCAGAAAAAAAAAATACAAGGGTTTTAATAAAACATACATGCTTGAATGCTTGAAGATTTTTGCACTGCCTGGGGTTGAATAGGAACTACTATAAACCCTAAAGCCTTACAGGTTTTTTTTTTTAACGGCTGCAACCCTATTTACACTCATGTAGGTTACAGAGATGGGGGGGGGAAAATGTCACTTGCCCCACCAAGCAAGGGTGATTTTACAAAAAACAGCATAAAAAAATTAAATTATTGCAGTATACTACAATCATATAATCATATGTGCTACAAAAGCAGCATTTCCATGTATGTAGTTCAGTGCAATTCTTCGGGGTGTTAAATAACGACTGGGCTGGAGCCTTGATCACATTTGTCTTTACAGCTGTACAATGTATAGAGGTTGATGCTTAAGGTCATCCCATTGCATACCTAATAGTACTCGGTTTGCTATAGAAACTACAGCCCCAATAGACTTTGCATCATTTTATAGATTCAAACAATCTAATGAGCTTGGTACATCTACTATAAAACAGGATTAGAAAAAAATAAATCACTTTTCTCCAAATTTGAACTCATTGTTTAACCTCAGAGATCCAGTTCTAGCAGGAGAGCAGGCAGAGCTGCAGTTTGAGGGATGTCCTCTGATCTTACTCTGCTCTCACGCCCAAACTAGTTGCGCTTGACCGTGAACACCGAACTTTCACGATCCCTGGCTGCCCACCCCAGATGCCCAATTCTGCATGGACCAGTTAAAAAGGGAACAGCTGGTGTTTCTGTCCTACCACAGCATAACATTAGGGGGAGGGGGGGGATCTCTACACTTAATGACTGATGTGAGATAATTAGCTTATTAGTTTGCCATCACACAACATTTAATTTCTTCTGGGAGTCTTGAATAATGTGAACATCTAAAAACAATCTTACAAAAAAGAAATCTAACCATGAAGCAGACAATTAACCTGAAGTGAGACTTCCGTAATAGCAGTGTGACAAATTTAGCTGCACAACGCTGGGAGATGTCAGGAACATGAACTCATTTAGGGCAAGCCTCCGTTTCCTCAAAGTGCGTCTTTCTTAAGGAGCAGTTCCCTAGCGACTTTCCTAGCTTTAGAGGCAAGGGACCAATCCTACAGTCTGGGAGTCACCTCCCCATTTAAGAAGACAAAGCAGATCCAGCTTATGGCTTCAGCCATCTTATCTTTGGCTGTAGAAAACAAAAAGTAATAAAAAAAATACTCCAGTGGTTTTCCTGGCTCCCCATGCAATGTGTTAGCAAGTACACCCCAACAGTTTCCTTGCCATTGACCCCCGACATCCCTGGGTTCAGGCCCTGCCCAGACATTATGAAGAGACCAGGGGGCTCAGAGACCAGGTTCAAAAAAACCCACCAAAATTCAGATACACATAAAATGCCCCTGTCTTTCAATCTGTTATACCAGGACGCTCTGATCTGTATACCCCAGCCAGCGAAGGCACCAGGCTACGGCTGGCGATTCCTCCCCAGCCTATCCCTCCAGATTAAAAACAAATTCCCCACTCACTGCAGATAAGTTTTTTTTTTCCTGTCCCACCTACACGTCTCCCGGCTTCGAATCCTCCAAGCGGTGTCCCAAAACGTCCTGCAGGCATCAAGGTGCCTGACGGAGGAGAGGCAGGCTGCGCCTGTCACGAGGTGTCAGAGCAGCAGGACAGGGGAGAGGCAGAGGGTCTCGAGGCGCGGGCAGCCGCGCCGCGCCGTGCGTCAGGCACCTGTGCCGCGGGCCAGTCTCAGGAGCCATGGCTGGGGGGGTGCTGGAGGTCCTGCCCTGAGAAGATGGGGTGCAGGAGGGGGTGCAGGTGCAGGGCGGCGGCGGCGGCGGCGGCGGCCGGCCGGGGGGCGAAGAGCGTGGGGTACAGGGCGGTGTGCGGCACGTGGTGCAGGGCCAGCGGGGTGTGGTGGATGGCGGAGGCGGGGATGATGTGGATGGGGTGGCTGGAGAGGAAGGCGGCGTGGTGCGCGGGGATGAGCGAGTGGCCCAGCGGGGAGAGGGAGATGGGGGTGAGGTGGTGCTGGGGGATGTGGTGCACCTGGGCCAGCTGCTGCGGGTGGGGGTGGTGGGGGTGCGGGTGGATGCCGATGGCCGCCGCCGTGGCCGCGTGGTGCTGCAGGATGGCGTGCTGCACCGTGGTGATGGAGGTGGCCGTGCCCGCGGCCGCCGCCGGCTGCTGGATGTGGATGTGCTGCAGGGCCGCTGGGGGAGGAGCCGGGGCCAGATTAGCCGCCGCCGCCGCCGCAGCTGCCGCCGCCGCCGCCGCCGCGGGGAAGGTCTTGGCCTGCTTGGCCAAGAGCTGCTGCTGGATGTGCTGCTGGGCCGCCTGCTGGAGCTTGCTGTACTTCTCCATCTCCTCCGGGGTGAAGGTGATGGGCTGGCTCTCCAGCGGGGCCAAGGACGAGTCCTCGTCCGCCTCTGTGCCCATGTCTTCCTCCTCCAGGCTAGCAGGGGGATACCCAGGATAGGGGTGTGCCGGCTGCTGCTGCTGCTGCATCTCGGGCAGCATGGGCTCCATGACTGGGTTGGGGGGCTCCTGCATTGGATCCTGCGTGGGGTACGACTGCACTACCATAGCCGGCTCTCGCTCAAAGAGTCGGGCCTCGGGCAGCGGCTGAGCTTCAGGAGTCGGAAGCCGCCCCTCCTCCTGCGCCATCTTCTGCACATCTTCCTCCCTCTGCTGAGGGGGGGGCGGTGGGGGCGGGGGCGGGGGAGGGAACTCGCGGATGGGCTCCACGAGGATCACCTCGGCCCCTGCCTCCGCTGCCTCCGCCCGAACCGCCTTCTCCGCTTCTTCAGGCGGCCGCAGGGGCAGCAGCGCTGGCTTCTTGCCCACAGGGAACTTCCCGAATAGGGGCAACATGGCTTTGTTCCCCAAGGAAGGGGGCAGCTTAGGCCCGAAATACCCCTGCGGAGGGTCCTTCAGCTTGATTCCTGGCTTTGCCCCGGTCCCGCTCTCCTCGGTCCCCTTGCGGGACTGCACCTTCTCCAGCAGCTGCCGCGCGGTGAGGGAGTTCCTCTCTTCCGCGCCTCCGGGGTTGCCGCCGCCGCCGCCGCCGCCGCCGCCGCCGCCACTCCCTGCCCCCGCACTGCCCGGCCGCGGCTGGGAGGAGTTGCTGTTGGCGTGGCCGCCGCTCCGAGCCTGGTCCTTCCTGGGCGGCGCGCGGGACGAGGAGGAGGAATGTGGGGACTGGGAGCGGTATATCCGGGAGCGGTTGAAGTCCCTGCGGCGGGCCGCGCTGTCCCGGCGCCGCCGCGACGAGCCCTTGGCGGAGCTGGAGGAGCGGCTGCCCGAGCTGCGGCTGCGGCTGTAGCTGCTGCGCTTCCAGCTCTGGGGGCTGCTGCTGCTGGAGCTGCGCGAGCTGCTGTGCCGGTGCCGGTGGTGCCTCTGCCGGCGGCTGTGGCTGCGCGAGCGGCTGGACTCCTCCTCGGAAGAGGAGGAGGAGTAGTGCCGCTGCCTGGACCGGCGCCTGCCGCCCCCGCCGCCTCGCCGCTCGTACTCGGAGTCCGAGGAGAGCTTGGAGTGCCGCCGCGGCGCGTCGCTGTAGTCGCTGTAGCTGTCCGAGTAGCTGCGGTTGCGCCTCCCGCTGTATCGGCTGCTGCCCCTGGAGGAGCGCTCCGAACTGCTGGAGTAGGACTGGCTGCGGGACGAGGGGCCCCGGCCTGTCCCCCGCCCTCTGCCCCTGCGGCTCCTCCGGTCCCCCCTGCGGGAGGAGCGGCTCCTGGAGCGCTCCGAGTCCTCGCTGGAGTGCCGCCGCTGCTGCTGCTGCCGGGCCGCCGGCTGGCGGCGATGGGAGCGCTGGGACGAAGAGCCCCCGTCCTCGCTCTCCTCCTCCTCACTGCTCGCGTGCCGGCTGCCACGCCCCCCACCGCTGCTCGAGCGTTTCCGCTGACCGGGGACGGCGCTGGCTGGAGTCTGAGCCGGAGCTGGGACAGGAGGTCCAGGGTCTGGCTTGTGCCGCTTGGTACTGCTGTGCTCCTCCGAGGAGTTCGCTGGCTCAGAGCCCTTGCCTGCGTCGCCCTGCTCGGCCCCCACCTTTTGAGCCTCCTCCTTCAGGGGGCGCTTCCTTTTCCCTGTGTCCGTGCCATCTCTGCCTCCCGAAGCTTGGGCCCCCGCGCTCTCTTTCTCTCTGCTCTCCTCCTCCCCCGAAGCCCTGCTCTTGCTTTTCTTCCGCTTGTGTTTCTTCTTCTTCTTCTTCGACTTCTCTGCGGCGGTCTCCCCCTCCGCCCCTCCCTCAAGCGCCCCTTTCCCCTTCTCTTTCCGCTTCGACCGCTTGCTGGACTTTTTGTGCTTTTTCTTCTTCTTCTTCTTGCTGCTATTCTTGCTCTGCGGCTTGTGCCCGTCTTCCCCTCCCGCCGGGCCTTCGCCCTTCTCCGGGGGCCCGTCGTTCTTCTCTCCCGCTGAGGGGTTTGGCGTTTCCGTGCTGCTCGCGGCAGCCGCGGCCTCCCGGTTCCCAGATCCCGCGCTCTCTCCCGCGGGATTCCCCGGCCTCCCGCTTCCACAGCTGGCCTCGGAGCTCCGGGGAGGCCTCCCCGCGCGGCCCCCTTTGTTGCGCGACAGCTTGAAGTCGAAATACAGCGGGTTGCAGCTGTAGGAAAGCGAGGGCTGGGCGCGCGTGAACTCCAGCAGCTCGGAGGGCCACTGGAGCGTGGTGCTCTCATCTTTACTGAGAACTGGGAAAAACGGACCTGTGGGGAGCCGGGGACCCACGTGGTTATCGGCTGCTGCCTGACCGCCGTCTGCTGGTGCCTTTGAAGTGGGAGTGCTGACCCGAGGGGAACCTGCAGCCCCCTCCTCCGCCTTCGCTCTGGGTGTGCTGGTGCCCGACTCAGGCGACGCTCGCGGCGGTTTCTCTTGTTCTTTCGCCTGCTTGTCTTCCCTGGGTTGGGACTCCTTCTGAGAGGGGCTGGAGGCTGCCTCCTCCTCCTCCTCCTCTTCCTCCTTGTTGCCAACCTGGTCGGAAGCCTTCATGAAGAGCAGGAACTGGAAGTTGGGCTTGACCCTGCAGTGCGCCGGGGGAATGTAATGATAGTACTGGGGCTCCTGGCTAGACGAGCCTTCGTCTCTCTTCATCATCATTTTCAGCTTGGACAGAGTGGAGGCCAAGGCTCCCCCTTCATCCTGCTGCTGCTGTTGCTCTTCCTCTGGGCTTCTGCCTGGGCTGCCTGAACCAGTGCCCTTTGGGGACCCAGAGGACTCCTCCCCAGCCTTCTCCTCGTCCTTGCTGGGTTCCTCAGCTGAAGCTTCCTCGCCATGCTCCGCGAAGACAGCAGCTGCCGTCTCCAGCTTCACGGGGGCTTTCTTAGCGAAGGAGAAAGACACGCTCACTTTGGGCAGAAGGGCTGACGAGGAGGAAGACGAGGGGCTGTTTCTGCCAGCCGCAGCTGCCTGTTTGGGTGATGCCACGTTGGTAATCTGCCCACAGCTGGAGATCCCCTTGTCTTCTCCCTGTGACCCCTCCATTGCACCATCCAAGAGAGGAGGCCCCTCTGGGTTTGGGGCACCATCTTCACTGTTCTCCCCGTCCACTGCCACTGTGGTAGCTTTAAACATGGGGCCACTGCCCAGGGCGCTGCAAGACAGGACAGGACAGCATCGCGTCAGGCTGTACAAGCACCGAGAGGTAAAAGCTGTCGCTGCAAAGCTAACGACCGGTTTGAAGACTTAACTTAACACGCAATGTTAATGCACAATTATTTCTCCATTTCTAAAGCAAAAAAAAAGGGATGTGGAGATGCATGAAATTACTGCATGATGCAGGCAGCGGCACAACCCGTGTTTAAATTTTCACATTCAGTCTTACATAAGAATTTTTCTGTTATAAAGGGAGGGTCTTTCACTTACTGGAACAACAATGACAATATGACCCAGCCAGGGGTTTCAAGAAGGACTCTTCCAAGTGCCTGCAATAATTTCACTGCTCTACTGCTGAAATGTCAGTATAGATCCGGCCATGCAAGTCAGCAGTGGAAGTCAGCAAGTCAGAAACGTGCGCAGTGAAGCCCACCCCCCCCCCCCAGCAGAGGGCGCCGTGTCCTACCAGTCCTGCTGCTTCCTCTGCTCCGCCAGCTCATGCAGCCGCCGCAGCGCCCTCTCCTGCTTCTTCTCGTCCCGCCGCGAGCGGGACGACACGTTCCGCGCAAACTCCCGCTGCTTCAGCTCCTTCAGCCTCTGAACCGAAAGGCAGAGGAAGGGGCAGGGAGGGAGGAGGGGTGAGAAAGAGAGGAGAATGAGAGAAGGGGAGAGAGAGTCAGTGACGCGGCCCACCGCACCCCCCACACGGCTCAGCCAGTGCTTCCCACTACCAGGGCCTAGTGCTCCGCCAGCCACCCACAGACAGCCGTGCATCTCCCCCTCGTTTCCTTGTTTGGAAATCCAAACAACTGCAAGTTGCTACATCGAGTTCCAGTGTGTTAATCGTGTGCTTTGGTTTTATCCGATAAGATGAAACGGTGACCTGAGCCTGTGAATTAAAAACGAACTGAATCAATGGATGATAGTCTTAAAGAAGCATTCGCCAGCATTTCTATTCCACTTAGGCACGATTTAATGCTCCATGTTTAGTATCTGATTGGAAGTGTTGCTGAATTGACAATTTAAACTGCTATGCACACAAGTGTAGAATTTATTTCTAACGCAACTCAAGATGATTCAATTTTTAAACAAGAAAACCAGAGCATAAGGTAAAAATGAAATTTTTGGAAGAAGGTTTCTGCTGAAAGAATGCTTACTGCTGCTATTTCATATGGTTGCTACGGTTTTAAACATGGTCTGTGCAGCTGGGAGACACGCTTTTCTGCACACAGAACGGAAATACAGTCCTGGCACACCCAGGCAGTGGGAAACAGACATGGACTGACACTTAAGATGACACAGCAGGAATCACATTAGAAAAGAAAAAAAACATTTAAAAATGTAAAAGTCCTGCCGGGGCGTAATTAAAGCCTTTTGCTTTATTAGGCTCTTTGCTCGGGGGGCAGGCAAGCACTGCAGAAAACCTCGGAGAGCTTCTCGCCGTGTGGAGCCACGCTTCAAAGGGAGAAAAAAACACCAATGATGGTTTACTCCCGCCCCCAGCTTAAAACTTTTACCCCACAGTGTCAGTGAGCTCCTTACCTGTGCTCAGAGCCACTGAGCCACCTCCTCTGCAAGCCAAGCTCTCTTTGGCTTAAGCAGCTTTAGAAAAACTGGTTATTGCATCTTTTTTTTGTCGTCTTTGTGCCGATTTTGTTTTTCTTTTGGCAGCAACAAGCAGTGGATCACGACGTCACAAAGCCACAGCTCAGTCTAGAGTGCCTCTCGCTAAGTGTGATGATCGTAGGCAAAAGGCTGGATGGAGGAGACGGAGAGCGGCTGGGAGGGAGGCAGGGAGATGTGGGAATGCTGGGCGAGTGGAGAGCATGAGGTTAATCGAACGCCAAGGGAAAATGAAACGGGAAAGGGCGAGCAGAAAAGAAAACAAAAGGTGCAGGGAATCGAGAGGTAGGCAAAGCAATGTCCGAGCTACACGAAGTCAGTCACAGGCGCTTTTATGGCACAGTACCCTGCTGGCTTGAAACTCAAAAGTGTAAGAAAATTCAGCACATGTTGTTAAAGCTTTTTAGCTGGGGGGGGGGGGGGGAAACGACTTGGACAAGCAATGAAATCAAAGTGGCTCTGGAAAACCGCTTTGGTCTGATGACGAAGCACGTTTTCATACAAAAACAAAATGGCAAAGATCCCAATCTGGAGTACAATCTGTAACCAAACAGGCCGTCGAGACGGTGATTCCTGAGGAGCCTCGGGCACGACTGCGTCTAAAACTTTGAAGAGCAGCGCCTGGGCCACATCTCCAGATGATAAACATGAACGTTACGCAAAGAAATCTACACACAAAATCAAATAATTGGATTTTGATTTCATCACAATCTCGCAGTCCTTAAAGGTTTTTTTTTTTACATTCATGTAATAATAATAATACATTCATAATAAATGTAGTGATATTTTTAACTTATTTTATTGGTGACTGACCACACCACTGATATCATATATAATCCCTGGAGATTCTGTAATCATCTTATTAACCCAGTTAAAAAATCTGGAACTTCTCCAGTGCCCTACTCTTCTGCACATATAGAGCACATTTCAGCAGTGCTCTGCTGCAGACCTTGTTTCTTTAAGAATTACCTGTATGGTTAAAGAAATACTGTGCATGCATAAAACTCACATGCTGCTACTTCCATCCCCCGCACACTGGACATTGCTTTGAAAGGGCAGATAAGCATCAAGCAGTAATTAGTGATGGACAAAAAAAGACAAGTCATTCACTAGATGAAGTGGGGCCAAGGGCAGACACGTATAATTATACAGCTACACAAGCCAGTAGAGAGAAACTCACGCTGGTGGTCTGGACGCCCATATTTTTAGAAGGGTTTGCTGGCAATACATCAGCTGAAAGATGTTAAAACATCGCAGAACCAAAAAAAATAAAAATAAATGAAAAAAGAGGAAAAATAAAGAGAAAAATAAAAATTAAGCATTACAAGGCAAGCAGTCTCTACAGATCAGCACTCAGCACAGAGCTGAGTGGGGCAGAGAGCGAGGGGGAGTGAGGTGGAGAGGCGGGGAGGGGCTTCAGGCAGAAGTAAGCTGTCTTCCCAAAATGCTGATCTGTGCAGAGGACAATTGCTCCTCACCCCTCCTACCAGTACTGGTACAGTACATGCTGTGGCCTTTACTGCCTCACTTCACAAATATTTTCTGCTCATTGGACCCCATTTCTTCCCCTTGAATAATAATAATGCATGGCTCCTTCCTTCAGCTACACAAACAATTAATGCACAACATTTAAAATGCATGCACATCTGCTTGCTGACAACTAAAGGCTTAGGGTATAAAGCCCAGCCTGCATGCCTGCAGCCGAGATCAGCAATATGGCCTAAGATGGGACCTGCAATTTAAGAAGAAAGAAAGGACGGGAGAGAGCTTTCCGATGCAGTGAGGGAGGATTTTAAAGTGCCTTGCAGGATTGTGTTAAGGATAGATTGCAGACTCACAAGCAAAGTTTCTGAATGACCCATCCAACCCCTCCCTGCTCATTTTTTCAGGTTGGGGGGGGGAAGAGGGTGAAGGGACAGCACTTTTGTTTTTTAGAATCACTAAAAAACAATTTAGTTAGGGTCGCCAATTATTTTCGTTGCGCTCAAATTATTTTGAGCAACCAGAGTGCGTGTTTTTCGTCATGCCTCGACTCAACACGATCCCCACCTTCCCCCCGCCACCATGTGCACACAGGAGAGAATGAAGTGCAGGCTGACATCTCCCACCCACCCACTTCTGACCCACTCGGTTTTTTAACATATCCCACGCGTCACAGCCCCGTAACAGAGGTGTCGCACTGACAGGAGAGGTGTGTGTCCCAGCTAGCAAGCAGAGGGGTCACTACTGCTGAAAACCAGAAGAGCCCTGGCCAGCAAACACCACCTTCATCCACGCAGCCAAATGTGCCACACTGTTTGGAGAGCCCCACCCACAGCTGTACAGAGCCACGGCCCAGACTCCAACCTGGGACCTTAGAGCTCAAGCTGTGCTCTAAGGATGGGTGACATACTCTTTGCTACAGCCAAAGATATAATTCCTGCTTATAGAAACATCACCCTACAAGCTGCTCTAGCTCTGGGGCCTGGTAGAGGGCAGACTCGAGGGACAGCAGGGACTCCATACGGATGGGTCTGTTCACCGCAGACAGCACGGCAAAGACGCACCGTTTCAGGTGCTGTCTCCGAACTGATTTAAGAAAGGCTGTCACTGATTAATATCCCATATTTCTACAACCTGCTGCGTTTTTATGGCATCAGAGAAGAACCCCAAGATACATTTTCAACTGTGAAGTTCCAAATGTGAAACAACTGAGTTTTGTAGGGCCTTTTTAATGACATACACTGCTCATGAATGATGATAGCGTGTAGCCCAGGCTCTAAGCAGCTAGATACAATGGGGAATACAATGGGGACCCAACAGGCAAAAGCCTTCCAGATAAATGAAAGCACATTCGCCGGGTGATTCTCGTGTGTGTTTTCAGATTGAGTAGCAGTCAGAGTGGAAAATCGGAGTGTTTTAAACATGGAAACTCGAGGGTAAGCACAGGAGACTCGCTGACACGCTCAGTGATTTATGGAATCAAACACACAGCTTAATGGACTGCAAAGAGGTGAAATTAGCTAAAGCAGCTGAAATGCAAGCGAGTCAACTTTGATTAAATTCTCCTCCTCCCTTTCCTTGGGCTTTTAAGAGACTGTAAAAGTTAAGTAACTGAAGATGTTAAAAAAAATGTCCTGCTGTTATCTGTAGCCTTTCTGATGTTCTAACCTAATCAGAATGCAGTAGCACTCTGGCAGTTAAGGCTCCAGAGACTTCAGGCCGAGCAAGTCTGCCCTTTCTTCTTCATTTTTGGCATCAGAAAGATCACTGACCTCCATTTCCATTTTAAGGGCGTCAGACTGTGAGAACAGAAGACTTGACCTGAAATTTAGTGGACACTGACTGACTCTGCTTCAGGAATTATTTCATCTTCACTTCCCCTCAAGATGCGTAGATTATCAGGTCTAACTTTCTCTCAATATAATCAACTAACTGTCAAAGAAATGAATGGGATATTACAAGCAGCACACTGAGGCCTGTCATGCCGGGTCATGAAACTGCACTCTGGCTAAAAGGTCTTGCCTGTGGCAGGAAAGGTGAAGCGACCAGGAACAGCAGGTGAAGTGTATGTTGATATACCTGTGTGTTTGAGGGTGAGCAAACCGTTTAGAAGGAAACCAAACTACGCTCAATTTGAATCCTAACCATCTCTAAGGACTGCACGTGAAACATTTTTTTTTACTTTATACCATCAAAGCTGGAAGACAGAAATGCTGTGTTCAGTGCCACAGTGTGAGATTTGTATGATCACAGATTGATTGAGATCATTGGATCATCCTTACAAAAGGTGTTTTAGGGTGGCTATGGACTTCTGGCATTAACTGATGACCAAAGCAGCCCAATTACAAATGCAACATCTTTTGTTGCAGATACTTTATATCTGTACTGTACATCTATGCAGATTCACAAAGGTATTCCAATCAGGTTTTTTCTTCAATATTTTTTAAACAAGCATCTTTCTTTTACAAGATTAAGTGTTTGATTATAGTGTTTAGAGGGGCACCTTAACCAAGGAGACTGTCAATGTAGTCTTTAAATCTTCCAATTTATGCAAAAAAGAAAAGATTCGCTGAGCATTACTGGTCAGCCAGTAGCAAGCACTTATTGTGATAGGTTACTGTCTTCGAAACCTCTGCTGGTTCAAGTCAGTTTCTTAATTAAGCTGAAAGGTAAGGTTTTAACACTACCTTAGGCAAGCCAAGCAGTGTTGCTTAAGCCTGATGCATACCCCCACTGCAGCATCCTACTACACACACACACACACTTTCGTCTGTCAAATGCTCGTTGTTACCTGACCTAACTTGCAATGCAGGTGTTACGTTGTCTGTACGGAGAGATTTAAACTGATTTTAAGAAATCTAACAGAAGCATAATTCGACTTGCCCTCAGAATGAAAAAGAATCTAGAGCTGGAGGAATGAGAGATCAGGGATCAGGAACTACGGCCATCGTGCTACATGAAGCAGGTGTGTAGTGCGTCAGTGCAACAGGCCCAGGGCAGGTATGCGAGCGCCCCCACCTGCTTGTGTGCATGATCATAGGAGTTGATGTGGTTGTCGAACTCCTGATGCTTCTGGTACTGCTTGTCGCAGAGCTCGCAATAGAAGTTCGCTCGCAGGTCCTCCAGAGCCTTGGCGATGGCCTTCTCCTTCTCGGCATAGTCCTGGAGAAACAGCAGGAGAGTTGTTGTAGACCCGATTAATTTAGAAGCGGAAGAGGCAGAGACAGTGAGGCTTCTCATAAACCCAAATGATCACATAAACCCGAGTTAAGGGCAAACGAGGGAAACATAACTTCAGCTGTGAAGCGTTTGAAGAGGTAGGCAAACAAAGAGACACGCCTGCTGGACTGGTAATCAAAGGCGAAGCAGTTAAAATTGCCATTAATGGGAGAACTTGCATTAAATTGCAGGAAATACCATAACAGAAAAAGAAAAGGATACATTATAATGCATTTTTGTGGTGTAAAACCTGTTAAAAAAGTTTATATTACAACTGGAATACATCCTCTTGTCTTCTCATGCACCGAGGTCACATTCCAACACAGCCAGAATAATTGCCAGTGTAAGCAAGTTGGATCGAAGAAATGAAGGAAAAACATTTTAACACAGATATTCTTTCCTATTATTTTGTTCAAATAACTATGCAGTGATCGCTGATGTGTTTATGGTGGTCAGTGTCATTGTTGGGCAATACTGTCAGCACACCTTTAGGGAATGTAAGCACATATTTAGATCAAGGTTTTCAGCAGTTTCATACAAACATAAGTGCACAAATCTAGAACAGTACATTGAGGAACGATACTGACATGCAAACCTAAATCGTGCATTATTGCTTACAAGCACCGATTAGCTAGTTATGATTCTAGTTGAACCTTTTTTATACATTTTTCTATTTGTACACTGGCAAAAAGTCATGCAATCTCTTACACCGTTTCCTGTTTGTTCCCAGAATTTGTAAAGACCCCTGGCCTTGAGCCCTGCCCTGGCACATGGACACACACACAAGCACAGCTCTTTCAAAGTGTTGAGACAGCAGCCGGGTAGCCCTACTGGAGAAGGTCCAGCGAAAGGGAATGCAGGCCTATTAAAATTCAGACGAGATCCTCTTGCTATCGACTGGATCTTTTAAAGCAATAATAAATGATTTTTTCTTAACTTTCCTGAATGAAATATTATAGCCCCTTTCAAGAGCACTACCCGCCTCTTGCTCAGCAATTCCGTTACAGCTGAGGAATACCAATAAGCGCAGAGGTGGCCTGGATGCACAGCTCCTCCCTGCAGAGCAGCAGCTCTCAGTGCCCTCACCACTGCACAGTGCAGCAGGCAGGCAGGCACCCACCCAGACCGAATGACTGCTCCACCAACAAAGCACTTTCGGTCAGTATGAGGATATTATGAAAACCATTGTGGACACAATAATGAACTACATGTAAACACAGCAATTCTATGTGTACTCATTTATTTTTTATAAAGCAGTCGCTTTGCAATGTTTGTTACACTGTATTTTCAAGGCACTGCAGTACACCATGATACACTCAACGGCCAACAGATCAGAAAAGCCCTGTCAAATGAATAGACACCATCACAGGAGTTCTTACTCAAACGGGCGGGGAAATATCTACTCTTATTTATCTTTAATAATAAAACAATCGCTGATAAACAACTGTGTCAAGAGCACTCTGGCTCCAGCAGTCTGTGCTGCGTCTCCATCAGGTTCCAGGGAGAGGAGTGGGGGCAGTCAGGTTACATCAGGCTTCTCCTCGCATCACAGATCTATATCAAAAGGAAAAGGCTCCTCACACTCCCACCCCAGAGGACTGACACGCTGAGATATCCAAGTGTGATGCACTAATAAATATCCCATTCCAGGCTCCTGGGACAATGTAATGCAAGCACATTTTCAGCATTTACTTGTGTTTTCTTCTGTGTTTCCACCTTATTTTAATGTAAGGGACTTTCAACAAAATGAAAGGATTATTAGGAGGGAGGCTTTAGCACTTTGCCTTTGGCTATCATCATGAGATAGAGGAATGCACATGCCACCAGATTTCTATTCATTAGCTTTTTTTTATTTTTAAAATAAACGTTTATCTCCCCATAAAGTTAGAATCTCTAATTTCATTTCTGAGCAACACAGTTATGACCCTTGCACCCGCTGGGACTGCCAAGAGGACGCGTGAGTCGGGCCCACGCTGCTCCGGCACTGTCTGAAGAATTCCAGCACAAGCACACACTGGACACCTGAACCGGCAAAGGCTTGAGAAAATCTCTTCACTTCTGCATTTATCTTTCCAACACCTTTCTCCAATGCGCCAAACCTCCAAATCTTTATTCCTCACCATCGTTCAAATTCCCTGTGGTTAACAAGAACCTGCTCACACTACATCCCACAATTTGGGACCCCCTAGTCCTCAAATCTGAAGGAAATCAAATTTGTTTTAAAACGAAACTTTAATAAAAACATGGTTCTAGACTGAAAAATCTCCTAATTCGTAATATAAAAAAAGAACCTTCAAGCACGTATAGCAATAAACCACCCAGCTTGAAGTCTCATTTTTCACAGTACTGTTCCAACTTCAATCTCTGTGCCTGTTCCTCCTGCAGCATTGATGTGCACGACATACTGTGATCTTAAATTCATTTTCTATCCTCTGCCTCCTTCACCAAACTTTAAAAGCCAGATCACTCCAAGTACCTTTCAGAAGGAAGCCGACATTAACTGTAGGTCAATCACACAGTTCTATTACACTTCCTAATGCAGAAGTCATTGACAAAGACTATGCTTACCAGTGACATTGATACAGCCTGCCATAAGCACAGGAAGGCATGTCATATCTCTCAGACTGGAAATGCCATAACAAACACTCCCCCCTCTTTGAAATAATTGTCATTTGAGACCTTTACTGGTCCATAGACTCCCAGAGGCAGATCTGACTGTGGTGTTTGAGAGAGAAAATCTTATGCTTGTCTGTGAATCTCATCAGATTTCATCTTTGTTGCCACCAGGCAGAAGCCCCTCATTGACTGTGTAGATACATGAGCCCAAACCCCAGGGGGCTGGCTTAAAACTCTCAAATGCGTTTCAATGTCAGGTCTGACACAAATTAGAACTTAGATCTACAGAGGTAAAAGACAAAACACAAGAGAGGAGTGACAGTGGTTTCAGCCCCTGATAAGCCACTTATATAAAAGACAACTAAAGCATGATGTAATTGTAATCATTTGGGTCAGAAACTCCTGCAGGTGTATCTCACACCGTGCCAGTGCTGGATATAAAAGCATACGTTCTACATTTTTCCATTACAATTTGCAAATGGAAAGTTGTGGCACCATTTTTTTTCATTTTCCACTTCATTATTTAAGAAAATACATTAACAGGTCTGAACTCTTGAATTCAGATTGGGTGCAATTTGCATTAAAATAATGACCCCTTAGATGTATGATGATTTTTAAAACTAATCTTTTGATGGACTAATGAATAAAAATAAAATGGTGAGCCATTTAATGAATGCAGTCTTTTCCCCACAGCAATTTTAAAAATAAAAAAAACAGAAGTCTTTAATACATTTCTCCAATATCAAAATGTCATAACTAATTGGTCAATTATATGTGGTCCCAACACTACTCTTAGCACAGAGAAAAAGCCTGCTTCACCACCATCAGCTGTTACGAACAGAAATTATCACTATGATAAAAAACAAAACTTCAAAAAACTATACAGCTCACACAATTAACCTGCTTTTAATTCACCGCTGCTAATTTAAACAGTGCAAATACAACAAACGGGATGAATAAGTCCTTTCTCTAAATATGTTATTACAGAACTCTGCACATAATCTAAGGAGCTGAAGACACAAGTAGTCTTGTAGTAACTTGCTTAATTCACCTACTGCCGTTTCCTAGAGTTAATCAATAAAGGCATAAGGGATAAATACATTTAGCTTAATGATACTGATAAAATGCATTGGTGAATGAATGCATCAAATGAAAGGCATTGTCCACAAGTAGGCTATAGAACTGTATAAAGAAGTACACATCTGTGTACAGACACAGGTTTACGCTTCTGTCTATGTGGGCACAGACAAAAACATTTTTTGAATTATAGAACCTGCCCAGGGGAATTTTAAATACCATATTAAAAAAAAAAACTCCACCTTTCCTAAAAGAAGGCGCTATGATTTATGGTTAAGATCTAATGGTGTTCTGAGTATGTGCTCAAGTCTGCCCTGAGCTCCACGTCAGCCTGCTCTCTCAGTACTGCCCTCCCAGGAGTCACAGCACTTCCCAGAGACGTGCAGACGGCACCCAAGTCACCCATTCAAGCTTGCAGCTCTCCTGGGCTCCTGATTAGCACTAATCAAAACTTCAATTCCATGCTGCCGAAAGAAATGATAAAGCAGACGATTATGTTGCGGCACAAGCATGTAGTTACTTACAAAAAAAGCTTTTCTAGCATTAGACTGAATTGATCAAATTCAGAAAACTCCAAGCACTAACATCAGTCTCTACTTCTGAAATTCGGCATCCACTGCAGAGGGAAACCTCTCCACGGAGCATTAGCAATACGAAGAAAAATGAAATTACCGGTTTCTGCTTCCCCTGTCTCCGTATGGGTCCCCTAAACACTCCTTTGAAGTTCCGGAAGCGGCCGTTCACGAGCCCTGTGGAGCCACTGGCCACGCAGCAGCAAGCCACGCGCATGAGCATGAGTGCTCGCAGACGGACAGACAGCCCCTCTCCCCGCACGGCACGGCACGGCGACGGCCCGGCCACGCTCGCAAAGACAACCACCCAGCCGCCTCCTCCTGCCTCTCTCTGTTTCCTCTCTGCTTACATGTGGCACCAAATGCAGATGAAAGTGAGGGGCTCTGCAGCACACAGAGGCATCTTCCGTCACCCACCAGCAAGCCCAGCCAGTTCCCTCTGCTTACATGGGAGGATTAGAAAGAGCTCCTCTCTGAGCACTGCAAGTGACAACCCCAGACTTAAATTAATGCACGTCTTCCCTCTCTAGCGCTCTATCTCTATGTATTCAACTCCTACTGAAAGGCCTCTGGGCACTTGGGTCTTTCGGCAACCAGTAATGCGGTTAGTCTTCCACCTGGGGCTGCTGGTGAACAGCACAGCCGTAGACAGTGAGTCAGTGCCCTGGGAACAGAGCTGTCAAAGACCATGCAACACAACAAGGTCAAGAGGCGCGCACGCAGCCAGGCCGACACCACACCTGCAGGGAGGACCTCGGCCGTTGAGGTCTCCTGCTCTTCCCAGGAGCTGGCAGACCACATCGACGAGCGAATTCTCTCGAAAGATAAGACGCACACTCTCGCAGACCTACTGCGGAGTGAAAAAGCAACAGCCAGGCTACGTATGCCGGCAGATCTAGGTTGCAAGAATATAAGACGTGATTCCGCTAGATAAAAAAAAACTTTCAGCTGGCTGACGCAATTTCAGGTCCCGAGGTATCGAAGTTTACACGAGGAAGGCTCTTGACGGTGCTTGGAAAAATGTGTACAAGCCAGGAGATGGCAAACATCCACAGTGATCTAAATGAGCTGCTGAAGGCAGGAAGAACTCTTTCCTTCTCTTCTCTCTACTGGATCTCAACATATATCATAGCAGCGGCTTCAAAGCTTGTTTCAAATATACACCCCCTAGCCCTCAGGCCTCTGCAAATTCCCTCCAATTCATTTCTTCACTTAAAGGGGTTTAGTAATATAGGAGATCACTGCTGCAACTGTGTCCCCTCCCACACAGTGACCTCATTATTGATACCTGTAAAACTCTTTTAGCACGGAAAATACGACATCTCTCTGAGGCCATATCTGATTGCTTCGATTGTCTGCAACCACAGTGGCCAGACGTGTGACAATGAGATAGGATAAAAAAGCCTTTTCTAGAGAGACGTACAAGAGATTATCAGTGAGCGACAACATCCCACCAAGTATGGAAGGAAGGCAAAATGTGTCTCTCTACCAAGCAACTCAAGGTTAAGAAGACCCAGGGAAATGAAAACCTGTGGACAGAGTGGCTGCTGGAGAGGCAGCGTCAGAAAGGAAGAGGGCTGGTGCTGCTGCTGCTAACTCTCACACACGGGCGGCAGGAACCGATCCTGCCGGCTCCACAGGCTCCCTGGGCTCCCTCCCGTCTCTCCGGCGGTCTCCCAGGCGGTCATGCCCTATCCCTGCCCGGCCTCCATCTCCGTTTCTATCCCTTAAACCCCACCCCCCGTTCTCATCCGGGTGACTGACAGCTTTTCATCTTATGAGGAGTTCTCTCAAAAGCTACGGATTTCCTCAGTTAAAGGCATCATGGTGATGGCAGTGGTGGGGTACGGTCAAGAGGAGAATGATTCCCTTACCAGTCAACCACCTCCAGCCGAAAAAAAATTCTCTGTCCACACAATGAGTAGTAGTGAGAATATGGATCTATTCCATAAGGGAAAAAAAACATCACTATAAATTAAACACGTGGGAAAAGTCCCAGAGGACACGAATCCTCTAATTCCCAAAAGAAGCACTGACAACGTCCCAATGTCATTAAACCATTAAAGCGACTCACTTTTAAGACAGAGCTCCATGACTGCAGCAGGGAATTCAACTGGAAAATACTGCTCCCTCAGTGGGCTCTCAAAGATCTCCCTGGTTTCAACTTGAGCTCTTCACTAAATTAAAATTCTCAACCGAACTAACAAACTTGAAAAGGTACCAAATAAGCGATTTACTTAATTAGCGTAATTTCTACTTAGGTGAAGTTTAAAGGTAACCTCCAACATGTTTGGGAACCGAAAACAGTGTTTAATCTGATCTTATTATCGATGTTGCAATAACAGAGCAGTACGGCTGAACGATAAATTATCAGGCGTGTGGTGACTTCAGTTATAAAACAAAGGGTTTCAGCTTTCTGCCTAGGAACTGCAGTTAAGAGATCTAAAAATGCACATTCTTTTCAAAATAAAACTAAAGAAATCTATAAAACTATCAATTTTATAATTATTATTAGCAGAACGCCAGGCAAATGCATGAACTGCACATCAAGTGCTCTCCGGGGAGACCCCTTGGACAGTCTCCAAGGTCCCCAGGCATCCCATGAATAAAATGTCGTTACAGCATGATTTCTGGTTCTGCGATGGACCTTCAGCAATTGTCACAAAGTCACAAAGCGTGGCTCCTTGTAGATGAAGAGCCTCATCTGCTTCATTTAAAAGGTAAGAATGGTGTTTGTGCAAAAAAAAAGTGGATGTAATTTAATTGTGTTGCTGTCTATTGGTTTTACAAAACATGCTGTGCCCCTAGGAGTGCTAAATAAAGCTGCTAAGTTTTTTACAAACCATTGATGAAACCCGTGGATTGATTTATAAGGGAGAGAACTAAACCAGGAAGGTCCTATTTAATAATGAAAACAAAGCTACAGATCAATACAAATTAATAAAATAAAAATGTAACTAATACAATGTATGCAAAACAAACACAAACGACTTGAATGACAGCCGTAAGGGAAACTCCTGGAGATGAGCTGTTCAGTACAGCTGGCAAACTCCCACTCACAACCTCCATCCAGTCCAACTGTTGACAGCTGTACCCCCACATACATGTGAAAGATCAGGGTGCTTCTTAAAGGCTTCTTAAAGACCTTGGGGAGCCCTGTGGGCAGGCAGACCCGTACCTTGTACTTCTGTCTCAGCTCCTCGGTGTCCTCCTTTTCCACCTCCAGAGCTCGCCTCTTCTCGGTGGCGTCCTCCGCATAGTCCAGCTGCCAGAACCAACACAGCGCTGTCAGAGGGGCAGCAGTGCCACGGGCAGTGCCACTCAGACACACACGCACACACACACCTGCTATGTCTTTCTAAAAAACAGAGCTAGGGCATGCACACTCATCACTGTGCTGAAATCTACACCTCAGCATCGTCCCTTATCCACAAGTGATTTCACTCTTAGGACACTGTACTGTGCACAGCGTTTCAGAGCAAGAATCAACTCTCATTCTATACAGACAGGAATATAAACATTTTTCTTAATCATTCATATTGAGCTACATAATGCTAATAAATCGGACAGCATGTGACACTGACACCACGAAGGAAAGGGAGTGGTTTTCATAATTTTACGATCTCAGCATGCTTGGGATTGTGGTCTACAGATCACAGACAATATCTTCCTACAGGCACATAGTTCAGGGAGATTGTGCTCCATGAACACACTTCTATGTACAGTTTTGCTCTGGGAATGTTCACTGGAGGATTCTACACAAACCAAAGGCACTTTTAAGCCCTAGAAATCAATACAAGAAATCATAATTAAATTGAAAAAGCAAGTATCTATAAATATTTGCATTTCTTCTTAATGTCTGTGTTAATGATTTATAACAACTAATAAAATATAAGGAAATGGTTTGCAAACACTTTAATTCACCATCAGTTAAAACTGCCTAGAAGACCGATAAGCCAAAATGGACAAATAAAATAAGCACAGACTTACAGGTGGTTCCTCCAGCTGAACTTTAAAAAGCCTTCTGCTTAAAAAATTTAAAAAAATTTTTGGATCCACAGCCAAATTTTTAATTTCCAAAGCTGATTCTGCAGTTCATCCGAAAAGCCCATTCTTCCAAATAACATGACAAATGTGACTGACTCCTGTTCAAATACTCAGAACCTTCAGAGCACAGATTGCTTGCTCGTGAAAACCTGCTGGCAATGTTGGCTGGTATTTATATCTTTGATATATGTATATTTGTCAGTATTAGTCTATATACACAAATTTGGGCTCCCTTTTCCTTATTTTTAACCCCTATTCTTTAGCAGCAGACCAAGACTGGTGCACATTGTCCTTGTGGGCACTGGGATTCTGCTGCCCTGGTGTAGATCCCTCCCAGAACGGTCAAACAAGCCCATTCACAATTCCACATTCACACTGTTTAACATAATGGTCTTAACTCACCACTTCACAACATGAACACTGAACAAACACTGCCCCCTGCAGGAGAGGCACAGCTAACGCAGTGTGCTCCTACCTCCATCTCCATGCGGCCCATTCCCATGACATCATATTTGAGGATGATAGGGACAGGGTCTGTCCTGCCTGCGAGAGGAGAGAGACAGAGAGAGAGGAGTGGTGAGACACAAATGAGCTAACCTGGACAGCCTCCTTGCAGTGTGTTGGGTTAGAGATTTTGCCTTGAAGTGCAGAGACCAGAAAAGCTACAGTGAACCAAACACCAGCCATTCTCACAGCTTACAAGCACTGGATGGAGGTTTGCACATTTTTGTGGCTCTTTGTCAACATATAATCACAGTTCTGTATAGAATTTATTTTAGATTCAATCATTAAGATACACTCTTGCAGAGTAGGTATGCATTGACTGCAGGGGACTACTTTGATGCTATTAATTTTAGAAAATCTAATTTTAAAGAAATCTACTGCAGTTTCTCTCCTAAGCATCCTGAAGGCAAGCTGCGCTCGATGTTAACTCTCATAGGCTCACATCTCATTCTCTGCCGCAATACACCAGAAAAAAACATTACAGCCCAGAACAACTAAACAAGGTTGTAAAATTATACTGCAACCCTTATGGTATCTTTGCAACATATTTAAGAAACATGAATAGTGGAATAGTCTTGTGGGGACACATCTACTGTAACATTGTATATAATCAGTATCCTATGATCTAACAGCATGTTATCTGAAGTACTGCTCAACACTACAGATTTGTTACACTCCTCTTCTACACACAGCACAACACTGGTACATAGCAGCTCAAAAGACAGAGTGCTTAGGCCTCTGGCCTATTCAAACAAGCTGAGAACTGTGCCACTCAGAGTAAAGGATTTCAGAATACATACAAAAAGACTCATGGGATACCTGCTTGCATGTACATGCTCTGCATGTGCCCACATTTGTTTCACTGAGTGCCTGAACATGTGGAAAGACATGGTACAGGAACGTAAAGATGCTGAGTTTCCAAAGTCCATGTGACCACATTCCTTGTTGTCTCATTTGTAACTGTACTAAATTTCATCCCTGCGCTGTGTGCACTTCTCATGAAATGTTCATCTGAATATGCCAGCTGACTTTCTCAGCACCCTGCAGAGATGCGTCCCTTGAGTTCCGCACCAGAAAGCACACACGCACCCAACGCCTGTGTTACCACGCACACCTGGCCTGGCCCTGTAAAAAAAATGTCTCGGGAAGCATCTGTCCCTACTGCAGCTACGGAAGGGGAGGTGGATATTAAAGCCTACATCCCAATTATCAGTTCCCGCACGCAACGCAAGCTGTGAAAAGGACTAGCCGAGAAAGAAAATTAACTCTGGGGGAAAAGAAAAGGGAAAAGAAAGGACAGAAAAAAAAATCAAACTATGTTGGAGATTGATACATATTGTTTAATCCACTCATAAACAGCCAAACAAAGCAGAAGAGAAGGATAAGGAGACAAGCACTGATCTACGGCAGCAGGGTGACATCACTGGCTTGTGGGTGCCATGATGACAGTGCAGGAGGGGATACTTACCTTGGGGAGGCGGGGGGGTGGGGGGGGTGGGGTTGGGACAGAGGTCCTTAAACAAAGAGGCACAACACACAACTGTAACAATGCTGCTGCTGCCAGGTACACAATGATCAAGAGGCTCCAATTGGTAGGTTTGTTATTCTGATTTAATTTGTAAAAAAAAAACCCTCTCAAGTGTTTATACCCTTGGGCGAATGCAGTTTTCTGTTTTTATTTTCAACTTAATTCACTACGACAGTGCAAATTAAGACCAAATATTTTCATCTTAAGGCGGGCTCGGAATTCACAGGACTGTTTTAAAATCAACTCGTTTCTGGTGTTCCCCGCTCACAGACATGAAACACCTTAAAGGACCTGAGAGTGTAGAGGCAGTGAGTGTTCAGTCTTCTACCGCGGCCACTAGAGAAGTCACACAAGTAGAATCTTTAAAATGTGGACTACAGAGTACAGTAAACGTTACAATACTGTAAGAAGCAAAAACCATTGGAGTGACAAGGGAGTTGGAGCAGAGCTTTGTGGTTTGGCCTGTATTCAATTGTTAAATAGAGGTTAGGGCCCTGGACTGGCTAGAAGGTTGTGGATATCTAGCTGGGGAACTGTTGTTGTACCACTGAGCAAGGCTCTTGCCAAATTAATAACACAGGCAGAGAAAATGATGGGTTTTGTCATTTTCCCCCAACCTACTGTTTGTGTTTGTAAAATAATGTATACGGAGGATAGGTACTTTGTGAGGATACACATTGGTATACAGACACACACATTTATCATTAGCACTGAGTAGATTAACAAATAAAACGGGAAAAAACCTAACAATATAATCAGTTTATTTGTCAGTGTTGACACAGCAAGCCCTGAAAAGGGCAGCAATCTGAATTAATGTCCCTTTCACAAAAGTGCTGGGAGAAGCCAAACACGTCAGATAACATCTTAATCAATGCACTGGCTCACAAGAGTATTTGTGCTTTAAATATGGCCAAAGAAGAACAAGGCAAACTGAAGGATTCCAAAGTTTAAAATAAACTGTAATTAACAGTCAAATGGTCAAACTAAACAAGCAGAGTCCTTATTGTTATTAATTCCAAGCCCCCTGAAAATCATTTGGTCTGTTTTTTGTGGGTGTGTCTGAAAGGTTTTTAGTATGTTGTGCAATTTAACAGCTTCAGCCCAATGATATAATTAACAGCCTTGTAGGACAGGTCAGCTAGACTGGATTTCATCAGGGTTTCGCAGCATGACCTCTGCAACACTGTCCAATAACCCACCTGCAGGCTCCTGCACTAAACTCCTGGACCTGGTCTAGACCAGATTCACATCAGATCTTGGCCAGGCATGCCCCCTTTAATAACGAACACTTACAAAACTCAAAAAGGGGAACACCATGCTAAAACAAACTAAAAAGCTACAATAAATATACTAAAGATCCTTCAATTTGATGGATCAAGCTGTAAGATTTTATAAAAAGAAACATCTCCTGACTACCTGAGAACAGCAGAGTCATAGAACACACTTCCTTAAACTTGGAATCAGTTGAAATTAGAGCTACTGTCTAGAGACTGCTTAGAAAGTTAGTGTTGTGCAAAAAGAAAAAACAATTGTGAAAATTGCATACTGTGGAGCAATACTGTGACCTTGAGCAACAGAACACAATGCCCATGGACAATGGCAGTGCACATCAAAGGGCTCAGTGTGACCTGTATATGCCGGTTACAACTTGCTTATGTGAAAGGACATGGCACACAGCTACAGGAAGCTGTTCAGGGATTGGCACGCATGCAAGTTTGCTCCACAGCACACTGCTTTTCAACAAGGTAGTCGCGTGACCAGGCACACAAACTTCATAAGCAAACTCCAGCGCTTATTTCAGGTGGCAGTCTTTAAAGTGTGGTGAAGTGGCTTTTAGGAGAGAAACACCTCAACAGATCTGAAGCGAGATCAGGTGAGAGGACACCCACTGGTCTTGGATCCTGTCAGGCTACACTGAGCTGAGAGTTAAGGTCTATACTGTCTTCTGTAAGTGCAACAGGCAGTGCTGGGGCCAGGGCTACGAAACCTTGATACCATCCAGTACAAGCTCCTTCGTTCGCTCTCTGCGTTCCTGCAATGTGCGCAGTAGTGCCAGTGTCCCCTTCATAACAGAGGTGAGGGGGGGGGGGGGGAAATCAGGCCCGGGAAGTATTAGAATCTTACGAAATTTAGTTTCATATTTAAACTGATTTAATTTTTTTTTAAACAAACAACAACGTCCCTTCTAGCATCACCCGTTCAAATGGAAAAGGATCAGACAAAATGTGCATTAAGGTAAAAGGGGGGGGGGGGGTAGGGAGGGGGGAGGGAACGAAAAACAAAAGGAAATATTAAATAAACATATAACAATAGAGACCAAGCAGCAGAATGAAGGCTACAACAGAGAGAGAATTTAAGCCTATTGTATTTGTGCACTGATGACAAAAAAAAAGAACAATTCAATCGGGGAAAAATAAAAATTACCACTAAGTTTACCATCACCACAACATGGCCGGGATCATAATGCTGCAAAAAAGAAACACCAATTGGTTAAGCAAGAACATTGAGGAACAAAGAGGCAGCAGGCAGAGGGGGACTAGCGCGCCTTTCCTCTCCTCTCTGCTCCACCACGCACAGTCACAGGGGCCGCAGTCCACACCAGCACGCTGACCTCGCCACTCCCCCCTGTCTGACCGCACGCTTCTAACCAGAAAAGGCCCCCAAGCGCAAGCGCCGCCAAGGGCTTCAGTTGCTTCCTTCCGCACTCAAGCCAGGTGCCAACGCGTTATGCCCGGAGTGTTGTTTACTCTAAGGACACCCCCTCCCCCAGCTCGGACCCGACCCCCCCTCCCCATCGCTCAGCGCTGCTGCAGCGCCCACACGCTGGACACACCGCTCCTCCACACGCCCCCACCCTCTGCTGCTGAGCGGCGCACCGTCCCCCACAGAGCCCCACTAACACCGCCCTGCCGACATCTGGCCTAAGGCACACTGAAGACCAGGCCGTGTAGAATGAAAAGCACTCTACTCCAACTCCAGATTTCAGACCCCCGTGTGTTAACATTTTTAAAGCAGTGGGATTGCAAATGGGAGGCACAGAAGCATTTTGTGAATCAGGTGCGTGTGTGTGTGTTGCATCCCAAGTCAACACTTGTATATATCGCACTGACATGGCAAAAGACTGGGAAGAAAAAACGATGGCTGCTTTGTGCCGAGCGTATGCTTTGTTAATACATCACCATTTTCATTAACTGCAAAAGGCATTGCATTGTTTTTGAATTAGGTATTTTAGAAACTGTAAGAATCGAACACCTGTGCTGCAGTTTATTTTTTTACTAGCAATTTTTAAAAGCTGTGGTGTTTAGCGGACTAGTTTGCCCTAGAGATTCATTTAAGAAAGTTTAGGTCATGGTAATGCATTAATTTCCAGGCAGTGAGCCCTGCGATTTCTGCAATGGCCAGGTTAGGTCTCAGGCACCTGTCCCAAACACTGTAACCGTCTCACAACCGCATATAAATGCGCTTTGGGGCAAAGCCAAATGAAAATCATTTATCAGACAGGCAATGATTTTGTTTTCGAACAGCATTCAGTTTAAAATTGAAATCTCCACCCCACAAAGGCAAAGACTGCACATTTCTTTCATTTCAATATAGCAGATGTGAAGTTTCTTTCTTTCAAAAAAAAGAACTGTCTTCAGGAGCCTGTGGAAACGCTGATCAGCCTGAGGGAATGTCGCTGGGCGATCTAAGGCAGCTCAAGCAGCTGGGTGGCGAGAAGGGTGTAGTATAGAGACGAAAGCATGAGGTGAAGTCTCCCCTTAAACCCCTGTACGAGAGCCCACCAGTGGGCTGTAAACACTCAGGGCACTACCCCGCCAACACCAGGACAGAAATCACTCCAAACACACAGCACAGTTACCCAGAACAGAGAGGTAATCGTGGCCATTCAGAAAGGCATGGGGGAAAAAAGGCATCTTGAATCCAATCAGAGTCCTAAAAATACTTGCAAGATGTTCTGGGATTCTGTCTCCACGATTTAAAAGCAATACTAATACCTTAAGGGGATTTTTCTGGAGTGCAAAGTGACATGATGTGATTTTATGTAAACCAAAGTTTAAAAAAAGAAAGATATTAAGAAGGAATTACATGTGGATTTAGGTCTCAGAAACACCCAAAGGAATGTGACAGACTATCATGTTTGAAGTCTGTAAAAGACACGGGGATCCTGTTTAAGGTGCCTAAAAATGATTTTTTCCTAAAGCAGAGAATAAAACACTGAAGAGAATTAAAATGTTATTCCGGAATTGAACAGCCTTTAAGTCCACAAAACAACTGGCAATGCATTTAATGTATTCTACTAATTAGTCTGTAATTTGCCAAAGATCAGAAGCAGGGTGGATAGGCATGACATTTTAATGACCTTTTTCTCCGACTAACAAAGGTCAGCTCTGACCGAGCTACACAGCATGTGGAATGGGAGTTGCAGTCAGTTTTCTCCCTTTTCAGAAGGAGCAGATGACCCAAAATCTGATTCCCTGTTTTCCTTTAGAAATGTCACTTTCACAACATCAAAGGAACAAACGGTACACATTTAAAATCAAAACCACCCTTAAGTGGTCTTCACTTTCACCTTAAAATTCACTTTTACACTGAACAACACTGAATCTTCAATGTTCAACTACCTAGGATATCCCACTGAAATCTCTCCAGAAAAGCTGTTTGACATACTTCTCACAGATGGAAACACTACAACAACAAAACTGCTAATCTGAAACATCACTATGATTTGATTATTCCTGCAAGCCATTTGAAAGAGTAAGCCAACATTTTAATGAGCACTATTCAATTAGCAATCTGCAGTTCCGCCTAAAGCCTGTAGGTGTCGCTGCGAGGCCACGTCTTTAGAAGAAGGTCAATAGACTGAGAATATGAATTGCCATGCACCCCTCTGTTGACCTATACGAGTAACCCACCGCTCTCTCACTGCTGTCTCCCACTTTCAATAAGCTTAAAAAGGTATCTGCCTCTATCTAACCTTGGAGCAGAAGGTAACATGGTTTTAGATTTCCCCTGCATTGAACAACAGGCAGCGAACACAACAAGATTCAAACAGGGCACTTGAGAACACCAGAACAAGATCAACAGAAAGCTCCCCTTTCACAGAGGAAATTAAGAACAGAGCTGACCCACATGAGCATTTAAGCCAGGGCAGAATGCCTAACATACTCAATTCCACACACACAGGAGCAGTAAACATACGTGCACACAGTACATATTTCACTTCCAGATCATTCCTTGAAACACAATTGCCAAAACTAAGCACACGCTGTCCGAATGTAAGAGCATGCATGCGTCTGTGTGTTCCTGAGCCACTGCGGCTCTGCAGAGCTCCTTCTTCAACACAGAGCCAAAGCCAGGTGTTAACATGGAAGGCAATGCTGGGCGAGCAGCATGCACAGTCAGAGCGGACCACCGCAGCCCCGGGTGACAAGGACCAGATCATCTGCACTCCAGGTTACCAGTCAAACCCCGTGAAAAGCAGGCGCGTTCTCGTCTCCTGCCAGCCCGGAGAGGGGAGCCTGGTTCTCTCAGGGACAGCGCAGGGAGAGGGGTAAGGAAGGAGGCAGCCTCTCTGCAGCAAGCACGATCCATGATTGATTGCTTATTTACTCCCTGCTGCAAGCTCCCGCAGCCCGTGGGAGCGCAGCAAGGAGCTCAAACAAAGACGCGTCAAGACAATGCAGTTTTTATTCCGGAGGCTTTTCTCTTTGGGAAGGTACAGCGAGGAAGGCGGAAGCACGGGGGGAATTTAGAAAGAAAAATCAACAGATAATAACGCACTGGTGGCAACGTTCCTTGCCTGGGAGATTCAATATTTTATTGGTGGCTCCCTCTTCAGTGCCGTACTATCCTTGATCAGAGGCGATCACAGCATCCCGCTGAGGGCACAACTGCCACCATCTGAGCAAATCAGATGCAAATTTCTTTCAGGATTCTTCCCTACATGCTTCCGTGACCCAAAATCAAGTGAAAATGTTGCTGTCATAGTGAGCGAGGTATAGGCATTCTCCAGGATAAGTTACAGCAAAGGGTCTGTAACTTCCCTAATATGGCAAACGCAACTGTGCAGTTGAATCACAATTGTCTAATGGCAGTGAGAAGTAACTAAGGAGTACAAAAAGGTCAAATACCCTGCAGGGACCTCATTCCTCACATAGGGGAACGAAATTAAATATTATCCTGCCCCTTCCTTCTCTTCCACTGAAAACGAGAATGATTCATATTTGCTTTTCGGTTCTCAAGACAAATATACAATAGACTTTCCCTGTGGACCTCCTCAGTTATGAGCAGAGGAATGTGGAGAGGATAATGATAAAAGTGTTGGTAACATCCCAGATCTTTCTCGTGACTGAACTGCAGGCTGACATGAATCCAGAAGGGAGTAATACAACTGCTAGCACCACGTAAGACTATGCTCATTTTCTCTCTTCAAACCTTCAGACGAGAGCCATGTAAACGGATGGGCAGGGAGGTGACAGATGTCTTACATTGCACTGAGTGAACTATTTAAAGAGCAGTACAGAGTGATTAGAAAAACAGGACACTGAGTTGACTGTGGTGCCAAATCATACTTTACGCAGCTAAACCTGACAGTTCCATGTGCCACGGTGGAGCCAAACTGGACACAACACTGGCTCTGGTTCAGCGCCTGTAGCTCCAGATCAATCGAAACCCACTGACGGGACTACCCAGGCCCAGCAGGAGAGCAAACTCAAATCCCCAAACGCCTGGCCGAGCCGAGTGGAGAAAAGGCCCTGAACAGGAGCTCAAACGGGTGATTGAATTACTTGCAGAATAAGTTTTCAAGAGAAAAAAAAAAGTGTCTTGTTACCTTCCATTTCAAGGCCATCTCGGGGTGTTTTTAGCATCAAAAGTTACAACTAAGCAAAACTGCAGGCTGTATGTATAGCACGGATGCATTCATACAGCTTTGAGCCTTGAATCCTGCAACCACCTTACACTACACTGTTTCCTCACAAGATGCTCCTTAGTAAACTCTTCCTTTGCCAATCTGAAATGTTTGAAATAGCAGGCACTACATACATTTAAGTAAGGGAGGGAAAGTTCAAACCACGGCAGAAAAATTAAGTTTCCAAAGATGCAATGAGCAAAATGTACTGGGAAACACATGGCGACACACTAGTCCAATCAGATAAATGAATGGACATGTTGGCTCTCCATCAGCCAGCTCATAGAGAGGGTCTGGCCTTGCTGGTAAGCCCCCTGTAACCAGCCAGTTCCTCCAGGCCTTCTGTGCTACCAGCAACGGCAATTATTCCATGTCCATAACTCCAGCCACAACTCTTAACTTTTATGATGCATCAGTAAGGTCTGGGAGAAGAGATCTGCGGCAATCATTCGAAAAAAAACAGCAGAGCCTACCACTGTTCACAGATCCAAGAGCCTAACTCACTCATTCACAGGAAGAACACAGCAAAACAGCATCCAACCATCAAGCTTTCGGGAACCATTCAGTCATTTTGTTCTGCAAGAACACTTCTGCAGTAATGCTTGTCTCACCAAGAATACGTAATGTCACTAGCTCTGACACTGACATCTCTTGCATCAAAAACACCTCTAAGATGAAGCGATCTCATTGTTTCCAAGGTCTGGTTGCTCCTCAGATAGTGCTCTTATGTGCATCAAGCTCTCAGTTGTAAGTACTATTCTGCTGACACTAATGTTAAGAGATCTAGCATTAGTGCTATATTAAGGGACTTACAAAACAGGCTCTTAATGATACCAAATGCAAATACTGTTGTGGCTTCCTTTTGAAAGCACAGTCTTTGAATTTTACAATTAGAACATCATGTGCTTTTCTAATTTAAAAAATCTTTTCCCCTTCTTGAGTGGGCTCAATGGTTTAATATATCTCACAATCAACAGCACTGACTTGCACAGCCTCAAAGAACTGGATTCAAGAGCTTTTGGATAATTTTAATTATTTGATCCACTTTCATTTTTTTTTCCGGTTCATGCTATACGATCATATAAAGCAAGCTGATTTCAAAAGAGGTGGCTGTAAAATTGAGAGCACAAAAATTACAAAAGAAAAATTCCAAATTAAAAAAAAACAAGTCACTTCTTGTAAAGGAAAAGTAAAGGACAGCAGTCCAACATTATAATGTTGACTTCTTTTCTTTTACCTCTAAACCCTGCCTCCAAACAGGCAGAGAACTGAAGCAAATGCCTTTGTGCACCTTTATGCAAATGTGTTTACCAATTTGTTTGTTTTGCAAAATAAAAACTTTTTTTTCTGCCAACTTGCAAACCAGGCAAAATGCCTGCCTCGTTTACAAACATGCCACAGAGCAGCGCTCATTAGCGATGGAGGCAGAAAAGAAAACTAAAAAAAGAATTCAGTTTCTTAAAGCAGACAACACACCGGATTCCCAGTTGATGAAATAACCTTGCTAATGATTTATAATAATTAGACAGCTACACTCCAAATTCCTGCCAACATGAAATGCATGTCTGTTAAACAACGACATGTACAGATTAATTTATCATTTTAATTAAGCATTACTTTGCAGTAAATATGTTGCTTTTTACAGCTCATTCTCTCCTTCATGGTGCAGAGATGGAAACCTACTACTGTTTAATTAAAGAGAAATATGCTATGGGCATTTATATATACTGTATGTTTTAAATTTTTGTGTTGGTATACTTATATAGGTAATCAGTTTTTTTGCAGTACCTCCAGTGCCTTGTCCTCCTTTAACTGACTCTCTTCTACCAAACAGCAAATGGCTGCAGATTCCTTAAGTGTGAAGATGGCCTCTGCACACGTGACAGCCCGTCCTGCCTGTGCTATCAGGGACTGAGGAGGAACTGGCTGAACACTGCATTTGTCATTTGAAACAAAACAGCTCCAAAACCACGTGGCAGCGTTTCATCTGCGGAGGTTTAACAAGTGTAATCTAAGGCAGGTGTTCAGAATGAGTCTGGATTGAGAAAAAAAACAGAGGGAGGTAGGGGTGGTCATGTCACACCCACTTCTCACCCACAAACACACTGCAGTGACTTTTCCACCTGCTGGCCAACGTGTGATGTCGACACTGACTGTAGAAAACAACAACGTCCCTCCCAGCCTCCTGCTCAACTCTCACACACTTAGCAAGCGAAGAGGGAGCCACCTTAAACCACGGCCCCGGCTCACAGTGCTGTGTCAAGAGTCACCAGCTATTTTATCATTTACACTGCAGCTGGGGACAGATCTCTTACAGATCTTGAGACATTTTTGTCTGGATTTCATTCTGCCTCTTACCTAATTATCCAGATTTCAAAAGAAGAGCACCTGATTTTTGGGTCTAAATCTGTTGCTAATTGAAAACGCGCTGTACAAGCTGCACAACACCAGAACATAGTGTTATGCAGGCCTGAAGTTATTTTTCAGTCACCTATAACAGCAAAAAGGCAAAACTCTAGCCAGAAGCAGTCAGTTGATCTATAATCAAAATTAAGGGACAATTACTGAAACAGTGTTTTTAATATAACATCTATAACAGTTATGCAGTCTATAGCCCTATTATAAATTCTCTGCTAGAATTTTGTCTCCTTAAAAAAACTGTTGCATCCACAGCTGAGGTCACTTTTGAGTAATAACTACAATAAGTAATATAATAAGTAAGATGAGGAATAAGCACAAACAACTGATATGGGAATACTGAAATCAAGGATAATTTCCCTTTTTTTTTCTCCTGTTTCTCCAGTTTTTTTAATCACTTTAAAAAGTTTCAGGCAAACCATAGTTTTCTTTACAGATTTTTTTCCAAGATGTATATAATTTAAACTAAGTCTTCCTCAACTCACTTGCAATATGTTTAGTGATGTGTTATAAATGTTACATGATGTTATATGTTATGCTTTACATGTGCAATAGAATGATGCGCAATGTTTTATTTCTCTTCTTTTTTTTTCTTTTGCATTCTATTTAAATGTACAGAAGTGCTGGGTTTCCATATAAAATTTCCCCCAGGGGACAATAAAATCTTATCTTAAACACGGGTGATCGGGTTCTGTAACCAATGTCAACCAGAGCCAGGATTCAGAAGGAGCTCTGGCACAGACATTAAATGAAGTGGATTACTTTCTAATGAGCCACTCACATGCAGGTTACTGACAGGGATCCAGTTTGTCTACGTGGGTTTGCTTCATGAGTGATTCCAGAAGCTACACCCCCTCCCCTGCACACAGCCTGGGGCCTGTGAAGCCAGCTTTAGCTCCAGCTCCTCACTTAGCCTGAGCCGATTCTTTAGACAAGCTGATGATGCTGCAGCACAGCACAGCTGACCGGCCAGATCAGTGTAGCTATTAATAATGAATGACCCTCTCTCCCCTCGAGCCACCTCCAATGGAGAAAAGCATAGGTTCTCCCAACTGTTTCAGAAGACAAGCAGTGAAACCTGAAAGAAGCTGAGTGCACTCTGTACAGCGCTAAAGGCTGACGTCACAGCCATTTGCTGCTGACTTGGCTAGAAGTGTATACAGAACGAAAGCAGCTGCAGTTGGGGGGGGGGGGCTGTGCTATTACTCAAGAAGAGCAGACGGGGGGGGAGGTGGTGTAAGAATCGCTGACTTAGCACTACTGACTCCATAAGTTTGTCGGACTGCACTCTTACAAGACTCTGCAGAATGGATAGGTCTCAAGCTATGCAAACTCCTGCTTCATCCATTTTTAATGTATTTTAAAAGCAAAAGTTATTCTGCTTACAATATTATACAAAGAAATCTTAGTTTTAGGTTTGTTTTGATGAATGTTTATTTTGTAAAACTCTCAACAAGTGTATCCTCCACTTTTACTGCAGACCCATGACTAATATTGAATTTATATGGAATTGAATAATGTAACGCCACAATGGATAATACTATGCCATTTTAATTTAGCGTTGAAACCTTACCTAGATCATCTAGGAATCTATACTGGAAGACTAGGTCACATCCATAGTAGCTCCATACAATTTTTCACAAGGAAGGTCTGTACAGAGTAAAAAGTACAAGAAATGTTTTGAATTTATTTTTCTACATTTTATATATTCAGTGCAGTCCCTCTTTCATTAACATAAAAACACAGATTCCTGCCCAGTTTCTAGAGTGGGATACAGGCCCACATGCCTGGCAGTATATCAGTCAAACACTGGTGTTTCCATGATCACTATTCATCACTGTAAGATCAGATAAGTTTTGTGAAAAAAAGAATAATGATTCAAGCTGTCCGTACTCTGAATGGTATAAAACAGCTCAATCTATTCAATAAAACAAAAGAATTACTGAATAGTGAATATATATATAATTAGCAACATACATGAGAATATAAAGTGGAATACCCCTTTAAAAAGCACTGATGAATTATTTATTTTTAAAATAAACCATTAAGACAAAAAAAGTCTTGAAAATCATCAGAATTTTATATAGCTCAACACAAGTAATGATTAGCAACTTTCAATTAATCAGCAAACAAGAATGGCATTAAAAAGTTCTTATTTGTTAGAACACTGCAATGGTAGTCGTTTTATAATGAATCTTAAATGGACATCAGGTGCTGTATTCATCATCAGGAAAGAGTCATTTTTGCAAAGGCAGCACTGCATTTAAGAAGCTTCATAGCTCTGAGAGATGCTTGCGAGAGGCAGCATGTCCAACTTGATCACAGGCAAAATCCTGAACCCATAAATCATGGAAAAGGATTAACCTTCAAATGTAAAGGCAATGTTTGCAGCTCACAACTGGCTGGGTTATCCAGCACGTATAGAATGCCCCTTGCTTGGCTAGAAGAATCCCACTCATGCACCAACTGCAACTATTGTCCCATCTCATCACTAAACAAGCACTTCAAAACCTTCTGGCTGACTCTCTGGAAACTGTGAAGGGGGAGACCCAGGACTGACAGAAAGCTAGCACAACTTTTATTCTCAGTATTACCTTTGTCCTGGTTTAGGATAATCTTCAGACAACTAGAAGAAAACCATCTTGTACTTGATAGCTCACACCTACGAGCAAATTTGAACCTGGGAAATCCATCACAACCCACAGACAATGATATTCTGATTTGTTTTCCATTTGTTTAAACATTGACTTCAATGTGCATAGATTTTGACCAAAACAGGTTCCAATAAGGCAGCATATTTATATAAATTGCCTTTTCAGTTTTTTTACTGTTTCTGAAAAGAACACTGGCTCAAGCTTAACAAAAAAGCACCTGGATGATCCACAAGACTACTGGAAAAATGTCTTCTGGACAGCTCACAGAGACTGAGCTGAGAGGGAGCCAGAGAGACAAACAAGTGTGATGACACTTTCCAACAACTATCTTCAGTTAATGCCTACAACATACTTGCAACTAAATCCCAGAAGGGACAGGCAGTGCATTAGATAATTGGGGTTAACCAGACTGGCTGAGGGGAGAACATTAAAATTCTGATTAATATTTGATGATGAGATTTAAAAAGCAGGAGAATAAACTGTAACTTTGAAATCCCTTTGCTCATGGTGTTTTTTTTCTCCTAGTCACCAAAACAAAACACTTCATAATACAGATCATAAATTTCTTTAAGACCTCAAATATCTGCTTCATATTTGAATATCATTCAAACCTTTGTGCTCCTTTTCTCTCTCTTGGAAAAACCTTAAAACCCAACTGTTAAGATAAGCCATCCTGTCATCAAAAAGGCACAAACGGCAAACAGCTAGCAGCCTCCCTCTACTCTTTGCAGGACAAGTGAAAGATGCAGATGTGTGGAAACCAGGATCCCCTTAGGCAGGCAGAGGGAGTGAATGTGCTTTGGAAAGACAGCAAGCTCCTCTGCTCCCTTGACGATCACAATTCCCTGGAAAGCTGCTATAACTGAACTCACAGGAGTATGCATGCGGCATGCTGGAATAGGGCCTGCACACAAACAGCCTGAGCAGTCCTGCCTGACCTCCAGCATTTACAAAAACAATCCATTCCTCTATAAATGCCACAGCTTGGCAGCAAACCATAACAATTACTGCAGCTTTTTCTCCACTAATTACAGGCTGATTAATCTCAATCATAAACATTAAGTTTGCTTCAAGAAACATAAGTATCTCTACGCACAAAAATCTTTTTTCTTCAGCACAGAAACAAATAGCAGCTGCTTACATACATCCCTTTGAACCACACTCAAGTGTCCCACAATGCAACTCCCTAGTAAAACCGACTCAGCTGATTTTTCTTCATTCATTTGAACACAAAACAGACTAATAAACAGTAACACGTCTTCTGCAGGAACAACAGCAAGTGGGGGTCCCAAAAACTTTCAAGAAAGTTCTCACCAACCATATTTCTTCTGTCCTCTTTCAGAAAAAACAACAACCGTCAAGATGTCATGGACAGAGTTTAACTGCTTAATCAGACAGTTTCGCAACATATAGGAGGCTGTGCTCGCTCAAAAAAGAGCAGCAAGAGGAAGTCTTGGCAGAAGTGTGACTCTTAATGGCACAAAGTTCAGCTGTGGCCACTTTTACCATTCTTGCAAACTTACAGACCAGTCCAAAATTCAAAAGCCCATAATTTCATGTAAAATATTCCTAGTATTCTAATATTAGAAATCTGAAAGGGATCCACTGTTTTCTGGTATCAACAGGGATGCGCAGTGAAAGGGATATACTGTAGCACTACAATGCTCCCCAGCCATCACATTTTCCATATGGTCACAGCTCACTGAGTCACACACGTGCTCGTTCAATGCTCTCCATTGTCCTCTGACAGTGAGAGAAGTGTTTACGCTAGTGGAGCTACACAATAGATGATGCTATCTCCTGAACGCACTCCAGAAAAGGGAGAAAAAAAAATCTCCAAAAAAATAATCATGACACAAAGTAAAAACAAAAAGGCATTTTTAAAAAAAGATATTAAAGATGAACAGTCCTGCACAACAAACTTCGGGCTTTTTTTTACACTGAACGTTAACACCATAAGAAAAGTTCTAGAAATCCGGTATTAGAATTAGAAGCTCAAATCTAAGGACCTATTCGTCTTACTTGAATAAAAAAATAACGAACCTTTTATAGACATGCCAAAAGTTTAGATCAAGAACTAAGCTCTCTCTAATGTTCACAACATAATCAAGCCAGGATCTCACATATTCTGATTCCAGCAAGAACATGAGAAAGACCTGTTCGTGAGAAGATCTTTCAAGCCTGAACATTCTGCTTTTTTCAAAATGCATGAGGGATGAAGAACAGAAGGAACAATCTCAACCTTTCGAAAGGATTTCTGACCCAGCATTTTTCCTTTTCTGCCTCTCTCCCTCGGGTATTTCCCAGCACACCTGTTGTCTTTCCCCCCTCAAGGCCCCGGAGCAGTCCCCTCGTAGCAATTAATGTGCTCCAGTTTCAAAGGCACAGTTTAGCCTCCTGCCAGGGGCCTAATGAGCATGAAACAGTCAACGCCAAGGCAGCAACACAACATTAGCCCGAGGAGCAGAGAGCTGGCAGCTAATACACTTCCCACCCCTGAAACACCCCTTGCTTAAGCCTGTCCCTAAAAGACTCTTCTTAAAACAACACCATTCTGAAAAAAGCACCTATAGCAAGAGCTTACTCACAATGACAACTTACATAAAAGACATGTAACAAAAGAGAGAGATGGAAAGAGACCACAAAAAGGCGGACTTATTTAAAAAAGGAATCAAGAACAGAGATGAAGAGGGAAGTTCAGAGAGGACTGGAGGAGAAGAAAGTACTTCCTTACCCTGCATGGACTTCCCCAGCCCCTGTCCCAGCTTCCAGCCATGCTTCTGGAGTAACCGGTGCCCGATATTATCCTGATGGACAGAACAGAGAAGAAAAACCAAAAATATTCCAATAATAAGAACAGCTTTCCCTGCAGGCACAGAACATACCGCAGGATGAGGAGTGGGCACACAAGGGCTACTATGGACAATATCATATCAAAATATCGTGTGTCATATCAGATCAGATCATGTAGTAAGCATGCAGAGAGAATGCTGACAGTGCTACTGAAAGGGGGAGGGGGGTGAACGTGTTTCCTTTGACAAAAAAGGTTTTCCCTTAAGAAGAAAGACTGCTTCTAAAACTAACAGTCCTAAAAACTCTTCTCCCATTTCCTATGTGGGACAAAGCGACCCATTCACTACAAGGATTTTTCTTATCCAACAGACGACAGGCATAGCCCCCAATACTGGGTTTCACACATTGTGAGAGGCAGCTTCAGTGCACAATGTGGAAGGGAAGTAATGTGATTGCAAACTGAAGGAACAAAATGTATAAAAAGAAAAGCAAATAACACTGCTAGTGATTTTATTAATACATATATATGAATATATACATATAGAAATGTATACATATATAAACATATATAAAGGAGAAATGTAGAAAAATTGCATATACAAAAATAGGTATAAAATTCCAAGCTTCCAGTGAAACCATACCCATGACATACAAAGCACCATGTTGCAGCCATCACAAGAGAAAAGGGCACTGGATTATTTGTGCAAATTTCAGTGTGCTTGCATTAGTGACTGATTGAGGAAATGTGCGCGACATCAGTTGCCTTCCACTTCATCTAAGCAAAACTGTGAAATGTAAAAACCACCCCACCACTAATAATCAGAGCAAAACGAGATGAGGTTAAAAAAAATCAAATTAACAAAAAAAATGTATTCCAGGCTCAGTTCCTAAGTTGGACTGCAGTACATTTTCAAAAGAAATATTTTTTGAATTATAAAAATAAATAATAAAACGAAAAAAAAAGATCACATGCAACCTTTTGTTAATTAACAAAAAGAAACAATGACGTTAGTAAAAACACTGTACAGGATGTTAAATATATAGGGGAAACAAAAAGGTCTAACAGAATCTGGAGAAAGAGATGAGCACAAGCACAGATAGGTGATCTTCACGTGTCGTCTAACGGAAAGAGCTAAGGGGGGGTTAGGATGGAACAGGCAGAGCAATGGAGTTAAGACGGCAAGTTCTATTAGTGCACATGAGGAGAAACCAGCGCACAGCGAGCGGAATGTCTCACCGCGTTGTTGCTCACCCTCCATTCACACTCCGATACAGCAGGGTGACTGATGGGAACCCCAGAACAGCAACCTGCTTGGCTCTTGGTATACTTACCCTGTGCTGCTCCCTGCGGGCCTGTGCTCTTCATACCAGCCCTTCACTGCTCTGCCTTTGTATGACATGACACTCCCGCCAGTCTCCATTTCTTTAATGCACTTTTAAATTGGGTCAGCTTTCCTGATGCCTGAACCTTGCAGCTCCACGTACACCCTCTCAGTCTTCTAATTACTCAACTCGGCCTTCAATTACATTTAATGACTTTGGTCGTGCCCTGTTAACGGTGGATTCAGCATCTGGACCAACCCCATGTTTTTAGCACTTACAACCTGACAGACAACATGGCTGAATTGAAAATCAGCTGCCATCTGCACAACTCCTGAAAGGACTAATAAAACGTGCATCCCCTGTACTAAAGCAAACCAAACGGCACTGCTTTATGCCCCACTAGTAACTGTTTCAGAGGCAATGTGCAATTCTAAAAAGCATTTCCTTCCAAGAAAACAGAGGGGGACCTGCTCCTCCCTGCCTTTTGGAGTGGGGATTGTCATCCCAGGTTTCCATGTCACCTCTTACACCACCTTCACCAACTGGTGAATCAGGTATTTTGTTCTAGTGCAGTGAGGAAAGGCTGACAGGGGGAAAAAAAAAAGATGGATGCAAATTAGTAGGAGTCTCAGCAGCCCAGCATGGACGCACACAAGCACATTCAAGTCTCTGCTGGGAGCAGTGGGGCTTCAGGTGGAGCATGTTCGCTTCTGTAATTCATCAAACACAGAAGCAGCTGACTGAGCGAGCTTACGAACTATGGACGTCTACAGTAATACCTTAAGAATGGAAGGAAACATCAGACAAGAGGCTGGGATCATACAAAGGCAGAGCAGGACACTCTAAGCAGTATTTGGAGATCGTCTATAAATACCAATGGACGTCTCTGACCACGCTTGTTTGGGAGAGTAACTTTTTTTGAGAAAGGGAGTGGCGTGCCTTGTTTTTGTCCGTCGTCCCCACCAACCTCCCACTCTGCGAACTCAAGAGCAGGTCTCTGTTCTGGGTATTGTTTTAGATCTCAAATTTAAGGAAACAATAATTGTGATAAAGAAATAGCACAAAATGATGGGACGCTGATGTGACAACTTTAGATCATGAATTATTTAAAGTTTGTTTTGAAGAGGTGGACTCAGATCATTCTCAACTTTACACTTTCCTGCCTTAGGCAAGTCATTGTTCCAAGTTCAATAGAAAACAATTACAATTCTTCAGGCACACTCATGTTTCTATTTTAGGAAAAACGATCATGGGAGTGGGTCTTGGCAGCAAATTCAAGCTCAACAAAACATTCAGACAGCGATCTTCAACCCATTCACAAATGAAGACAAAAGTCAAAACATTTACTGCTATTATTCAAAATAAGACAGCTGACTGCCATACGGCAGTCAAAACAATCTTTAAATACTTCATGAATTAAATTTAAGTGACGAAAACTCAGAGACAAATTTATACAAGACTCCTTGACAGTTTAAAGGAAGGACAATCATGGTTTGTAAGTTGTGACGAGGGATTGAAACGCTTTAGTATCCACTGCCATAGTTTTCTGACATCTGGCTGCTGAAAAAACACAGTGACTACTGAGGAAGACCAGTTAAAAAAACTGTCACCAAAGATCTGGAGGACTGCAAGCCAATATAAAGGAGCATGAGACCTGAAGACTAAAAAGTCTCACTGAATCAAATTTTTGGAGACAGAAATAACAGTCAACAAATATAAGGCTCTTCAGTGTAGAATTAGTTTTCTTGCACATCAGACTTTTTCTTTGCAGAGAATATATTTTGCAGCTACACGCTTTTTTGCTCACACCAAATGCAAAAGTGTAGTTCAAGAACTTAGTACAAAGTATTGTTCTGATTCTAGAGCTTTTACTGTCCGCAGTTCGGGATTTTGCCCGTTTTTGGAATGTACACGGGCATTAGGCACCATTGCCCCATAACTTCATAGGACGCTCAATTGAATCAAAAGATTCAAACTGTTAATCGATGTGAGTGCTATGAAGTGCAATCTCTCCAAAATCTATGTTGGTGGTGTTAAAAGTGTGAACATGACAAATTATGCTACACAATGGCCTGTTTGAGCTACAAGAGCAGTGCCGGATATCAGTCATATCTAGAACAAAGAGCTTATTCTGTGAGTTTTCAATTACATGAACAGAGTGTTTATATCCACTGTACCTGAAAGAAGATGCCTACTTTCTTAATTTCAGAAATGTCAGAAAATGCCATTATAAAACCTGAATATTAAGTATGGACAGTCTGGCAAATATGTAATCTCAGCTCAGGCCAGTTCAGATACCAAGACAACGACAGGTGAGGTGCTTTTCAAGACTAGGAAATGTGCTGAGCTAAAGCACTGTCTTTTCTTCACAGCAGCTGTTCAGAGAATACTAACAAAGCAGCAGCGCTGTTCGTCTCTTAACAAAGCTCTGCATTGGCTGGAAGATAGCAGCTGCTTTTCTGCAAGGTTAAATGCAGTCAGACTGCAGCCTCAGTGAAACCCGGGAGGCAACACATCCAATTACTGCATTGCGTGCATCTCATGAAGACTGAGGAAATCTGCCTACATTCTCCTAAGAAAAATATGTTTTTTATACTTTTAAGCTGCCCACTGAAAACCAAGTGTTTTACAAGTACTGGTTAATGACATGGCTCAATTCATCAATCTGTCACATTTGTTCTTGGACAAAAACATGCACCTCTGAATGAGGTCAAGATGGTTTATGGATAGCCTGAAATATTGGTTTAATATTAAAAATGTTATTCATAGGCTGTGTTCCTCATAACAATAACTTTATCAGTCACCTGTGACATCAATTTATTTTGTGAATAATGCATCTGTGCAAGCAAATCACCGTTGCTTTACAGTAAATGTTCGGCTGTCCTCACGATTATCATCATTCATTATTTAGTTGCATGCTTCTTAAGTGCTGAGGCAGATCTACAGTCAAGTGGAACTCCATCTGAATTTAATGACTAAGATGCTTTTGGTGCAAAACCATCTGTATCAGTTAAGTCTAAAGCGCTTCATGAAATACTTTGTTAATGTCAATTAAGAATAATTTAAGGGGTTTGCGAGGAAGAATGAATAAGTATGCTTTGATGGGCAGCGATGGAAAAGGCACCAATTTCTCAAATGAGCATGCCCTGCGCAGCGTTAAGCCAATCTCCAGACCGGAGATTTGTTCTGGGAGCAAACAATTCCATTATCCTGAGGCTGGAGCCCAACAGTAAAAGGTGCATGAAAGACACTCAGGGGGTCTTACAATCGTATGATAACGTGAAAAAGAAATGCAAAGACCAAATCCGATTGTGAACGAAATCACTGGCCAAGAGTGACGAGATGTATACGTTTTGAGAAATTATTTTCAATACATCCTTCTTATTTCAATAAATACATTTCAATAAATTTTCAAGGTCTGTTTTTCTTTTGTATTTAGGTCTTTTCTATTTGTTAAACCCAAACAGTACAGAGCCAGGACCACTACAATCTTTATGCAGATCGAGATACACAAATTTGCCAAGACATTCAGTCATACTCAGGTGCCCCTAATCCTTAGTACTTTACAGTGTTAAACACATTTTTCTGCTTTTAAATCACGTATATTACATCTATCACCCTTTATTTTAAGCAAACGGACACTTAACGTAGTGAAAAGGATGGAGGAACAATTTCGAAATACAGAGTGGACACAGAGAGCGTTTCAATCCTGCGTCTACAGCAGGAAGCCTGCAGCACTTTCCTCTGCATCACAGAGACAAACGTCGGCTTCAGTTAGATTCCCAGGAAGTGGGGGAAGGTAAACCGTGCATTGCTGTCTTTGTTTATCCCAGAGCTATCAGGTTGGCATTAACTGCAGTCAGGAAGCCCATGGCAGCCTGCAAAGCAGGACGATAATCAGGGAAAAGTGGGAAGGCCTCCTGAGTTTGATTGGATTGGAGGTGAGACAGGAGGGTGAGACACTGCGCAGGCTGTGCTGAAAAAATGAATGCACTAAAATAAACAGACAGATGAAGCAATACGCCGATTCCAATAGCAGTGCAAGTGGAGTGAAAGCATTTCCATACGAACCTGGCTTTAAAAACTGGGCTGTCAAAAGAACAGTTAAATGTAACACAATGTAAGAAACTGTCCAATCACTAATGCGTTCATTTCAATTAATTTTGTTTTTCACTTTCTTGCTTGAAGAAAAAAAAAATCTAAGAACAGAACAAGAGTGTGAAAAAGCAACATGTTTATAAATTAATTACCTAACCAACTGATTTTTTTTATAAAACAGGTATTAAAATCAAACTAAGAAACCAACAAGTTAAGACTGATGGTAAAAAGTCAAGGGCAGTGTGCTGCGACTGACACAGTGGAAGGAAAGTTACAACATTACAGAGGTTCAACTAAAGAAATAAAGAGTAAAGAAAGAGAGAGATATCCAGGAACAGCTTGGCTTCATCTGGGCCTCTACAGGGGGGTGACCGCGCTGGCTTCCTTATTTGAACCTAGGACAATTCCAATGGCTTTTAAAAACCCTTTCATATAAATCCTTGGAATGGTACCTTAGAGACTGCTTTTTCTAATAACCCTACTTCAGCGTGCAAGTCCATTTCAGAGGGGAAAAATAAGATCAATGCTCCAACAGCAGAGTGAAACAGCTGCAGTTCGCTGGGCTGACGGGTCTGCACTACATCTGGATCAACTGCAGTATTTTGCGGGGACGACTGTGTTGGCCGCCATCAGCTTCCAGTCCTGACGGTGCAATGCTGCAGATGTTGAGGAAGCGATCTCAGCAAGTATGCCCGGGTGAGAGAAGACCTGGCCCCTACCCAGCTCTCCTCGGGCCTAGGCCACGGAATTGCCGTGCGGAGGGTTAATTCAACGCGTGATGAGCTGCAGAACTGTCACGGAGAGGGGGAAGCTGCGACCGTGAGTCTGCTTTGAAGGAGGCAGATCCCACACAGACAGGTGCAGTAACAGGCTAGATTTAGTGCCTGAGGGATGGGAAGGTATTAACTTACAGACCACCCGAACGCTCGCTGACAATGTCACACCTTACAGAGCCAGATCTATTTGCGATTACATTTTACCTTTCATTTTGGCACTGCTCACGCAGATGAGGTGCAGCACTGACCTGGGGTGAACGGTCCCCTTCTGGATATGGTTCTGCTTCAGTGTGGGAATTTGTCACCGGATGAAGGTCTAAGTGAAATTCTGGGCCAATTGAGAAAAATAAAACTAATCCAGCTCTACTGACAAGGTACTATAACTGTGTGCTACACTGCTGGTCTCTCACGTGGGTCTTGCACTACTGTGATAGATGAAGTAGATGCCCCTTACATTTAAAATGTTTTGGGATCCTATGAGACTATCTACCTAAATGTAGATATAATGAAAGGCTTATTATGTGAAATCAGAGTTACCATACAGTTAAGGGCTCTGGATCTGTAACTGGAAGGTTATGGGATCAAATCCCTGGTGTTCCAAGCAGGTGTGCTTGTTCGCGTGGTTATAACGGCCTGAATGAAATATCGCCACCTGCACAAGAGAGCTACAGGTGAAATCTGCCATTAAGCAAAGGGGTTACACATAAAGCTTACTAAACAGGTATCACCGGAAAAAAAATCCACAATAAACTTATTTCTAACTGGCAGCTGAACCAAACCTGGAAATCCTGATTTAGTCACTAAGGAGTATTCTAGAGCATTTTAAGGAAACCTGAGGAAATTGACTCCTTTGATTTCCCCATCTAGCTCTAAAACAAAACTAAAACCCTTAAAGTGCAAGATGAGGCAAATCGTGGACTGACAGTTCACTGGGAAGCGTGATCCTTTACAACTTTCCATCCTCTCAGGCACCAACATCATCAACCCAGCACTACTGGGGGGCTGGTTTACTGGGGAAGACTGCAAGGAATGGAATACCGCCACCCTCAGACACGTTCTCCACTCCCCACTCCTGAGACTGAACCCCCCCCCCACAGTAACAAGGATTAAAACACAGGGAGCTTCAGGCAGAAGCATGTTTCTGCATTATCTTTTGCATTGCCCCCAATCTAATGAAAACAAATTATTATCCCCATGTTCGCCAGAACGGATCTAAGCCCCGTGGTCATTAAGATTAAACCCAACTCCGCACCCACTGTCCCTCTTTCACGGGACACATTTCCTTCTCATTTAAAACGAAGAGTCGTTTCATCATTGTGCTGATCCAAAAGGAAAGGCTGCAAGCCACCTGAAAGACTTGAGTCTCTGAATTCTAAGGTGCTAAACCAGTTAAAAAGAGAATGATACCATATGCAACAGGGCTTTTATGCCATTTACATTAACAAGTAGAGGGGAGGCAGTATGTCATTCCTTTGCAGATTGTTTCTGGTTCTAAGGTACCAGCCCCAATGTCCCCAGCTGTGTGGTTCCCTCTGTGTGGTTCTGCTTCCTGGGGCGTTGGCGTGGCGACGGGATAATGCCAGGCGTCCTGAGGGCCTGACGCCGCCTGCTGGATATCTCTCTCGGGGTGTGAGGAACTGAATGCTACCCAGTTACGCATGCAAGGCAAAACGTTAGGAAACAGGTCCCCAGAAAAGTAACACAGACCTCTAGCTGCCTACAGATCACACACAATGAGTGGCAGGGAGAGACGCTGACGGGAATCGGTGCTGCATACAGTTCCTTCACACAAAACACACTGGACTACACTACTGGCAGCTGTCACTTTGGGAACACCTGTTCTGTCACTATACAGAACAGACCCCCCCCCATCTTAAAAGGTATGCTAGCCAGCACTGCCCCTCCCTCGAATGCGTTTCACAAAGTCTTTTTGGAAACCAGGCAGGAGGCCAAGGCCCTTTTCCCATCTCAGGGCTCCGAACACAACCTCCTTAATCCGCCTGTGTGCCAGTAACTTAAAAATCTGCCTTAAATGTTTAAAGAACTGACAGCCTGCCTTAGCAACGGCTGCCCAGTCTGCCGGTATAATAAACACCATGTACTGCAAGATGGAGCTCAAAAGGGGAATCTCTTCATGTCTTTTATGTCTGAAATGTCATCACTGCCATAGATAACGACAGCCTTCAACAATGTACCTAGTAAAGAGACGAGAGCACTGAAATCAAGTTCCATAATTCATCTTAAACCTCATCTTTTCAATTATGTTTCCTTTATCTATTAGAGAGGCATCTGGGAGTAAATGGGAGTGTGAATGTATTCCAATCTGTGTTGGATTTCTCATCAAGAACAGCTCTCAATAATAAAATGTGCTCCCATATGAATCAGGTTTTATGCAAAGTGCACACAGTTAACATATATCTTGCGGTACCTTTATCTTCCAGAAACCGAGAGTTCAGAACGGACTTGTTCAGAACTGTCTCTCACAACTGAAAACTCTCATTCGTTAAATGAGAGGTAAGTAAAACACAGGAAAGCCTAACACATCCACATTTACACATGGGAAGAAGCCTCTCTATCCTTCTAGCCCATTTGGTAGTTAGCAGCTAACTGATCCAGGATCAGGTTTTTGCCATTGTAGTACTCTGTCCACCTGCAGGGCTGCCAGGCACGCCTGCCTGGCCAAGACAGCGGTCAGGCGTGGGGAAGACGTGCTGCTGACCCAGCTGCTCAGCTGAACAATGACAGGGAGCCCTGGGAGCCCGTCTTTGTTTCTCTCCTCTCAGACAGAAGTTCTGTCTGCGTAAAGGTCAATGCACCTTGGCAAAACAGCACCCCCACCCCCTTGAGCTATTTCACGTGCCAAGGCTTCTTCTCTCTCGGGGGCCAGTGCTGTGCACACGTCTCCTTCTGCATTGGAAATGGGGACGGGGGGGGGGGGGGGGGGGAGCAGTGACAGCAGCCAGTGTCTTTCGAAGGAGCAAAAACCCTGCGTTTCCTCCCTGCTCTGAAGCTGTATGCTGCAGCTAACCCTTCAGCACCTCTCCACAGATAATACCGCAGAAGCAGACACCGTTTTTTTTTTACCTGGGATCCTGACCACTTTCTCCCTCTCTCTCACTCCTCTGCCGGCCATAAAATGTGGATTACGAGTTATTTTAAGCCGTCGCCGTTCTGGGCGGTGCAGCTGTGCACTGACGCGTGAGGAATCGCATCTTCCCTCTCTGTCTCCCGCTCTCTCCAGCGAGCAAATGCACTTACCTGCAAAAACGCTGACGACTCAAATAAAGCGGTTGGGGAACACTGAACTCCAACTTGAGTGACCGGAGCCCAGACGGCTGCCGACATTCACTTGCTTTTACTGTTTCTATATCCACAGAGCTGAGTGACACAAGGACGAGGGATTTCGAACCCCTTTGGTCTGGGGGAGGGAAAAGGAGTGGCCGAAGCCCCAGCAGCATGGGAACTGGGATCGGACACAAGCTCCCCTCTCCGCCTGCCTCAAGCCAGCACCGGCTCCGACTGATTCTGGCAGAAGAAACATCAGCCGCCCATTACGAGGTGTTGCGACATGTTTCCCATGACATTGTGGGAATGTTTCGCAATGTTGCGCTGGCAGCTCGGCTCCAGGCTCTCGCCCCCAGAGGAGGGAGCGAGTGCTGTGCTATGGGTATCGGATGAATAGGCGCTACTCCCTGTGGCAGCATTTCTGCGTCACACTGGCAGGCTCTTTCATCCCCGTTCCATATATCGCACCTGTCACCCCCTGGATCCGTGAATACGGCTCTGTGCTCCCAGGCTGCAGGGCAGGGGGGGTTACTGGGCGCTGGTTTGACGAGAGGATTGACTGGGCAAGTCAAACAAGTGGGGAGGAAAAACAAGACTTAACCAACTGACAGCATCAAGAAAAAAATTGCCTTTTGATTTGATTTCCCAGATGGTGGTTCAAGGGTGTGCATTTGGATGAAGAATTTCATACATCTTCCCTCATTTTCCTTCCCCCCCCCCCCACCATGGTCGGGATATTGCCTGGGAAGTTGGAGCAGCGCAGAATGGAGAGGGTTTGAATTCGTCAGGAGCGATCATTCGGCTGGGGCATTATTCCGCGTTTTCTAAAAACTACTGTCTGGAGCAAAGGCTCAGAAACTTCGGAACGCTGCACCAAAATTGGACAGTCTGATGGAGAAATAAGCACCCAAAATTGACACTCACAGCCAGAAATATCAACACCCTCCATCTCTAAGAATGTTATTCTCAAATGTATTAAGCATAATAAATATTGCTCTTTGACTCTACCTTCTTTATGTTATCTGAATTTTCATTCATCCTAGTAATGATGCATCCTGCAACAAAACTGCAGAAATCACTACTTACAGATGAGCATGCAATAAACCTAGTGCAGTTTATCAATATTTATTGTCCTTAATAAACTAATATCGCTGAATAAGATGGAGGTTTGCCAATACTTTATGACAATGACTGTAGAATCCTATCATTTCTGAGCAGCACCAAGCAGGGCCCTGAGCCAGCACAGGGAATCCAGGGGCACACAGAACAACAATTCACTTCAGCTGAAATGCAACTACAGGGGAGTGTTTTTTTCCCCTTTGGCAGCCAGGCAGGTTCGAGCTAACTGTACCTCTTTGCGTGAAGACCCCCCCCCCCCCATCTCTGTTTTAACAACTGTCAGTCTTCCCCACCACCGTAGCCTGCTAAAGTCAGCATGGTGTCGGAGAGACGCTTGCTGCGATATTATCTACATGCCTCGTCAGCAAAAATGCAGTTCCAGTTGCACAAGCACCATGCCAGCACAGAATGACAGAGGGTACTGTACACCGAATCACTGTGTAGAGAGGGAAAGACGGAAAGAAGAGGGAAGAGGAAGTGAGAGAAGCGGTACCCTAGGAGATAGGAATAGGAAAGCAGAGCGTGCAATACAAACCGGGTCATAGCTGCTTAGCTAATTGGGGCCAATTTGCTGCAGGAGAGAAATGTCGAACACCCCAAGTTGTGTACAATACTGGAAATTTCTGGACGCACTCTTCCACTCAACACACACAAACACTGACTACACACACACGCACACACAAAAACAAATAGGCACAATATAACAAGCCAGCACTCTCTGCTCTCCTTCAATCTCTCTCTCAATGGAGTGGATACTGTACTGGGGTTCTCCTTCGCAATTATTGTCTGGGCACCCTGCAGCATCAGCTGAGAGCCTGCACTGCCCTGGAAACCCATTTTACAATTCTCAGTTTATTTTCTTGGGTTAGCTTTAGTGTTTCTATCTATACTGGAGGATCATGGAACTGGAAATATTAGTTTTCTATAGTGATGACAGGTGAAAGCATTAAAATATGAATCATTATTGAAGAGGAAAAAAGGCTTTTGCCCTTCAAGTGAAGATGTCATGCTTGCACCATGTTTTGAATTTGATTTTTTTTCCCCACTGAACTTTTTCCGGCAGGTCTTGTGATAAGAGTGCCGGAGTGACTATTTATCTGTGGCTGTGCACGGCAGGCTACCCGGTGCTAGCTGGCCTGGACCGAGGGGGTGGTGGTAGAGCTCACTATAGCCCTCCTCCTCGTGCTTTTTACAAGGAAGGCTAATGGAGTTTAACCTACTTAAAGAAACAGCTCTAAAGGCTCACAGCAGCTCAAGGACATTTGAAAGATAGCAGGCATTTCGAATTCCCAGAGTCATTCTGGAGACAAAAAATTCCTTTTTGAAGCACCAGTAAAGTGATGTCACAATATTTCTTTTTTTAAATCGACAATAAACTGTTACACACCAATGCTTGTCACAATGTCAAATGATGAGATGCTTCAGTACTTCACTGTGATACCTACTAGATATATGAGAATCTACAGAAGTAACAAGCACAACAGCACTTACTGGCATCCTTACTGCACCAGACTGTTCCCATATACAGTGCTGTTTAACAACGCTGGCCAGTATCCAAGTTACATTAGTATGACACACTCATGAGAAAGCAAATAAAAATACGAGCTGGGTTAGTGTGTGACCAAATATCTCAGATTTAATAAATGCATAACAGCACTCAATAATGTTGTGATTAAACATTTTTTCTAAATAATCTGCACGAATAACTACAGCATGTGACAATGTGATGTCAACTTACATATTGCTATGTACTTACAGTATCACAAATCCTGTAATTAATTCTTTCATGGTACTAGCTGTGGGTTGATTTTAATTCAATGCACCTGCAACTAGTGTGACACTAGCCACACATCTTTTTAACAAATGTATTTGAGCTGCTTTGTTCTGTCTCTAATTATACCAAAAACTATCATATCATTGCGAAACCACAGCTAAAATGAATGGAGGCCTGATTTATAATGATGCAATGTCTATTTAAAAATCAAGCTTTTATAACTACAGTAGTTACATGCTAGTACTATACCCCAGTTTGAACTATAAATGAATCTATACCGAAGTACACTGTTTACTTTAACTAGTCTATTTTTTTAATCAACTTATCCAAGTTAACTTTGATGGCTGTCAAAGCAGTCTTTATCCGATTCGATTTTAGTCGAATAGGAGAAAAAAATTCCCCGTGCAATATAAATATTAATAGTTTTCTAGCCATTAAGGACAGGGTGTCTAGTCTCCCAATTCTAAAGCCAGTCTCAGAAACTCATCACACGTTTCACAAGCACAGCCCTAACAGATATAACATCTAATATCTTAATACCCGAGAATCTGTCCCCAGCTGTTCAGCAGCAAGACGATAAACCAAACCAGTGGCAAGAAAGCACACCAGTGTGCAATTAGCACGCACACGCTGGCAGAGCAGCAGCGCGGACCCCTTTAAAGGCCACTCTCTGCCGGAGTCTTTGCTCCCATGCAGCTGTAAAGACTGGCTCATTACATACAGGCTAGGGAGGCTGGCTCAGAGCAGTGACGCAATGCCTTCTGCAGTCCACGCAAGGGCGACACACTGCACAGACCCTTCTGCAGGCCCACCTGCGTGACAGCCACCTCCTTCAGCTCCATAGGAAAACGCTAAAAGCCGATTATTTTTCCACTTCAATGTGTGAAAGTAGTTTTGCACATGGCGTCCTTGAAACGACCAAGGAGAACTCCGGACTGTAAGGAATGCTTTCTCATTCAATGCGCCACTATGGTCTGCATTTCCAATTTTGGGCAAGGGGTTCGACCTTATGAGTCATACCATGAGACAGTACATTATCCACTCCACTCAACACACAATCCGCACATGCAAATGTAACTGTATTTCTACCAAAAAAAATAGGGAAAAAAAAAGGATCACGTAAAAGTAACATTAAAAAAACCAAAATCTAGCATTCTTACAAAAACAAAAAAAAAAACAATTAGAAACTGACAGTTTTACAATTGATTACAAAGAAAACAAGAGGATTTACAGTATTCTAATGGGATATGAAAGTACATCAAGTAAAGCCTGCTCATTTGAGAATGATGGGGTGGAGAAATCTATCATACAGGGGGTGGGGGGTTGGGGGTGGGGGATTGGGCTCCTATCCCTGGCTGGGCTCTCATCCATTCGCACACACTGCCGCAGCCAGCCTGCTCCCAGAGGCCAGTGACAGGCGGAGCCTTACCGATTCAATGGGCTTGTCCAGGGACGCCTGCTCCAGCTCCAGCTGCCCCTCCTCATACTGATCGAAGTGATTTCCCTGCAAGGCAAACACAGCAGCGGTCAGTGCCAGGAGACAAAAAGAGAACAAACGCTGAATAATTCTAACCCTGTAGGGCTTATAACTACCATATAACACGGCCTTGAAACACAGGCAGCAGATTTCCAAAGCCAGCTATAAATACGCAGTTACATCCATAAACGAGGTAATTATGTATGTGCAGAGACTTCTGTAAACTATGCGAGAACCACTTCATATAAAATTAGCAAGGATGTAAGAACTGCAAAATTCCTTCTGTTGTGTACATAATAAAAACCACCATGCTTTGAGGTTCTGGTCGCGTCAACAAACAAGTCTGAAATTTGATCTCCAGCGCAGTCTCCAGCAGATATTCTTTCGCCGTGACATGGCAAGACACAGATCTGCGTGGCTGTGCCCCGACAGAGGGCAGCAGTGATGGGCGAGTGTCCTAACTGGAGGCACTCCTGAAGGGTTAAAGGGGTAACACAGAATGACAGACAAAATTAAACCGATGCATGAAGCTTCTCTTAATCCAACACGTACACGAAGGCCTTACACCCGTACCACTTCTGATCTTTCGTGAAGAGCAAAGAAAAGCTGTGTTAGAATGGTTAAACCACAAGCTGGTGGACAAAATAGCAACCCTCAATCCGATAAACGGATTGTTTCTCTAGCAGATAGTGCGCAGCTGGCTGGCTTGAAGAGCCACAAAAGACAGACTTCCTTCACTCTCCCTGACTGGGAAAAATCCACATCTCTCAAGCCGCAACAGTGTGAGGAAACTAGACAAACTAGCCAAACACTGAGTTGCACGGCTTGTATGACACAGGTCCATATCCCCTGCAGGCTGTTCCTGCTGCTTACAGAGGCCCAGCTACATTCAAGGTAGGGGGTCCTAATACTCTGGCCAGTGAGGGTAAGCTCTGCCTTATGGTGAGGAATCCATAAGGAAAGAGCAGGGTGCTCAGAGCAGCATGAAGATGAAACACTCCAGCCTTGACTAATGAACCATATTGCTGGTCTGTGGTTAATTGGCAGAGGTCCAACTCCAGCGATACCTTGTCCCCGCACAAAAGGATTACAATTTCATTACTGCACTTCAGAAAACTAAATATCAAGCTTCATTTTCTCATTAGAATTGCGTTGTCTGGCTGGTGGCAGGAAGCCATGACGGCCTTTCCTGTTTATAGCAGCGAAACTCCATGGGAGTATGGACAGAAACCAGACCACGCTTCACTTCTGCCTTTCCATTACCCTTCATTGGTAAAGACCAGAGGACTTCTTTTACTGGCTTGAGGACTGCAGTTGGGACAAGGTGTGGGAAGTAAAGCAAGAGGAGGCAGCAGCATGGAAGAGTGGTTAGCGCCCTGGATTCCAGACCAACTGACTTATCTGACTTCGTAAAGGATTTAAAAAGGAAGGGTTTCTCTACACTTCCATGACGTCACCTAACGTCTGCTGAGAGTCCTCATAAAACATGTACACAGCATTGAAGACAGGGCCCTGGCGGAGCTCTTGCTGAAACTATAGTTTACAGTAAGACTGGATAGCTCATAGTTCAAGAGGGTCCTGATCCTAGTCCAATCCATACCATATTTAGGCTCTAAGCTATGATTCAGGCTGGCATTACTGAGTTAGAGATCAACAAACCAGGTCATTTTACAAGCAAAGCAAAAGAATAAAAAAGCCAAATGCTTTACTCAAAGGAATGCAGTGAAAGTGCAGCAAGATAACTCCATATTCTATACTAATTATCTTCTATTCAGCAGCTACTACTTAGGGTAGGGAAGTTCCTGCAGGCTTATCAGTGATAACTGTGCAGGGAGTTTCTGAGGCTACTCCTATATTATGAAATGGGGATGTTTTAAGTATATAAAGGGGAAGAGTTTTTAGTACAGACTTTAAAACTTAATTAACTTGATGCAACTTGACAGGAGGATAATTATGATAAATGTTAAGAGACTAGTTTGAAAGGAGGAGTTAAACTTCATTTCTAAATGTGTTCTTTGCAAGAGGGAAGATCAGTTCTCGGGCACTTCAGCGTTTTTCGCAGGTGCTCTCTTTAACGGCAGTGAGCTGGCTATCTGTGGGCTTCCCCCACTGCAGTGTTGCTCTGCAGGAGGTATGCAGGGACAGGCTGAGCAGCAGCGATATGCAGCCTGAAAGTACATAAGCTGTGTGCAAAGAATGACAATCGGGCGGCATCCAACCTTGACCTGCTGCTACATCTAACAAAAACAACCTAAAATCTAACGAAGCCCAATTGCTCCAGCTTCTACATCATTTGGTCTCTACTGAAAACCATCAAGCTATTTATTACCGTCCTTCCTAAACAGAACAGAAGAAAGGTTAAAAACGAGAGAGGGCCATTAAGCCTATCTAATCCATTAAGAAGGAGCTGAATTATTTTTATAAAAGAACAGCATCTTTGCTTTCATCACCTCAGACATCACACAGACCTGCGGATGCTTGCCTGTGTGTATGTGGAATAACAAAAAGTAGTGCTCAGACAGCTTCATGTATGCTGTGTATGATTAACACACCTACTCAGGCCCCTCATTCAATAATTCAAGCAGCACTCATTAAAAACATCAGCTATTCCACTAGCAAGGGGCAGTTCTGAAAGATTGTAAGAATAACAGAGCTAAGGAAGCACACAGACCTCTGCCAAAAATTCAACTTCTGAGTGCTGATGTGGTTCCAGACCAGCAGCCCAGTCTCATCGTTAACGGCTGCATTCATTCAGCTACTGAACTCACCCAGATCTGTGTCACACTCCCAGCTAATCAAACTACACCCTTACACCACTGTTCCTTCAGTTCCAGTCTAGTAGATCAGCTTGATTGATACCTCCAGCTATGGGGCCTCTTGCTATAAGTAGCAATAGATAACAAGTATTCAGCCACGGAAATCGATTTCAGCTTTCATTCAGTTATTATAACCAATATGTGCAGAGTTCATGGTGAACACCAGAGGAAGAGCTATAGAAAATATGAGCTGCAGAATAAGAGAAAAACATGCACAGGCCCTTATGTTGAAATTAGGGCTGCAGAACCCTTGAACTCCGGTCAGTTTGTGAGAAAGGAAACACTCAATGAGGAACATAAAAAAAAAACATTTATTGCACGGACACAACAAAATACTAATCACATTAACAATCAAAGCCCTCTATCATAATATGACCACCACAAAACCCCACTCACTTACTCTGCTACAGATTCTCATCCGCTTTTAAAATAAACAACCCCTTAAGCCAAAACGCCAAAGTTACACAGCTTGTGGCCCAAGAATCTGGACATTCCTGATCTCATGGCAAGATACACTGTTTCTATGCGGTACGCTTGTTCTGCCCTTGACTAAGATGATTTGGCTATAACATTTTACAGGCGAGCCCTGGGCTGAAACAAGGCAAGAAAGGTTACACCCCTGGAAGCAAGTGAAAAAAAATATTTAAAGAATTTGTTGCTGTTAACATAACACAAACGTTTGAATAGCTATTCTTTAACATCACTGAAAAGCACAGCTGACCTCAGCAGCAGGGTTTAATTAAAAAAATCCTCCCCTTTCACTAGAATTATTTGCTGAATTGCTCATGGCCTACTGAGACCTGCTTCACAGAGCAAATAAGTGCAAAGTTGTAGATCTGGCAAGTAACTGGGGTCTCACATTTTCTTTCATCAAACATGTTTAATGCCTCCTGAACAGCTCGGGGAATATTACATATACCCAGATCTAGAGAAACCAGGCAAAATATCACTTCTCAGATCAGCGCCGACAGAGAGGATAAACTTCATTAGTCAATTTCTTGGTCCAACTAAAAAGTGTTTTCAATGCTGCCCGTGTACGAACAAGTCACTGAAAGTACTCAGCTGCTCAGGAGTGCGATGGCTGCTTGCAGCTTTTCCGCTTCGTTATTCGAAAAAGGAGGCGCTGTCGTGTGCTCGTTCTGCCTCGCGCCTCCTGTAAAGGTGTTCTCCGGGGATTTAGCCAAGGAAAGTGAAAAGCATGACCAGGTGGCCAGGCTGGTGGAAACGGCTGTTTTCGGGAGCTCGGAGAAGAGGGACGTGCCTGCACGCCCCGTATTGAATGCGTGAGGGAGGGGGCATTTTCCCCCCCATGTTAATTCCACCCTGTCCATTGCTTTTTTAAAAGCTTTCATGGAGGGCGACACCAAAAACACTGGCAGGAAAGCTACCCCCCTGCTAGCGCTGATCAAGCTCACAGAGGGAGATCGGAGCTCCCAGCGGCAGCACCTCCTCCGCCACGGCGCGCACTGCGGCACCAGGGCACATGGCACACTGCCTGCGGAACAACCTGGAGCTGCCTGAGCCCCAGCAGCACTGCTGGGTCTGTGGAGGCCGGAAGCCAGCCGTGGCGCTGGCAGCTATGCAGGACTCCAGGAGAGGTCTGGCAAAAGAATCAGGATTACAGCAGCAAGACATCGTGCTGCAACCTGCTGCCCCCCCCCCTTCCTGCACCAGCTCCCAGCTCTTCGCTGCCCAAGACTTGAGAAGCTGAACCCTTCTTCCTCAATCTTAAATGCAAGGATAGGCAGCCTTTCCGGACAGGATCGTTGAACAGAGACAAAGGCGCCATGCCACAATTCCTATCGCATTGCTCCTTCTCTCCGTTTTTAACCCTTGCCCCCTCCAAGTCACAACAACCACACACTCCCTTCGATTCCTGCTGGACGAAACTCTGCCTCCCTTTCCAAGCCGTGACCACTAACCCTCCCGGCCTGGGTCTCACCACAGCACCGCGCTGCCTCTCCCAGGAACCACAACCTCAGAGCTGACTCCCAGACTGCAGCGTCTGCCATGCCTGCACTGTGATGGCCACAGAATGTCATATTGCGCTATTTAATCACAAGCGCAAAGCCATCCAGGCACTGGTTCATAAACTAAACAAATCAAGTCAGGGCTGCCTGACTTCATGTCGGCTCACATTATTTATACTTTGGTCATGTTTTCCATTGCAAGCCAGAGTTATCAGCCTACGATGCATCATGCTGCTCTACTTTAATGCGGATGAGTTTACTAGAGAAAACAATTCACTGTCCTCCAGAAGGAGCTAATCAATCACCTGCTGGATTTATTTTCAGATGGAGATAATAAAAAAAAAGAGAAGAGGGGCCTGCAGCCCGTACTGAAAAGGTGCTGAAACAGACAGAGGGCACACTGTAAATATATTAACACCCCACCTCATGTGCATCTTTACAGTGTGTTCTTTGAAGCAACCATCAGAACCACAGTGCAAGCAGAACAGAGCTTACCAACATTTTTTACTGTCAAGTCTAAGCTTTTAGTCAGGAGGATTATTACAAGAGGAAAGTACCCACACCCCCAAATAAAACACAGAACAATGGTGTTGTGCACTTGAACTTGAGGGTTTTTTTTACAGATTCATGTATAAACATATTTATGCATGACCACAAGGAAACTAGTGAAGGACTACAAGCTCAGCACACAGCGCTGGCTGGTAAAAGCCAGAGTCTGACTAGAACAAGGCTGAATTCCGAGCTTGCTCCAATGACAACTGCAGATGAACCCGGATACGAACTGCAGACAACAAAGAAGCTGCAGAGAGCCAACCACACATTGCCTTTTCTGGAGAAGACGAACAGCCCTGCACAGATGGGCTGACCAGAGTTTTTCCAAAGCAGGCAGATCCTATGCTTTGATCCGTTTTGCTCCGGACACGCACACGCCAATTATGCAAGAAAGCCCATCTGACAAAAACGTCAGCGGGTTTCAAAGGCGTAACCTGCGTAACAAAGGCCTTTTGGAAAAGGATATTTTGCATCTTCTAAGTGACGTGCGCACAACAGGTGGACTCTGAATCCAACTACAATCTGTGCACATGGTTAAGAATAACTGGAGCTACTGTGCTGCACATTCCTCTGAGGAATGAACATGATTGTGGGTGGGAAAAGAAAGCCAGGAGTGTGGAATTCTGGATTCCAGGCTGGCGCAAGCCGGACTGGGCATCCGATACACAGAGCAACAGCACGTTCCGGCACTGGAGTGGGACACGTTTCAAAGGAGAGAAAGACAGCCGCACAAAATCCAAGAAACAAAGCCAAACAGGCAGGTAAGAAGAGCTTGTTCTGGAGAGGTAGGCAGACGCGTTAAGGCAGAATCCAGGGAATTACTGCACACGTACAGGACAACCATTTGGCCGTTTTGATCAAGGGATGGTTTTTGGCGATTATGCAGCATTATGCCTTCTCCATTTTTTATTTTTAATTACTCCCTCTTCCTCTTCAATACACCATGCGCTGTGATAGCCTCAAATCAGCCGTGAGAGCAAGTAAATACCTGGAGACAGGGGCAACACAGGCTGATTAAGTCAGATACTGGTTCAAGTGAAGCCGTTAAGAGCCCAGAAGACATGGTGGCCCTCCGAAGACCAGCAGTGAATGTCTGAGCTGTAGGTCAACACGATGTCACAAACCACTTCACCCAACCACAAAGTGAGCTCCAACCACAGACAGAACATACTGCACAGGCCGACATAAAAGGGAACAAGCTAACTTCGTGGAGCCGAGGCTAGACGTGGGACCAGGAAAAGGGCATTCTTTTCCGTTCATGAAAAACGACTCCATGCTGAATCATCGTTATACACGTCCAGGCTCCATCAAAATTCTTTTGATAAAATCTGAGGGGTGCAGTCAACTGACAACATTTCAAAACAGAACTACAGAAATCTGGCGCCGCACGCAGGAATCACAATGTGGCAGACACACGGCCAACACCGTTTAAATCACGACAGGACAGACGCCAAGAAAGCATCTCTCTCCGGCACCACTGCGCGAGAGACCGTCAAAGTCTCATTCGAGTGGGAAGTTGAACTGAGCCTGTCTTGTTGTTAAAAGTGTTAATAAATAAACAAAAGGAAGATAAAGTATATAAATAAGCACAATTTCCAACCAGTACAGCTTAAAAGCTAAAGCTGAGCACCAGATCCAGAAACCACATATTTCCCAGCTTGCGCTGTCAGTATCAGTCTGTCCCCTCCTCTCTACAATCCTTCTTCTTGCAGTCTGTTCACCATCTGTTGGACGTGTATTAGTTCCTTCTTCCTCTTGACTTGTGCGCTGCCCTTTCTCCTTCTTTCCCCTGACAGGGAACCAGATACCCCACACACACAGGGACTGGATCATTTCTAACAACCAGACACCTGAGACCCTTCAGGACCGAATCATCACACGGGTCAGATTCTACCTGCGTGACTTTCAGGGCTGTCGCTTGACTATCAGAATGAGAGTCATTGACCACTGTGATGCAGAAAAGCACATCCAGCAGTAAGTTTGGCTTTTCAATACTCGTTTAAGAAACCATACACGAGAGAGCTGCATGCAGTCCAAAAACTACATCTGTAGGAAGACAAAACTCCCTCACACATTCCAAATGAAAATATTATATTCACGTTTAAAACAACTTTTCCAACTATATATATTTCAGCAGTATAGTAGTCTACAGAAATGCCAAATATAGAAGTCCTAACTTCTCCCTTTGAGAATCAATCTTTGTGAACAAATACAAAACTGACATAGCAATGAAAGGCTGTGAAAGCCTCTGTGATCACTGCAATTCATTTCGCCACAGAACCTCTGTAGTTTGGTGAAAATAATCACTCATTTGCTGCCATTTTAAAGCAAAGAACGGGCTTCTGGATGTAATGCTATATCCATGCACTGATGCAAAACTGTGGACTACTGGCATGTTAGTTCTCCCTAAACTTACATCCTATACTTGTCTTATTTCATTTATACTTCTAGTTTCCAGAAAGCAGAATATTGGCAGCATATACTTCTGGAACTGTGCGGTGTGATCTCAAGCTCCTTTGTCGTTTAGGGCATGCTCCTCCGACAGCCAGAACACGCATGTAGCAGTGAGGTGGGCTCTGAAGGGCCCTAGATACACACGGAAAGCAACCTGCACAGAGCACTGCGGGGACGTTAAGGACCCTGCCTTATACCGTAAATAGAAAACTGACTTTAAAAAAATAGTTCTGCAAACATATTTGCATGAATTTATGTCAAATAAGATTAATTAACATCTCAAAATTGTATTTCTGAAAATCCCAAAGATTAACCTTCTGGGCCTTATATTGCAATGTTCACTGTTTTAGAGCTTAATATTGTGATTTTTTTTTTTACCATCTTTTAGTTCATTGCATTAAGTGATACTATCGTATTAATGGGTTTCCTCTACAGCCCCGTTACTATTTTACAGTGGGGATAGTGGTATCAAGTGGACCCATGATACAACCAACCAAGCACCACCAGAAGTCAAGGGGACCTTGAGCCTGCTCAACAACTGTGAAGCGACTTGAACTCGAAGCGCTCTCAGAAAGAGATGCCTCATTTCCCCAGCCTGTGCTCACTCTCCTCCAGTACGGCAATGCCCTGCTGACAACACGACAGACGACTTGTATCATCTTTTGAGGACTGTGTGCCTAGGCCCTCATACCTGCCCATGCTGGGTTGATAGAAGTCTGGATGATAGAAAAATAAAAGCAATTAGCAATATGAAATTAAAAACAAAAAAAATAGGCAACCCGACTAAGATGAGATGCGGTGAGCACTCCTTTTTTTCTGCACCATCTATATCGGCAATATTTATACATGACAATGACACAATCCATAAGGAGATTTTCACACCCAACTAGAATGTGATATTGAGGAGTGATAATGTGAGGAAGCAGTGTTAACATCGGAAGGCTATAAGTGCTCTTCCCAAGACACCCAGGAAGACCTGCTCATGCAAAGCAAGAGCCGACTATGGAAGCACGCAAGGCAATGTCATTCTGCTCTTCTGATGCAGCTACACAGAAATTAGGAGCCGCATACAGACTACAGATAATGTCTGTGGTCTATATGTTGTTTTCAGGTGTCCTGATAGTGATTCTATATATCAGCTTCATAAGCTTAATTTAAATACATCAGTCAGGTGCTCAAGAGGTAGAAATCTTATCTTGACCATTAATGAAAATTAGCTCAGGCTTAACAGCGGTCAGAAGGATCCTAACTGTTGGGAGCTGACTCGGTAAATATAAATTTGGTAGCCGAAACCGAGCCCACTCAAACAAGAACGCCTGTGGTGCAAACCTTCCTTGCCAGGACACTTAAGTCATCGGCCTACACACACAATCACCAAGTCCCAGACACCCTGTCAAACCACCACCTCTGAAATAAATTACTGAAAAATTTATTAAGGAAGAAAATACAATATATTTAGATCCACAAAAGACAAAGGCAGTTCACATTAAGCAAACAATGCCAATCAGATGCTACCGAGAGCATTAACCTGCCCTGGAGTGTTGATGTGTATTTAAGCAGCTAAAGGAAATTTAGAGAAGAAAGTAAAAGCGAACTGGCTACTCAGGATGCCCCATTTACACAACGCCATCTTGTACCGTGTGTAGAAGCAGAAGTCTGCCCACCACTGTACTGAAAAGGAGATGTGCTCGCAATAACCTCTGGCTCCAGTTGTGACACAGAGTCTCACTACAGGCTGCTGACTCTCAGAGGTGCAGTCAGGAGGAACTGATTCAGACCTCTGACATTTGCAGTGAGGGCACGGCTACTGCTTTGCACTTAATATTAGCATGGTTCTGTGTTTCTGAGACATGTTTAGGTTTTTCTTTCTGATTTTTTTTTAAGAACTATTCGGGAACTTCAGAAAAATCAGTTGAGCCCACTTAAGGGGCATACAAAGTACAAAACCTTCGAGGTTTAATTCAAACAAGATTTGATTTTGATTCTAGATAGTTAAAATTCTAAATATCCATTATAAGTACGTTATAATTACTACATACTGAATGGAAATAATTATTTTCCATACCATTTAGGTTTCAAATTAACAACAAAGAGAAATATCCTTAAAAATAATTGGTTTGGTCCCATCCCGTCCATATTTTTAAGGCTAGATAAACAATACATATGTGTACAGAATTAAAATAATTAATATTCTATCTTTATAAGCAACACTAACAGATCTCAATTCACCAGCCATGATACACTTAACACAGTGGAGTGTAACAACGGGTCTCATGACAAAAAAGGGGAACTTAAGGTTAAGAAAAAAAAACGCTGCACATCCTTGTCTGCGAAACCAGAAGTCAGTATTTAGAGACAAATGTACCTCCAGCAGCTTAGCAGTATTTTCACACTGTAACTGACAATCCAGATATCTGGCTCTGAACAGCATCACTTCGCAGGCAGAATACAAGCCTTTCAGTGCACCCCTTCTCTCCTGTCTCTGCAGCAGCTACTGCCAGTCCTCTGACGACGTTATTTGCCAGGGAAAATGCCGATGAGCACATCCAGAGTGCGCGTGCACTGCCGCTGAGAATGTCATAACGACTCCATAAAATCTGAGCGCCTGCATCCATCTGAATCCAGCTGGGATCAAGTGTGAACAGGATCCCAAACTGCCTCAAAATCAAGTACTCATTAAAGCAGAGGAGAACTGAAAGAAACTAATGCACAATCAGTCTTCTTGTGGGTCTATTTCTGCAAGGATTCTACAGCCTTTATATCAAAACCTATGAAATTATAAATGACCTCTTACTTAGGTAGGTTAAAAATTGCGATGATAAACACCCCAAGTAACAATTTAGATTTCAAGAAATTCCAGACGGCGTTAATGATCCTCCATACAGGACCTGTCCTTTAAACGGATAAACGTTTAAAACTGACAATGCATCAAATTCCGGGAAAGTGTATATTATAGGAGTACAATGTAGTCCACAAACATTAGAATAATTTGAATAACATGACTTTAATCTGCTTAAAGACCAACAGAAATGAAAATGATTAATGCTGGCCTTCAACGGTTTCAAATGAGGCAGAAATTAAATGTGTTTAAACGAAAAACAACTCTGGTTTGTCTGCACTTCAACTGTTTAATACATGTCTGTCTTCTGTACCTATACTAGGAGCTCTCAACAGGCTGCCAATCACGTATGCCCACACAGGAGGAGATCAGATAGTGTGGAACATTTCCATACACGGAACTGTCAATTCTACAAGGGCTGAACTGCCAAACACCTGGTCACTGTTTTTTACACCAGTAAAAAAAAAAATATAAAAATATTTTATCAGACGAAATCAGTGTAGGATTTTAGTACCAAACGACAAGAGTCAGTCACCCACAAGGACAAGGGCTGAGAAACTTTGACCTACAGAACAGCTCTATTAAATTTTCACTTCTGGTTTTCAGCAAGTTGAGACACTAAGCTGATGTCCACTTCAAACCTTATAGAGTGCCGTACTGAAGCTTTGGAATAAGCTTTTGGAATTTGACGAGTCTACTAAGACAATGACTGAGCAGCCAAATGTATTAGTGAAAGGTTTTCTCCCCCCCATTTACTGTATTAATTCACTTCACAGGATTGTTTTCCTCACCACTTCATAGCCCTAGATTGTTATGTCCCTTTGGAGCAAACAAATGAAGATCCTTAAGATTTATTCCACTGCAAGATTCGCTCAGCTCTTTATTCATTTCAGCAGTTGACGGTGAATTCAACTCTTCGGTGTCTCAGGCCTGCGATGAAACCGAGCGAGGGTCCTGTACTGTATTATCCTTGCTCCAGGCCACACTGGTCACCGGAAAGAAGTCCCAGGGGTCATCGCCATCTGGACGAGAGCGCCTACTCTAAGGAGAAGACAGATGGAACCCATCTGTCACGCCTGCACCACGGTGCAGACTGGGAAATCCCAAGGAAAGACCTTACTCCGCTGGGCTGACAGCTGAGACGACAAACGCACACTGAGGCGACATCAAATGCCCAGGACTGGTCAGAAAAGGAGGAGCTCACGCCAACCCTAACTTCGCAAAACTGCGTCATCATCCAATAAGTTTCAACAGCTTGATGCAAAGAACTGTGGCTCAAGACCATTTTTACTAGCGGCGTGGGGGTGATAAACTAGCAGGTTATAACCAGGTACTGCACAACCACTGCAGGCACAACAGCAACTCCCAGCATCCCACAGCTAGAAGCTCTCCTTATCCCACACTGCTGGCCTGCGGTACACCCCAGCTCCCACACCTCCTCGTCAAACCTCTCCCTGAACTGCCAGACCAGATCCCATTCCCACGGCCTCTTCTTCGGGGAAGAAGCGGCACAACTAATTTAAGCTTAGCAAGCTCCCTAAATTAACACAGCCCAGCAGTGCATCATAACCATCTGATCAGACTTATCATATGCCCCCAAAAAAGAATAACCACTCCAAACTCGACTGCCACCCCTATCAAGAGAGACACACTTCCTCAAGCAGTACATAATCCACCCTCATCGAGCTTTTCTATTACCAGTACAGCAAGATGCTACCAAATATATATAAAATATTTAGCTTGAAAATGCTTCCAGCTTAGAAGTTATTTTGCTGACAAGGAATGGATCTCCTGGGAGTCGACTATGACTAAGACTAAAGCAACAACAGAGAGTGAGGACATCTCTCAGCATTCCTGCAACTTGTATATCTGGTTCTACAGCGCAGAGATCACTACACAAGCCCTCACAGAGGAGGAGGAGGAGGAGGAGGAGGCAGCCAGGAAGGCGTGAGGCTTTTGAATAGGCATCATTGTTTTCAACTTGCCTTTAACTCCAGCTGGTTATCGCCGTGACGACAAGAGTGAAATCAACACCAAAATGTTGCTTTCGCGGGACATAGTTTATTCAGGGGGAAAAAAAAAAAGAGCTCAAGTAGTTTGGATCTCACGAAGTCACATTTTTAAAGAGGGTGGCACTAGAACTCAAAATCCGTCGGAGTATTAACTGGTTAAATGCAGAGCAACATCCGCAGTTTAGAAGGCATGTTAAGCTCTGCTCCGGCGGCGTGGGAAGATGAGATGTGCAATTCGCCATCGCCATTCAGTTCAGGCGGCCATGGCAGCGCGGTAGTGCCCTCCCCGCCGTACCCCGGCCATGCACACACTGCCCCGCACCTCCGAGTAACACCGCACCCCACAACTGCAAGGGCACCGCGCTTCAGAGCACGGCCTGCGGGGAGCAAAACACGGGTCTTCAGCGCCTACAAGCCCTCCTCCCAGCACAGCCCCGAGACCTAGCGCCTTTTTTGTTTACCACCCTGCTAATGCACACAGCGCCGCCTTTGCATTACACCACTTCCCACGGCCCCCAAGGGCGCCCCAAGTAGCTCGATTCATGCTGCATATCCGCGCCCTAACGCGCTTCAGAAACGCTACAGCTTTCCCTTCGCCCGACGAGAACTTCTCCCGCCGCCCGGAACCGGCCGTTTATCCTTTTACCTGGAAATCACGATCCTCGTTGAAACGAGAGAACCTGTCAGCCATTTTCCTGCTGCAGCTCCCGTCGTCTCGTTTTCTGCCCGACCTGGCCCTGCGGCTTCGGAAACGCCTACCGCCGGTGACGAGCGCCGACGAGCACCAATCGCTGCGCCCCTCTGCCCCCCTGATTGACGCGCCCTTTGACCAATCCAAGCAGTGCATCTTTTTTTTTTATTCTGTCGTAGGAGCCTTGCCGAAACCCCAAACATTGACAAGATTGTGTCCAATTGATGGAAGCAATTCTCCTGATGAACAGAACCTTTAACCAATAAAAGCTGGCGAAGAGATGCCCTTTTTTTTCCTCTCGAACTACAGATTGAATGTGTTATGTGTGAGAATTGAGTTACTGTGCCAGGGAAGAAAGCGTGCTTGTGTCCTTAGCTGAATAGCGCACTGTGTACTACCAAACCTATCGACAAGGCGTACGGCTGTTACCTTGTAGTATGAGTTTATCAAGCCTAATCTGAATTTATTTATTGCATAGTGGATTTCAACTGCAGTACGGACAACTGCAGAGAGATCATTCTTAAAAATGGCAATGGTATATTCATGGTTGTAACAGTTTCCTTACTACGCTTGCATTTTTAAAAGTACTCAAATTTTACAGAACGCTTTAGTTTTATTGAAAAAATATACGTGAAAGAAAAATAAAACGTTTTCTTCAGGCTCAGGTCGAATGTAGATTATTTCGTCTTCCCTATCGTTTATGGTCTTTAACCACGCATGAAATTACGGATGACTAATAATAATAATTTAGACGAGTGTCTCGCAAGAGACAAAAAAGCTTTGATACACACAGCATTTTCCTATACTTTTTATTTTTCCAACCTGTCTATTTAAGTGACTCATCTCTTTGAGACAGAAATGTTGCTTTCTGTTAACAATAAGGCGTAATTATATATTACCACCGGCTTTCTTTTACATAATGTATTGCTGTGGAATTAACTTTCCTTTTATCTTCATTTAAAGCAGTCCTATCCGTATTATTATATACACTACTGTGGAAAAGTCTTGGACACAATCAGGTGTCACAATCACAATCAGGTGTATGAAGGTGATGTGCATCAGCAATTTACTCAAAACCTCCACTGGTATTTGGTACAATGATAAAAATTGAGTTATTAACACAGCTTAGCTTGAGTGAGAGAAAAAAACAAGCTTGTCATGTAGTCATTGGTCATCCACATGAATGAAAAACACTTCAAAACATTTGTATCATCATACTCAAACTAGACCAACCATGAGCAGCATATAAGAACATTAAAAAAGACCACAAACAAGAAGTGGACCATCTAATCCACATGGATGGTAGGAGCAAATCCGTAGATATCATTCAGCCATTTCTTGAAAAAACTAAATGGTATCGGCTTCAACAAAATGGCTAAGTAGCTTATTGCTGACAGCCAGACAGTGTAAAACGTGCCGTCTGTTCCCAGTTGTAAATGTACCTTCTAGCAATTTACACTTGTGTGCTGGGGTTCGTGTCTCGGTGTTGATTCTGAAGAGTTTACAATGCCAACGTCTCTGAGGAATTTGAATTCTTGATTTATATATAAAATATGTGAAGTGTTTACCCATTTACGTTTACCAATTAAATGAAATCTGGCCCACGGCCGGGTGTGGCTTGTTATTCACATAATGTGTTCCTCTCTACACATCAAAGGCAACGTTTCGCTCTACGGCACAGAGATCTGATAGGACTTAAAGCCAAGTGGCTACAATTCCGAAGGCAGAGAATAACCGGTGTTGTGCTTCAGCGGAAAGAAAGGAAAACCGAGTGATAAGAGCTGAACAAAGGAAAGTGTCTACGTCTGCCGCACAGCTGAGTCTGTCAGACCGTTCCTAAGTGGGCTTCCTGTTCCCCTCGTCCAACACCGAGTCGGCAGTGAACCAGGACCAGTATGGACCCAGAAACAACAGGGCTGTACCCCTTGTTCCCTGTAGAACAGTGCCCACTACAAAACATCAGCTCACAAACAGCTTTCGTTCTGCTCTTTTACTTGCGTGCTATGTATTGTGCATCACTGAAGCCACTTGTTCTTGAGCTGCATTTATACTGCACTTCACTGACGTACTATTCTGTCCACCGTGCTGGATAGTAACTGTTATAAGGAATGGTGCTTTTTTTAAACCAAAACCGTTAGTAACTGAGGAGCCATGGTGAGAGTAATGTCGTGCAATGCTCATTTACTATCGCAAAGGTTTTATTTTGAGGTGTCACCATGAGCAGAGACGGGCAATCTCCCCTGAAAAGAGAGAAAAATAACGAACAATTAGGAAAGTCAGCCTTGCAATCAGATCGTAAGTCGAGGTGCGCCCCCTGCTGACCATTCTGTGAACGGCCTTCACGGAAGAACACCACGGACTACTACGCGATCGTTATGCCGAACCGCAGGCGGGATTGGTCTGGTCAGGACACTTATCGCATGTTCATTCCAAGCATGTCCCAACATTCCCAGCTGAGCCACTCCTGTTCACTGTTACTAGGTGATGACGATAGGTATTGATGTGGCAAGCAGACATTAAAAAACCTCCTTGGCCTTCTAATGTGAACCCCTTACTATTACTTTATAGACTAGCATACCCCCTTACAGGCAACTTACAAAACCGAACAGCTAGCCAGGTCTTTTACCAGAAAGACAGTACAAAGTTTTTTAGTCACTACTCTACCACCCTCATTTGTTCTTGTGAATATCAACCAAATACAACAACAACAGCAGCAACAACAACAACAATAATAATAATAATTGCTTGCACTTATACATCAATTTAATCAATTTCCCTTCAGTATCAATAAAGTCTTATCTATCTATCTACATGAGGGGGCAGGGCAGTGGCACTGTGGCTCAGGATCTGTGCCTGTGGCTGGAAGGTTGCTGGTTTGTATCCCACGGCTGGCAGAGAAATCCTACTCCGTTGGGCCCCTGAGCAAGGCCCTTCACCCCAACTGCTCCAGGGGCGCCGTATAAATGGCTGACCCTGTGCTCTGACCCCAAGCTTCTCTCTCCCTGTCTGTCCGTGTCTCATGGAGAGCAAGCTGGGGTATGCGAAAAGGCAAATTCCTAATGCAAGAAATTGTACATGGCCAATAAAGTGTTCTTATCTCATATAGCGCTTTTCTGGACACTCCACTCAAAGCGCTTTACAGGTAATGGGGATCCCCTCCACCACCACCAATGTGCAGCCCCACCTGGATGATGCAACTGTAGCCATAGTGGACCAGAACACTCCCCACACACCAGCTACCAGTGAGGTGGAGAAAAGAGAGATGAAGCCAGTTCATAGATGGGGATTATTAGGAGGCCATGATTGGTAAAGGCCAGGGGGAAATTTGGGAATCTGGAATTTTTAATTAACACAGGGAGTCAGGACCAGGGTTTTACGTCTCATTCCAAAGGATGGCGCCTTTTTTTAGAGATAGAAGATTGAATCTTCTTCTGATACAAGATTGAAGAATTCCATCATCTTATTCTGCACTGCTCTTTTGAACAGAAGCTTTGTCTTGCAGAACTGTTTACACTGGTGCAATACACTGGCTTGGGGTTATACTACAGCCTGTTGAAATAAGAAATGACGCAAAATACCAAGTACGGGGCACAGAGTGTAGCCAATATTACTGAGGAGATTCAATTGCATTGTCCCGAAGAGCAGGACAATGAAAATTATTAAAGCCGCAAAAGAACAAATAAACATGTTCTTGATAAAAACGTTCATTTTAACCTAAAGTTCCCTCTTAATTCAGCAGCTTTTCAGTACTCTCTAGCCGATCTGCTGCGCAGTGGGGCTGCAGGTGCAGACTGCTGCTAGTTACCAGGGCGTGAGCTGCACATAAGAGCTCTGCGCCCCTCTGGGATGACGAGCGCTACAGGAATATAATCCCTCCAGCAGAGGGCAGTCTAACCCCGAATTGGGAAGACGCTGAACTATTCTCCCTTTCCTTCCCATACCTTGTGTATCTCAAAATGTGTTTTGTCCAGAATATTCAGGTACATCATTAAGAGCTGATTAAATTTAAAATTGAGGGTGACATGTACGCACACAAAATTAAACTTCTCCGCGGGCAAATTGTTAAACAATGAATTTGGGCCATTGATTCCAGCGAGGGTGCAGGACAATGTGTGCGTGAGGGGGTATATCAGCTACTTCAGTTTCGGGAACCACGACGAAAGCTTTCCAGCACATTGGAGGTGTCTTAGTAATACATTAACACTTGGAACCTCTCTACAGAAATTTCCAGAGTCTCTTCTGAAAACCCACAGGGCATGTCTGTAGAAACCGTCAAGTTATTTTTGTAAGGATGAAGTAATCTGTCTGTACTTGAGAGGTGTCCAGGGAGAATTTACTACGGCTTTTACTAGCTGCCCAGATATTAACCTCATAGGTTGCAGAGATTTCTACTTTAGCTGAAGCACAAGAATGGTTGCAACCAAGAGCCCATCCAGATTGATTGGTAGGTTGTAGCTAATTGATCCAAGGATCTCCTCCAGTCATTGTTTGATGGAAACAAGGGTCAACGTGACTGGGTAGCTTGTTCCCAACTCCCACAACCCTGTGCGTAAAGCAGTGGGCCCTGTTCTTAGTTTTAAATTAAACTTCCATGTCCTTTACACTTGTGCCTGCTGGGTCATTTGTCACAGTGAATTCCGAAGAAGTCCGGTGGGTTGATTTTTTTTTCAATGCCTTTGGAGGATTTCAAATCTGTTTTAGGTCCCCTTGCAGTCTCCCCTGTTCAAGACTAAAAGGATTCAGTTCCCTCACGTCAGTGTAGGTCAATGTAGTTCAAGACATTGCGGAGCAGGCATTACTTAAATCAGTCCTGCCACTGAAATAATTTCTGTGGTGCCCAGGCGATCAGTACAGGGTTCGATTCTAGCCAGGAGTGCGTTCTAAGTGGAGTTTGTTCTCTTGGTTTCATCGCACGGTCCAAAAGAAAGTCTGGAGAGGCTGATTGGTGTCTCTTTATTTTGTCCTTTGTGTCTATGTGTGGGCCTTACAATACAGTTATGCTGAAATGATTTATACCAGTAGTCCTGCAGAATGAGTTCTGTGGAACGTCTGAGGGTGTCATTCGAACAGAAACTCTCTCTTAGCTTCACCTTAGGATTTGTGAGAGATTTTAAAAGTAGGTGTCTATAGGCTCAAACCTATACAGCCGACGATATTTTGGTGTAATATACAGTATTTCAGTTATTTTCTAATATGACATCATGAGGCAGAGGATTTACACATTGGCCTTTTGCTGCTTCAGAAAGGAAATGCTGCCCAGATGCACGATTTTCACTACTGTACGTTTTACGCGAGGTATAAGAAAGAAAACCCAGTTTCACTGACCAGCTATTTCTCGTTGTAGAGAGAAAATATCAAGTTAACATTCAACAGCCTGAGCCACAAACCCAGCTAGAAAATGACCTCCTGTTTAAAAAAAACATGAGAAATACTTTCGTTTTCTATCTATCACATCCTCTTGTTAATGATGTAATGTGTATCGTTGAGACAAGACATTTTGTTGTCAGCGCTGTGCCCCTAGCCGAACCGGGAGAACTCCCGAGCCGTGCAAGCAACGCTTCCAGACAAAATACAGCGAAGATCTCGGGTGAGTTCGTGTCCATTTTTACTCGGTTCGGTATTTCAAAGGGTTGCAAGATAAAGCAAACTAATGTTTAGGACCAAAAAAATATTTATTTTATACATAAAATGGCGGAGATGGCTGGAAAAGGGGAAGTAGGTACGGTACAGCAACATGAGACGTTTTTCTTCTTCTGAATCTCTCCGGATTTTAAAAACCATCACGGACGTTTTCTGTTCCGAATATGGCGTGGTTTGGGAAAGTTTACCTTCTTGTACTTCGCGGAGTTTGGACAGGATACAAAGAAAGGGCATTTCAACGTGATTAGCCGTATTTTGTAACTATATATGACGGAGATCTTTAACTGCTTCCCTTTCTGTCGGTAAACGGACAGAATACGACACCCGCTTTGTAAAACTCGTGCTTCTCAGAGCACATCGTCATTGTTTTAATAAATAAGATGGTTTGCTTTTCATAAATTTATGTTTATGCAGTGCCCTCTAAAACAGTTAGAAATACTATCTGACGTAGTTACGTGCAATATAGAAATTAATTTTCAAAAAGTCATTTATTCAATTAACAACTATGTTCAAGTTAATGTGCGCCGGTTTACGATTGTTGACATTGCAAAACTCATTAAATGTAATGTTTAATACTGTATCTGAAGGTTTACGATTATTGCTATTTTGATTAGGTTATATTTATGTTGCGTTGAACCTTAAATGTTATTGCCTAAACAAACAGCTTGTAGTCGTTTTCTGTTATTTGTGTGATGTTATTTCTGTACACAAACTGTTTAAGAAGTTAGAGGGCAAGCGCATATATACAGTAGTAATGTATCTCTGAGAAGTGCGTTTTAATGCATTATATTTGAGAATATCTAAATGTAAAGAGTACTCATTTAGACTAATAATAATTTATATTTAAGTCTATATTTTATCTGTAGCTTGTACAATACCAATACATTTATTAGAACACTTATCGATACTATTTATTAAACTTTGCACATAGACGTAGTGTATAATTTGTTATTATATTTGTGTTCATATTATTTTGCAAACTCGTCTCATTTTGAATGAAGTAAAAGGCTAAAGGACCGTTGCAGGCACCACTAGTCTTGTGATTTTTCTGAAATGCTGTCCAGGTAGCTGATTCACACGTTGGACAGCAGGGTGAGGTAAAACAGTTCAGGGCTAAAGGTTTTGTCAGTGAGCTTTTGCAAAGTCCACTGTGATTTATAATTAGTGCCCGTGTGTTCACTGAGTATATCTACACACCGACTTAATTAAAGATCAATCTGTAATGGTACCTGTTTTTTAATTATCCAGTATTTATGTGTGTACTCAAAACAATATCATACGCAGCAGTTGCAGCAAATGAAATTTAAAATGCTTTAGATACAATTGAAGACTTGGCAAACACCTGGCAGATGATATTTATTGTAGACGAGTGCAGGATTGTGTAGGTACAGTAAGTAAAAACATAAACTAAAAACAAACTATAAATACTACAACAAAATTCACTGAGCTAGAAAAAAGTGATCTTATGAGAAAGGTTTTGGTGTTTGTATTGAAACATTGTTTCTACTAGACAAGGGGTCTTAAACTCAGTCCCTGGAGGGCCTGGTGTCTTCCAAGCCCTCTTTTACACAGTTAGTCTAATTATTTAATTAACTACACATTTCTAACCAGGGTCTCCAGTGATTTATAGGTAACTGTACCTTTAAAGAAGTGATCCACTTCAGTATTTTCATGGTCCAAACATCCCACATTCTTCTGGCTCTGACAGATATATATATATACATATATACTATATATACATATGGGTGAATACTACACATTGTTGTTTGTAATAATAATAACAACACCTAACACTAACACCTCTTCCAGCAGCAACCTGTGCTTTCCCAGGAGGTCTCCCCTCCAGGTACTGGCCAGGCTCACACCTGCTGAGCTTCAGTGGGCTGCCAGCTGGGAGTTGCAGGGTGATATGGCTGCTGGCTATACATGAATATTACAATTCTTGATGCCTGCAGCTTGCCGGTCTTTATGAAGGGTGTGCTGCAGAGAGGAGTTTTGAACTCCAGTCATTAACCAGGCCCATGCCCTTGAAGTATTCCAGTCATGCCTGTGGAAATCTGATGAATCCTACCAGGGACTGGAATTGGCACACACTCCAACACAGTTTGGGGGTGGTTAGAATAACACAGCCTCATAGAAATGCAGCCCAGGGTTCTCTTTACACAAATGCAAAGAATGCTGTACATTTGAGTAGGCGTGGATGAGTCACTTGTGAGTGCAGCTTAGCATTCCATTTAATGAAGGAGAGCTAAGTGCAGTTCTTTTCAACACTGCACTTTAGGGGAAGCTCATTTCTTAGTCTTGCATGATAGCTCTGTTCATTCTGCTGTTCCACAATGGAATGAAAAATGTTCCCATGTAATTGCATTTTTTCCTGGTAGTGTTATCCTAATATCCTCCACTACAGTGTTAAAATGCTTGGTTGTCTATCATCAAGATATCCTGCTATTACCTCTCTGTTTTCAATACTGAACACATGAATTCCTGCTCATGAATTAACACCCCCAATCATCCCATCTCTCGGGCAACGAGAACACCCTGCACTGTGTTCATCAGTAAAATTATTCCATTCTCTGCAGACACATTTAAGCAGTTCTGTCTGTCCCACCAGGAAAGGCTGATAAGCTCTTTGGTTTGTGGTTGGATTGCAGTTACTTATCTGCACCAGATCTATGCCAATCATGTTTAATTCTGCACTTCAAAGCCTGGCATCTGTACTGTTACATGCACAGCACAAACTGGCTAATGGTACCCTTGCAGCTAACACTGACATACAAGAATACTGCAAGATCTAAAAGCAGTATAAAATTAAGCATGTGACTAAGTATCATTTATTGGACTACATCATGAGTCTGTGTAGTTCATTCTTTTCTGAAGAACTACAGATTTCTGGGTACCACCTTGGTAGAAGCCTTTTTGAAAAAGGGGCAAGATATGGAATATAAGAATAATGAGGCTCAAAGTCCTGTCTGACAGTGCCAATGGGTAACCAAGGTGATCCACCACCCTGAACCCCTGAAAGACAGACTCTAAGATCAAAGATTTGTCAATGACTGAGAGATCAGACAAGTGGTGTGACAGTGTTTAACACAGCAAGCAAAAAGCTTGAAACTTGAGTTGTTTAAATGTACAGTATGTGTCCCACAACAGGGACATGATGATGTAAAGTGAAAATCTGGTCATTCTTTTATTGCTTTTTGACCCCTGTATGTATGTCCACCCAGTCTCCTAACATCCTAACACCCCTGGTCCTGGGGGTACCCCTGTATCCCCTGAATTTTGCTTCCTCTGTTTTCTTAATCCAAGACTAAACAATTCAGTTTTTCTATTTGGGACATATTTTTAAGTTTGCCTTCTCTTGAAAACTAAAATAACATTTGTGACTAGTATAATTCCTGTATCAGTCTGAGTCTCAGAACTGCCCTCATTCAGGTGTGCAGCCAGAGGTTTAACCAACTGGACCTCTGCAGAAGGACAAAAAGCTTGCCGATACTGTGCCATTACCTGTGTCTTTTCATCATCAATTGATCATTGACCACTCACAGCTCAGCTGGAATGAATCCCAGTGGACACTGTGAAAAAGTTCTGAACCACTACCTTAACTGGACACTCTGAGCCTTCACCCTTTAACGAGTCCTAATAAACAGCACAGCATGTCCTTTTGAAAGACTGAAGTGTGATTTGCTTCGATGTGCAAAGTGTCCTGTAAGCAGAATTTTTCACATGAATGATAGAAGTCCGGTTGGAACACTGCATAGAAATATTTACCGCAGTAGGTTCGGAGACCATCAGGTCACGTTACTGTGAATTCTTTGGCACTGGCACTTTCATAAGAAGAGACCATTGTGGAATGTGGAAGTTGGCAGATTTGGTGATTGGTCTTATGGGGTTTTTTCAATTTTCAGGTCAGCTGCTTGGTGAAGGAAGCAGTCTGTTTACCAATATCTGAACCAGAGGCCTGGTGCCTTGTTTTTACAAACCCCCTTTTCACAGAAATTTTCAGTTTCACTTATGAGATGTAAACATAAAGAATAAGGTCCCGGCTTTTAATCATATGAGGAGCACATTAATTGTTATTTTAGTTAATATGTGTGTTATACTTCCTTATTTCCAAAATCTAGGTGTTTGATGTGCAGGGATTTTGAGATGGACACATGCTGGATTTTGTAAGTAGGTTTTGATTAAAGGGCAGCTGAGCACTGAGCTTGAAATAAGTCCTTTTAAGAAATTGTTCCTTTATTCACAAAGTGGGAGTCCCGATGAATAAATAGAGCATGCAGCCAATGCCTGCAGTACCCCATAGCAGAAAATATGCAAGGAACACGAAGGACATGTTGGAGGACAAAAATACGGTCTTGAATAATAAAAATTAAGTAAATTGAGAAGGACTGGAGCAGGTCTAGAGCAGGTGGTTAGGAGTCCTAGCACCATGCTGTGGTCTAAAATGTTCTCATTGTTGGGACTTGTGGGAGCCAGTGGTCAAGGGAAGAAGTTTCAGTGGGGATTGAAGACCTCAGAGAAACAGATTCTGTGGGGGACCAGTACTTGGTAAATATCCAGACTTGGCGTGTGTTACGTATTGTTGAGAGCTGTTAGTATGTGCCACAGTCACTCACTGCCAGTTCACCATGGTGACCAGGTGACAGTTTCGGGCAGGACTCATGGCAGGTAGTACGCGATGCAGTTGTCTAGTAAGTGGAAGAGGGGTGAGCAGCAGGCTGTCTTGTTTCCCAGCTGAGACTTACCGGTGTGGTCTGGTGCTGGGTGTCGGCGGGGGGACGATTGCGCCGTCTCCGCTACCGGGGCTGCAGTTTCGAGAGCGCAGTGCGGAGGTGTCCTGAAGTGACGCCTGTGGCTTTTAAAAAAGCGGAACAACAAAAGAAGAAGTGAGAGATCCCTTGGAATGAAGAACAGTGAAGCCATTCTCTCCCACCCACTACATAAAGGTCACCTCTGATGTTCCCTCTCTTGTGTCACTCGTAGAGACCAACCCCACCCTCAGATGCCCCAGCTCTTGTGTTTTCAGAATCGCAGCAGAACTTTAGACTAGCACGGCTAATTTTAATACAGGGTTTAATGTGTGGAATGCGTGCCTTGTTGAGGCCATGCTTTATGAATGGCGTGCTGCAGTACAAGCTGTGGGGCCACACTCAAGAGAGCCCAGCAAGGATTATACTCCATGAACATTTTCGTGCCTTTGATTCATTATTCTCTTCCTTCTTCCGGTTCTTACATTCCTTCTTTAATGTCCGTAAGGATTTTCTGCATCATCTGCTAATACCCGGCTCACAGTTCCAGCAGTCAATGCACAGAGGTGATCATCGGCATTCCTGCACTCTCACCTTGTCTCCGCTGTTGGTGTCAAAGCGCTGTTGGTAATACTGGGCAGCATCAGCTACTCTATTGCTGTGGTTGGTATCTATAAGGGAGGTTTATGAGAAGCAATTTATCTTCCAGTACTCTATATAAAAGAATGAAGTGGCAGTAAAATTAATTCTAGTGTATTATAGAGTATTGGCCTGTACTTAAAATGAACACAAATCAAACTGGATTGCTATACATTTAATGGATGGATGAGCAGATGGACAGATGGGGGGATACTTGAACAAACACACATAGATAGATCTACCTATGCTCACAATGCCATTATCGGCACTCAACACACTACTACCATATATTACCATGATTGTCTGAGTATAACCGTAAAGCAGGTGTTAGGGTTGCATGTTCTATCTGTGTTTCGCATGAGTTTTTAATTCCAATATTGGTGAACTGGTTACTCTAAAATTGTATGCCAGACAGTCTGTTGAAGAGTTCGTTTAGAGCTTGGGTTAGGCTGAAGTATTTCAAACAATAAAGGCACAATGTATATAAATAGGCGATGCAAAGTTTTGAGTGATCTTACAGTATCAGACACAAGGAGTGAATGCAGTTAGTTTTGGCTGAGAACACATTCAACAGGTTTGGCTGAACATCTTGCTCTGAGGATCACTACCTGTTGGCATAGCACACACACCTCAGGACAGAGTGTACAGTAAAGGCCACCTTCTTGGCTGACTCTTCTTGGGCTAGTGGCACAGATATCAGGGCCATGCAAGCTCTCAAACCCTTTTCCTCGAACTGAACATTTTGAAGGGGCCCATTCCTTCCAGAACACAGACCTGGGTGATGATTTGGATTTTTATCCTGCTTTGAGGGGACGTGGGCAGAGGCTAGCCCGGGCCAGTAGAATGCTTGCTGGTTGTTCAGGCTGCTGTCTGCTCTGCATGTGACAGTGTAGAGCCAGCCCAGGCCTGCCTTCTATGGGGAGGAGGGAGCTGGGAACCGCAGACTGACTTCCCGTAACTCACAAACACAGGCGTCCAATCAGAGCTCAGATACTCAGAGCTCAGAGTTTGGCTGGAGGCCAGTGGGATAAGAGCAAAGTAAGAGAAGCTAAGAGGCAGAGGAGAGGAGTCAGGGCGCTAAAGGATTTTTCTTCGCTTGAAAGCCTGCTGTGAAAGCACTGGACAACGAGAAAGACTGAAAGCCAACCCTGGTATGTTTAAGGCCTTTTTATCTCTAAAGACATTTTATGACCTGTTCCATTCCTGGCCTGTTACTTTGCTCTTTGTGTAGCAGGAAGTACAGGCAAGAAAAATAACTGTGCGCCATTATGTCAAGTTCTGTAAAGAGCATGCAGGGGGGGTGCACAGACTGTAGTTGAGGCTGTAGTTTTAGAAATGGGGCCATAAACACCAGTTTTCAGTCACTCCCACTGGTAAAGGGTTTGGTTTAGAAGGCATGAGACAGTCGGGAACATAGATCAGATGCCAGCTGTGATACTTTTATTGGCAGCGAAGAGCTAAGAACTACAGCTGCTGGTGCCAGCTTGACAACAGCGCACTTGCCCCTCGAGCCAGCCGGTGCACGATCTTCATCAGTCTCTGCTCCTGCTGAATGTGATTCTTCTTTTTAAAGTTTTCTGGCTGTATGTTTTTTTGTTTCATTAAAAGTTTCCACATGATACTTGGTGCTCATTAGTGCGTGCTGTGCCTTGGGGAAAAGGTCTTCTAAAGAGGAAAGCCGAGTCTGTGCAGAGTTGGCGCTGCCACTCCCCAAACCTGGGCAAGGGCTGTTGGTGTGAGCTTCCTTGACTGCGATCTCTGCATGCCGCCCTCCTCTGGGTTCCTTCACTTCTCTGCACGTAACACTCAGGGTGTGCAGAGAGAGGAGTTGAGTGAATTTGAGAATGAAAATGTCCTCTTGCTTCAGTAAATGGTACAGTAGCTGTCTGAGATACCCAGGGTGTGTTTTGCACCGAGGGTAGGGTCACAGGCACGGAGGTCTTGTTCTCACTGTTCATGCTTTGTTGCTGTGTCAAATCTAAACACCACGGAGGTGATTTCAGTGTAATCTCAAACAGACACGATCATTTCTGGATTAAGTGCGTGCAGGATGGAAGACGATTCTGTACCACAAAAGAGTAAATGATTATCACATCTCTGTCTCTAAGTGTGTAGAAATAGTGTCTTGACTTACATGAGTGCTGTGTCTGCATGCACCCTCCCTCTCACTGTATCTGAAACGTCCTGCACATGCACGTTGGTGGACTTCATACAGTACATTGTCTTTTCTGGACTGATAAGCACCTATAGGATGGGGATCGTTTTAGCTGACTTTATTTCTCTCCCAGCATTGAGAAGCTGCAGAGTGTGCTGTCTATATTCTGAAAACCGGTTTAAATAAAAATAAAATATTTTATTTTTACGTCCGCCTTTTTAGACTCACTGCCCGTTGTAGTCTCTCAACACAAAAGGACATTAGTTGTATAAGAAGGCTTGGACATAGTTCTGTGCAGTGCTGAAAGAGTTACATGTAGTATATTTGTAGAAATATTTTTACAATATATTCATTTTCCTTTGATTGTTTTCCGAATATTTATTTAAAAATGATAAGGCAAAAAACCTTTTTTAAACAAAAGTAATTTTCTGGGTCTTAGATGATGTGCATACTTTTAAAAGATCCAGTGCTATATGAGAAACTCCTGGTATCTTTCACTCTTTTCCTTGACATTTTCATAATGTTCTTGATGATGCCTTACAGTGTGCGAGCACATTTTGAAATTTCAGTGTGTTTTCTCTTAGATGTTTGTCTTGCTTTTGACAATGACAAACATGGGGGTGACAGCACGGGGACAGAGCTTGTTGCCCTTGGCAGAGTGCAGCTTGTGGACAGGCTGGGAGTTTGAAAGAGGGGGCCGCGGCTCTGGGAGAGACATGGACAGCTGACTTTAACATTTCGTCCCCTGCCTGCCGGCTCCTGCTCCAGCTAAACTATTTATACACTTAGGGAATGCTGCCAGGGAGAGGCTGAGACCTCTCGGGCAAGCACACACGTGTGCGCTCCATCGCTGACAACCCCAGCAGCCGCCCTGCGCCTCTGCAAGTGGCCACTTCTTGACTTGTACTCTGTGTTTAAGCTGGGAGAACCACAGCTTTCAGGAGTGGAAAATGGGCAAAATGAAGGCTGATGAGATGGAAGCTGTGTAACGCAGATTAAGTACGCATGAGGTGCAGTGAGGCTATGTGCCGCGATACTGCTATTGCATCTCTTTCATTAATACTGGCAAGCGGAAAAAGGAAAGTCTGCTTGACGTCTGTCTTACTATCACAGAGCAACTAGAGAGCGAGTCGAGGCCACAAAGGGCTGTACTGTGGAGCAGCACCTCGTTCATTTACCGTGCAGGTTGCACACCCCTACCTCGGCCTCACTGTGTTTCATGGTGTTGGTATATCGCAATTTGGGATTGACCTTTCTTTCTCTTTCAAATGACGTCACTGTGCTTTGAAATAATCTGGACTGTAAATAAACTATACATCATTTGCTGTGAAAGGATTGATGTCAGTGACATCATCACAGGTGAATCCATTGTGGTAAATCTTTAAAAGGAGAGGACAAAAAGCAGTGCAGGAGAGCAATCAATGCAGGCAAATGAAAACGCAGTACCACCACTTGCAAGCACACTAGTGAGATAAAACCATTGATGAGTAGGGAGAGAGGAGTGAGTGGCATACTGCAGTGTAGGATCTGTATTACGTCTTTCTGTAAAAACCTGTTGGCTGGAGGTTGTGTGAGCTGCAGCTGGTGCAGTGAAACATGTCTGTTGTGTTATATGATTGCTTTGTGTCTGCTGGGCAACACTCCAGCTGTGGCATGTGAACAGGACAGATAGAATTGGGCCAGAATACAGCAGCTGAGTGAGTTCTAAGTAACACTAGAATGTCCAGTGGGTGTTCTGCTTTTTATACTCTTTAAACTTGAAGGGTCTTCAGCCCAGTGTTTACCCCAGCCCTAATAGTGTTAATCTGAGTATTTGTCACTCCCCCTGGAAGAACATCAACATCTGGAGTGTAGACGTGAATTTATAATTTCCAGTTATGAGTCCAAAGCCCCACAAGTCTACACTGCTCCTGTGTGCTTTTAATCATGACAGAAATGGAAACTTGCTGCTGTAGAAAGATTTTCACTGAATTCTCACAGGCACACAGTGGAGCATTAAAGACTGCTTTCCAGTGTCAAACTTAATTCTTGCAACTTCCTTTAACTGCTCACTGATAGTTCTGCATGTTGTCCTTCACGACACACAGGAGCAGGGGTGTAATTGTTCTATTGTGAGAAAAATCTAACAGCCAAGAGATCACTTTTCACTTTTTATTGCTGTGAAAACAGAATCTCTCTGTATTTCTGCCACCTTGACCCACCTGAAGCTCTGATAAAACAAGGATCGGATCTAGCTGGAGAGATTAACTGCGGTAACCTGAGAAAACTGCACCACAAGAGAAAAAAAAAGCATTATATGATCTTTTGTTTGCTGAACAATGGGAGCTTGTGAGGATTCCAAGCAGGTGTTGAGTCACAGTTTAGACAGTTGAAGGCAGAAGATAGTGATTGTACAGTGTTTTCTTCTTAGTTGTGGTTTGGATGGTCATTAATGTAAAGTACCTTAAAACATAATGTCAGTGCGCTTCCACAACAAATGGCTATTGTTGGTCTGTGTTGTGTGGAATTACTCACAATATAACGAATGAGTGAAAAAAGTATGTTCATAAGGGTTATCTTAAAGTGCTGCGTTGTTTCATACAGTACGTCATTGAACGTGTTCTTCAACCCGGCTACCTAGTAAAGGAAAGCAGTTCTGGAAATAAACATATTTGACTTTCCCCTCTTCATCTCAGTTGAAAGACTGCTGCACTGTCTCTAACAAGAACGGGTACCAACACAGGGAGGTCATCCAGCCCAAGCAGCCTGCTGGTAATTAGTAGCTCACTGACAAAAGGATCTCATCCACTGGTTTCTTCAAGGAAACCAGGGTGTCATCTTCAGCAACATGGCTGGGTAGCTCGTTCATTCCTCCATGGCCCTTGGGGAAGCAGTGCCTCCTGTCTGAAACATGTGTTCACATACTTGGATCAGGTCACCTTGTCGTCATCTCTCTTCAAGACCAGAACACCTCAGTTCCTTCACCATGTCAGTATAAGACACTCACCTAAGCCCCATCTCATCCATACATCTCATTGCTCTCCTTTGAACTCATGCCCAGCAGTGATACCTCTTCTATAACATTGTACCTTAGGAAGGAAACTAAAGGGACCCCTAGAACGTCTTTTGTGCAAAGCTCCTTCCCCAGAGCCACCTTCATACTCCTCGTTAGAGCGACAGAAAAAATGGGTTCAAGAAGTAGAACAAAAAAGGGGATTGGCAGGACGCAAACAAGCCAAATATTATAATATCCGACAGGAAGCCGTGCAGTTTCAGGAGGGAGATTGGATCTGGGTCCGATCACATCCTATCTCTGATTCCACTGCACAGTTTTTAGACAAGCTAGCGCCAAAATGGTCAGGTCCAGCTTTGGCGAATAAGAGTCCAGGACCAATAAATTATCGAGTGCAATGGTGTGACCAAAGTAGCTACAACATTAAACCCAAAACTCTACACAATATTCTAATTGAGGCCTTACTAGTGCTTTACCATTTTAACATAACATCCCTTCATTTAAATTCTGTGCCTTTAAATCTATATCCTAATGTTTTGTTAGCCTTTTTATTTGCTTGCCCACATTGTGTCTGCAGAAATGCCTTTTTCATTAGTATCCTCTGCTGTCTCAGCATTTCTAATTTTCTGTATAAAGCTTGATGTTTTTGCTACCTAAACTATTAACGTCTGACCCGGCAGGGCCCGATACTGAAATCAGGTCTTTAGAGACTAATGTATGTATGAATCTTTTCATTTTGTCCATCTGTGCAGAAGCTCAGTGCAGGAGGGATGGAGGTGTGGAAGCAGAGGATCGGGGGCTCCACTGTCCCCTTCATGGAACCGCAGAAGGACCTCGAAGTCCCGTACAAGGGGTACCAGGGGCCCAGTGAGAAGATCATGCACTTCCAGCCCCCGCGCAAGAGGAAGGACAGCCTGCACTTGAGCGACATTCCTTTCCCCCCACAGATCACCCAGCTGATAACCCGAGGCACCGCCAAGCACGTGGACCAGGCGCAGCAGGGCGAGGAGAAGCTGTGCTGCGTGTCCATCATCGCCCAGGCCGAGTGTGAGTAGGACACAGGGCGCGGGGCGGTGGGGGCGTCTCACTGGGGACCGCCATGGCTTGACCTGACCACCCGAGCAGGCCACTCGTACAGTTACATAGTTCAGAGATCACTTGCAATGCAAACATTATTAGGTTCAGAATTTGGCCAGGGGGTCAGAGAGTTCCGATCTACAGGTAGCATGTTAAAGATGGAAAGAGAACGCAAGGAACAGACTGAACACCTTAAGCACTGGACCCGCCTTTAACAGGCAGTGCAAAAGAAACAGATGTTGATAACCAGGAAAAAGATTGCTTGTAATTTTCACTGTCAATTGATGGATCCGAACCCTCCCTGGGTTACAAAGCTAAAACAGCAGGCAGCAGTGGCTAGCTCTACAGAAATCTAGCTGGCTCCTCTGCGAGAACCAGACAGGCTTGAGAGTCCCATGAATTTAACTCCAAGCTGATGCTTTGTGAATAACGTGGCCTGCGTATGTTTTTCTCTCCGTCAGGTGAAGGAAAACAAGAATTCAGCCCCACTTGCTCAGAGGGGCCTTTCATTGGCTCGCCACACTGTTTCAGGTATTTGCCCTCTTCTGCCTCTTTATCTGCATTCACTCCATGGTCAGTGTCAATCTGTCATTTACAACGAATGTACTCAGATAATATCCTGCTCCACTGTCTAATATTTTTAGGTTTGTTTTTTTTTGCAATCAGAGTTAGAATCTGGTTTTAATTTGTTTTGCTGATCTTGTTGTGTTTTAGTCAGGAGCGCTATGGACCTTGACGTACAGTAAATAACCATGCTGTCCTAAGACCACTGTGCTGTTATTGCCCACACGTTAATACTGGACCTTGTGTCCGCTATCGTTTGTCCCATCAGATCTTCCCTAGACCACAATAATGTGGCGCGCACCACGGGCCATGGAGAGGGCCACACAAGCAGGAGAAAGGAAAGGCGGAAAAGGAAGAGGCAGAGGAAGAGGGGAGAGAGGGAGAGACAGAGGAAGCCCTCCACAATTCCCGAGCAGGAGAGCAGCTTCCTCAGTTCTTTTCAAGCACAGGTACGGCCTCTCGGCGGCACGTCTCGGACCCGGGCACTGGACAGCACCACTCTTGCAGGACCGTTGCTTTCGCCCAGATTGTAACATCTGTGGTGTTGTGACGTCAGTACATCTGTTCAGTCGTTCAGCCACCATCCTCTTCCTCCACTGCACTGGAAAATGTGCTAGTATAAATAGGAAGAGGTGTGGTTTTAATGACAAGACATGGCCTGCTCTGGGCTTGGAGTAGCCATTGTCCAGCAGCTTTTACCCTTGAGCCATCAGCTTGTGGACACATGGAAACAGCTTGTTTTAACCGCTTCAGCAGGTGATTTGTGCAATGAAGGATTTGAAATAGAAATATTTACACCCTGCAGATCTCAAGCATTGCATTTGGCCATTTATAGACTTAACTGAATAAATCAGTCAATTTCTTAAATTGGTTGAAACTCATACTTGTTTCAGCTCTTGAGAAACCAACTGTTTCAGGGTGATTTATAAGACCAGCTGGATTGTGACCCTTTGTGACCCGGATTTCGACCCCTGTTAAAAACTGTATATAAATACACCCTGTGTTCTTTTGTATAGAAATACAAATATCTCATCTTGATAATTATTTTTTTGTAAAAGTATGTTAATGCTCTTAAATTTTAAGATCACTGTCAATTCTTGGTAAAATTGAAGATAAAATGCTAAGAAAGATTTTTGAAGAAAGATAAGATACAGTCCCTGCTGCACCAAGAAATGTAGTTCTGTTGGAATAGAGTATTTATTCTCCTTTAAATGTAAAACCCTGTCTGTGATAATAAAGAATATTTCTGTGACATAAGGCAGATTGTTCCACGTAAATCCTGATTCCTGGATTAGTGATACCCTAAAGAGCGCATTGTTGAGGACCTGTGGTTTTGAGATTAAGAAATGCCAGAGTTTCAGATCGCAAAGGGAACTGAAACTGCTGACACTTACACACTGATGACTGCATCCCTATTAAAGTCCCCTGTTGCAATCACAGCTGTGTGCAGCAACATGACATTTAGCTTTTTTAATGAATGCACCTGTAACAGTTCGCAGATCTCTGCACTGTTAAAATCCAAGATTCTGTGTTAAAGTCGCCAGTTAAATGCACCGCAATACTTAGCCTTCCTATCTCTGTATTCAATCCTTAAGACAAATAAAGCTGCAAAAGATACCGGCTGAGCTACACTTTAAAAAGTTTAATCTCTTTGGGGAGATATTTAATCTACGGGAAACAAGCTGAAGTCCGTGTGCACTCCGTTAAATCAGTTTTACACTTAAATTAAGGCACTCCCAGCGACAAAACTCGCAGTCCCGTTTTTCTGTGTCTCTGTGTGTCCTTGTCTTTCGGTGGTCGTACCCGTTGACCCCTCCCAGCACACTTTTCCTATCTCCTCCTGAGCTCGCCTCCGTCTTCCCTCTCCAGGAGCAGGCCCCGGAGCCCAGCGTGTGTTACAGCAGCCCCAACAGTTCTGGGGTGCAGGAGACAGAGGTGCCCGGCTGGCCGAGGACCCCAGTCCTCGAGACAGCGCAGCCCTACAAGCTTCCAGACACTGCCCTCCTGCTCTTACAGCGGGGGAAGCTGTGGAAGGTCTCCCTGCTCCCGCCCAGGGGCTTGCACAGCCTTGCGCTCTCGGAGGATGGCCAGGAGTCACCCCCAGACTCCCCCGACAGCAGCGCGGCGGGCTGCAGGCTGGCGGTGCAGGCCCTGCGGGGCAGCGTCAGCCTGGGGGAGCGCCCATACATGAAGCCCTTCTTCCAGGAGGTGAAGAGGGACGCGTGTGTCCAGGGGGAGGAGGGGCGATGGGGCGAGGAGGAAATAAACGAAGGCATCCTACTGAACGAGGTGAGGCTGAAGGCAGGCAGCTTGACTTTGTCTTTCTTTCTTTGCCTTTTTAAAAAATAAAAATTCTCATGGTATCTGGAAAAAGCTGATCGTGCTGTTGAAAATGCCGTGAAATCTTTCCAGTTAAGAGAGCAAGGTGGTCCAAAAGGCCTCCTCTTATTTGAAAGGTTTTTAATGTTTTCAACCTGTTGGTCAGTTTGTTCTTTCATTCAGTTCTAACTCCCTTGCTTTGAGGTGGGCTGTCTTGCTGAATGTGTAGCCAGTAAAGTGTATCCTGGAGAATCTGCTAGTTTTTTTCTTTTGACCAGACTGATGTTCTTTCTCTCCTCACTCTCCCTTCATTCTGCATTCAGCTGCAGAATGTGGGTCTGTATGGGAATATGGGACCATGGGACCATGCGCTCTGGCAGCCCGGCCCTTCCTGTGCAGGCTACTGAGCGCGCCCACACGTGTCGGCTTGTGTTACAGAACCTGAAGCCGCAGAATTATGGGTACAGGGAGGGTGAGGAGTACTCCATCTGCAGTCACGTGCAGAACGGCTCGTTCGGAGAGGTGTATCAAATCCAGGACAAGAGCACAGGCTTCAAGTGCGCCGCCAAGAAGGTACTGGACAGCGTTGTCATGTCTTCCTCCCAGTGCATCTATTTCTGTCTGCCTTTGCTTCCATCTGTCCGTCCCTGTGCATAAGCAATAGGGGTGTTGTGGTGAAGCGTTTTTAACAATGTGCTGTAGTGTGTGCAGGGTCTGTCTCGGGGTCAGCTTCTTTATTAAACACGCCAGCTGGTTATGAAGACTTTTGATTGTGTCTGTGAAATATGTACTGAAAGCTGCACTGAGTTTATGCCTCTTTTCAACTGCAGCTTTCGGAAGTGGCTTGACTCTCTGCCCTCTCTGTTGGCACAGATACTCCTGGACAACTTTAACTACGAGGAGGTGGGCTCGTGGAGTGCCCTTAACTCTCCTCGGATCGTCCAGCTGTTCGGGGCTGTGAGAGAAGGAGGGTTCGTCACCCTCTTCATGGATCTCAAATCGGGTAAGTGACTCCCCCCAACACACACACACACACACACACACACCTCAGAGCTGATGGCGGCGTGAAGCCAGGAGACTGCATGATGTTGCCGTGCTGACTGCAACATGACATCACCTGGTGCTGCAACCCCCTGACATCAGAATTGATGGATGAACCCGGACTATGAAATTTATCTGTGCCAAATAGTAAAATGATGCTATTTTCTCACCACAAAAAACTGTCCTCTGCTCTAGGGTCTGTGGGCCAGCTCTTGAAAGAGAGGGGCCGTGTCCCAGAGGATCGCGCCCTGCATTATCACAGCCAGGTCCTGGAGGCTTTGGTGCACCTGGAGAAAAGAAGAGTTCTTCACCGGGACATCAAGGGTAACAGACCCCCTGAGACACACTGAAACACACACAAACACACTGAGACACTGATAGAGACACACACAACACACTGAGACACACATCATGACACACACACACAAACACACTGAGACACTCATAGAGACACACTGAGACACACATTGAGACACAAACAACACACTGACACACACATGCAGATACGCATACACATTGGGACAAACAGAAACACCCTGATACACACATATGCAGGCATATGCACAAAAACACGCATGCCAAAGCTGAGATACACAAAACAGTATATACAGACGAGCACACCCTGAGCATTCAGACATGCAAAGACCCATGCACACGCACAGAGATGCACAAAAACATACAGAGAAGAACTGCAAAATAAGAGTGTTTAAGCATCATCTGTAGGTTTAAACACTCTTATTTTGACATCCCAGTTTGGTGTTTATGAGAGCAGCATAACTGTGGTTCAGCAAGGCCAAAAGAGTAATTTGTTTTTGGTTTCAGAATGACAAGGCGTATATTCCTACTTGTTTCTAAACCAGGGCTGTACTTATGTTGCTAACCATCAGTAGTCCTGTACAAGTCTCCTTTCCAAAGAGTATACTGTAAGTACATTGAGGAGATGTAGGTTGAAAGCTGTCTTATCAAAAATATACAATCTGTACGAGAGACAAGCCAGTGCTGTGAATTCATAAGGAAATGAGATCACTCCTATCCCTTGTTTTTCTGTTATCATTGTAAAATTGCGAACTTGTTTTTGTCTTACCTGTCAGAAAAAAAAGAAGGGAATTTTTTCTCGTGTTTTTTTTTTCAATCTTACCGCCTGATCGGCATGGTGATATTTATTTGATGGGTTTATGTTGTGGTGGAACAAAGGCGCACCCTGCCTTACTTGCAGCGAAGTGTGGGGATTTCCAGGAATCGCGTGTCGTGGGGGCGGAGACTGTTAGAAGTCCGGTCCCAGAGAACAGCACAGCCTGTGAGTGAGAGCGCCCCCTGGTGTGCGTACAGACACTTGGCTGCGTTGTCAGAAAGGAGAGTGCACTCTCACACACTCTGTACTTCAAAATTCCAGTATGTTGTAACTGAGTGAAGTGTTTGGTCTGAAGGAGTCTTGTGGTTTAAGAAGCTGCAGTGCTGTTTGATCACAGGGTAGTGAGTGTTCTCTGTCTTCCTCTTTAGCTGACAACGTGCTGCTGTCAGAGAATGGGGAGGATGCTTTCCTGTGTGACTTTGGACACTCAGAGAGACTGGACTTCAAGGGACAGTATCACAGAGCCGTTGTAGGTAAGTATTCCCTTACAAACGCTGACTGGCACCAGCCTCACTCTCCCACACTGACCAAGCAGTGCTTTATGTGTACCCCTGGCTGGCACTCAGTAGACCATGATGCCTGACGGATTTGAAACGTCTCAGATGAGTAACAGCGGTCACAAACGGGAGGAAGCCATTCGACTTGGCTAGCTTGTTCATTGCTAGCAGGCGACTGACTTCAGCCTCTCTTCCTGCCATTTCTTAAAGGAAGCCAGGCTCTCTGTCACAACAGCATGGCTCGTTCCAGACACCCACAACCCTTTGCATAAAGGGGATCCTCCTGCTTTTGGTGTTAAACGCCCTCTCCCTTAGTTTCCATATGCGTCCTTAGGTTAGTGTCCCACAGTTAGCCACATTTCTCAGCAGCTGGAGTCACAGACACATTCTTGTTCTTTTTTTTCAAACACCTTGCCCATACATGAGGCTGTAAGTTGAAGAAAGAATCATGCTCCACTTCGCCTCAGCTATAAAGCGGGGTTTGGGGCTTCAGTCTACCTGTAGGTTTCATTACCATCCAGCCCAGGATTTGGGTTGAAGATGCCAGGGTGCACACGTCTGAAAGTGAGATGAGACGCACAGGAAGCACTCCCCCCATGCCCGTGTCTGTGTGTGTCTGCAGGACAGGGGCTGCACGGCACGGAGACCCACATGGCACCGGAGGTGGTGCGCGGAGAGCCCTGCAGCGCCAAGGCAGACGTGTGGAGCAGCTGCTGCATGATGCTGCACATGCTCAACGGCTGTCACCCCTGGACACGCTACTACACGCACCCGCTGTGCCTGAAGGTGGGTGTGCGCAGGCTCTCGCTGCAGGACGGACAGCAGGCCCCGGGACGTGTAGAGCAAGGGCCTGGATCCACATCAGGGAGGAGGACGCGAAAGCTGCAGACTGCTCTCTTTACTGGGCAGTAGTAAACAAGGGTGGTTCTACAAAAGTCTACTAAGATCACGAGAAGAAACATAAGAAAGCTTGCAAATCAGAAGCCATTCAACCCATTTAGCTCATTTAGTAGTTTGGAGCTAATTGATACAAGGTCTTTTTGAGGGAAGCTAGTTCAACAATATGCTCCATACTCCCACAAGAATACTGCCTCCCATTCTCAGATTTAAATACACTTCTATGAAAACTTGCACTTGTGTCCTCTGGTTCATGGGTCACCATTTATTCTAAATCCCGTGCACAAGGAACGCCCTGTTTTATCTAAAGAGAATAATCTAAGAGATGAATAGTCTCGCCTGTGCTGGATTGTTATCAAGAGAACTGTCTGCCACCAGTGTTATCATTTGGTGACCGATCGCTCTCCTGTGATTTTATGGTGTCCCGCCAGATTGCGAACGAGCCCCCACCAGTGAACGAGATCCCGCCCACCTGCAGCCCGTACACCGCTGATGTCATCAGGGCGGGGCTGGAGAAGGACCCCAACAAAAGGGGTTCAGCTGCGGAACTGAAGAAGAAGGTGGACAAGGCCTTGGAAAAAGGTGAGCAGGGGTTGGGGCTCCATGTGTCTCACCGGGTGGACATTGTTGTAGAGATCAGAATTGAGATCACAAGGCCAAAGGTGATGCAGATTGCCTTTTAGGGGGGACCTGCATGTATCTGTCTCAGACCTGCAGAATGGCAAAATGTTTTTTCAGTTGCCCATTGGATAGGTTTAGTCAGGTCTGACATGGGATGGCTGTTTGTTATGAAGAACTTGTTCCACAAATTCCACACTGAGAATCTTCCAGATACTGTATTTGTAAACCAGGTAAGTTTTGTTTTCTCAAGGGGTATCTTAGTTGTTGCTGTAGCAGTATCGTCTGATATTTCTGTCTGTAATTCTGGAATAGCAGCTATCCCTTAGCAAGTCTTAAATCCTAAAAATCATGACCAGTCTCTAGGCATAGAAAATAAATAAAAAAGAATAAAACTCAAGGATTTGGTCTTGGATCAGTTCATGTTGACTGGATCCTACATGTACCGTTCACCACTGGGTAAAGACTGATTCGCTGCTTCAGCTGATATCTGAGAGTGCCGAATAAGATTTATACTGTAGCCTACAAGCTTTTCCGATGAGCTGTGGCAATCACTGAGCACTGTGAGAAACTCACTGTGTTTGTGTCCGAACAGTGGGAGGACTCACCAGCCCTGTGAAAGGACCCTATCAGGAACCGGCCAGTGCAAAGCCAGCGCTGGACACTTGCATGAACAATGACCCACTGGAGCCTCTCCTAACCCCTCCCAGCCCCTTCCACTCACAGCAGGAGCCCCTCAGATTCATGCCAGAGCACGAGGGCTCTTGGAGAGGAAATGCCAAGGACAAGAAACAAGACAAACAAGAAGAGGAGTACAAGGAGGAGTTTGTGCCTGAGCTGCCAACGTCCCTCTGTGCCCAGCCAGTTGCCCAGCCAGTCCCTCGCCCTGTACCCCAAAAACAAGAGTCCTGCACCCCGACAGTGCCTAAGCAAGAGATGCAGCAACTAGAGAGAGGTAAATCAAGCATGTCGTTGTTTGATGCAGTGTCATACCAACCTGTGTGGAAATTGGAGAACACGTGGGCTCACACAGTCTGCAACAGTAGCCTTCCAGCCATATTTCCCAGCAGAGTTGAAGTGTTGCCCTTTGCAACACAGTTTTCTGCTACAAAGCACTTTATGTGCCAAGGAAAAGTTTGAAGGAGAACAACTAGTTGAAATAATATAGTGCTTGGAGAAAAAGCCAGAGGTTAGAAGTACCCTTTGTACTTTGAGCATCTACTTTGAGATGTTTTTCAGGAATATTGTCTGCTCAGTAGATGCTGGGCTGTGGTCCATACAAATCACCTAAACATATTTCACAAGTTCGCCTCATCCTTCACAGCAGGGAGTGATGTTCCACACTCTTCCTCCCCCGTGTGTAACACAGGCCCTCCGTGTTTTCCACCTCAAACCATTAACCGGCATCTCTTATTCACCGAGTGCGTTGGCGCTGACCTCCTGACGTGTGTGTGTGTGTGTCGTCTGTGCTTTCTGCAGCCTTCCTAATGACCAGCCTGTCCCAGGCCCACCCCCCCGAGCTGCAGGAGCAGCTGCTGTCCTGCCTGAGCAGCGACAGCTACTCCCACTGGGACCCCGGCGACAAGGTCAGTGGGGAAACCACACGGGGGAAACTGCGGGAGCTCCGCTTAGGGTGGTCCGGGGCAGAAAGTACCAAGAGGGACAGGAGGAGTGTCTACTCTGGCACCACACATTTATTTAGGATGCGGAAAAGAGGTTTAGCTCGAGCTCTCTTATTTACTGGGAGAGATCTGCTTCATGGCGCAGTCCAGCAATAAACACAAACATTACAAACATTATTAACAGAGAAGATGGCACAGCAGTGTTACAGGAGTTTGAGAGTTACCTTACTTTATTACCAGGACTGGTGTAAATAAAGCTGCTAAACTTCACCACATGGCACCATTTACCATTATTTCCATTTACCAGTGTCCCTGTTCTCCCACCCACAGGATTCCGGGCGCTGGTCTCTCAGCGTGAGGGATGACCTCAGTTCGGGGGTCTTCTCCTTTAATAGCCAGACCGATGGGCACAGCTTCAGCATGGACACCTGGCTGGGCCCCAGCTCTGAGCCCCCCAGCTGCTTCAATGGTGAGAGGGCTTCCCCTAGCCCTTTGTGCAGAAAAGAGGCACTTAAAAATGTTATATATATATTATATATGATAAAAACAGTATATAACAGACTGCCAGCTGTGAAGTTAACCCAGCCTCTGAACTTCTCAAGTGACTCTTATAATGAAGCACTGAGTCAAAACTTTGCCTTTGTGACACAGCGACATCTCCTAGTTGCTTTGCCATTAGTGCTCTTTTAATTTTTTTTGCAGCCGATATGTGTATCGCACAATTAATTGCATGTCTCCTTGACAGTAAGGTCTTCCCAGAAAGGCACCATCTCTCGGTCGTAGCATCAGTGGCTGGTTTACTTATGCAGCAAACGGTGTCTGGTGTTTTGCAACATGGCGGTGTGGAATTACATCCCTGCGCTGTGTTTTGCTGTGCAGGCGTAGATGTCTTGATCCGGGATTTTGAGGGGGAGTGGCTGCGAATCCGAGAAGCTCCCAAGGTGAAGGTGGGGCACATCGCCACCGGGATCAGTGAGCAGGTGAGAATTCACAGCGAGGAGGTCTGTTCGGATTCCCCTTTGGGCCGATTACTCCTGCGCTGTTTCTGATGACCGGGAGCATGGGCCAGTAAGGCAACAGTCAGCTGTTTTTAAGAACCCATATATAGCTAAATTGTCAAATAAGAAGTAAAAAGGAGATTCAAGTTTAGAGACTTGTGATACGAAGTCACAACACTTATGTAAACTGTAATCGTTTGGCAACCTTGCAGCTGAGGTTTTCATTTTTTGCCTCAAATTCCGTTTTAAATGTCTTGAAATGCATTTGGCAACCAACAACCTGATTCCGAACACTCGGGAGCAGCAGGGACCTGGACCTTCTGAAAGGGGGGTCCTGCTTATAGTGCAGCATGGTGGCACAGCGCTTAGCAGTGCAGTGTATCTGCCCTGTGATGGACTGGATAAAGTGGTTAGAACATGCATGGGCCTGGTTGTTTAGTTTGGGTTTCCATCTGCTGTAAATTGGAAATGCTCCAGGGCCGAGGTTCTGGAGGGGGGGCAGTGGGTGGAGTGAACAGCTCGTCTCATGGGACGAACATTCAGGTCTGGGGTGGAAGTCATCTTAGCCTCAGGTGTGTTCACTTGCCAGTTTTATTTTACAGGAAATAAGAGAAAATCTGGGGGGGGAAAATTGTTCACGTCCATAAACTGGGAGACGTTAAAACACATCAAAAGCTGCTAATTCTGTTGCTTTTGAATGCCTCTCAGTGTAGGTTGAACTGTAGGGCTCTGAGAGCCCAGGTTGGGGCAGGCTGCTAGAGAGCAGCCTGCGGATCTGATGCCCACTCACCTGGCCTGCGTGTGTGTTTCCCACTCAGATCTCAGAGGCAGCCTTCAGCCTGGTGATGTCGGAGGGAGACCCGGTCCACTACGATGACGAGGTTTGCGACAGCGGGATCAGGCTGTGCTGCGTCTCCGCGCCCGACTCTGGCCACGGCTGGAGCTGGCGTATCCGGGAGGGCGAGCTGGAGGTTCAAGAGTGATCACACTGTCCTCCCTTTGACTCTGCGCTACCCGCTCCCTGATTTGTACAGTGTACATAGTTAACCCCTAAGCATGATCCTGTGGAGACTACGGAGCAATCCTGCTGACATCACTTCCTGATGATGCATCACTATGGACAGTGTCTGCTCTGGCACGATGTCGCCTGCCCTGCAGATCCTTACTAAGCGATGAAGGCAGGCCCAGGTCTTCACACGAACCCGAAGTGGCCGTGGTGGATGACCTGGGCTCTCAGGCTGCTCCTGGGGAGATGGAGGTCGACAGACGCAAGAGAGATGGAAGAGACGGGAGCCCCCGGAGTCCCTCGGCAGGCCAGGCCTCCAGAGCACGGCTGGCGCATAGGGACGAGGATGAGTGTCTACTTGGGGAAAAAAAACGAGACACGAAACCCCCCTTTGCGACTCCTGATCTGTGGATGAAGGGGGCTTGTGTCTTGTCTGTCCCTCTTTTTCTCTGTCGCCCTCCCTCTGCCCTGGGTCACATCGCATCGCCCTGCCCATCGCCCCCAGAAATGCCATTTCTCATCTGCGTCTCCTTTATAAGTAACGTTGGAACTTACAATAAAAACGGAACTGAGTGCCATGTTTGTGATGATCATTTAGTGTTCATGACACGTTTCATTCAGCATAGTTAAGGTCCAAGAAGAAGAAACTGGGGAAAAACTTGGAAAAAGGAAAACCCCGGAGGAGGCGTCACCAGACATATAGTAACAGACCCCTAACAAGCTCCTTCACGTGCCTCGCTGAGGCCTGTCTGGAGAAGACCGCTTTTTACCCACCACAGAGCCGACAGAAAATAGCTTGATTTCAGTTTTTAGTTTCTGTGGAGACTTTGACAGAACCTTTTGCAAAAACAGTGACAAGAACACAAATTTCAGAAAATTAGAACATCTTTTTTAATATTTTTCATACTCCTATAAGTCCCATGCTTTGCACTAGATTACAATGTCAAATAATCTTACATACTGGTTACAAATTTTGTTCATAGGTTTTGTAATCCAAAGAATTGCAAAGACAATCATTTCTACATTAAGATATAAACAAGAACAAGAAACCTTTCTGTTTAGATTTGTAAACCTCTGGATTACACCAACAACCTGATTACTTTGTGCCAGCTCATTTTCAGGACACGGTTAGATTCAGATGAATAGCACCGAATGCTCAAAACGTCTGAAGCACAGTGAAGATAACACAACAATTCTTTTAAAAGGCCAGTAATCCCACCCTTAAATCTTTAAAAAATGTCAATTAAGTCATTTTCATTCCTATCCATTACGTTGTTACTTTTATTAACTGCAACAGACACCTACATACGTAGATGTCACAATAAAGGTAGTAAAAACTCTAAAATTAAATGCAGGGGCCAGTTCCTCATATGAATGGTGGAGATCAATACAGTACATACATACGCATAACAGATCGCATTATAAATCAATAACATTACACAGATTCCGGTATACTGGAATAAACTCCTGATCGCCTTCACTAACTCACCTTCCCTTCACTTCCCTCGCCTCCTGGCCCGGCCCTGATGAAATATTTCCACAATAAATCTACATGGTCATGTCCCCGCGACACTCAGCTTGATTAAAATAACTCGGACAAGGTGTTCTGGCTCGCAGGGAAGTCGAGTGTCGAGAGCCGAGTTAAGGTTGTACCACGCTTTTCCTCTGCCGTGCGCGTTATTTCCCCTTGCTTTCCTTCCGCCCTCCTGTAGTTTTTCAGCACGTCACCCCCGCTGTGGCGATGCGGTGGCAAGCGTGTTGCCTTGGCTTCGCGCAGTATTGAACTGGGGAAAGGTGTGGTTCTCTGATAATCCCTTGCGCTGGTGCCCAAGAAAAGAAGGGTCCGACCCCACCGAGCAAGGGACCAAACCAGAGGAAAGTCGTGCCAAAAGTGGGGATGCTACCAGGTAAATTTACCCCCCTTTAATATCTCAGGGGCGTGCCGCCGGGGGGCCCTGCGGCTCACGCGCTCTCGGGGCTGTCCTCCTCGAAGACGGCCAGCGCCGTCTTGCCCAGGGGGCTGTAGAGGAAGGCGTCCACTTCGCCGCCCCCGTTGCTGCTCTTCTGGAAGTGGATCTCCAGGTTGTCCTGCATGTTGTCCTCCTCCATGATGTTCGGGATGCCCACCAGCTGCACGGTCCTCCGGGACTCTGACACCCGAGTCTGGGGTTTCGGGGAATACGGGACAGGGGTTAACCACAACAGCAGCCCCCCCAGGGATCAGTGCGCAGATCTTTTTAAGACAACAGTACTTCTTTCATAACACTGGAGCCTCTCATTTCGCACACATGCTGACTTGCACAGATTGAATATTAACAGCATTATCAGCTGTGCTGGCAGCCTGCTTTATACCTTACTCATCTCGATAATATAAGACATTGCTGCTCTGGAGTCACTACAGAAAAGGGCAGATACATTCTTGGGCTTAACTCACACAGGCTAACAGGTCATGATTCTAGTCTTGAAAAGAGAAAAACTACCATGAGGTTCAAACTGATAACACTCGTTTCCTTCTAAAAAGGGCTAAATGAGCTCAGATCAATTAACTACCAGCTAATTTAAGCCAGATGGACCAAACGACCTCCTGTCATTTATGATCTTTCCGAGACTCTTAACTTCAGTAACTCAACTCCGCCCCCAGAAACACACGATTCTTGTTCGGCTCGATACCTGTAAGTCCATGATCTTTCCGTTCAGGAAAGGAGTCACCCTCAGACGATACTTTTTACCGAGCAGGTCCACAGTGTGGTTTTCCATGTCAGTCAGGCGTTTTGCAACTGGAAGGTTAAGAGGGCAGGAGGAAGAGGGAAATGTCTGTACTGAAGACAAAGGATGGTGAATCTTTGCTTCCAGTCTAGTCCTGAAGGGTAGCAGAGTTTAGCTACTGACAAATGTGAAGTAAGTGAATGGTTTGTTTTCTGTGTTTTGTTCCTTTGGAGTGTAAACAAAAACTCGGGAAGTTCGTTGGTTTCCCGATTTCCTTCCATCCATCCATTTTCTAAACACTTTATCCAATTTAGGGTCGTGAGGGAGCCAGAGATTATCCTGGCAAGCAACTGGCGACACGCAGGATGCACCCTGGATGGGACGCCAGTCCATCAAGGGGCACGCACAATCAAATCAGGGCCAGTTTTCCCAGAAGCTAATTAACCCACCATGTTTGGACTGTGTGAGGAAACCGGAACACCCGGAGTAAACCTACACAACCATGGGGAGAACATACAAACTCCACACAGACAGCTCCCCAGGAAATGAAGCCAGGGCCCCAACTACTGCTAACCACTCTGCCACCATGCCACCTACTGATTTTCCTTCCAATTGATATAATTATTTGCTTAATCGGACAAAATAATGTGGTGGGTGATTGCATTTATATATAGGGAACCAGCAGATATGTAATAAGTTCGAATTGAGGCTGACCTGGAAAGATTCCTGGGTAATTCTTTGAGCATCCCTTAATAACTGACACTAAACAATTGATTCACATATTATTGATGATGCCGTAAACAATTCTCAAAATGTATTACATTCCGCTAACCCTGAGGTAAGAATTAGGGGTGTGATTTAGGCAGTGGTCAGAATTAGGGATAACTAGCACCCAATTAATCCACTGTACAGATTAGTTACATCGCTGCCTTAACACTTTAGGAATATATTTCATTCATGAAGGATTTACAAATGTCATCTGCAACCACTAATCTAAAGTGTTCTTAAAATTCCCACTGGCAGACCTCTCCTCCCCTTACAATTCCCACCGGCAGACCCCCGATCAGCCATCTCCTCCCCTCCCTCCCCAGCCATTCCTGTGACCTACTGGTGTCCTCCAGGAAAGTGATGACCACGGTTCCTGAGTCGTGCAGCATTTCCAAGGACTCCACCTCCCCGCCCCCGTTCCGGCTCTTGGAGAAGAAGAGCTCCAGCTTGTCCAGCAGGCGGCTCTCCTCCACGTCCTTGGGAAGGTTGGACACCAGGATCCGCCTGTTGGACACGTGCGTCTCCACCTGACACAGCAAGGGCACATGGTGCCGTCAGTCAGAGACAGCGCCGGGGGCGGGCAGGGCTGGACAAACGCTCATGCCTGACGGCAGAACAGCTGAACACAGGCGAGGCGAATTAAAAATTAAAATGCAGTACAGAATAACTTATATTGTCTGTAAGCAGTTAATTCCACACTGATAGACACTGATAACGACAATAATAATAATAATAAAATCATTGTACACTTATATAGCAGTTTTCTGGACAACCCACTCAAAGTGCTTTACAGGTAATGGGGACTCCCCTCCACCACCACTCTGTACCCCCATCTGCATAATGCAAATAAGCCACAGTGCACCAGATGGGGATTTTAAGAGGTCATTGATTGGTAGTTTTCAGGAGGTGATTTGGCCAGGACATCAGTGTTAACACCCCTACTCTTTACGAGAAACACCATGAGATTTTTAATGACCACAGAGAGTCAGGACCTCGGTCTGACATCTCATCTGAAGGACAGCGCCTTTTTTTACAGTGTAGGGTCCCCATCGCTATACTGGAGCATTAGGACCCCCCACAGACCGCAGCATGAGCGCCCCCTACTGGTCTCACTAACACCTCTTCCAGCAGCAGCCTCAGCTTTCCCAGGAGTCTCCCATCCAGGTACTGGCCAGGCTCACAGCTGCTGAGCTCCAGTGGGCTGCCAGCTGGGAGCTGCAGGGTGACGGAGCTGCTGGCGATGATGTCGGCCTGGGGAGTGTGGCGTTGATACAGTACCTCAATGTAGCTGGGCATCAGCAGCTGCACCGGCCTGGCCTCCAGCCTAATGGAGCACTCCTCTAGCTGGACGTCATGGTAGTTCATGCTCAGGATCTTCTGTGCAACTAAGACATGATGAAGAGTGATGATGACGTCATCCCATTTAGCAGTTTACAGAGCTCTGCTTTATAAACCAAAGGTTCCTAGCTGTCCATAGATCTTTGCTAGTGCATTACAAACAACTAATCCAAGAACTGTATTTTAGAACATCATGCAATTATATAAAAATATTTTGAACAAATCTGCCAGTTTGTGAAAAAAGCTAACCTTTCACCTACAAATTTGGTTTTCTCGGTCTTCCATATGTTGCCCAAAACGCTAATCCGTCAGCAGTGTTGAAGGAAGTTTATGCAGGATATTTCTAACTATCAAATTTATATTTAAGCATTACTTTCATAAAAAAAGAAAGCAACACTGCTTGCTACCACATTTCCTGAATCCCAGCAGGATTCAAGTTCAGCAGACAAATCCTAAAGACTATACCTAGATGTATTTCTACAAGACAAATGCAACCTCCCAAATGTCTTTTACTTCCACAATTGATCTAGCTCCCTGTATTTGTGGTGATCAGCAGTAAGGGTTTCTTATTCAAGTCACACCTTCCTCATCCTCGAAGGTAATCAGTGCCGTCCCACCTTCCATGGGGTACACAATTCGGGGGTTCATGTCAAAGCTGGAGGACCCCTCTTCACCTGTTGCTCCAGTGAAAACCACTTTTCTTTCAGGCACTGCAGTGGTCACCTGTAAGAATCGCAGCTCTGGAACATTAGGCTACCTTCTCAGATTGTCTCAGGACACAGGACCGAGTTGGTGGTATCTCTACACTGAATATCAATTTCTATGACAATGATGAAAATAATTATTTCATTTATACACAAGAGGAATTGATACAATGTTGTATTCCAGCAGGGTAAAGCCTGTGTGTTAACAAACGTTAACCACATCAAAGGTATTTGCTCATTTTGCGCTCCCGTTTTTGTGTCCATTTATGAATTTGACCGTGACTGAATGAGCCTTATCACACTTGCTCTCTTCTTTACTATGCTGTCAAGTTAAGCTGTGATTTAGCATTGGCTGCACCAGTGTACCTGTGTCTCCTGTTTCAGCTGCTGGTTCATTTCGTCCACATGTCTCAGCTCAGTCTGCAACCTCTCAGCCTCTTCCTGAAGCTTTTGCTCCTCCAGCTGTAGCTCAGCCAGCTTCTCCTGTGAACCACAGAGCAGATCCCCGTCAGCCTAAACCCTCCCCCCACGCAGACCCACGTACCCTCACACCAGCACAGTCTACTGCTCGTTATGAAAAAGGCCTTCTACTGTGACTTTCAGGACAGCGTAAATATGTAATGCACCTATTTTGTAGACTTGAACCGTGAAAATTATTTTCTTTTTTATATCTTGGAATTGTCTGGAACAGACAATTTTTAATTAAATGTGGGACTGAGAACTCCTCCCACACAGGCAGCAGTCAGAGCCACACATCACTTCACAAGCTACAAGCCCTGTTCTGCAGGGACAGCTCAGCACCGGGCACACTCACCCTCGCCGCTCAAGGTCCATGCAGCACTGCTGCACAATAGACTGAGGAACCTGTGGCTGAAACGAGCTCCGATAACTGAGCAGAGCTCAAGAGACTGGACAATAACATTAGAGGATCCCAGCTGGGCATCCGGGTGATGACACTGACTGGCAACACCCAGTGTTATCACTGACCGGGCCACAGGGGATGTCCAGCTTCGGTTTTCTTTTAATTAGAAACACAGTCAACAGGACGGTCAAACCTTGCCAGTATCAAGAGTCAGGGATCTTTCCACTTCTTCATCCTGACATTGCTGCTTGAGTTTGACAGAACGCAACTTGAACTCTTCAGTCATCTGCTGCAGCTTGTCTCTATCATTCCGCAGGTCGTTCTGGTCTGTGATTATCTGGTCACAGATCTCCTTCACAGATGGACACAGAGACAAACAGACAGCAGGTCAGGGCTGCTGAACAAATTCTACCCTGAATGACAATCAGTGCCGACAGTGAAGAGCAGGAATGGCTGACGAGTGAACCCAGAGCAGACAAACGTTTAAATGCAGCTCACTTGAGATTGCAGCCAGACAGAGCTCTTTGAATACCATAAATACTAAAGGTAGAGCAAAACACACACAACAAAATAAAAATAAAAAATCTCATAAAAATATGATTAATAGTCAAATTGTCCTGAAATCTAATTGCATTTGTTTTGGTATAAAATCAGCTTATTCTTTCTCCATGTTGCACGTTCACTTGTTCTTCTAAAAGTGAACACCAGCGGCTGTAGCATGGAGTTGCAGGGTTTAGCATGAACTGTGCATCTGAGGTGAAAATGCTTTAAAAAATCAGTTACAGCACAATCCTGTCATCATACTTTAAGTCAATTCATGGATGTATGTGCAATATATATATATACAAGAGGTTACAGTAGAAAATATGTTTTTAAATAAGATCCAGAGATCAATCAGCTTCAAGTAACCAAACTAAATAGTCCAAATGTGCAAATACTTTTACAATCACACAGGCTTTATGGCTCCGTTTTTTTTTCTTTATAAATACCAGTGCTGTCAAACAAAACAGAGAGTGCGTGGCTGATTCTGTCCTGTCCTGTGCAAACTACATGACTGTGTGTTTAAAACTGAGAACAGGAGGCCCTTCTTCACCCCAAAGGCTGTGGGAGATTGGAACAATCTACACAGTGTTGTTAAAGCTGACACCTTTCAAGAAAAAGACACATGAGACCCTCAGATCCATTCGCCACTAACTACCAAAGAGGACTGATGGGCCAAATGGCCACCTGGCCACCTTTGCTTGTAACTGTTCTGTATGTTTTGTCACAAACAGCACAAACCTTGTACTTTTCAATCTCCTTCCTGATGCTGTCCAGGGGGGATAACACAGAGCCATCAAGCCCCTGTGCTGGAGCTGTACTAACCAGGGAGAAGTCCTGTAAGACAGGCAGTAGAAAAGGTGTAGACCACTTTAACACAATACTGGTACTTACATGGAGATCTGTTAATGCACTTTCATCAATGCACATCAGTTACTCTTCCCACGGCTACAAAATGCATGTAGTTTTCACCGTGTTTTGTGAAAGAACAACATGGTTTACCCAAGTAAAGTAAACTAGAATTTTTCAAATTTATTTTCTAATATGTTTGTTTAAAAATTAAGTTAACGGTGGCAGAGGAGACAAACTCATTTATGAACTGGAAGATACAATTATTTGTGCAAGGAATAATTCAATATAGCTTTTCAAATGTAATACGAGCTTTAAGAAATATTCATCTAGTAGATGCCTATCAAACCCATTTTCCTGACAATCATTCAACTGGGGCACAACTATAAGGCAGATGGAGGCAGCCTCTGCTTACCTTGTATAGCAAGAAGTGACCAAACACTGTTTGATTGTCCATGCAATGAGAAATAGGTATCTGACTGCATTCTAAAGCTGTTCAATCAGAAAACTGGGCAATTTCAGGATGACGACAGTCCCGCAGCTTAACTAAGGACAGTGTAGCTGCTTGCCTATCTGCAATACCCATCAATGACCAGGATGACACGGGAAAGTTATAAAGACTGTGAACACTGTTTTTTTAATCTTTCTCTTTTTAGAACATTTTTGCATGCATGCCTATACCAGATATAGGGATCTTTAGGACAAGAGTCCTGCTTTTCCAGAAGCATCTAATGATGTTCTTAAACCAAAAACACAATTGACTCCCTATTCAAACAATTAGATCAATCAAAAGAAAACCAAACAGAGGAACTGTGGCTCCTGGGGACTGGAGTTGCAAGGTCCTGTTTTATGCTAGAACATTTCAGAGCTTTTTTAGGGTGAAGAAAATAAAAGAGGCTATTATAAGCCTAAATCAAACGTGATTATTATGACTTAATTCTTATGTGTAATCAGCACAAAGAGCTTTCCTTCCATACATTACCTCCTCAGACATTGCTGGGCAATGGGGATGTCCTACTTCTAGATGCTGGGACTATTTTAGGTCTGTGGACAGAACAGAAAGAACAGGCACTAATCGATCATCCTGTCAGAGCAAAGCAGGAGACACTACCTGTGCAGTTTTGCTTCCCCTAACAGAGATACACTGAGACACCAGCTCTGCTTTGCTCCCATCTATAACAACTTGCATCCTCTGAGTGCAGAAACATTTCACTGCCTGAGCGTGGGTTAAGAGTCCTTCCTGCGGAGCTAACAGTATTATTTGCCTCTTTCAGCTGTGCAGGATAAAGTTCAGATTTACTGTATTGTACCTTAAGTACCTTAAATTGCAACAGCCCTTTCTGTAATTATAAAGACCACTCTTTTTTACTGTAACAGTTCTGTAATGCTGTGGTTACACAGTACACCAGTCTGTGCAGCCAGATGCCTTTGCCCCACCTGCACTTCATGACGTTAATAAGGAACTGTAGACGCCTGTTTACTATTACAGACTATCACAGAAATTTCGAGAAAGGCAGATTGATTTAAAAAAAACATTTAATTTGGACTTGTTACGGTCCGGAAATTAGAGTATTAGACAATAGCACGAATCTTGTACCTGTAATAAGCACTATTTTTGTAAGTCGTATACCCGTACCTTGTACAGTAGTAGGTGTAGTAGTTCAAAGACTACAGTTTAAATGTTACTTCAAATCCTGTATTATTCAGAGCTACTGTTCTGAAACCTGTATCCAGATTTTTACTCATTTTAAATGTTTGTCAGACTTCGATTTAAAGACTTTCGTTTCGACGGGTATAAACAGACAAACGTATTTGATATATAAGGAAAAACAGTCATAGTTACAAAGTAACACTTTTTCGCGATAACGTATTATATTTATAATGAATTTCTAAAAAAATAAATAAAATATACAAGTAAACATGTTGTTTTCCTGCGTCATATATCACTCGTGAGTAGCTCCACCTTATCGTGCTAAATCACAGTTTGAAGACGGCCATCAGAGACAACTGTTGTTTTAAACTTTAGAACTCGATTCAAAGTTACAAACCTAAGTTTTATTAATTTAAATGATAATTGAGGCACTTTAGCAAACTTACGACTCACGTTTCTGCCTGCTCGCCGTCCGGTTCTTCGTCCAGGAACAAGTATTCTCCTTTCACTTTCGTTTTACTAAAAATGGCAGACAAACTGAAAGAATCCACCGGCAATTTTTTAAAAATTTGCTCGTGTTTTTAAAGCGGTCACTGCTGCTACTGCGAGGTTTAAATTTAAAAATGTATTTTGCCATGACCCTTAAACGTCTTCAATAATAATTTTACATCAGAACGGTATTATTCCAACACACTAATGCCATGACATTACAGTGAATGCTTTCTAATGCAGAAAAAAAAAATTGTGTCTTTTATCAATATACTCCATTTTAACGTATATCTTACATAATGCAGTCCCAAAACACACTCGGCAAAAAGCACTCGTAAGCAAGCCCCGAGTATAAATATAGGCTTCAGCAAAAGAAGAGAACAAAATGATGGGTCCTTGAAATACCACATGTGTCTCAATCATCCAAGGCTGCTTCTCCATGATACAGTACGTGGCAGGGCTAAGGGCAAGTGGCTGAAGAATGGCATCCACAGTTGGCAAGATATCGGGCTCCCAGAGGCTGTCAAATTGCTGTGCAGAGCTAGTCCAGATGCTGACCAAGTAACCCTAAAGCCCACCCTGAGACTTTGCACGGGTCTGGAAGTGTCGGTGGTGGGTTTATCTTGCCCTGCATGTTTCGGAGGAGAGGGGTGCCAGGTTAATAACTGTGACAGCCCATGAGGGGAGTGGAGTGTCCAGCATAAACTGATGGAGAACATGTCCTGTGTGGGAATGTCTACTGTACAAAACCTGGGCCATATTCTGAGTTTAGGAATTGAGCCATGTGTTCCATCACTGAGGTTGTCCTGGGTTATCACTGTACCCTTTAACATCCGTTACACTCACCCTCTCAATTACACAACTGCTCCCTCGCCCATTAACCCTCCGCAGGCCTGTGTATAGCCCGTCAGTCCCCTAAACTGGCCTTGCCACCCATGCCACGACCGACATTGTAACTTCTCAACGGGCGCCACCAGTGAAGCAGTTTACGGCAGCTGTAGGGAAGAGGCTCCTGTGGGCTTGCAACTGGAAAAGGCTGGTAAATCACTTTGGGTGATAAACTCAGACAAAGTAACATTAACGAAGGACATTATGGGGATATCCCCTTAGTACAAGTCACTAGTGAAAGACCACATTAAGTTCTCTGTTTTTTTAGTTTTTGTATGCTCTTCACATACTGCTCCTCTCCACCACCAATGTGGGGCCCCACCTGGCCAAAGCCAAGATCTGCTATAAAAACAAAACCATGAAATGTGAAACCCAACACGTGTGCTATGGAAGCCCGCCAGCACAGGAAAATGATTTTACAAAAAATTTGCTTGCATGCAATATAGTGCTTTTCTACCCCAAAGGACTTTACACATTGAAGCGACACATTTCATCCACCTCTGAAGTGCAGCACACAGCTGGCCTGAGCACCATAACCTGAATGTGGCAGCAGCCCCAACAAACAAACCAGGCAGTGAAGTAAATTACATGCAAGAGTGAAAAACAGGAAGGGTAGATTATACAAACCCAGACTGAATTTGAGCCAGGAGACCAGGGTTAACAGATGGGGCGGAGCAATGGCACAGTGGCCAAGGACCTGCGCCTGTAGCTGGAAGGTTGCCGGTTCCAATCCTGTGGCCAGCAGAGGAATCCTACTCCATTGGGCCCCTTGAGCAAGGCCCTTCACCCCAACTGCTCCAGGGGCGCTGTATAAATTGATGACCCTGCACTCTGACCCCAAGATTCTCTCCATCTGTGTGCCTGTGTGTTTCATGGGGAGCAAGCTGGGGTATGCAAAAAGAAATTCCTAATGCAAGAAATTATACATGGCTAATAAAGTAATCTTATCTTATACCTTCTCTTCAAGAAGGTCGGGATTCTTTAATGACCTTGGTTTAATGTCTCAACAGAAGGATCTCCCTTGACCATACTGGGGGAAAGGTTTGGACATCTGGTCCAGAGAGAAGAACATCACCTACAGGGTTACCTACATCCCTTGGATTTCCTCAGACGACTCCCTTCCCAGTACTCATCAGCCCCAGCCTTCCTTACAAAAACACCACGTTGTCAAGTGTGACAAGTCCAGGAAAGTAAAAACTAGACCATGGATTTTACATATTTATTAATGAAATCATACAAGTTTAGAATCTGAGCTTCTGGAAGAACCACTTGTTCTTGCCGGTCTTGTATCTGTGGGGGGGAAAAAAACAACATTTTAATCATCCCTTTTCTATTCTTCGCAGCACTGCAGGAAACCCTCCTTGTTGAACTCGCAACTATTCTGAATTCTGGAGCTCTAACGTACATTACGGTATTGCACGATAGAAAAAAAAGCTTTAAGGTATTGAAGGTTTTTAAAATCACTAAAACACTGAATATATTTAAGAACATTTACAAAACATAATACAGCAGGAGAACACTTCTCACTAGTACTACTGGGATCGTAACACCATCTCAGGGCAACGAAGGCTCACCTCTCCTCGAATTTGACCTTCGCCTCCCTCCTGGCCTTGCGTTTCAGGGCAGGGTCCCTGAACACGTCCTTGTTGACAATGGTCTTGTCAAGAGGAATGTCCACAGAGTATCTGAGCAGGAAGCAGGACAGAAAATCACATCAGCCAAAAACACAAGACTGAGGCAGGAATGTACAGTGAGAAATATTTCAGAAACATTTTAATACTTAGAGACAGTCTAAGTTGTTACCACATTACACAAAATCAGTAATTGTACTGCAAAAAAACTTCATTACCCACTCTTGCATGCATAATTGTTTCAATACCAAGTTGATCTTGACTGGAAATGTGTGACAGAATTCAGCTCTATAACATATTCCAGGAAATTATATTTTTAATGGATACCAAGCCTGAAATGGTCACAAGTAATTGATTTTGAACTTAAGAAAGGTGCAAATGAGGGCAAGCATCCGATTCCTGGGTATGCAGCACATCTCTAGACACAGACAAACCGGTAAAAAAATGGTAGTAGGTCAACTAGAGCAGGTTCTGTTGTTCCAAAATGTCTCCGCTTGGTTCCACAAGTTCATTTTCGTTTACCATTTTAGTCAAACAGCACTTCTCCAGAACAAGCTTGCAACTGGATCTTTGAGTTTATCATTTTGCACACAGTGCTTGTATAGATTTGCAAGTGAGTACTTTCAACAAAAGGAGATTGTTCAACTAAAAGCCGCAACAATAAGGAATTTATGCATTTGCCATCATCTAATATTATCAATTTTAATCCTGGGTTTCAAAGGAGACTGCAAACACCGTATCTCTTCCAGGATGGAGTCCGATTTTAAAAAAGTCAACAGGAGTAAATGGAAACATTTGAAAGAGGAGAGAGTCCGCTGCAGCCAAAGTCCTACACTGAAAGGACTTAAATATTTTGGTAGGAGGAAGTTCCAAATCCCTTGTATAAATACGAAGAGAGCATTTCTCTCTTTTACACTCTAAAAGCAGTCAATATCTTGCAGAGATCTTATTATTGTTTTAGACACTTTACCAGCTAATTGTTTTTATTCTCACGGTACTGGAAGAGTTCTGATTGAGAGATGTTTGTAACTGTTATATTCTATCGTGGTCCTGTACTTATGTTACATTGTATCACTGCTGCATGCTATATGTTCATGAACTCTTGATGTGCAAAACTAATGGCCACATAGGGGCAAGAAATACTGAGTCCTTTTAAAAGACAGAGCCTGGCAGTGCCCTCGACATCCCTGCAGGACTGCCCCTGCCACGACAGACACTGACCTGGTGGGCATCAGGTGGTTGTAGTTGTACACCTTGACAAAGGCCTTGATCTTCGACCTCTTGGCGACCTTCTTCTTGCCCATGGAGGTGGTCACTTTCCGAGGGTAGCGGTCAATCCCGGAGACCAGAGCGTGGCTGTAGGGACGGTCCGAGGTGCCGTCATCAATATTCTGCCCAGGAAAACAAACCACAGTGAGCCTGGGGGCTTGAGCCATGCAGCAGGAGACGCAGTGCACCGAACACAACTCACGGCCGTGAACACCACCGCCTGACATGCAATGGTGCAAAACTGTAGTCATAGAATAAAGGGAATTTTATCAAGATAGCAAAATGAAAATCTTGTCCCAGTAGATACTTCACAGCATTCCTCAAAATTACAGGATATACAATACTGTCAAATACCATTCAAGCTAAGGAAATTAATTCGATAGCACCACTGCACTGAAACTCATCAAGCAGGCCCAGAAACACAGCCGCTGATGACACAGCCCAGCGTCAAAGCAGGGCAAGAAAATACAGACCAAGATCCGGGATGTGTCAGGAACTGAGAAGGCAACGGTGCCTCTGCAAGGTCAGAATCAGTCCATCACCCGCTCGGGTGTCCTGCTGCACGAACCGCCTCACCTTTACGATGACAGCCTTGCGCCCAGCATAGCGCCCTGCCAGCACCATGACCACCTTCCCGGGTTTCATGAACTTGCCCATGTCTGCAAACCAAGAAGGAAAAGACCGACTCAGCCATCACCCACCAAGGCACACGTGAAGAACCAGACGAGTTCACCGTCTTCTCTATTTTACTGGAATGGTCCGGAAGTAACCACCTGTACTTTTACTTTATTTCCTCTCCCGAGTATGAAGCTGCAGTGATAACGTCCATCGCGCTCCGGGGAATCAAGACTTTTGAAAAGAACAAGCGACTTTCCAATGCTTCGTCTAGGACTCGGGACTGACGAAGACGTCAACTTCGCCCCGAGATAAACATTTTCAAAGAAATTAGCTCCTAAGCTACAGTGCAGCCGAGGAAAAGGTCTGCACACACAGCCCCGAGTATGTCTGAACTGCCAGCCATTTGGCTGTGCCGAATCCAATGCATGCCCGTTCACTGTACTGTTCTAAACGCAGACACAGCGAAATCGTGTTTTTTTAAATTAACAACCTTAGTAGGTGACATGCCTCTGAAGAGAGACAACCCGAACAGTTTCAACAGAATAATTAACCTCTAGGGCTGTATACGCTGCCATATTCCAGTACCAATATGGTACCGACAAGTTGGGCACTTCTTATGTGCTATATCTTTCGAACAATACCAGTAAATCACCCAATACCACACCTGTCTAAACCTTCAATGTGTCAACTAACACAAAACGCCGCTTGAGTTTTGATATTTCGTTGATTTTCTAAGGATGCAGGAAGATTTTAGTGTGGGAAAGGGTACTTACCGCTGTTGCTCAATGGCGGCCGCTTTCAGTAAAGGAAGTGCTAAGGGCCTAAGATGACCTTTCACACCAAATAGAGGTGACGTCAGTTCCGTCGCCTGTTGAAGGATAGGATGGTTTCATAACTACAGGCTGGATACCGAAATCGAGGCTACAGCAGTTCCGGGATTCGCTGTTCTTTTAATGATACTGTGTTATAGTGCTGATTAAGGGATTGTTGTGATCATTCAATCCTTCTTTTTAAAACATCCAGTTCCATGGGTAGATACATGCACTGCTGGGACTGCAAGACATGTTGGCATCTGCTCTGTGGTTTTTTATAAACTCCAAAAAAAGGCAATTGCAGTGAAAAAAAATCCAATGACAATGCAACAATCTCGTTTGATTATTACTAGCTAATGAATTAAGAGGAAACTTATCTGAAATTGCTGTCAATAGTAAACACAGGCGTACAAAGACGGAAAGTACAGTTGGAAATTTTTATTCTCTGCATTTATCAGTCAAATAACAGACATATCTACAAATCAAATACATTTACACATTACTGAAAATATATTTTTTGAAATCAAAGATATATACACACCCCTCTACATGAGGATAAATTAGACACATGTACAGCTTTAACCAGATCACACAATAATTTACACCTTCTTAAAGGAGACACCAAGGAAGTCGGAAGCAGTAACAGGGCAGAGGAAACAGAACATATTGTTAAGAAAATTACTGACTTCCCAAATTCACTGCTACGTATTGAGATGATACTTAGGCCTGTCAGCAATCAAATACTTTTAATTGTTGGTTTTAAAATGTCTTTACCATTAGGTAATTCTATTCTACTAAAAACAGAAAAATAAATACATAAATTTAATTTCAACAACCCGTGTGATTAATTCCACAAAAAAAGTACACATCAGAATTTTGTATTTATAAAATGTATGTCTGGCCACCATGGACTGGTGTCCCATCCAGGGCGTAACCTACCTGGTGCTCGCAGCTAGAGAATGAAATGGATAGGAGATGGATGGATGTTTGAACATCACAAACAGACATGGAGAGACAAGACACCAGCCCTAAACTCTATCATTCCTCTGTCAAACTCGTGACGCACGCATAGGGACTTAAAACATTGTTTTCCAAACACTTCATTCAATTAAACAAAGCAAGATTTAAGAGTTTCGTTAGAGCCAGGTTAGAGCATTGAGGTCATGGGCACCAGATGCTTCAAATAGCCAAGCTGGAATGAAAGATGCCAGGATGAGGACAGTCCACTGTCCTCACATCACAGAGAGATTTCAGATCCACGAGGGAGAGACAGGGCAGGCGTTTCCATTCCGTCTCTTCCAAGTCCCGTGCACTTTCTGCCCATCCATCCATTTTCTAACCATTTTATCCAATTTAGGGTCACACAGGGGGGGCAGAGCCTTATCTGGACCTGGCAAGCAATGGGCTCAAGGCAGGATCAACCCTGGATGGGAACGCCAGTCCACTGAAGGGCATCCACTCCCACTGGAGTGTCTTTGGGCTGTGGGAGGACACCAGAGCACCAAGAGGAAACCCATGCAAACACGGGGAGAACATGCAAACTCCACGCAGACACTGCCCCCGGAACTGAACCCTGGGCCCCAGCGCTGCAAGGCGGTCATGCTAAACCTTCCGTCATTCCTAAGTTTCCAGGAACAGGCACAATAACCTCACACGTCCACTAGTAATGCTCGACATGTACCTCATTTACCAAGGGCAGCTCATTCAGATTACGACTTTATAACCTCCAAATAAATCAAATGTATGGATTTGGCACCAGGTAACTATATCGACTGTATATGGACTGAGTCAGCTGGACCCACCCAAAGGCAGACCAAGAAACCAGCAGTTTCTCCAGATGTCAACTCTCGCTTTAAAATGGGTTTGAAGAGCAATTGCTTCAAGAGTTAATACATTTTGTGACTTTTTAAGGGAACAAATTTTTCCTGGGAAGACAGGAGCGGTACAGATGAAGACAGGATTAGATTACTTCAAGATGCCCCACCCAGACAGGCCAGAAGCATTTCCTGGATTTAGCTACAGTACACAACATGTTCCATTCCTGCAAGTACACAAGTAAAGCAACAAAAGACTTCTCAGGAAATCGTTTAGGACAGGCAGTTTGAAAAACCACAATGATCCAATTAAACTGCACAGACCCATTGTTTTATCTGTAATGGACCAAAAGAAGTATTCTTACTACCCTTTCCTTTCTCACATAACAACATGGAGTTTCTTGAGGAAAGGGTTTTATTGGAATTCTACAGCAGCGAAAGAGTACACAGCTTGCACTAACAAGCAGCCGGAACATCTGGCAATATGTTAGAACAGTTTGTCCTACGTAACCAAGAAAGGGTCAGTGACAACTGGGTATAACCATATAGGTTTCCTCACTATGACTGACGGTGTTAATCTGGATTTCAAGGATATCAGTCTATGCAAAAAAAATGTCTATGAGATGTATTTTTACTTTAGGCCAAGTGCAGGGTATAGGCAAATTGCCCACCTAATTCATTTACTTTGGAGCAGGCAATGTGCCCATGTGGAAAATAAGCACCAATGTCTCCTTTCAATGTCAATCTTTTTCTGCCAAGCGCAGTCACAGTATATACATGAAAAAACTCACTTCATCAAAGCTCTGCTAAACAAAAGACAAGAGCATAGGGACATTTTCTCTGCATTCCCTCCATACACACGCCAAGCCAGATCTGTAGTTGCACACCTGGATTTGATTCAGCTAGTGTTTTCTTTCTAGACTTACTGTTACATGGAGTGAGGAATAATCAGAATATGTGCCAGTGATTCCTGAGTAAAATCAACTCAATCTATCACAGATTAATTACCATTTTGCAACAGAGGTCTCCAATCTTGATCCTGTAGAGGCGGTTCAACTCAGCACTTAACGAGCTCAACGAGCTGGTTACTGCCTTAAGTGGACCAATGTAGCAGCAGCTCTTCAAATTCTGCTGCTTTAAAGGTGCCTTGACAGACACATGGCAAACTGTCCCTCCAGGAACAGGACTGCACATCCCTTGACTGGACCTGTGTTGACTGCCCCCTGCTGCACTGTGCAGGGGACTGCATGTGTTTCCACACTTGACCACAGCTTACCAGTTCAGCAGAGTTGCTAACTTGATTTATATCATACAGTGTTTTACATTGGTACATTCAGTTCTGTTTTGTGATATGCATACATTACATTATTAATAAACACCTTTTGCAATTAATAAAAATGTTCTACTTTTTATCTGTCAGCCCCCAAATTGACAAATTAAAATGAGAAGGATCCTTTCTATTTGATGATCAGCTTAATTATAATACAGCATACATTAAACTCCTTAATATTAAAAATACCACATCTCTTATTTTTAACAAGAAAAAGTAAGCAGCCATAAACAAAATCTGTGCAGATAACTCATTTTATCGAGTCTCTTGTCATAAGGTACTAAAAATATAAACTACATCCAGCGTTTTTAGTTTGCTTTCTAAGCACGCTATATTCTAATAGTCTTAGCAAGCAATACATACCACAGTAGACTAGTAATTGTAAGTTGCATTGGCATTGTCTCATTTTGTAGATCTTTGCAGTCATACATTCAGGTTTACTATGAGAAATCTTCTACTATTAGTTGTGTTTTTAATCCTGAGAGCATAAAAGTACTATGATATCCTGTCCCTCAAAAGACGTGAAACAGTTATATTCTTAAGACCCACAATAGCTTTGAAGACATTATAGATTTGTTGGCATAGAACTAAACCAGATGACACTACAGTGCACAAGGAGTTCCTATTCTCTGCAGTACTGATTTAGATTTTTTTAAACATAATTTCGAATTGTAACGTATATTCCAGTTTACACCAGTGCATTGGGGAATCGGCAGTTTCTTTACAGCCACAAGTGCTGCAGTACAGGAGGACACATGGTCCTCTGACACACCGCGTCTCGGAGCCAGTCGAATTTTGGCAATGCTAGGCAGCTCCACAGCGCCACGCAGGAGAGTTCACATCGACTGGAGGAGCAGCACCTGTATCACTGACATCAATGCAAACTCATAAGAGGCAGGCAATGGCATGAGTCGCAGTTGTTTTGAAAAGCAAAGGGGATTTAATTGGAAGAAAGTCCTCCAACACTGAGTAGTGCTGCTTGGAGAATCCGAGTTAGACAGACATACTGCTCAGGCCTGAAACAGCCCGAATTCAGACTGAGCACCTTAACTGGACGAGCCCGTCGCGTTTCAGCCTTTCCTTCATACACTACTAGAATTAGCTAAAAAGCAGAAGAAGCCATTACAATGAGGGATAATTCTGGATGTAGCTACCATGCCTTCTATATGTGGACCTATTGCACAGTTATTGTTGAGTCAGACAGTGTGTAGGTTTAGATGTCCTGAAATGATCCACTTTTCTGCCGTCTCCTTTTTTCCCCCACATTTGGACTTTCATGCTTTTCAATGCTGCTGAAACAAAGGTAGTCTGGGTCTGGGTTTTTTAGACCGTATAAGCACTCCATCCTGACTTAACCAGTCATGTTCTTAAGAGAACGTTTCAGTGAAGACGGGTTTCTGTTGGAGCAGCTGTGCACAGGCTCAACACGAGCCGGGGCTGCGCCTCCTTGATGAGCTCAAGATCGAAACAACGGGGAAACCTCTGGCTCAGAGCGGCATACAGAGTACCCTGCACAGGCAAGTATACATCACGGTGGACTTTGATTTTGGTTGTCAGCTTTCAATGGCATTGCCAATAATGATACAGAACGAGTTAGAAACAAATTCACAACATGAAAATATAGAATGTAAATATAAAAAACCCCGGTAGTGTTTTTGGAATGTTAACCATTCTGTACAGATATGGCAAAATTATGAGGGCAGATCTGTGACCAGGAGCCCTCTAAAGTGGGCAATAAATGAGTAAGTAAACCACATGGCTCGCTAAAAATTAACATGTTACAAACCCTCCCACGACTGTAAAACTCGTTTGCTGATTTTGTGATTGCAGTGGAATCGTGCTGTAGGTGTAACATCGCAGGTCCCCAATTCAACATTTCTTAGTGACGTGCCAGCACCAACATGGCTGCCAGAACCATCACCCCCGGGGGGGGGGGTCAAAACGCGTCCTTGATGTTCTTCAGCTGGCGGACGGCCAGGTCGACCGGCAGGTGGAACTTGAGGTGACTGAGGCGGCTCAGGATGTGCAGGGCGCCCTCGAAGCCGGTCTGGGCCATGTAGCTCCAGGGCTGGTAGTGTGACTGGACCAGGCTGCCCGCCTTGCAGATGAGGTTGAGCCAGGACACCAGCCGCTGCTCGTTGAGGGCCAGGCACACCAGCGCTTTGAACTCCGAGTCGGCGCCGCGCTTGAAGGGGTCGTGCTCGCGCAGGACCTGGTGGACGGCCCACAGCAGGGACTGCTTGGGGGTCACGGTGGCGGCGCCACCGCCCCCCACGGGGAGGCTGAAGGACTGCGAGAGCTTGCGGGCAGGCGACTCCACGAAGGCCGGCCCGTTCTTGGCGTGGTAGTACTTGACGAAGAGCTCCCAGGGGTGGAGCGTCTGAGGGGAGGAGCTGAAGGAGGGCAGGAGGCAGGCGATGGGTGCCAGGACCAGACTCATGCCCTGGGAGGGGGCGTAGAGGCCGTGGGCCAGCAGGTCCCGCAGCGCCATGGCCAGCTCCTTGCGCACAGCGGCCGTCAGCTCATCCCGGGCCCCCCAGGCTGGCCCGCTGGTGTAATTAATGACGTGCTCCTCCACGGGCTGCCTCCGGAGGGCCTGGTGCCTCACCCTGTCCACCGCGGCCTCCAGCCGCCGCAGCAGGGGCCCGTAGTCCTGGGCGGCCTCGTCCTGCCGCCACAGCCCGCGCGGGATCTGCCCTGTGGCGCAGCCAAACTGGCTTACGGCGAAAATCTGCAGCACGGCCAGCGCCCGGCGCATCAGCTGCAGCCCTGTCTCCCGCATCTTCCTGGCCTGCTCCGGGTCCACTGCGAGCAAAGACACACACACAACACAGGTCCACACTGCTCTCTCGGTCCCGATGTGTGAGAAACATCTGGTCACACTGGCCAAAGCTTGTGCAAGCTCTTTACAAGCAACACGTTGCGAAATCTACTGCTGGTCTATGTTCTCACCCAGTGCAGGGTGGCGGGGGAGCTGGAGCCTATCCCAGCAAGCAAAGGGCGCAAGGCAGGATACACCCTGGATGGGACGCCACTCCATTGCAGGGCAGACAGACACAAACACAGATACACACCAGGGCCAGTTTTCCCAGAAGTCAATTAACCCACCAGAATTGTCTCTGGACTGTGGTGAGGATTTGAACTTGGGGCCCCAGAGCTACAAGGCAGTAATGCTAACCACTGCACCACCGTGCCAACCTTAATACCGATTAATGAACCGAGGCTGTCAGGGCAAACGGTGAAAACCCCTCACTCTAACTTCAGTGTGGCAATGAAAGTAGACGGACTCAAAACCAAAACAACACGCTCACACATCAGGCGAACCGATGTGCCGTTGCACAACTGACCTTTCCTATTCCCCGCTGGGCCTCTCATGTTGGGGTTCGCAGATCCTGTTGGCTGGCTCTGCCCGTTACCAGGCAGCAGGGGGTTCCCCACTTCATCTGTAATCAGACAAGAACACTGAACTCACAGCCAGATTAAGCTTTTCTTTTTCAAGGACAATGTGATGCAGAAGACTCATGAAAGTGATTCGAAACCTGATGGGCAGCAAGTGTAAACGCACCAGGCATGGAGTAATGTTTTTGTGCAATTAACTACGAAATTCGCAGGTTGTTCCATTTCGTACCAGACTGAAAAGTACACGTGAATGTAGGGTGGAGGTCTAATTCTGGTGCGCCAATAGGTGGCAGTATGTAAATAATGATGGTAATCACACACATTCACAACTGGTGGGCCTGCGTCACTATGGCCAGAGGTTCACATGCCTTTATAAGACGGCACACCAGAGTTAGTCCTCCACTGTCCTCCAGCAATACTATAACAAATGAAACACTTCTGCAGGATTCTCTTAGGAGAGGAGTCAAGAGAAGGTTTAGTACCCAAAGCCAAAACAGGACAGACTACAATGCGAGCACCTTGTATGAAGCTGATGAACATCTCCAGGTCTCGGATCTGGGTTTTGAGCTGCTCCACCAGCTGCTCCTTGACGCGCGCGGGGTTGACGATCTGCGCGATGGCGGAGTCCACTCTCTGGCGCAGCTCCTCGGGGGACAGCCTCCCGATGTCTTCGTTCAGGTTCACGTCCAGCTTCTTGATCAGCTCGTCGATGATCACCTGGCAAAGACAAACAGAACCCCCACCCCGAGCTGGTTTCATCCACGACTCCTGAGACGGTATCGGTCCAAAATCCATGCAAAACCAAATTGAAAGACCAGAGTCCAGTGGTAAGGAAACAAACGAACGTTATACTGCAGCTGTATAAGCAACAATTTGCTTTGTCTTAGCTATACAACATACATACCCATTAAAGGGGACTGCAGTCACAATTTCTCACACCAGTTATTAAATATCAGTAATAAAATAGATTCATCGACGGGATAAGAAAATGTGAAATTAAGCACAAAATCGTGAACTTTGTGAAGGTCCTGGAAGCAGCCACGCTGTCACAAACCCCTGGTCTCTCTTACCCTCTGCCTCTCCATGACCATGGACTGGGGCAGGGAGTCGTAGCTGCCCTCCTGGTACGCGAATCTCTCCAGGTCATCCAGCTGTGTCTTCAGCTGGACAATCAGCTCCCTCTGCTTCTCCCTCTGGGCCTCCAGCCGCTCCCTCTTCTCCCTCTCGCTCTGTGGAGGCAGGGCGGCACACCGTCAGAGGCGTTGCAGTCTTCTCTCTGCAGCCCCCGGTGCACAGCTCGGCAGCAGCAATGCATCATTTACATAACTGGCTTAAGGGAGCAGATCTCTTGGATTTGCGATGGAGTATAATAACACTTCCCTCCTCGTCCCATAACTTCAGTTCTTAGCCCCAACCACTACTACATACTGCTCACTACCTTATTAAAAGGAGCGATGTCGTGACTCAAGGTTCATCAAGGGGGATCTTCTTCAGATGGGGTTTGTGAAACAAGAAACCCTGCTAAAGTTACTGTTTCTCGAATGCGCTGAGTATTTGCCCTTACAACTGTTTATCATACCATTAATACAAAACAGATGATAAGGAACACGCAGCGTTTTGCCTTTAAAGCCTTCTTCGGGTGTCAAAACAAATGACAAACACTAAAGGGAACAGTGAACTAAATCTCACTGGATATCCGCAGACATCGATTTGACTTTCCAGCTTTAACAGGAACCACACCAATTTTCTTATTGTGCAATTTCTCTAGAATGTAAAGTCAGATTTCTTAAAGAGGACAATCTGCAAATTTAGATTGAACGGTAACGTGAGACATGAAATGATGTTACAAAATACTCTCCAAAAGCTGGTAGAAGTAAATGTAAAACAGCTATGCACTGTACTGCACTGAGGCTTACTACACAAGGTGTTTCTATCACATGTTTATTGCATGCTTAATCTCAGCAGTTCTGAACACTGCATCAGGCAAATATAATAACGTTATGTCATTTCAGACACCAATTACTGGCTCTACTGGAGTAATAAAGGCTTTTCATATCCTCTCTTCCCAGTCTTTTGTACTCCACTGTACACCCCTTTCACAATGCAATCACAGACAAAGATGCCCAAGAGGCCACCATGCTATGACAGTGTCATACTCACCAGCTCCTCCTGAAAGTAAAGCATGCGAATCAAAAGAAAAAAAATGAGGTTTAATTGTATCACAATCAGGAGCACGACATGGGCACAACAAAGCTAACTTTGCTCTGCAAGTGGAACAAGGACAATATAGATTAGCAATTTAGCATGCATCGCAAAACATTCACAGGATGCAGTAGGTTGGAACAGGTTAAGACTGCTACTCCAGCATTTTCATAGTATAAATCTCAGGCAAACACGTCGGCTACAATGACGTCTGGTCTGCTGTGAAGCCTGGTGTCAGAAGGGAATCACCAGCTCAAGGGGTTGTCTGTGTAGGGCTCACTGAGGTTACCGTGGAAGTCTAAAAAGGCGTGGCAGTGTTAGAAACCTGTTTGACACCTCGTTTGAACGTCATTGTGAAGAGCGGAGCTGTCTGCTCTACTGAGGGTGTACACTAAGGTGTCAAGGTCAGTGCCATACCTAGACTGCTGGGCTAATGTGCTCCGTGCCTGCTTACTGTAACTTCTTGCAATGCTGCAACATCATCTTCAACATCAGAGCTGCAGTTCTGATCCAATTGCTCATTTTCTGTGGTTTAGTGTTACTTTCGGAACAAATGATGCAAACTCAGAAATGCCATCTGTGAAGGGGGTGAGGGTACACACATCGCCAAAGGGAACCGGTTCCCCGGTCATGATCCTGGACGGCCTGCCTACAGCTTTCTTAGCAACTTGAATCAGCTCTCTTTTTCTTTTCCATGATTGACGTGGCACCCACTTACTTTAACCATTTACCGTAAAATTCCAAGACATAGATATATCTCCAGCCGTAGAAAGACATGCAGTGGCGACTAACTTTCACCACAGGCTGCAATCTTACTTCTGCTATGGAAGTCTCCAGCAGGGAATGTGGCTTTTAAGACGCCGACGACTGATGACGTCAGAAGAGACTTGTAGCCCCCTTTGAAGGCCGGCGGTGGGGGAGGCTTTGCTTACCGAGTTCTCCAGCAGCTGAGCATCCTGTGCCCGGCAGCCCAGGACGTGGGGGCAGCCCTTGAAGGCGAACTCCTCCAGCTCCTGCAGGAGCCCCTCCTTCTCCTCGCTCTGTGCGTGGACGATCTGCTTCAGGCGGAACTGCACCTGGGCGAAATGCGAGGTGAGGGCCAGGAGCGACGAGTTGAGCAGGTCCTGCTCCTCCTGCAGCTTCCTCAGCCTCGTCGCCATGTCCGCCGCTCCTGCCGACGACGCGGCCCGGCACCGCGGTCCCGGCGCGTCGCTCTTCCCGTCCGTCGGCTCCTCGTCCTCCGGGCTGGCCACGGCCCCCACCGGAGCCCAGCGCTCGCCTCCAGCGAAGGCCGGCTCGCTGTCCGACGTCGACAGCTCCTCGGTGGACATGCTGGAGCTGGAGGTGTCAAGAGCGACGAAAGTTTAAAAAAAACACAAAACAGCGCGCTCGGTCCCCCCTCCGTGTAACGTTTTGTTTTGCTCATCGCCAGCTGACGAGCAGGTGTAACGCCATCTTGAAGGAGGCTCGGTAGCAGCCGACGAAGGTGACGTCAGCGTTTGCACACACCTCACACACACACACACTGGCCGCACAAGCTGGGAGCTGTGCTGTATTGCCGTTCAGCGCCCTAAATCGTTATCTCTACGTGTCGCCCAGGCGACAGCCAGCGTGAATAGCGGGTGTGCACATCGCGTTAACCCTGTTCTCAAACATCCCCAATGTTAGTCCGAGCGCCTGCGGTGTGGAGCTGTACTGAGCGTGAATTATTTGCAGTGCTACCATTTCTTTCATTCTGAGCCCGGGGACTGAGGATTCAAAGCCACGTGAAACAATCCTGGCCTGGAATCAGCGGAGCAATGAAGAGCTATTAAGTAATATATACTGTTTAACAGCTCAACCCGCGTGTCGACAGCGTGACGTTTAAACCCCTGTTTCAGCAGGTGTCCGCTTTTGCTGCAAATATCCCGAAACCGTCTCCGCGATAAAATGTGTCACAAAAGCCCCATGTCAGGTAACGCCTCGCTCGGAGCCGTCAATGAAGTATTATTTTCCCGAACCGTTTCTCTCCCATTTTGTTAGCGTATGGAAACACCTGCTCCGCTCAGAGTTTTTTTCTCTCTCCCTCCAAGAGCAGCAGAAACGCACCCTGGCGGTGACACACCAAGAGCCAGTACATGGGCGCGTTATAATCAGTGATGCACTGAGTGTCATAAATAAAGCAGCTTCCTACTCTGTTCCCATTATGGGATGACAGAATATTTGGCTTTGAGAGAATAAACAGTGAAGCATGAACCTTTGCATTTAAAACAGACTCCAGGAGACCCAGCCATGTTGCTGAAGCCCATCTGAAGCCCCGCTGGCTACGAGAGAAGGAGGATTTTCACTTCTGAGGTGGAGTTTTTCCCACTTTGGAAGGCTGCCCCACCCCCCCTCCAGCTCTAGAATCCCCTACATTTAAGATCAGCTCCAGCATTCTTTCAGCTCTTCTGTCTGCACACAGGTGCAATGTTCTTCAGTAGACAGCTGTCTGCCCGGACAGGACAGGACGGGACCAGCCAGCCAAGAGGACCAATCAGCACTGGGGATGCAGAGGGTCCCAGGGGCAAGGGGGTGGGATTGGCTGGAGAAGGCTCTGGAAAGTGCCCTGTGGTTCCCTGGTGTTCCACACACAGGCTATAAAGGGGGGCAACAGCTGACAGCAGTAGGAGGAGAGCCTAAAAATAGCCCAGAGCTCAGAGACCACAGATAAAGAGTGTGGTGTTGGGCACCGATCTGCAAGCGAAAGCAGCAGGAATTAAGTTCTTCTTTTGAAGAACTGCTGTGAGGTCCAGCTCGAGTTTTTTTTTTTTGCTGTTGTGTTTATTGTCCTCCGTCAAGCAAATATGTCCAAGATCACCAGACCGGAGAACAGGTAAGTGCGACTGGACGTGCAGGCCCCCTGACTTCGCAGGCTCGGTTATTATATCACACTTGGAACGGCAACAACACCACTGCTGTGTGCAGCACTTTCCCAAAGCCTTTCTACTCTAGTAGTCCCTTAGAAAGCAAAGTTGTTCTGCCATACTCGTGCTCAAAGCATAATTGGAAATCTCAAAGAAAAACCTATGGCAATCAAACATGTAGTAGTTTTCAGATATCTATGTTTAGGGTGGGGAACATCTTGTTTTCCTGGTGCCACACTGAGAAGGAGTCTTTCACACACACTAATAAAAGTGTATGTGTGCAGTACAGGCAAGTAGAAACCACACTGACGGTGAAAACTTGTTTTAAATTTCAACAGCATGACGACAGTAAAGAAGACTTGCTTAGTTATTAAGTAGAGAAACGTTAGCAGTATGGATGACTTGCAGTAATTCATATGTCTTTTTGTCTGATTTTATTCTTAAGTCAACCAGCAAGAGCAATATGGTTTGATCGTGCAAAGTACCTGTTCATCAACTTCTTGGTAGAAGACAGCAAGGATGTCCAAGTTGATATACAGGAGAACAAAATGATATTCAGGTAAGTAGATCCTGGTGTTTCAGACGACACTATAAAATTACAGTTTAATATTGACCTGCTTCACAATGGCATACATCTTGTAACTCAGTTTCTATCAGCAGAATCTCAGAAGCCTGGTAATTAACTTCTAGAATGATTGTAGCTTTGCTCCAGGGCTATAGTTGTTTTCTATGAAGCAGATTTAAATTAGTTTTCCAAACTCTATGTAAAGGAAAATATACTTGTCATTTTTCTTCTCTGCATTTATTTGCCTTTTGGATAGATTTGGATGGAACTTCTACATTTAAATCTTTATGATTAGTTAGATTAGTTCTAGATATGACCAGAAGACTGGAAAATTAAACATAGCCCAGTAAAACTAATATTTGCAATGTGACAACAAGAAGCTTAATAACTGCCCTGCAACAGAAAAAAAAAACAGCTCTCAATATACTTCTCCCTCACTCTTTAGCTGAGATGGAAGAGAGATTGTCTGATATGTTCTGTTTCTGACATTTTATCAAATAACTGGTTTAAATAAATGTCTTTGGCAGGTGTAAATCAGGGGATGACACTGACCTCTACAATGAGATTTATTTCTATGACAGAATCCAGCCAAAAGTGAGTAGACAAACATTTTGCACATCGTGTGTATTGTAACAACATAATAATCCTGTCATTTGACCCTACAGTTTTACTGCATTTTATCCATTTGTCCTCCGATTTTATATCCTGTTGGCTATGTTCCTGTATGTTACAGTAATTTGTTAATGTTAAAGTTAATAATTTGCAAATGGATAATGACTAAGGATGTGCCATCTGCTTTTCAAGATCCTGGGACATGTTAGTGGGGTGTCACGGTCTTTTGGGAGCACAGTGGAGTGCTGGTGTTTCCCCTCAATGCATCCTTTTCTGATGGATGCAACTCTTTAGACAATATTTATACATGATGGGAAGTAGTTTTCAAACAGTGGTGACTGAGAGGAAATGAGGTGGGGAAACATTTCAGTGGTGCACAGCTCTCCCCACCTTACATCCTGTGCTTCCAGAGTGGGGTTCTGATTCTTGAGTGACACACAAGGTCAGCACAGTCTAATGAGAACAGTTATGTTTCTGTCGTCTCTCCAGGACTCCAGAGAAAGGAAATATGACCGGACGATCAATGTCATGCTGAGAAAAATAAAGGAAGGTGTAGCTTGGCCACGCTTAACAAAAGATTCGGGCAAGGTAAAGAGAGCCTGACCATTTCCTCTGAAGTAGCCTCATTCCCCCTTGCTCAGATCACAAACCATAACCCATTTTTGCTGATGTCCTGCAGCCCAGCTGGTTGTCCGTGGACTTTGATAACTGGAGGGACTGGGAGAAGGAGGAGGAGGAGGGCATGGCTGAGTACGAGAAATATATTGACGTAAGTGAAACTGCTCACTGGCTTCGGTCACCTAATCAAAGTCAAAACCTGAATGAAAAAAGTCCAGAAACAGCTAATCACAATGTCATCACAAGTTAAGGGAAGTCCATTTTGAGAATGTGCACAGCTCTTTTTTTCTATTGAGGGCATAGAGCTAGAAGCTGGATCAAATTTCAAGGTGTCTTGAACCTGCTGGTGACAGACTTTAGGGTCCATTAAACCCCACCCAGCCTCTGTAGAGCTCCTGCCTGCCGGACCCCCAAGGCTAACCTGTCCCCTGGGTCTCTCTCTCAGATGATTAGAGGCGTGAGCAAAGGTGGACCACCTCCTGCCATGGATGACCTTGATGATCTCGATGTGAGTCTTACACACTTCCTGTTCCTTATTCACTTTCCATGGGTTGGGGTGAATTGCAATGGGGCTCATGTTATCAGAATGATTTCAGTTCTGTCACAACTGCACATAGAGATTAGTAGCCAATTTGCAGGTTTAGGGTTATTTTTTTATATAAAATGGAATTGTCCGCCAGGCAGCCATGGTGGCACAGTGGACAGCATCTGTATGGATAGCACCCCAGGAATTGGACGTTCTCCCTGTGTTCTGTGTGGGTTTCCTCCATGTGCCCCACTTTCCTCCCACAGTCCAACAACCTCATGGTAGATTAATTGGCTTCAGGGAAAGTTGGTCCTGGTGTGAGTGTGTGCATGTCAGTGTCTGGGTGTGCCCTGTGATGGACTAACATCCCGTCCAGAGAGAACCCTGCCTTATGCCCATTGCTTGCTGGGATACACTCTGGCTCCCCCGTGACCCTGAATTGGAAGAAGCGGTTAGAAAATGCTTGGATATTTATAACGTAGACACCCCCTGAGACGTACTTGCCCTTATGTACAAGAGTGAGAGGCCTGTGGCGGACTCTAGTGACAGTATCCTATAATACAGTCCCTCCGAAGACAGGCCTGCCACACGGGACTGGATCTGTTTGTGTGCTATCCCTGGGGAAATTTTAGGTACGGCTGGATAAGAACACAGCGCCGGCTTTTCTGAATGACTGATTCTTCTCTCTCTACAGGATGACTGAGTCTTTGGCGAAGACGCAGCCAATACTGCAAAATTAAAGGTTCACTTTTATCTAGACTGGGCTTCGGGAGCAGAGACTGAATGGCTGGTTCGGACTGAAAGAAAGTACATGCACAGCCTCTGCGTCAGAACGTTTTTTACACCTATTCTTTAAAAAAACACAGCAGGTGTTTGTACTATTCTTGGTTTCATAAGACACGTGCTGTGTTGTTCCAAGTTTGAGCAAGGTGTAAATTTACACTGCTTTTGTAGGGTATATGGACTGTGAGTTGTGCTTTGAGATTTTTCAGAAACTATTTTATTGCCCACATACAGTGGAGATTTTCCTTTGCCCCACTTAGACAACAATAAAAACACGAATACAGAGCACATAAAACACCCAGTGGATTTGACAAATGTGTAAATCAGTGTAATATAAATAACTACCATATAATACATGCAAAAACATTAAATTGATGTGTGGCATACCTATATAAGATGTCAATACAGTGCTCTAATGGGGCTCATACTGTACATCAGAGTACAGGCCTTATAGAGGAAATGACAGGTCTGTTAAAATAATTTAGGTCCTGAGTGAAATGAAGTGAAAACTTGAACATCCCCTCTTAACCTCTGAAGACGGAGGCTTGAGCTGGACAATGAGAGTTTTTTTTGTAATCAAGGAAAAATGCAGAAGTTAAGTGTGAATTTTGACTTTGTCTATCTACATTGTTAAATCACGTGGTCAGAAAACATTGTCTCCTTATACATGTAATTTTTTGACACACAAATTCTACAAGAACATAGCAAAAACAGTTTAAGTCAAACCCCTCTCACCCACAAACTTTAATTTCTTTTATTTTTTTTTCAGCAGGCTGTGTATTTATATCATCGTAGGCAGGTTGTGTACAGAGAAGTTGTTTTCTATAACATTTATTAAATTAATACCAAAAGAAAATGGCTTTGTTTTTTTTCATTCGATTCAATTCAAATAAATTCAAAAACTAAATGGTTTTCACTCCTTTTTGATTACAATATTTTTTTTAATGACTTTATAACTCAAGGGATTATTTCTAGAAGAAAAATACTCAGATTTGCATAATCTCAGTTCTCTTTAAAATAAACACTCAAAACAACAAAACACACATTCATTGTCCCGACTTAAAATATCGCCAGGAAGTCTCTTCACAAACCTTAAGTTTATGGATGCAGATGATTAACAATTGGTAAAAGAACGAAAGGTTGGATATCTGATAACAAGATACCCTAACGCAATTTGGATCAATATTTTTCCTTTTCTACTAAATAAAAGAAAAAACACATCTCTTCTACGTGAGAGCGAGTTCAAAGTGTTACAGGGTCATTTTCACAACCCGCTCCACCCACCCTGTTCATTTCTTACACATTTTAAAAACCTTGCAGTGACATTTTCTAACGTTTTAATAAAATCCACTACCCATCAAATATACAGTACTTGCTAATGACACGATCCAGCGTTTGAAAAAACAGACTGTCCCAATGTGCTTTCCGTACATTGAACAGAAAGTATCGTGCCCGGAGCAGCTGCTGCTGCAGTCTTAAGTTTTGTCGTTATTTAATGTTCTTCGAGGTTGTTGTTTCGTCGTACCACTGATAAATATGGCCTTTCAGTGTCAGAGGGACTGTTACCTGCAAGAGGTAGGAGAGCAAACATATACATGAAGTATTTTGACTTTCAATGAAATACCGGTATTCTACGTTTCTTGTATGGTCCTTATACAATGACATCATTTAATAATATGTAAAATCGGCTAACCTAGATTTCTTCGATAGAAATCATGTTTGCTTGTTCAATATTAAATATTTTGAGATCTTAAATTTGTTAATTCGCTTATTCGTTTTTTAAATAACGATTTTAACTTCGCACAAGTGTGCATCGTAACTACGCATGAGCGTGCATCTAAGAAAAGCAAGTTTTCATATTTCTTTGCTCTCTGAAAACAAAATATTTTGCTGCTCATCTTTGTGTGGGTCCTCGGCTGCCTTCTTGTATTTTCAGTTCACCACCACGGTGGTGTCGTGCCGCCCCGCGGAGCTGAAACTGGACAACAGTGGGAAAAAGGAGACCGTGAAGGGCTTTAATGTCATCCTGGAAGACACCGTTCTCTTCCCCGAGGGAGGCGGACAGGTGAGCGAACTGTGCTCTTTAGGATGGGCAGGGACGGGGGTTCTTCATAAGGCACTGAGACAATTAGGAAGGTAACAGATCAGAGGAGTAATCTTCATTTGGTTGCTTAGTGACAAAGTGGTTAGCACTGGGCGCCTCTTAACGGTTGGGCCCTCTGGGGTCACTTCCTGCGGTGCTGTCCGTGTGGAGTTTGCATGTTCTCTTTCCAGTGTTCGTATGGGTTTCCACTCACAGCCCAAAGCCCTGCTGGTAGGTTAATTAGCTTCTAGGAAGACAAACCCTGGTGTGAGTGGGTGCCTGTCTGTGTCAATGTGTGCCCCGCGGTGAACTGGCGTCCCGAAATGTCCTAAAAAGTGTTGTAATTGGCTAGACCTGAAGCAAGTGGGAGGAGCACTACATGTGCATTAAATCCAAGTCAGAGATGAAGTGGGGGGTGTTTAATGGAGCAAGAGTTCAGGAAGCTATTAAACGTTTAGTGGATATGGAGAAGCAGCTCTGTTTTGGGAGGCTGCTGTATCATATATCATAATGTGTTTTACTGTGTTTGCGACGTAGTTCTTTTCTACGTGTGCCAGAAATGTCACACTGAGATGAAATGTCACTGAAATGTCACTCTAAGCTGATTTGCTTGCTTTGCTTGATTGAAAAGCCACCTGGACTCCACTGATCCTCCCCTCATCCTGTACTAATTGAAGTTGGTTCTGAAGTGCTGGCTGCTTATTTTCCAGCCACTCCGGGGTCCAGCTCGTGACTGGCCAAAGGAAGGCTGGAGCTCCACTGCAGGTGTCTGACGTATCAATTAACGTGGAGGCTGTGCAGCACGGTCTGGGGTTGCTCGTGCAGCATATCGCTAGACAGGTCGATACGTGCAGCCGGCGTCATGGGAGCTGTCCGTGTTCTGGTCTTGCCGAGCCCTTGTCTTGATGAGCGCGTGTGGGCCTGTCCCGTCTGTGTGTCCCGCGCAGCCGGATGACCGGGGGCTGATCGGGGGCGTGCCGGTGCTGCGGGTGACGCGCCAGGGCGCCGAGGCCGTGCACTTTGTCGCCGCCCCTCTGGAGGAGGGCTCCTCTGTGCAGCTGAAGCTGGACTGGGACAGGCGGTTCGACCACATGCAGCAGCACTCAGGTACGGAGGGGCCGCCGCTCGCCTCGAGATCTGTGGTTCTCCGACCTGCTGCAGGGACCCGCTCGAGTCCGAGATTGGGGGTCTTTTCAGAGTTCTGCGGGGGAGCAGGACAAGCTTGAGGGGAAACATTGTGAGTGTGAGATTTTCCCAAGATGGAAATGTGGGCCATTTTTTCTACAGCCGGTACTTCTGTAGGAAAACATGTGCAATCCCGTTTTTAGGCCAGAACCCTGTCTTCACATTGAGGAGCAGTTTTAGAACTGTAACTGATGTGTGTATATATCACATGTTCATATATTAATCAGTAAAGGGTTTGGTAGAGCCCAAAAAAACTTTTCACACTAGTTGATCATTAGATTATTAAGCCAGTAGCAGATTGCACGTTCATCCCTGACTGACGTCCTTTCAAATTGATAAAATCTGTATGTCATTGAGAGTGTGCCCATTCTTTATTTCCCGCTATAGAATGGGTAGTCTTTTTGTTGCCTTATTATAATGCGTACCCAGCTTCTATTTCATTTCAGCGCTGCTTCACAAACCAGATCACAGTGCTGTGCTTGCTTGACAAGTACTCCTTACTGGTTTGGTGGAGAAATAGAATTATCAAGGTCTGAGTCAGATTCCTTCCACCTGTGTTCCTGAGGCTGTCAAAGGAATTTTAGTTATCTAGAAATGTAATGTAATTCAGTACAGGCGGGAATTCTAATTCCCGGATTTCCCAGTGTATTATATCGTTCTCGGGAGCAGAACGAATTGCTCTCTTTCCACTCTGTGGCTTATTTTCTGTCCACAGGCCTGATTCTCTCGTAGTGCTGTTCCAGACATGCACACGCATTGCCACTCCAGTTGTAAAATAACACATGTGGAAACTCCGTGTTGACTGCAGACATTAAAGGACATGTATAACCAAAATGACATACATTGTGTAAACCTTTCTCTTTTAAAAATGTATTTCAGGACAGCACTTAATCACAGCCATTGCAGACTCGATGTTTGGGTACAAGACTACATCCTGGTAAGCATTTCTTTATTATTTACTCATTTATTGTCCTTTGTGTTTATTGTTCTGTACCCTTAGTATGTTATTGTGCTTTGTTGTACTGTCTTTATTTATTATTATTATTATTATTTAGTATTCTGTAATATGCTGTGCGTGTTGTGAGAAAGTGATGTCTGTTGGGTAGTGTACATCCTGAGAGAACAATGCGAATACGAATCCCAATGGACAAATACATAAATCAAATAAATACCTCTCTCTCCCTCGCATAGTGTTGTAATACCACAGCAAAACTGGCCACAATTGAGAGCCAATCTGTTCATTTGTATACAAATTGATGTTGACTTTTTGCAAAATTTCACTCCAAGTTTCTTCCATTCTTTAATGTTAGATTGAAGGTTGAATATCAGTATAGAAGCAGTATTTAGTCTCAGTTCAGTTTTCGACTATACCCTGCTAGGCTCTTTTGAGAGATGACAGATACCTCCTTAATGATGAAGTTTGTAGGGCAGCTCACTCATGGGTGACTTAATGGAGCAACATCTGTATTTGTGTAACTAGACCAGGTTGAGGGGTTAAAAAGCCCTCTAACGTACTGGGGCAAAGCTGTGCTGATATGGGAGTATTGTACCGGGAAGATCGAAGTGTCGCAGAACTACAGAGGCCAGGTTGCTCTGCGGCTGTGTGTGTTGCTGGGATGAGCGCTGGAAGTTGCCTGAAGAGGGCAAGGAAGACATCCTTTGTGCTACTGGCTGAAGCAGCATGCGCAGAGACTGTGATGCACGGTGATGGGTGGGTGTGTGTGTGTGTGCGCCAGGGAGCTGGGTCGCCAGCGCAGCGTGATCGAGCTGGACACGGCCGCCATGAAGCCGGGAGAGGCGGAGGCCCTGGAGAGAGCTGTGAACGAGAAGATCAGAGCCTGCGTCCCCGTCGCGGTGCAGCTCCTGTCCCCCGACGACCCGGCCGTGGAGAAGGTGCGAATCGGGGGGGGGGGAGGGACCGTGTCCCCCTGGGTCCGCCGAGAGGCCCTGCGTGCGACCTTGTCTTGTGTCCTCCCAGGTACGAAGCCGGGGCCTGCCCGAGGACCACGCAGGACCGGTTCGGATAATCGACATCGAAGGGATCGACGCCAACATGTGCTGCGGTACTCACGTGTCGAACCTCAGCCACCTGCAGGTAAGGGGTGTCAGTCAGACGCACCAGCGTACCGAGGTCTTTATTCCCCAGCGCCTCCTCCAGGGTCTTAGTGATTCGTCTGGGTGAAGCAAGCTCTTCCTGCCTTCAAAGCCTCGTGCTTTACAGTACAGAAAATCAAAGACAGCTGCAAGCTTCCTGTTTCGTTGGGGCACTGAAGATGGGGGGTCCAACAGTGGGGAACAAATGGCGAAAGCACAACCAGAATTACACAAGCCATTCCCAAAAGTACTAAAGAACAGTGCTGTTCACTGGGCAAGTGTTTTAGTGAATGCTGACATTGGGTACCCCAGCTGTGCTTACAGCACACCTTATAATAACAAATGTTGATCCTTATTAGTGTCTTTGGTTACCACATACTGCCTGTACTGTCCTCCTGATTTTAGGACATGCGTAGACTGATCAGATTCCAAACCAGATTGCATATTGCTGTGAACAGAGTCCCTGGCAGGACAATACTTTATTGACATAGCATCTAATTGCAATGAAATTTGGTTAAAACAAATTAAAAATCTCACTTATGTTACTGCACTGGCTTTCTTCCTGATGTTTTAACATTTTGTAAAAATGTTCAGAGCAAAATAAGTTAAATCAACACATCCAAAACGGGGCACTGACAACGAGATTCAGTGGAGTCAGCTGAAACGGACCATGTTGTCAGCAGTTCTTGCATTAGCATGATGCTTCTTTTCATAGGAACAGCTGCTGTTAAGGCATGCAGATTGTGCTAACTCTAAAATCATTTTTTTTTCATTTAGGTTATTAAAATTCTTGGGACAGAGAAAGGAAAGAAGAACAAAACGAATGTGATATTCCTGGCAGGAGACAGGGTTCTGAAATACGCTGACAGAAGCTATAACACCGAGAGAGCTCTGACCTCCCTGCTCAAGTAAGCGTTCAGTTACCGAGAAAGAGCATGTACTCTGTTTGGTCCTGTTCGTCCAGTAGAGGAGCTGTCAGGAGTGAGGGCTTTCCATTTGAAAAAGAAATTGACGGTGATTTTTTTCTCTGTTTAGATTTACCGCTCTTTAATCAATAGGGCTCATGTCTCTAACGCTGTACCAGCATGGGAGGGAGGTCTCAGTTGAAGCTTTCTTCCAGAAAAAGCACTCTTGGCAGAACCGTTCACCATGCAGGGCACTGTGGGATGTGCAGTGTATAATTGAAAGAGCAACTTTATGAGGGTTGGGCATCAAGTCTTGGGTTTTACATTGAGCAAGGACACACTGACAAACTTGAAACCATCTAACACCAGCAGCATGCGGCCAATTACTCTCTGTTACTCGATGAATTTTGATTACAGTTTATAGTTGCTTATGGCATAGCCTGGGCTCAAACCAGTGATGTCTGGATTATAGGCCTCAGCTGACTTTCAGAATGGATGCTAATTGGTTGAGACACTAGGGACCACCGAGCATTTTATAAGGGATTACTGGCAATGGTTGTGATCATGCATGCTTCCACATCCCCAAGACACAAGTTGAGAAGAAACAATGGGTTCATCAGTGTACTGAAACTAATGCTGTTTAAAATGATGTACTGTATTTGTCATGAATTTGTGATCTGAGCAATCGAAAAGCAGAACACTGTTTTGCCTGACAAAGTTGATTTGCCATAATTCTGTGGTCTTGATAAGTAAAAAAACTCCCCAGATGCTTTTGCTAAGACATTGTCTTGTTTTGCGGGTTAATTTTATCCATGTCAGCATGTGGTCTGCGTGTATTTTGTGAATACAGGTACCTAGCAATCCCCAGGATCATTGCCCCTATCTTCCTCATCAGGGCCACTCACACAAGGCCGTTTCTTTCAGAACGGGCGCAGAGGAGCATGTTGAAGCGGTGGACAAGCTGCAGAAGTCTGTCAAGCTGCTGCAGAAAGTAAGTCAGTCGTGCGCCTTCGTTTCCCTGTCTCCTCACTGAGTTTGCTCCTCTTCAGCCGTTTTATCAGAAGAGAAAAACAACGGACTGAATAGTTAAAAGATTCAACATAGGGAATACAGGGTTCAAGCAGACAGGAGAGAATTTCTCGAAGGAGTTACAGATGGAAGGAGGCCATGTGCCCTGTGTTGCCCCTTTGGATCAACTTAGTTAAATGATCCAAGAGTGACATGAAGCTGTTTCTCAAAGCAATCCCTGGCATCAGCTTGAACAGTTTGGGGATCATCCAGCTCATTCTGGTGCTGATCTTTGATCACAAGCTGGAAGCTGGTTACTTGTGTGACTGACATCTGGTTACTAGCTGGTTACTAACCAGTGTGCTGTTGTAGTGCAGACACAAATGTTTTTGTATAGAATAGATTTATTTTTTTGAACTAACCTGATGGAATTCTATTCATCATCTTGCGTTAATTAATGGTTTAACATATTGATAGCATTGAAGTCTGCAAAGTAATTATGAGACTGTGTTAAATGTCTTTGCCCAGTCTCTGCCCAGCCCACTTTTGCTTTCTTTTTTTCCAGTTATTTAACATTATATTTTCTTTTTGGCTTTTCTCACAGAACAACCTTAATCTGTTACGAGACCTGGCTGTCCTCACTGCCCAGAACTTCAAGAGCAACCCAAACAGAGGCAAACTGTTCTGTTTACACAGGTAATAAAAAATCCCCTGCTGCACAGATACTTAAAACATTCTGTGGAAGAAAAAAGAGGTCCATATCCTCACATTTGTATGTCATCAGCCTTTTCTTTTTTGTTGAAAACCATTTACCATCAGTCTGTTTGCTTAAGGAATTTGTGTGGTCTGAAAAAATACAAAATGAATTAGTCCAGGGGATTAATTTTTGTATCTCAGCATTTGTAAAATGGGTGTGCTGTTGACTAGTTAATGCCTCCGTACTGTGTCTATTATACATCAGTTAGAATAATGAGAATAAAGGGAAGCTTCCTTTTGCGGAGAGTGAGAAGTGTTGTTTCCTGCTGGGAGAGTCACGCCAACGTGGTCGAAGCCATCTCTTTCCAGAGCAGCACCCCAAAAACTCTTCCTTCTCCATTCATCAATCTGTTTTCTATCCGCTTCACCTAATTCAGGGTTGTGGGGGAGCCGCCATCTTGGCAAGCAACGGGTGCAGGCCAGGTACACCCTGGGCAGGACACCTGTCCGTCACGCACACTCTCTCTCACCAGGGCCAGTGTTCCCAGATACCAGCATTTCTTTGGCCTGTGGGAGGAAACCAGAGCACCTGGAGAAAACCCATGTGAAAATGGGTAGAACATAGAAACACACAGATAGTACCCCAGGCCCAACCTTGAACCCAGGGCCCCAAAGCTGAGAGGCAGCAATGCTGACTGCTGCGCCACCATGCCTCCCCCTTGCTTTGTGCAAATGCTGTTCAAACTGCAGTACTGAAAGTGATCCACTAGGGGACAGTAGAGGGTTGCAGAGCCTGTGCTTCCCACTAACACTGGGTCCAGTGTCCCAGGGAGGGCTTGACTCCCTGGTCAAGCTTTTCTTTGAAGAATGTTAGAAAGGGTGCAAACGAGAGAAGACTCTCCTGTCCGTCTTGCCCATTTGGAAGTTAGTAGCTGATTGAGAATCTCACCCATTGTATCAGATGATGATAGGCTTCCGACGTCATCACTATGAAAAAGGCAGCGGTTCTTCGGTGAAGATGTCTCAAAATAATTAAAAGACTAAAAGCAAAATGATTTTGTCTTCAGGTTTAATAAAGAGCATGTTCATTTCAATAAGTACCTTAATTCTGTGCACAAAAAATAAGATTTTCTTTCCTCTTGTGATATACAAATAGTTCTTGAATTTACTTTATTTGTCTTTCTGTCTAGGAAGGATGGAGACAACGAGTTCATGAACATCATTGCAAATGAAATTGGCACTGAAGTAAGATGTTATTTTAACATTCCTGTATTAATTAGTGTCTCCTTAATATTTGTACTAGCCAGTATTTAACCAGACAACACCTGCCACACACAAATCTGCCTAGACTGGGAGATTGTAGCTTATCCAGTTTAATTTATATAAATAAAAACAAAATATTATCTTTTGATGCTGCATGAATTTGAACCAAATTTTTACTGCATTGGAGGGGAAGTACATAACAGTATTAAGTTGCAAAGGAACAAGTAAAGGTTTATTCCCTGCTGAAAAGAGAAGAAAAGACACAATGTTTCAGCTGTAGAGCCTTCTTGGGGTGTCAGATGTTACATAGTATCAAGTATTAAGTTGTAGAAAGAGACAGGATAGTGCTTTTTCAGTATCTTTGTCATCTAATTAAGTGTTTTTTGAGGACTCTGATTCTATAAAAGTAGGTAGTACTTTATATTTAGACTGCAGGGATCTGTGGGTTTGGCTTCTAGTCTTTGGAACTTATTTCTGATCGTGTGACACCCCTTTAAAATTATGCAAAATCACAAAAATCTTCTCCAGAACAAGGTTGGTGGCTCTTTACTTGGTGTCTCCTCTGAGCTGCTGATCATCGCGGCTCCTGGCAGCTTGGACACCATGATGGCCAGTGTCCAGCGTTTTACAGAGTTCGCTGGGGTAAAAACCTGAATTGCTCTTGAACAGGAGTTATGCTGAGAGTTTCAGAGTTTCATAAATGCTGAACTCCCGGTGTCCTGGGAAAGTCAACAGGAACCTGTGGGGAGTCAACAGGAAGCTGAGCTGTAGATGCTGCCTTGCTGTGATTGTCCTCGCTCTTGCTCCTGGAGAGCTATGCAGCATTTATAGGTGACTAACGCCTTGGGAGCCGCTAAGACGAAGAGGATTATTGTGTCTACGGAGTCATTAAACGCAGAAGCGGAATGCAAGCCTGCAGATGCAGCCGCTCTGCAGGATCAATCTCATCGGCTCTGCTCCTGTCTCCCTACAGGATACGCTGCTGTTCCTGACTGTGGGGGAGGAAAAGGGAGCAGGGCTGTTCCTGCTGGCCGGCCCGGCGGAAACCGTGGACTCGCTGGGACCCAGGTGAGGCGTCTGGCCGGGGCTGGACTGCACTCTGCGGCCTGGGATTCGTGGCTGTTCAAGCCTCTCTGGATGTCTTGGAAAATGACAGAACCAGACAGGTTTATTTTACAGAGTTCTGTACTGTTGTTCAAATAAGAGCATGAGAACCATAACGAATGAGAGGAAGTCATTTTGCCCATCTAGTCCATTTAGTAACTGGTAACTAATTGATCCAAAGATGTCATCCAGCTGTGGTTTCGTGGAAGAAACCTGGGCACTGGCTTCAACAGCATGACTGTGGTAGCTTGTTTGAATTATTATCTTTTGGACTTGGCTATTACTCTGAGCTGTGTGAACTGTGGTAGATAGTGTCTCCTATATGTAAAGTCCTTTGTGTTGAAAAAGCACTAATAAATGAAGTGCAAGAAGTTTTATTATTCTACAGTGATAAATTATAAGTCAGTGGTTGCCATTGCTGCCTGGCAGCACTAGGGCCCTGGGCTCCATTGCTGGGGTGCAGTCAGCATGTTCATGGTGGTTTCCTCCCATAGTCCAATGACATGCTGGTAGGGTAATGGGAAAATTGGCCCTGGTGTGAGTGTGTGCCCTGTGATGGACTGGCATCCTGTCCAGGGTGCACCCTGCCTTGTGCCCAGTGCTTGCTGGGATAGGCTCTGGCTCCCCCGCGACCCTGACTTGGATAAAAAGATTAGACAGGTGGGATAGATCTAGCTCTTCTAAGTGAAGGCGACAGCGCTTGCCCTTTCTGTCGTGCAGGGTGGCGGAGACGTTGGACGGGAAGGGGGCTGGCAAGCGCGGGCGGTACCAGGGCAAGGCCAGTCGCATGGCCCGGCGCGGGGAGGCGGAGCTCCTCCTGCTGGAGTACCTGAAGCACTGCAGCTCGGAGGAGGAGTGACCCCGCTGCACCTGCCCTGCGGCTCACAAACTGCCCGCGCGGTTCCGAGAACGAGAGCGCGCACGCTGCAGCCCTGCTCATCTCACCCGCAACGCTGATTTCCTCAGGAGCGAGTCAGTGGTGCACGGAATCCAAAATAAATATAAATATATAATACAACCAGAAAAGTTCAAGAGAATAGGATTAAGTATATTATATGTTCGCAAAATCTAATGACTAAGAATCTTGTACATCCCACTCCAAGCCCAAGTGGCCCAATTAGCTTAGAGGCTGTTTGTATTAAACCTTGGCCATTATACTGGTCAGCTCTCTCACGATTTTTCCTCTTTTTGTCCCTGCAGTGAAAGCACTAATATTACTTTGATTGTAATTTAAAATGGGCTTTAAAAAACTTTTTTTTTTTGGTTGTGAAGCACAAATGTTTAGCCTGGCGAAAATGTTTAATGTCTTTTAATGAATGGGAATGTAATGAAACCTCTTTTTGCTCAATATAAAGACATGCAGGTCCAGAAGATCCTTTCCTATTTTTATTGGCCTTATAATAGTGACTTTCTGTACAGAGCACTGAAATCCACTGCTAGTTTTTTGTTTGGAGGAGCAAAAGACTGCTGTTTCTTCTGTGTGCATTGTGAATGCGAGCTTTATGGGGTAAAAACAAGGAAAACCAGAACTGATACTCTACTGCATGTGTGTTTTTCCCTTTTTGTTCATCGCACTTCTCATCTAAACTCATTTTCTCACGAGTGTGTGAATTTTGAAATTCAAGCAGAAGTCTGTAATACCGAGATCTATAATCTATAATAGATTGGGTTGTGAGCTCATCTGCAGAAATGTTAATTTAAGGGACAAACCCTTTTTTATTAAGTCTTACTACTTTCAAATGTCACATTTGAAAGCATTGGTGTCTGGAATGATTTGACCTTGGCTCTTGATTTTGTTGTTTACAGTTTGTTTTTTCTGTTTTTGATCGCGTCACATATAGGTACGGTGCACTGTGAGAGAAGCACTGCAAGGCAATTATTAATCTTTTCCAGGAGGTCAGTGACGATCTTCCCAGGGACTGTGACGATCGTGGGTGACTGACACAGAGGAAGAGGGCTTTGAACTGTGTGACGTCTTCAGAGTCAAGTGCTAGTATAGTCAGGGTACTCGCCCCGTTTTTCAATGCAGGTGGAAGTTTAGCCTAGCATCTGCTGTTTTTCTTGAAGCGTTTGATGGGCGTAGCTGGAAATTCTGACTTTTCCTGGTATGTAATCACCACTTTGTATAGTCTGTCCTTTGTTGTATAAAGGAAGACTTTTGCTTCTGCTTAGTTCTTTGCTTTGGTTGCAAAATTTTGCAGGCAGACTAGAATCTGAAAAGGCACTAAAGCTTAATAGGAGGACCGCAGTTTTGTAAGTTTGTAGTTATGGATGGTAGACTCCTGGGAAAGCTGAGGTTGCTGCTAGAAGAGGTGTTAGTGGGCCCAGTAGGGGGCGCTCACCCTGCAGTCTGTGTGGGTCCTAATGCCCCATAGTATAGTGATGAGGGATACTATACTGTCCTGACATAAGGCACTGTCCTTTGGATGAGACGTAGAACTGAGGTCCTGACTTTCCAGTGCGTTTCGTAAAAACAGTAGGGGTGTTTCCCCAGTGTCATGGCCAAATTTCCTATTGGCCTTTATCTGTCATGGCCTCCTAATAATCTCCATCTAAGGACTGGCTTCATCACTTTGGTCTCCTCTTCACTGAGAGCTGGTGTGTGGGGAGCGTACTGGTGCACTATGGCTGCCGTCACATCATCCATGTGGGGCTGCACACTGGTGGTGGTGGAGGGGAGTCCCCATTACCTGTAAAGTTGAGTGGACTGTCCAGAAAAGCTCTATATACTGTAAGTGTAAATGTTATTATTATAGTTGTTTCACGTTCATGTGAAAAGGCATGAATGCTTGGTGCTTCCTTAGTGAAATGCTAATAACGTCCACTTAAAAAATAATCAATGAAAATGATTAATTTTAGGATCAATAATACAACTTTTATTATTTATTTAACCAAACATATACAATATGCATGCTATGTTGCTGGTTTATATAATATAAAAACACCCACATCTGATGCAGTTAATCCACTATAAATTATTACATCCCATCCACTGAAAACCCCAGGAACTACAATGATCCTAAGCTATTACAAATGTTAGGAAGATTGCCTAAGCCTTTAATAACAGGATTGTAAATAATGCACTTACTGCAATGAGTGGTCCTTCTCATCACGAGGGTCTGCTGTCTTTGAAGGTTTTTATTCCAACTGGAATCTTATTCTCTAACCGATGTCTGTAATTGATCATTTTGCCTGTTTAACATTTTTTATTGTTTTTAGCTTTCCTGGTTTCATTACACCCTAGCTGAGACATGTTTCCAACTTTCGAATATAGATTAATATGCACTTTCTCCTCAACTTGCTCATGAAGAATTTGCGTCATTACTTCTGACTGAAAAGCGTCTAGATTTAAGATGAACAGACCCAGAATGACAATGAACTTTTGTTTTTTTTTCCTGCTGCTCCAATCTAATTGACCACATTTATGTTAACATAACAGGAAAGAGAACAGTTCTGAAAGCAAAGAATCTGCACAGTTTACAAACCTTACAAACCTTATACACCTATTTAAGACCTGAAAGAAAATGTTGAAAAGCACCTGAAATCGAAGATGGAAATCAGTTTGTTGGCAATGTGAAGCCTGCCCCAGAGAAAATCCCAGAAGCCTGTGTTGGTCCTAGCAGTTCCCCAGCACCAGGGTTGAGAGCCACTGGCATACAAATTACATCCTACAGTACTTGCAATTTACACATAACAGAGATTAGGTATTAGTATTAACAGCCTATTTACAACATACCCTTTAGGGAATATCACTGTATGTCTAGAAGTTCAAATAGTCCTCAATCAGCTAATAGCCATGAGTTTAATGTGATCCTGCACTCATTCATTTTCCTGAGAAAAAAAACCCTGGAGGTGACAGCAGATCATTTACTCACAGACTGCCACCTTTTGTTTATGTAATAGGTTTATTCCGTGATGAAGAAGGCTCCACGACCGAAACATTATGTTTTCTTTCTTCTCTTTTTTCAGCATGGAATATGCCTATTACTTGTTCCTTTGCAGCCTATGCATGCTGACTCAGCTACCCGCCTGAACCTTTTGTTTATGCTGTTTTCCCTTTTCTCTGGCGTCTCTGCTGGTCTGGCTGTGTGGAGATGGGAAGCTGCTGCTGTCGCCATACTGACCCCGGAAGCTCGCCCAATAATTACTGGTTCCTGTCAGAGGCAGGAATAACACTGCTCAACCTGAGCTGGGGCATCGGGCCCCAGGCTGTCCTGAAAGCTCCACCTCTCGGGTGGAGAGGCCCCTGACTCCACAAAAGGGTGACATACAGTATTGAGGAGGTAGCTGTTCTGTTTTCTGAGCTAGTGACTTTGTGGTATAGCGTGCACCATCTACCTTGTGTTCTATGAGCAAAGGAAAGCCCACTTACTGACAATGCTGGGTAGACATTCTTCTGTTGCCTAATGCCCACGGAAGATTATTGCAAGAAAACCAGTTGCATTCATGCACAGAGGCAAATCACTACTCACAGTGGAGGCTTATTCTCCATAATCCTGTGCCTCGTACTATAGATGTCTGTCTCCACTGAGAGCTTGCACTGTACAGGTTTCGAAAGAGCTTCATGGCTGTGCGGCAGTCCGAGTGTTTTCACAGGAGGCCGCTGTTGGCAGAGTCAAGGGTATCTGGTTTTCTTTTCAGCATTGCTTCTGAAAGGGCTAACTAGAGGACACTGTCCCGTCTTTTCCCAGTTTGCCGTCGGTGTTAGTTCTCCGGTGCTACACCTCACAGAGACACGGCCTGCATCGCCTCCCCTCATGCTTGTATTTCCCTTCTCCCTTCGGCCTCCCCAGCTCAGAGGGTCTTCTTGCTGTGTGCGCTCAGAGCCCCTGACAGGCAGTAAGGGATGATGCCCACGGTGGCCAGGGGCACCGCGGCGCTCTTGCAGAAGGACAGCAGGTAGAATAGGGCCACCATGTGCGTCGGAGGCTTGAAGGAGTCGAAGAGGTGCAGCAGGAAGAGCGAGGCGGCGATGCACCCCAGCCTGAAGGGGGCGCTGTGGCCCCGCTTGCCCGAGCAGCTCTCGCTGTAGAGAGGCGAGTGCAGGCCCAGCCCCAGGCCGAACAGGGAGCCCAGGTTGCGCAGCAGGCTGGCGAAGGGTGTGGTGTCCATGTGCACCCACTCGGCTCGGACGCACCACCGCTTGGCTTTCTCCAGCGTCCAGAGCAGGTCCACTCCCAGCACCCGCAGAAGCAGGTAGAAGCCCAGGGCGAAGACCAGCAGGAAGAGGGTGGTGAGAAGGTACCTCTTCAGACTGACGCTGTAGATCCACTGCACCCTGCTGAAGGCCTCAGCCACAATCATACCTGGAGGGAGAGAGAGTTTTGGTAGCTAGGATTTATTTTTTAAGTTTTGAGTTTGAAGCTTTGCTACAGTCCGTAAAAGACTGTATCCTAATATTTTAAGAGATCTTGTTTGTTTGCCAATTGCAAAGGGAAGGACAAATATGCAATTTCAAACTTTTATAACAAAAAGTTCCAAATCATTGACACCAAACTCGTGCACGCTTACCTGAGATGACCCCTGCGATGACCTGGTGTGGGAAGTGGGCTGCAAGGAAGACTCTGGAGAGGCAGACGCAGACCTGGACACCCCAGAACAGTGTCCACAAGGAGGCACGCACACACCTGGGAGGGAGCACACCAGAGAAAGAGGAGCCATCAGGGGAAAGCTCTGAGATCACGCACTGACCTGCGCAGGCACTGTAGGTACGCTGGTATCAGGTATAAAGTTCTTCCTGGCTTGTTATGTGGCCACACTGGGTAAGTGACACAGCCTGGATTGGAACTTGCAATCTGCCTAAGTTGGATGCTTGAATGTTTTTGTCAAATGAGCTGAGCTGAATCCTAGAAAAAAAAAGAAAGAGAAACTGAATCTAAGTCAGAGATGCTGACTATAAAGTAACTGTACTTTTCCTTTGCAGATGAAGTGTCTGCAATTCTGAACTTCATGAACCTGCTGAGTGGTCAAGAAGGGAAGAAGGGTATAGAAAAGATAGTACAAGGTGCTAAGATGCAGAAAGTTGCCTGCATACAGTATCACAGTATCCAGTACAATAGGTTAATCTTGACCATATTAACATTTACACGTAAATCCTCTAAACTGATAGGGTGCCACGTTACCGGTTTTTATTGTACAGTATATGCGTCAAGTTTGAAATCATGTTCATTCTGACTCTTGCATCTAAGCTCACAGCAGCACCCACACAAAGTCATTCATCATTTTGAAATGTGGCTGCCAGGAAGGAGGTTCAGCACCGACTGGTAGACTGATACCATCTCTCACCAGAAAACTTCAGGCAACCTGGGAAGCTGAGCCCTGGCCATCTTTGCCCTACCCCGCCTGGGGGGCGCTGAATCAGTTCTGTGTCTCTCCTTCAGAGGGCCGCTATATTTCACACATCAACTCACCTCTTCACCTCAGTCAGCTCATTATTGGCTGAAGGGGACGAATTTAACAGCTTCTCTCTGCTCTTCACATGCTGGTGCTTTGAATAGACCTAGGTTTGCCCACCCCTGGGTGTGTGGGGTATTCAGCCACTCACCAGTTCTTCACCGACGGCTTGTGTTTCTTGACCAGAATGGCAAGGAGAGACGTCACCATCACGTAGTACACCCCGGCAGAGCCCATGGTATGACCCGAAGGACTTCCTGTGGGGAGATGAGCATCAGAACTGGCTTGTTTCTGTAAAGCTGGTTTTAAAATATGAGTGAGGTAGAAAAGCAGCTGGATGAAAGGTTTTAGGCCTCACCTGGCCCGGTCTCGCAGGTGACGGGGAACTGCTCGACGTGCGGCACTGAGGAGTTACTGTAGTAAGGTGTCTCATGGACCCACCAGTAGGGCCTCTCTCCAAACAGGATCCTGTCCACAATGGGAAAATAAGTACTGTACAGCCACCATCAGCTGTGCTCAGTTCATTGTCTCTAGAAAGGTTTGAAAAATGCCTGCAAAAATGCATGACATCCTTTCAGACAGAGCACATTCTTCATTCATAATAGCTGCTGCTAGCTGTGCTTGTGAATTGCATAGAGCACAATTTAAAAGAAGCTTTTGCCCCCTGGCTCTAATATCTAAAGAGGTTCTCTGAACCAAAATTTGTGCCCATTTTACTGAGCCGTGTTGCTTTAGAAAGCAGGAAGCTGCCACTCCAGTACAGTTTAAATCTTAAATCTGGTACAGGTAAATTGTCAAGTGTTCTAGAGTGCTTTTTAATTTTGAACACCACTTTACAGCAGGTCGTACTAAACGTAATGCAAAAGAAAAGATTGCTACCTAGGAGTACAATTAGTGATGTACACAATATTACAATGTAGAGCTAAACAAGCACAGGTAAATCTCTACAGAGACAAGCACTCTCAATTTTAAGCATTGCCTAAAAGCTCAGCAAAATGAACAGCACAGAAAGAAAACAGCGCTGGCCACAGATGGGCTGTTATGTCCGACTGGTGGCTGATGCAATAAAACAGAGATGCTCTGGCTGTGCACGTCAGGCGGCACTCACCACTTGAAGACGAGGTTGAGCCAGTCCCCGACCACGGCCACCCAGATGAGCTTGACGCCCACTGACTCCCGCAGGTGGAACCAGATGGGGAAGAGGATGAAGAAGGTGTTCCTGAGGTCGGCGACGACGGAGACGAGGAGGAACCAGCCCTGGGCGTCTCTGTAGTGGGTCTGGAGGTACTGCACGGCGCCCACTCCGTAGTCGTGCACCAGGTCCATCCCTGCGTCCATCGCCGTGCTGCTCTGTCTCCTGGTGGGTCTCGGCAGCCGCTGACAAGACTGAGAGAGCCAAGGCAGGCCTGCGATCAGGTGTGTTTCCACTTGTCTGCGCACGCCACCACCGCTTTTTATACCCTAGCTGTGTAATGCTCATTCCGCTGTGGGGTCTGATCTTTGGACCCTAGGTAAAAAAAAAAGAGAGAGAGAGAGAGAGCTGGAAAGCAAAACAGAAGGACCTCTTCATGTATTACATCACTGCAGACCCTGGCATATCTCCCTGGCACAGAGAAAACAAGCTAATATTTCTCCTCTGATTGAATTATCGTGAATAGCGGCAATCATATCTCCGGATGCCTGAAGCCAAAGAAAATGATTATTTAATCTTGTCTGTATGGCTCTGTATTGTGTGCTCCTACCCAGAGAGGTGATTCAGATGGATCTGATTAGCAGTGTTTGTACACAACCCTAACTCGCTGAAGGCAGCTGACACATTTGAAGTTGTGAATCTGTTGACTTTCTGTACCCGTTTGCTGATCACTCCTTATCTAGTCAGCTAGGTTGAGTGTTTAACTGTGCAGCACTCTGCACAGTAAGGTTCTGCAGGTAGTAAGATCTGACTTGAGTGGGACTGATTATAACGTGGTTTTCTTGAAGATCACATATTTTTTTACTTTTAGATAATGAAAGTGGAAAGAAAACTTGGAAAACGGTAAACCTCTAGGCACAGGAATTAGAGGGGGGGGCATATGTTACCATCCAGGCAGCATGTCAGAAGTGGGTAGAGCTGCTAAATGGGTTTAACACTTGCTTCTGTTCAGCATTCCACAGGCTGAGGGTCAGGGAATCGCAGTGCCCAGGGAAACAGGACATCTTGTGCCTTATCTGCCTCTGGGTGATGCTGAGGCTCGCTGAAGTCAAGCTCCAGCCTTTGTTTGCGCTATGAGCTGTAATCAGTGGCGAGCTAAAAATACAGACTCTCCACTGTACAACACGTGGTGTCCTTTCCATGGTGCTGCATCCTGTACCTAATTAAAGACCTGCTTGCTAAGCACTTGCGTGCCAGGCTCCGCAGAGCTCGGGCGCAGATGCTGAGCAGGAAATGGAGTATGGTGGGAGACGGGGTGGGATCCGGCAGTGTTCCTGTCTCACGCATGGAAATGTAATGGAGCTCAATTCCCAAGTGGCGCAACAGGTGAACAGAACAGCACAGCAACTGCATGCTCACATGCCTCCCTCTCTTGTAGAGCGTGCACAGGAGCGTGCTGCTGAACAGGAGAAATGTGCACCAGGTCTTTATTACCTCCTGGAACTGTACCCAGGGAGGAAGCTGACACCGGCAATCAGTTAAGCACCCAATAAGCCCAAGCCCAGACAGAAGCGACTTCCAAAGGTCTCTTGGGAAGCGACCGTGAATAAACCCTGGAAGATCTAAGCTTTTCTCCTGACATTTATAGCTGAGGACATCCAGTTTCCACAGGTGTGTGAGCCGTGCCTCTTGTTCACCTGGTTGACATGAAGCACGTCTGTTCTCACGATGTGCTGGCACATTGTCCACTCCTGTCCTTGCTCCTCTCTTATGTAAGCTAACAAGACATCATCCCTTACTGACAGGGTGTGACTGATGATAGCAGAGAAATGTAAAGAAACTGAATCCTCTTTGATTTGCTTTAAAATGTAGTTATTACTGTTATTATTGGTGTCATTACTCCTGCTGCTTTGTAAATTTCAAGCTGAGGTTGTAATAACTCAAACAGCATAGTGTCCATTATACGCACTTAGTAAAGGGCATAGCAATGACTAAAATTTAGGAGACAGCCCCCCCCCCCCCCCAGCTCCTATTACTCAATAAGTAGAATGGGGAGATTCCTCCAGCCGAAAGCTGTTTTCAACAAAGTAAGAGAAAGAACAACTGCTGGGGTTAAATATTGGACATAGAGCCATGATTGTGCATTGCACATGGAGTCAGACAGGTCTGTGACATGTAGACGTCAGTCTTCTGAGCCTCTGTTTATGAGGCCTCTCTTGAAGGTGCTTGAAAAATAGGTTAATGATTGCCGGACAGTGTGATAAGAACCCTCCAGGATGGGATCTTTGAACGGGTGTTGTTATTGCTTTTGCTGTCCAGGATTGGGTACAGGGAAGTGATAGAAGCATGATCGGGGCTGTTTGCATCACCTACTGTATGCTGGGCCTTTCCAGACTCCTACTGCAAGCGTGGTGAAATCATTGCTAGAAATAACTGGAATGAGGTGGCAATAAGCTTTCTGTGTCATTAATGGCTAATGGATCCATCTTTAAAGTCATTTATCACTCCTGTGACTCATCGGGGGGGTGAGCTCTTCTCGAAGTGCAGGATCACTGCTAAAACCAGGAGGCTTTCGAGTTCAAAGTAATTCAGTGACCGCGGCTTCCTGACACTCAGGGCAGCAGGTATCACCTGCAAGGCCTGCCTATCCTTATGTCACTCCAGAAGTCCTGCTGCTTCCATTCTGGGGTTGCAGAAGAAAAAGAGATTGTAGACATTTTGTTTTTGGTGTGTGACATGCACAGAGGATGTTGCTAACTGTCGGACAGAAAAGGCTGTGCTGAAACCTGTGGAAATAGAGAATGAAAGGCCTGCTAAATGAGTTAAGTGCATCAGACAGGGTCACATGGCTCTGGACTGGGCTGGACTCTGGCTGCGTGAAATCATTGTGGCATGCCAATTCAGTTCTACTCACGTAGCCTGTATGTGAGCCAGGGATTCTGATGTACATTCCCCACAGCTCTGCACTCACTGTAGCTGGTTCTCTGTAGGCCACAATGGAGATTTTGTGACCCACAGACAGCACTACACAATCTGTCTTTCTTCCACGACGAAGGATTGTAAAGAGGCAGAACAGAAGGAGTTTTCATTGCTTTTTATTAAAAAAAAACAGGCCTGAAACAATCCAAAACACAGAAATACAAAGACGAAATAGTATTTTAAAAACGGAATGCGACAGACAAATAACTGGCGCCAGCATTACTCCCGAACAACCCTGATAGAAACAGAAACCGTTGAAGCAGCACTTCACGTCGTTGACAGGTCCACTGCTTTCCTTCACCGACACTTCTGTGTCTTTGCAATGTGAGGTTTACTCCAGTTCGTGGGTCGTCATAGTTACCAAACAGAAACAGGGAGGCACTACATTTCAGGACTGACAATCGGCCTCGATAAAATGTGAGAAGAAAATAATACTGCTGTACAGCTGCAATTTGAGTTTTTTGTATTACCGTTATATAAACAGCTTACGTCGCACAATCTCTGCTCCACATGCTTCTAGTTTTTTATATCAGCGCTTCAACACATAACACATTAGGTGGTGAGTCTATTAGGTGACTTTAATAAATTATGCAGATATGGAGCGAAGAGTATACTATTTTAAGTGTGCGATCTATGCATTACTAACACTATTAAATATCCTGTATTTTGTATCATATGAGGTTGTTATTTAGAATACAGACCTATTTTCTTGAATCGGGTTTGCTTAGTGCATCAGCAAAATATGAATACGCAGTTATAAAGCCCCTGAAGTCTCCTATAAGGCCTAATTCTTTTTTCTGCTCTTGGTGAACGTGTTCTTCATTAGTGTCGAGTTCGGTGCAATACACAACAGTCATGTCATTTGCCAAAATGTTTGAGCACCATAGCAGGAAGTGAAGGGGACAAATTCTGTCCATCATCCAGTCTGAGCTCAGTGAATTAGCAAGCGTGCCAAATGGTTACGTTCAAGGACTCCTGAGAAACTCTTGCTGCCATATGAGGTTTCTGCTTTTATGTTGACAGTCTTTGTCCACAAACACACAAGCTTGGAGTACTGTCTTGAAAATGGGGATTTTTTTTGCAGGTTTAAACATTTTCATGCAAAAAAAGCAAGAACGAGCCCCATCCGTAGGGGGCATGGAAACTCAACCAGAGCCATAGGCTACAAACAGCTTCATGAGCTCAGAATCGTAGTGCCGCTTCCTGATTTTGGATAATCAGATTTGAAATCTGACCATTCGGGCAAGTAGGAATGGAATCCAGAGAATTTCTTCTAGTCTCTTAATAGTTTCTGAAAGATGCATGATCACTGTATCTTGTGTCACAAAGGTGCTCATTTCTGGCAAAATACTGAGCTGATCTGGTAACTGGAATTTTTATGGCCAGTGGTCCCACAGGCCAGGAGGCAGGCTGTGCTGTTGGAGAGGCAGGATGGGTAGGGCACATCTTGCACAATCTTTTTCTGCATTCTGTTTGTGAGGGGGGACCCCTTGCTTATTTATTGCATTCTAGGGAGAGAGGCCCACAAGAACCCTTGCATGCCTATCACTAAATCTGAAACTGGGACACTGAATTACAGCCCTCCTGCTATAGGACACGTATCCCCTGGGCCCTCATACCAGGAGCTGCTGTCTGATTTTAAAGGCTGCAGTTGGCTTTTGAAGATTAAACGAGCAGTTCCCTGGCGAGATGAGACATGCTTTTCTCTCTTGGCGGCACTACAGGCAAACGCTGGACTTGTCCTCTTGGAAAAAATCTAAATGCATTAGCTTATTGACGAAAACATGATGCTGCGGGGTCTGTGACTCCTGCTGTGGATCTAGTTCAGAACTAGACTCTCTGCTCCTCTTCTCTCTCCCTCTGTCTTTTTCTGTTAGTGTGGCCTCCCCAGCTCAGAGGGTCTTCTTGCTGTGTGCGCTCAGCGCCCCTGACAGGCAGTACGGGATGATGCCCACGGTGGCCAGGGGCACGGTGGCGCTCTTGCAGAAGGACAGCAGGTAGAATAGAGCAGCCGTGTGCGTGGGAGGCTTGAAGGAGTCGAAGAGGTGCAGCAGGAAGAGCGAGGCGGCGATGCAGCCCAGCCTGAAGGGGGCGCTGTGGCCCCGCTTGCCCGAGCAGCTCTCGCTGTAGAGAGGCGAGTGCAGGCCCAGCCCCAGGCCGAACAGGGTGCCCAGGTTGCGCAGCAGGCTGGCGAAGGGCGTGGTGTCCATGTGCACCCACTCGGCTCGGACGCACCACCGCTTGGCTTTCTCCAGCGTCCAGAGCAGGTCCACTCCCAGCACCCGCAGGAGCAGGTAGAAGCCCAGGGCGAAGACCAGCAGGAAGAGGGTGGTGAGGAGGTACCTCTTCAGACTGGCGCTGTAGATCCACTGCACCCTGTTGAAGGCCTCAGCCACAATGATACCTGTGAAGGGCAGCACAATTTTAAAATTAGCATAATACAGAAATCTAATCACAGCTTATATTGTATATTACATCAGGTGGAATCATCCTCACAGTTCCTGGAGGGCTACAGTGTTCCCTTTTAGGCTGATAGGAGAATGTTTCTTTCACTTCTGATGTACCATCACAGTCTTCAGTTGTTCACCATTGACAAGCTCGTTTGCTGCCACAGCTTAGTGAATTGAGGACTTGCGTGCATGCTCTGATGGCTGTTTGCAGCTACACTGGATGTTCCACAGTGCAATACAGGAGGGCGAGCAAGTGGCTGAGACAAGGTGAATCTCTCAGAAGTGCCTGGCAAGTCTCAGGGATCACTGTTACTCACAGAAGCAAGTGAGTCTTCAGAGTCCTTAACTGCAGGAACCCTCAAAGGTTGCACAGTTATCAGATCAACTTAACAATTGTGGACTTAAATGGGAATGAATGTTTGGACTCAGCTGCTTCTTGATTTTGACCTCTGTACTGTAGATCAATGTGAAACAAAGAGAAACTCCTGGGCCCTGCTCTTCTGACAAACTTCAGTTTTGTTTCTTTGTGGACTTTGCTAAAGTTTTCTTCTGGTAAACGTACTGCAGGATCAAAGCCCTGTAGAGGAGTATAGACCTCTGTGTCTGTTTTGATGGCAAACTTTGTGTCACACCTGCTCCCGTTGTAACTGGTGTACAGGTGACTGACCTGAGATGACCCCTGCGATGACCTGGTGTGGGAAGTGGGCTGCAAGGAAGACTCTGGAGAGGCAGACGCAGATCTGGACACCCCAGAACAGTGTCCACAAGGAGGCACGCACACACCTGGCAGGGAGCACACCAGAGATAGAGGAGCCATCAGGGGAAAGCTCTGAGATCACACACTGACCTGCGCAGGCACTGTAGGTACGCTGGTATCAGGTATAAAGTTCTTCCTGGCTTGTTATGTGGCCAGACTCCAAAAGAGAAAATGAATCTAAACCTGAGATGCTAACAATAAAGTAACTGTACTTTTCCTTTACAGCTTTTCTGAGCTTCATGAACTTGCAAGAAGGGAGGAGGGGAGAACCTATGGCTGAGGAGCCCTGAAATTATACACTGACCAGCACGATCCATCACTGATACTAGATTGATAGGTAACAGATCTGACTTTTGAAACCTCATTAATAGTGTCAGGCAAAGATATGTAAACAGTTAAGAGAGGCCTTAGAACATACCAGAGCACTCTGAGCAATTAGTTTAACTGTACCGTGTTAATAAGATTAACAGGATCTTCATTGCTCAGTTTCCAGATAACAACAGAGTGCAGCCTGGTTGTATGAAGACTTGAAGCACACATAAGGAAAATTATATATTTTTTTAGTGTTTTCATCTGATATTTCATTTTGATATCTGTAACCAGGAATGTGGTGATACTGTGAAGATATCATTAGTCTGTTACATGCTTGCTAACTCACCTGCTTCTATCTGAAAGCCGCTTATTCTGGTTTCAGCTGTGGTAGGCCAACACCCTAGGACTGATGTCAGTCCATTACGTGCTCATGGAGAAAGAGGCAGATTGGAATAGCCAATCAAGCCTTTCCAGAACTTTTCTGGGAATTGAGTGGAACCCCACATCCCAGCAAAACCCTACAGGAACATGTGAAGAACATGCAACAAGCCAGAATGGTGCTGTGAGGCAGCAGTATCTACTGCAGCCCAGTGCTGCCTGTTAGAAACCCATCGAAGACGTGCCGGTTGCTTTCTTTGGTTCAAGAAGCTAACAAGCCGCAGGTGAAGCGATCTGTGGCCTCAGGGCTGGCCCGAGCAGGGAGAGAGACTAGAGTGAGGGTCCTTACCAGTTTGTCAGGGGGCTGGCCTGGTGTTTCTTCAGCAGGATACCGAGAATAGAAGTGCTCATGACGTAATAAATGCCCGCCGCCCCCATGGCATGGCCAGATGGACTGCCTGAAAACAAGAACCATTGAGAGACCGCTCAGCAGAGGGGTCAGAGGCACCAACACAAAGCGCAGCTGGAACTTGACAGGCAGGCTCAAGGGTCACTGGCTCTCACAGTGATCTCAGGCTTGGAACAGGGGGCAAGCCTCTACTGTCTGCCTCTGTGACCGATCCCAGTATTTATCATTGATTGCACTGTATGATTTCCAGGCATGCTCCATTCTTAAATTTTAGAGGCTGACTGTGCCTCGAGGCAGGAGGACAGGTTGTGTGTGGAGACTCACCTGGCCCGGTCTCGCAGGTCATGGGGAACTGATCGACGTGCGGCACTGAGGAGTTACTGTAGTAAGGCGTCTCATGGACCCACCAGTAGGGCCTCTCTCCAAACAGGATCCTGTCCGGAGAAAGAATGCTGGTTAGGAAACGAAATAAATATTGCGATATCCAGCATAATTCATTCTGTCATTTTATCAAAATGTCTTGGATGAATATTTTTTATTGGGTGTACTCAGCTTTTTGCCTACATTTTTTTGGTGCGTGCTTGTAAAGGAACATGTTAAAAAAAACTTCTCAAACTTCTGCATTGAAATCCTTGAGTTTTTGTACGTAAACCCTACACAAAAAGACCCTATCATTCCTTCAACTACCAAGGTCAATGTATTAAAAATGCAGTTTGCTTTTGTAACAGTTTGAACTATACCATAGAATAGGGATTAATCAAGTCTTTCTACTCATAATTGTTTTATTTCATTACACTGGTGGGTTTGCCTGTTATATCCATTATCAATCATTATTAGTGTTACAATTAAATTATTAATGCTGTGGAAGAAGGGAATATTAAGAGACACTGTAGCTCTCTGGGACCACTGAGATCTGGGATCTCCGCTATAGAGTATTCTCCTGCCCATTCCTGGAGAGCTACACAGTACTCTGAGCTAAACTGTAGCTAAGACCTTTGTTGCTTAATTGGACCGGTTTTGAGGTTTAATTAAGAAGATGAACATGATCTTTCGCCCCTGATCACCCCAGTAGATCCATAGTAGAGCACTACTATGTATTTTTTTGTCCAGCTGTGGCTCTCAGGGTCAGACACACAGATTTAATCTGTTGACCCAGTGCCTCCACCAGTGTTTCTGCAGGGACAGCGCCTGCTGGACAGCACTCACCACTTGAAGACGAGGTTGAGCCAGTCCCCGACCACGGCCACCCAGATGAGCTTGACGCCCACGGACTCCCGCAGGTGGAACCAGACGGGGAAGAGGATGAAGAAGGTGTTCCTGAGGTCGGCGACGACGGAGACGAGGAGGAACCAGCCCTGGGCGTCTCTGTAGTGGGTCTGGAGGTACTGCACGGCGCCCACCCCGTAGTCGTGCACCAGGTCCATCCCTGCGTCCATGGCTTCAGCCTCTGTGGCGCTGTGGGTGAGCAGCAGTGCGCTGTTGGGAACTGTTGTGCCTGCCTCCCCTCTTCTGGTTTTATACCACTGTGCCCATAGCCACTCCGCATGCTCGCGGGCTGCTCTTTGGACCCGCAGGTATACGTATGAGAAAACATCTTGTGCCAAATAGTTAATGAAGACGAGTTTCGCCACGGCAGCAAGTCACACAAACAAGTCCCGCGGGCAGTGAAAAAACACCCCGCTGTAAACCGGCCCACACTTGACTTAACCCTCAGACAGCTGTGGCCCTGACTCAACCTGCGTGTTTGTGTATCTCCACCTAGTTAAGCAGTGACCTTGACACTGCTTTTTTGGACCCTGGCTGCTCGATAAACCCCTTAGCCACCCAACGTCTAGTATCACAATTATTACAACTGTGTTTCATTCATGAAGAGCCTATAAATGCCATCTGTGACCCATAATCTGAAGTGTTATACACAGTTACATTTACTGTTCTTGCTAGAAATGCTTTTTTGAAAACAACCCTTAATAATACACCTGCCAGTGCTATGTTCCAATCTTGCATCTCAGGTATATTTGAAGTGGGAAGTCTAGTTTTAAAATGCGGCGAGACAGTGTTTCTCAGTCCCTCAGTAGTCGTTACAGATCTCGGACAGAGTTTCCTAAAAGGCATCTGGTATCAGGCGCTGCGGTTTTCTGTCTGATTATTTTCAGTGCATCAAGGGAACCCTGATGATGAGATTGGGGGGCAGAGAGATATTGAAATCCTAGGTTCATGTTTTGCCCAGTTGTAGCTCTTATAAATTGCCATTAATTGCTGGAGTACTTGAACATGTTTTCATGGTCTTAGATCAGCAGCAGTGAGATCTTTGAGGTCCAAATGACCTTTTCATCTGCAATGTTTTGAAATAGATTTAACGGTATTTTTACCAACAAAGTCTTTAATATCTATGCCGAAGGTGCATATTTATCGAGTTCTAGGCGAGTTGTACCCCATTCAGTAAAAGAGTTTTGTGCATGCCACCAACCTTAGCAAACCTATACTTCCATATTTAGCCTCCTATTCACTCCAATTTAGCACAAGTGGTTACAAAAATCAACTGATAATATGCCTCTTTATTCCCAGTGAGGCAGGGTGACTGTTTCTGAAATGATTGTGTCTGGAATGTGCCTTTCATCTTTGAATCAATATTCTTGTCCTGACCTTTAAAAATTAACTTTAACTCAAGGCCTCCTCATGAAACTGCAGATGGGCCTTAGTCATTTTCTAATGCGTTGCACTTTCATGCTGTAGCAGGCTGCTCCGATAACGTTGACTGGTGATGTTTATGTGCGCGCTAGCTCTCCAGCAGTGCTTCACAAGCTGTAGACTGCAGGGTGCCCTTTTGACTCTTCCTTCCTGTTTATTTTTGAAGAAACAGGCCATTTCAGCCAATACGACTGAGACGGAAATGAAGGGATGGGGTCAGCAAAGTCTTTTCTGAGCCACACCGTGAGATAAATGAAGAAGGACTTCCTATTGACTTCAATTATTTTTATTAGTATCACAAAAGATGACAACCTCGGCACTCACTAAACATCACCATCACTTAAATGTCTGGCATTCTGCAAAGAAGCCCATAATGAGATTTGAAGAGTTTTGGAGCAAGCTAGAGTCATCTGTAAGAACTGGGTACTTAAGAAGAACGTGGGTGGTAAATTGCAAAGCCAAAAATGATGTTCTCCAGCTGACAGTAGATGCTGTTATTTTGCATTTTTTTCCTTCTTCAAAAGTGGTGAATGATTAAGGAAAGGCCTGTCTGAAGCTTTTGGTAATGGCTACTGTTTGAGGCATATGTGAGGAGCCTCTGGTGTTAAAACAGATTAATTAATCATTGGCAAGCAGTAGTTTTTTCTATGACATATGCTTGTGCAAGAGTGACTAACTGGCCCAGTAGTAATTCAGTTTATATAGAATCCCCAGCTGTTGACAGTGACTTGGAGAAGTCTCTGAGGTTTCTTATTTTTTGTGCTGGAATGGTTAGTAAATTATGGGGGGGGCGGAGCCTATCCCAGCAGGCAATGGGCACAAGACAGGGTAGACCCTGGAATGGACACCAGTGTTTCACGTGGCAGACACACAGACACAAACACACACTCCAGGGACACTTTTTCCAGGAGCCAGTTAACTTGCCAGCATGTTTTTGGACTGTGGCACAGGGCATACACACTCCACACAGGACACGCCCCAGAATCGCGAATTGAACCCAGGGCCCCAGCGCTGTGAGGCAGGGGTGCTAAAGCCTGCGGCGCTGGAATATGAACAGTCTGAACAAAGCTTGAGAAAAGACACTGCAGAGAAGAAGGAGGCAGAAAACACATTTGGTTTTCGCTAAGGTTTTTTCAGAATCAGGTGAAATCATCCTCTTCTTCCCAACTCAGAGCAGAACATTCCGCTTTGACAAATGGCACCATCACAATCTCTGCTGGAACTGCACTCTGTGCCATTGCTCTGTCGTGCACATATATCTGGTTATATCTGGTTGTGTAGTGCACTCACACTGTTGTGTAGTATTTTGTCATGTGCTGTTGTATACCACTTTCTAATGCACTGTTGTGTAGCATTTCCCCATGTGCCCTTGTTTACATCTCTCTAATGCACTCTTGTGTAACATTCCCTCATGTGCTGTTCTTGAACGAGCTCTTATGTACCCCTATGTAGATGTTGTTCAATGTGGACACTGCTCACTGCTTCACTACAATGCCATTCTGTGCTTTTTGTTGTCAAGGGCACAGTGTCGCCCATTCCTCATGTCACATTTTGCAACTCCTAGCTCTCTGGAAAAAAACGCAGAGAGCATTGTGATGCTCGCAGAATTCACAGCAGTTTAGCCTGACCACGAAAACAACCTGTTCTCCTGATCGTTGCTTAACCCTGTGTGCGTGCATGCATTTGTTTGAAAAACACAAATTTGCCACCCAGCTCTGATCTTGACAAACAGATCACGTGACGTTCTCGGTGAGCCAATCAGCACGGCTCGTGCCGGGGGGGGAAACAGAATCGGCGAGGTCCCCTTGGAAGACCGGCCACTGACACTGTTTATCAGACAAGCTTGCACCAGCGGCCCAGGGGGTTTAAAGGTTAAGAGACTTGCCCTAGATTCTGGGGAAAGCAAACAAATAAGTTGTCCTCATATAAATTCTGGGGCGAAGAGTGGAGAGGGGCTGTGAGTGCAGATCGCACTGCCCCGGCGCAGATGGACAGCATGGACCTGCTACACAGCGCCGGGGTGAACCTGACGGCCCATCTGCAGGCCCACTACAGAGGCTACGAGGGCTTGTTCAACCTGGCGTCCTCTGTGGCAGACCTCCACACACCTTTCTTCGTCTTCTTCCCCGTCTGGTTCCATCTGCGCAGGGAGGCGGGCATCAAGCTGATCTGGGTGGCCGTGATCGGAGACTGGCTCAACCTGGTGCTGAAGTGGTGAGCCAGCTTTCTCCAGATGGCCTGTGCCATCTTCTTTCCTCCTTGTGGTGCCAGGGCTGTCACTGGTAACCCTGCTTAGTCAGCGTGAGAGTCCTTGCTGGGCCTTAGAGTAGAAATGATCTAAACAATATTTTTTTTTCCAGCACACCCGCGTCTTAAGCGCTCGAAACCGCTGCTGGGTCTCTGATCCGACCTCACAGGAACCCTGAAATGAATCCCACGGGGTTAGCGCCCCATTCTCAAGGCTGTGGGAGTGGATTCATTTTTTCATTTTGAGCTCAGTCCCCCAAAAACCGTCATGAGTGCCGCGCTTAGGATATCGGTTGTTCAGAAACAGACAGGAAAGGTTCACACTTTTTCATGGGGAAAAACCGCTAATTAAATGCAGCAAATTAAAGGAGAGATGTATGATTTTCAAGTGTTATGGCACATTTGATTTTCCTGTGCACAAAAGGGTAGCTCATAGATTCAGGCGCACAGATTGTCTTTACTGTATGCAAAAAGCTGAAAAAACAAGATCTCAGTGAAGGAACTGGCAGGCAGACGGATTGTACAAAAGTTTTGTTTTCTTTTTCTGGGCTTAGTGTGGAACAGTTCCCTTATTTATTAACATAGACTATGGGAATATCTAGATAGACCACCAAAACCGCAGTGTGAACGGACATTCTTGAAGTTTCAGCTTCTTTTTATCCTTCTTTCCCCTGGGTTTAGCTTTCTTTTAGTCTGTAGGGGTTCTGTAGATCGTGAAGTCAGGACTCCAGAGCTATAACCAAAACCCAGGTGGGTAAAATTTGGGTGTCAAGTATTAAAAGTATTAAATTATTTTAGGAAATGAGGGAAAGTTTAAATTTAATATTGGCTTTAGTGGGAGAACCTCATGCTCACTCAAGCAGAGATGAACTTGGATAAAATCAGATTCATTGGGTCCTGCTATTTTTGTGCTCTCTTCTCTTTCACAGGGTTCTTTTTGGTGAGAGGCCCTACTGGTGGGTTCACGAGACCCAGTTCTATGGTTCTGAACCGGCTCCTGTGCTAAGACAGTTCCCCATCACTTGTGAAACCGGGCCAGGTACTGAATGGACTCCTCTGTTGGTATTCCTAGTGCACATGGTTACCTATCAGACAGTGGATATGCTGCATTCACATATATTTGTAATAGAAGTTCTGTGCACAGTGTGGATGAAAAAAGGTGTTAATCTGGTAGATAAGAATATGATTCCATCATGGTCATGTCTGTTGATGTAAATCTGAGCATTTGCCATGAAATCCAGAAGAAATCTCTTTTGGTCTGTTTTGTGGAAAAATCCTGTCCAAGCAGCATTGAAAAGGACTTCCTAATTATTGTAATTGAAATTCTCTATTTTTGTTTCTCATTTCCTGACAGCATTTTTTTAAATTTGCGTGTGGATGTGAGTCTGTAGCGCTTAATAAAAGTAATGCCGCATTTCTTATACTGTAGTTCTGAAACTTTAGCTGTCTTAGTTTGGGATTATATACATCACTTTCTGTTTTTTAGGACCCCATGAGTATACAGTAGCATGAAAAACAGGCTCGTTCACATCTGCACTGGTGCAGTCAGTGGGAGTGAGTAACCTAGCGAGCTGGATGTGTTAGTGTAGGCTGGTCGTTCATATTCATGAACCACAGACGCCCTGATTCAAGCCAGCTGTCAATGTCCAGTTGCATGTAGTGTGTGCATGCTGGGGCCTGTGGCCCTTGTGGGTTGACCCTGTGCTTGGCGTGTTCACAGGAAGCCCCTCGGGGCATGCGATGGGCTCAGCGGGGGTGTGGTACGTGATGGTGACGGCCGTCCTCTCCATTGCTTCTGAGAGAGATCACTCTGCTCTCTTCAACAGGTGAGCTTGACACGCGCGTCATCAGTGCCGAGACCAACAGCTCCCATCTGTGCTGTGGATTTTCAGCGATACTAGATTAATATGTTCCCAGCTCCGCAATGAAGCTCTTATGAAATTATACCTTCATCAATGTACCATTTTGCACATCCATTGAGTCTTTACCATGATTGTATTGCTGTGCCCCTGTGGCACTCACATGCTTTCACTATGCTGTAGTATATTTGAACGTGTGGACACCATGGTACACCATGATAAAATATTTATGAAGTCCTCAGCAAAACTGAAAGCAGCAGGCAGCAGGCAACCCTGACACAAAGGGTTGTGGGAGCAGGGAACGAGCTACACAGTTCTGCTATTGAAGCCGACGCCCTGGTTTTCAAGAAGCAGGTGGATGAGATCTTTGGATCACTTAACTGCTTACTGACGAAATGAGCAAGAAGGGAAGAATGGCCTCCTCTCGTTTGAACGGTTCTTAAATTAGCATAGCAGCCCAAGGGTGAAGGAGTAAGACTCAACCCCTCATCTCCGGGACTCTCTGTCCCTCTCTTCCCCGGCTCAGGGCTCTGCGGGTGGCGCTGTGGACGGGGCTGTGTGCCGTCGAGCTAATCGTCTGCATGTCCAGGGTCTATGTGGCTGCCCACTTCCCCCACCAGGTCGTCACAGGGGTCATTTCAGGTCAGTGACCGCAGGAGAGGCCCTGGCGACGTGGCTGGTGCTGTTCTGGTCGTTGCCGCTGACTGGCTTCGCGTGCTGTTCTTGTGCCGCCTACAACGTCAGCGTGACGTGGAAGTAGAGCTCAGTTACTGCGAAACCTGAATCAGTCGCAGCCAAGTGCTTGGGTGATGAAATGTTTAGGCAAAACATTACAGTTTTCACATTTGTGCATCTTTTCACGAGAGTATGGTCCAAGGTGGGACTAGGACACTGTGCAAGCTGTTTGCCATTCATTACTGTGTATTAAGGCCTGGTTTGTCTGTCAATGGCAGGTATGATTGTGGCTGAGGCCTTCAGCAGGGTGCAGTGGATCTACAGCGCCAGTCTGAAGAAGTACCTCCTCACCACCCTCTTCCTGCTGGTCTTCGCCCTGGGCTTCTACCTGCTCCTGCGGGTGCTGGGAGTGGACCTGCTCTGGACGCTGGAGAAAGCCAAGCGGTGGTGCGTCCGAGCCGAGTGGGTGCACATGGACACCACACCCTTCGCCAGCCTGCTGCGCAACCTGGGCACCCTGTTCGGCCTGGGGCTGGGCCTGCACTCTCCTCTCTCCAGTGGGAGCCACTCAGGGAAACGAGGCCACAGCGCCCCCTTCAGGCTGGGCTGCATCACTGCCTCGCTGCTGCTACTGCAGCTGCTGGACCTGGTCCACTTCTCCTCAGAGAGGGAGCTGCTGTTTTACCTGCTGTCCTTCTGCAAGAGCGCTGCCGTGCCTCTCATCACAGTGGCACTTGCCCCCCGCGTCATCTCCAGACTCTGCCCCAGGCAGGGCAAGAGGCAGAAGGACTGGTGACTTCAGACCTGCAACACACTCGCCCAACCAAACTTGGGCCATTACTCCTCAAGATCCTTCTCTCCATTTCAGATCGCTTGTTGATAGCAAAGCTTGTAGGCTGAGCTGCAGGCTGCCTGTGAAAGAAGACTAGAACATGGTCCTTCAGTGCTAGCGCTGACTTCAGTTCCACCCTGTTATTCTCCATTGAATAGCAAATCCTTCATTGCTTTGGTTTGTCCACAATATTATGTGTTTTAAGAACCTGTATCGTATAGTAAAGCTAGCTATGTTGTGTGACACACATGGAATGAAAAACAATGTGATGTTTAACAGTGGGTTTCGAAACCAATGTGCTCTGTGCATTTCTAGTGCATCCCCTGAAAGCAAATCGTTCTAGCGCTCTTAATCTGATATGTTGTTGCTGGAGGTCCCCCTCCAGCTCCCCTCTCTGGGAGCCAGAGAGAACCTTCATTGTGAGCTCTGAGTGTCCTGCTTTCCCTCTGGTGAGGAAGTACAGTAATTAAGACCAGGCAGAGATGGTCATGCTGTAATTGTCCAGGAGATGCCTTCGGATGAACATTTGTAAATAGTTAGGAGCCTAGGTGATCAAAGATTAGAATGTAAAATAATAAACTGCTGAAGTACAGTATGTGAAGCAAAATGAAGTAGAAGCAATCTTAAGGTTCTTTTTTTTCAGAAACAAGTACACATCACTGTTTTCCCAGGTGCTGTGGACCATGTGCAGTGCCAGTCACCACTGTGCGGATGAATGGAAACAGCGTTTGTCTAGCTTGGTGGTGTGCTTTGTTTATGTGTATTTTGAGCCAGATCAGTCTGGGAAGACCATTTTTCAGGACATTACATAAATCGTATACTTAGAAATGTTTCTTTTTTTTGAGGAACATGTTTTGGAATTGTTCCAGATTCCACAGTTCGTGTTACTAGATTCATGTTGGTGAATTATAGAGGGATCAACTATTTGTATCTTTAGTTTTGGTTAACGCATCATTTTATTGGTTCAAACCTAAGAAAACACAAAATGCTACCAAGTTAACCAGGCACTCTGAAAGCTTGTAGCTCTGTAATACTTGATGACCTCTAATCTCTGTGAGGAGTAGGATTGCTCCATGAATTGAAAGGTGGCATGTTCATTTGAGCAACTGCATTTTCCTGATGCTTGCAAACAACAGGGTAAAGGTTCATCTGCAGGCACTGAACTTTTACTCCCTCCCAATGTGTTAAAACAATCAGCTGTTATGTAATCAGAGCAGATCATGATGGTTTCTCCCGTGATCACTGTACATTTCTGTCAGGGGGCTTGTGAATTGAGCCTTTGAGTGACAAGCCATTTAATCTGGTAAAACTTAGTTGGAATATACCACTGCGCGCTGTGTACTGGAATCAGAGAAAATCACAGATAGGTGTGGTAGTCCAAGGTACTAAAGCATAATTCAGTAAATGCGCAAAGTAAAACCAATGGCAAAACACATGTACAGCGTTTCACCGTTGTACAGTTCAGCTACAGCCTGGAGCTCCTTTACTGCAGATTTGTGGTTTTCAGGTCCTGGTAAAATGAATCCCTTTAACATAAAAATGAGGTCCTTTTTTAATAGAGTCCATCAAATGTCGATAAAACACTGTCTCGTTTCTTCTTGGCATAAGTGCATGTACTGTGTTTTTTTTAAAGAGTAGATCAGTAAGACAGGCTTCCATAATTGTATCATTGTATATTCTTTTCCTAGTTTATTATCTGAAACGTTAACATGACACTCGGTGATGCAGGTATATGAGCAGCTATGCCTCTTCATAGTGTGTCTCTTCATCTGCGGTGGAAGGTTTGTTTTTAACACTTTGCCTTACTAATGGGGTGACTTCTGGCCAGCACTGTAATGTGTGGCAGCTTTGTGTTTTGTGCTCAGAACAAATATCCTCGGTGCAATGAATTCAGAAGAGTCAGAACTTTTCTGTTACAGAATTTAAAGGGGGTAAACATGCTTTGTTTTAGCTTCACTGTATAATAGCAATAATAAACCGTGCCACACAATAGTAAATACTCCTTATTGTTTTCTTTACTCCATTATGGTACCTCATGGCATTCTTACACTTCAAGCTAGGCCAATACAGTTAAGGCATGTGAAAACGACATGGAACTAAAGTACTGCTAATGTGAAACCATTGTAACAGTGTAAAATTCTTATTATACATTTTGCATGGTCAGGGCCTGATTTTGGTGCTCATAGGTCCTAGGCACTTTCACTCCGAATTGTGCATAAAGAGGGGTAAACGCCAGTTGAATTACGTCGATTGACATGATGCAATTTAAATTTATTCTAATGCTAAACCACATGATTGATGGAGTGAGTCGTGCGACCATCACTTCGATACTTCTAATTTCTAAAACAGCCGCTACACAGTGTATGATTATTGATTTGGAGCACCTAGAGTCGATCGCAAGTTGTTTCAGCTCGTTTTTCGTCAGTCACTAGTGTTTCCCTCCTTCGTAGGCCCTAAAAATGTTGTAGGCCTGACAGTGCCTCATGGGAAATCCGGTACTGTGCATGGTAACAACATCTACTTATAGTGAGATCATAGCTCTCAGTTCACTCTCAGGGTAGTACATTGTGATCCTTGTTTATAAAACAGAACACTGAAGAAGTGCAGAACAACTGCAGAAAAGACCCTAGCAGCTCAGTCACAAAGCCTGCATGCCTGTGTATAGGGCAGATGAATGAGTTCTACTTGCTTTGTTTCACAGCTGGCGTGAGAAGTCACTGTGCTGGCACTGTTCATGTCTCTGCCCTTTTGAAATGTGCACTTCTCTGAAACGGTGCAATCACCAACTGTTCAACAGTCTAAACAGGTAAGAGTTTATTGTGGCATAGAATGATAATAACAGTAACACATAGTCCGGCGCAGAGAAACTATAGGAAAAGCATGGTGGACTTATGCAAAATCTGTACTAGCAATGTAAATGCAGGGTGCAAATGCATGATAAACTCATGGATACATTTTTTAAAAATATTGCTGATTCATATGGCAAGCATACAAATATCAAATACGTGATCATTTTGGGTTTGTGCCTGTTCCATTTTGTTTTTATGTCGCCTTCATTATGTGAACATTAAAACCACATTTAATTAGAGTTTCTGTCTATATTCTTATAAAGGTCTTACCCCCTGTAACTTCTGGGAGAACAGATTCTCCATTAGCTGAATCAGCTCATCCCAACACAGTGACCCCCTCGTGCACCCAAGGGTGCACTAAGAGTGGACCTTAGGGTGGAGATGCCTCAAAACAAAGATAACAGCCCTCCCAAGGTCTTGGGAAGAGTCCAGGACCCGACAGCAGAAACATGCAGAGGTCACACAGACAAACAGTTCATGGACAGACTTGTTTTCTTGCATCTGACTTGTCCAGCAGCTGTTATCTTTGCGAGCTGAAATTTCTGTTTACTCTCTGCATGCTTTCATTTTTTTTTCGTGACTTTGTAGTGATTTTTGGCTGAAGAACGTAAAAGAAGATAACTCCGACACGTGGTAATATTTGGCCCTGATTTCCTTTTGAAATCTGAGAGGGAGAAACAATAAATATTTTAACATCCAAGGAGCCTAACGATTTTCTGGAGATTCAGTTTAAACTGGTCCCATGTGTCCCTCTGCTTTTTAAATTTGACTTCTTCAATATGTGGTGCTTAAGTGTATAGTGTTAAGATGCTGTATGGTGTATGTACAGTATATATGTTAGGACAAGCACATTTGGACATTAAGCATCTTAAAGAGAATTTCAGAATTTTTTTCCTTGTCTTGGCAAGCAATTGTCTTCAGGTTTTATTTTTGGGTGCAAAATAGAATTGGCGTTATGTGCTGCTCAAACCCACATCAGCTCGCCTGCCTTTTCACCACCACGCTTGTGAGCGCTTGAGTATGTGTGTGAGAGAGGAAGTGGACAAGGGGGGAGGTTGTATTGTTTCCCTGTGTTGGAGCTTTAGGGCTGGTCTTGAGGAGCTCAAAGCTACAAATACTTGTACTGCGACAGAAGCAAATAACAGACAAACTGTTGGGAGATTGTGTTATCTAGTTGGGGGGCGGAGGGACTGAAATGCTCTGAAAATTTGGCAGCAATCCAGATGTTTTTTTTCTTTTTTGTGTAATTCTTTACTTTTTTTGTTTTTCAGTATGCACAAGGCCAATACTGATTAATTCCTTTACAGGGTACACCTGTTACACATTAACCTGCCTGTTTGTCTGTTGTTGTGTCTCTGGCGTTCTCTGATCCCCAACAAGGTGGTGGGAGGGGCTGGGGGGGGGCTTGGAGTGTGGAACAGGCTGTACAGCGGAGAGCACAGCTCCTGTCAGAAAACCACAAGCTGCAGCCTGGCTGAAGAGGCTGCCAGCAGCCTGGGTGGGATGTGCTGTGGTGCAATCGCTGTGCAGTCCCTTAGTGGGAAAGGTTTCCCATACAAGGCAAAACCTTCATTTAAGGCATGTTAGAACACAGGAATGACATACAGTGGCTCTTGCGCCACATTGCTGTGTGGTGGAACACAGTACTGAATCAGTGCAGATTGTGTCAGTAAGAGACAGTTCAGTCACAGAGACTCCAAACATGTGTACACAGTAGTTTGATCAATTGTGCTAATTTGGCCTCACTCTTTGTTCAAGGTAAGTAACCTACTGTCATTGGGTTAGACAAGACTGGTTATATTGAATGTATTGTGTAAAATGGAGTTAGGCTGCACAAAAGTGCCCAATCCCCTGTCCTACCCAATACTTAACACTAATTATGGAAATGAAAGTTCAGACTGAGTGTTCTCCCCCTGAGCTGATTAATGTTTGATTATTAGAGATTTGAAACCGCGCCAATGAAAAGACTCAGCAGAAAGGCACGATTTGGAGTGATTGTCTTCCGCGGAGGTCTCCGCAATAAGCTACAGCTCACTTCTTCCTGCTGGGGCCTCATATTGTAAACCACTGGGAAACAACTGGAATTCACATCAGGAGAGCAGCCTGCTTTCAAAACTCGGTGAGTATTCATGTTCTTCCAGCACCAGCTGTATGGAAAAATCATTTATTGCTCCTTATCTCTGTGTTGCAATTTCGTTTTTGAAGAAGGAGGGTTCCTTTTTTTTTCATTGAGACCAGACGCCTCTGAGAGTGATTGGTAAATGTGTTCAAGTGCAGAGTGATTGCAGGTTTTTACGGCAGCCTGGGCTGTTTCCGGCGCTGAGCAGCAGAGTGCTCGGGACATGATCGCGGCGTGCTTGCTGGCTGCCAGATAAAGAGGGCACAGCTTTCTGGTGACTTGATTAGCTGAGGAAATATTACGCAACCAAATCAGAAATACTCACCCTTTCGACATATAACCAGGGGCTGCCTCATGTCATTAGTTATAATAATTAATCATTCTTTACACTTATATAGCCCATTTTTAGACACTCCACTCAAAGTGCTTTACAGGCAAGCTCCTCTCCACCTCCACCAATGATGTGTAGCACCACCTGGATGATGTGCTCCAGTCCTCTCCCCACACGTCAGCTCTCAGTGGGGAGGAGAACAGAGCGATGAAGCCAGTTCTTAACTGCGGATCCTAAGGCGAAGGGGATTATGTAACAATTTCTGTAATAACCCGTGAGATTTGTAGTTGACTATTGTCACTGATTGATCTATTCAAACCAGTATGAGTAAAAGTTACTTTCACAGTATATGGATGTGCACCGGTGGCTCATAAAGCTAGCCAGCTTGTCCTCGCAGCTGGTTTCTGATAACGGGGCACCCTAGAGTAGCAACATTTAGTTCCTGCACACATTCCAGTGAGCTCCACAGCTGGAGGGCAAGCAAAAGCCATCTGGGTTGCCAAAGTAGATCACGTTGAGCTGATATGGCACTTTGCTCCACACTGAACTAGCTATATAAGCACCCTATATATCTACAGTACATCTACAGTACCCCTGTGCATAGATACGTTTATGTGTATCAATGCTTTCATCAGCTGCTTGGTGCGCAGTTTGATCTATTTTGCACATGAATACAGAAAAGCCAGGCTAGCAGAAGGATTCAGTCCTGGACCATGATGAGCTATCTGTGTGGAGTTTGTGTGGGTTTCCTCCATGTTCTGGTTTCCTTAATTGTTTTGTGGTAAAACTGGCTCTGGTGTGTGTGTGTCTGGCTCTGTGTGAGTCTTGTGATGGACTGGTGACCCGTTCGGGGCATAACCGGCCTTCTACCTGTTCCTCCCCAAGACTCTGATTTGGAAGTGGTTAGAAAATGGATTGATAGAGAAAGAAATGGAACTTTAGAGCTACTTAAATGCTTTATTATTTACACATTCCCACATGGCACTTGTGATTAGCTGTTTTATCAGTAGGTCTAAATGAACAGTTCCACCCGGAGTCCAGGGGTTACACATGCAAACAGGAAATGAAAAGTGCTCCATCATGGCTGAACTCTGGAAAGCACTGAGAGCTGTCTGGAAGAGCACGCCATGGGACTTCATCAAGCAAGAACAGTCATGTCGACCGGAGCCTGGTTTATAGAACCAAGAGCCTATGAAATCACAAATCTTTCTGTGTCTTAAGAATCACGAATTCCAAGGGCTGGAACTGTTTATGGAGCAGTCAGTAAATATGTGCATGACCGAAGGCAGATGTTTGCTGGCAATTAAACTTCTTTTCACAGAAGCCTATTAACCGATCAGCATGTTTTTGGACCGTGTGTGGAAACTGGAGCATCCGGAGGAAATACGGGGAGAACATGCAAACTCCACCCAGATAGCACCACATGAGCTGAACCCAGGATCCCAGTGTCACAAGACACCAATGCTAACCATTGTGCCACCATGCCAGATGCTACCACACGCCACCAGATATTTCATATACATGTGATGGCTGCTTTGTATGTGAGATGTCTTCCAAGGCCACTCTTCTCTTAATACAGATAATTAGTTTGTCAGTGCTGGAGTGGGGGTGATCTCAAAGGCAGGTCTGAGGAGTCTGCTCACACTTCCTCACTCTTTCCTATCTGCTGTCACAGAGTTCATTCTCAAGCCAAGGTGTGAAAAACACACAAACGGCTGTTCCAAAATTGGGTGGGTATAACACAAGTAATTGGAGTTTTCTCAATTAAAAGAGTCATTATTCTGTTTCATAAATTCATAATACATAATTCTGATGATGGCTTTAATACGTTCAGCAGGAAATATTTGTACTGTTTGTATAGGAGCTCTGCCAAAGCTATTTCTGTACATCACATCTGGGGAGAAAGCAGTCCCATATATTGTAGGTGAAGCAATACATCACTCTCTGGACATGCCATTCCCTGACATTGTGTACAAAGCCCAGAGCCCACTCATTCATATCACTTCACCATTCCATCCGCAACGCTTTTATAAACACTGCAAGAAAACAGTCTTCAACCCAGATGAGGGACAATCAGGGAAAAACACCCTCTCACAAATCGCTCTAACTTTTATTGAAAAATAAAGAGATTTTCTTCATTTTTTTTCTTAAAGATCACAATATCCAGTGCATTTATACAGTAAATGAGATTGTCTTGCAAGATAAACTAATTCCTGGAAAATCTGTGAGCAGCAGACTACAATTGAATATATATATATATATTAGAGAAAGGCTCAGTTGCTACACTTATATTTTAAAGCTCTTTAATAGAAGGTCCCAGATGCAGCCCAGTGTGCATTTATAATTAAGGTAAATTGATAGTGACTGACATTACACTACCAGCAGAACAGTAAGAACAAAGCTGCAGATGACCATTAGAAACAGTCGGTTTAATATTTTATCTTCATCTAAATTAAAATCTGTTTATAAAACTATATATCCTGCAGCGTCCTGAGAGTTTGTTACCTTGAGCTGTTGTCATATGTAACATCAGTCACCTTAGAGTTACTTATTGCCATGTTGTTTTTAAAGAAACTGTTTATTGGATAATAATGATTAGAATATGTTTTCAAATAAATGAAGGTTTTGTTTTCAAATAAAAAGACATGTGTTCAATAAACAAAGAAACGCTGTACTGTCCTATGTACCAAGATGTTTTTGCATGTTTAGAAGTCACATATAAACTATCTTAAAACATCTACACAACTTAAAAGAGTAGGCATCTTTTAAATCCAACAGAATCAAAAATTTCCCACTCTGTTTCTTTGTATTCACTGTGGCAAGACCCAGCCTTTCCCAGTTCTGGTTACCCCAGCATCTGCTGGGTTTCAATCCAGCTGCACTTTTAATTGTTTAATTGAACGCCAAACTGATAAATTGGTTAATTAGATAACAAACATGGATATTTGTTTTCTGATTTGAAAAAGATGTTTTTGTTATTTCTGAGTTTTGTTAGGGAAAATAAAACCTCTGACCATTACAGAACTGAAAACAATCAAAAAATCATAATTGTAAATTTGGGGTTCAATTACAACAGTCAAGAGCTAAACAAAACCCACTGTCATAACCAGTGGCTGCATGGAAAGTGAGGTTTATGGTCTAGAGCCAGAATGGTCACACTTTGTCCCGGACAGCCACAGTCCAGTACAGTTTATGGATCACTCTTCAATTTTCAGTTCCTTAACTCTTGGAACGATATTATTTTGACCACTGAAGTAGGTGATCAGTCTAGCAATTTACTGTAGATACTTTAATCTGAAATAAAACTTCCAATACACTATAGCTCTCGGGGACTACAGTTGGTCTGTCCTGACCTAAATGAATACGTTAATTTACTGAACTGAGCAAAACTCACACATGATCCAAACCTTTTAAGTAAGGACCTGCTGGATTGTGGCTCCCCAGGGCCACGGTGGTCCAGCTCCAGTCCATGGTACCTAAGAGAGGTAACAAGGCTGTGAGGAGGCTGTTTGAGCCATCTTGAAGGAATGCTGAAAACCCAGAGCATCTGGCCTGGAAACTCCGCCTGGATCAACAGCCCTCTAGGTTCAGTGATACAGAGTTACAGTCCTTGAGGGCCTCATTCTACCACTGTTAATGGACCATTAAACCATCACCTCTTCAGGAGTGGAGGGAAAATTATTGATCTGATTAAGGGAACGGTCAGCTCAGTCTAGGTTACGTCAAAAAGCAGCCCCTACCTGGGCCAGACTATTGAGCGAGTGGCCTCACATTGACCTTACATTGCTCACCGCTCACAGTCAACACTGCCCCCTCTCAAGCCCCACAACCCTTCTGGTTTTGCAGTATAGACCAGTGGTTCTCAAACTGCGGTACGCGGAGCGCCCCCAGGTGGTACGCCAGATGACCCTGGAAATTTGTGGTGTGCGCTGATAAATTGGGAATTAGAAATTGAATAATTAAAAATGATGTACATTTTTCATCTGTAATTTACTTTAGTTGGTTTCAGAAATCTTGAGACAGGTTTTTCAAATTTTCTATTTTAATCAAATTAGTTTATGTGTTAAATACACAGCCTTCATACTTAGCTACGCTGATACAGCGCGCGCCAATACTTGAGTGTTCATACTCCTCTCGAGCTTTCAGAAACACAGCTTAGCGCCATGTTCGCCAACAGAACAAATGATCAAAAATCAAAAAAAAATTTCATGGCTGAAAGGACTAGACACCAGGAGTACTGATGCCAGCTCCGATAGATCACCCACACTCGCTCGACTAAACAGGCTCACCCCTCTCACTGAAATGGTAAGTGCTTAGCGCTGTTTTTATTATGTGTGTGTGCGCGCGCGCTCATGTTGGTCATTGAGATTTTCTGTGGCTCCTATGAAAAGATGACTTGTATGTGGTACTTGGATGCTTTGGTTTGCTCGGGGTGGTACTTGGTCCAAAACGTTTGAGAACCACTGGTATAGACTAATAATGCTCAGTGGGGAAAGGGGTGGCGGAGTTAAATTAACCAAAATCCTATATCTTCAGATCACCCCCAAGCTGGTTTTCGGAGAGACCTGTTACTGGGATTTTTTAATTGATCCTGTTAAATCCAACCTCCCATACTGTTCAGTCCCCTTTTCTGAATTTACCCACCGAATTTGACTCCATTACAAATGCAGTCAATGTTTTAATTGAGCATGGCTGAGTCAACAACTGGGTCCTATTCTTTCTGTCATTCGAGATGTATATATTCCCAGTGGAAAACCAAGAGGAACAGAGTCGGTGCGCCGTAGACATCGGTTACCATTAGCATCACTGTAGCTTTCCACGTGACAAGTGAATATTAAGAACTATTTATTTTTTCACAGATTATTATATGACCCAACAACACACAAGTTAAAGAAGAGGGGTGTACATTTGTCAGTGTAGGTTCTTGTTAATTTTCAAAGTCGTTAGGCTTGCAGACACTGCTAATAACTCATCTTGGATTGGGCTGCGCTGACCTTCAGTTTGGCATGTTTCACTCCTCGAATTTCATGACCCCCTCGAAGCCATTATAGGTGAAGGTGGGGAGACTTGGGGCGCAGACTTCCTTGGCCAGACAGGCGAACCTGTTGTTCGTGCAGCTGTCTGCTGGCTCGGAGGGGTGGATGTACACAGAGTCTGGGGAGTTCATTGAGGGATCCTCGTCAAAGTAGTTGTGGGGCCTCAGAATCACTCCGCCGCCGTTGCCCACGGAAACGGTGTTGGGGATGTCTTCAGCATGAGGGATGTGGAGGAACCCAGTGGTTACCCAGGCAACCAGATCCTTAAAGGATAAAACATAAGCCGTTACATCATCCTTGTTCTACATTCAAAGCCTGCCATTTCACCTGCATCGGAAAGAGAATATCAGGGATTCAAAACCCTAGATGCTCCAGGGATGTTTATTTATCACTCAAAAAAACTTCAATTAATCTGCTTTTTAATCAATTTTCAATTTTCTGGAACACAGTTTTGCGGTTTTGAAAAGTTGGAGATTTCAGGATGCCAGTTACAACACAAGTGAATGTACTGATATTTTTTAATTCAAGGTGATCAGTCGTCATCTCTCTCTCGTTCTTCCTAATTTAGTAACACCAGTTCGTCTTTCTTGCCCGCAGGACCTGCAAAGTGTGCATGCTCAGGGTCTTAGGGGCCTGGCTGGGGTCAAGGGTCAGAGGTCAGTTGTGTCAGGTGAACCACCATTCCTCTGGCCAGCTGTACCTGGCCTGCTCCCAGCACCTCATGGCCAGCTGTGCACTGCTGCTGAGATTGTAGCCACAGGTGCAGCCTGCCGTTAGCCCAGATACTTTCACTGGGTGCAGAAAACCTACACTAACATGTCAGCACACACCTCACTTTCGATGTTTTCGTTGTCTTTGATAAATTGACTGAAGTCGACCGCTGGGGACCAGATGTTGTTTTGGTTATACAGACTGCTACTGGTCTGTTCCTCATCTTTGTACTTGGTGATTGCCACTTTGTACCTGGATGCCATTAAAACAAAAGGAAAATATATTTATTCCAAGTTGGAAAAGAAAGACGCCACCCGTCTCCCAACCCTGACACCACTGCTGTTTTCAAGTTGCAGAATCATGCTTTTGAATTATTTCAAAGTCAGACAATCACTGACGAAAGTTACTCAGACGTGCCTCTTAGGTGACCTTGTGCGGCAGTACTGCTGAACTTCAAGAAAAACTTTTTCATTGTGCTGTGGCAGCCGGTAGCCAGTAGATGGCACTGTATATCAGTAGCTAGCATGTTCACAGTATTTTAAGGATGGGTTACCGGACTTTGCCCCCAAAACGCCTGTCCAAATTTCCATTCCATCTCCTATATATAAACCCATCCTGATTCACAAAAGAGAATTACAAAAAATGTTTTGACATAATTGAGATAGTTGTTAAAAGGGAAGGAGCTTCAATATTAATAATTAATCCTTTCTTTTAAGAATCGTTCCTTTAAAATTAAGACATTAAATTATACGAGTAAAAATAATGTATTTTAAATACCAGGGAGCTTAGTATATTGTGGTGAACCTGACAGAGCTCACATTGAAGGAAGGCAGTAAATATGTGTTTGCGTGAATGTTCTGTTTAATGTAGTTACACGTTCTGTTTCACATGCCCGGTACCGAGTGTGTATTGTTGAGTTAGTGTGTACTTCCGCTTCCGGTTGAAAGGCTCGGAGAGAAGAAAATTAGATGCTTGTCTAATTAACAAATCTAACCCCAGAATTCCCAAACCTGCCAGAATCTGAATGTCCTACTGGAAAGAAACTCAATAGAGCTGCAGCCCAGTAGGTGATAATCTTGCCCCAGCCCGAGGAACAGTGAGCCTGTCTCATAATAATACCTTATTACCAATTTTTACCAATTAAAAAACAATACAAATTTCCCTTCGGGATCTATAAAGTCTTATCTATCTATCTCTTATGTGATGTATGTAAATGTCCTAAAATGTGTTTTTACTGTATATGTAAATGTTGTGTTAGTTGTCTCTGCTTTGGCAACATTGTAATTAACCGGTCACGCCAATAAGCTTTAAATTTGAAATTCCAATTTGAAGAAAGCATGACGTAAGCCTAGGTGCTGTTGGGTCATGGCTGTAGGAAAACTGCACAGACCCCCTTCCTGACGTAATAAAAACGCTGTTTTCGCTGTGTCGTCGCCTTCGTTATGACGCACGCTTGCCCCGGGGAGCAACTCACCGGGCCCAGGACATGGCTCTCTCCTCCGGCACGGCCTCGGGCAGGTGGTCCCCGGTGAAGCTGGCCACCTGCAGCCGGTAGGAGCGCGGGTGCCCCCACCTGTTGGTGCGGTTGCTGGCGATGTGCAGGTACCGGGCCGTCTTGGCGTCGTAGCGCAGCGCCGCCTCCCCTTCGGTCTTGAGCTGCTTCTCCACCAGCCTGGGGATCTGCGCGTACTCTCCGGGGATCCAGGGCAGAGAAACGTTGACAAACTCCATGTCTTTGGTCAAGAACATATTGTTTCTGCCTTTAAAATAAGCGAATGAAAAGCGCGGCATTAGAGCAGTCGGCCAGGCAATGAGGACTAATAGTAACAATTCAGAACTGTAGCTCAAGACACACAAAAGGCACCAAGTTAATGGTAAGAATAAACGGCAACGTAATTCACCAATTAATGAAGGACTTTATATTATTTTCCTTAAAAATACTATATCGTGATGTTAGGCGTTTCAGTTTTAATTTTTTTGCACAATTGAACAGAGTGGAAGTAGCGGCCCTTTTCCTTGGCTGCAGTTTCTGTTGGCTGTATCTGAACCCTGTGGTTCCTAGATCCGCGCTGCGCCAAGCGAACACGGAACTCGGGACCCGCTCCGGATGGGACGCCGAAACTTTACAGGGGCATCAGCGCGACTAGACCTGCCGTTTCCCCACCGCCGAGACATCCAAAAAAAGCGCATCGCTGTCATTCAAGTATTCACTAATGCAGATTTCACTCAAAGGAAGGTGCAGTACACATGGGGTTGGAATAGATTACAAACAAAACATGTGGGATTTTTAGCTTTTGAAAAAGACAGATTGGCATAAAAAGACATTTCCATTGGAGAAACACCTCTCACGTCAGCTGATTTTTCAGGACTGGTTTGTTGGTATGTTTTATCAGACTGTCCCTCTGTTTGTGCAGCATTAACTTGAAATGTCTTCATATCCCAAAGTTAGTATCCTGAGCCGGAGAGTTATTTGAGGTGTTGCTCACCACGAAAAAGTTCACCCTAAACCCGGATCTTGCTCGTTGGTGTTTTAAGATGACAAAATAAAATTGTGTTTCTCGTTCAAATATGATCTACTTAAGATAAATGCCAATTTCAGAAACCAAAGTGGGTGGACTATTAAACCCTGCAGGATGATTGAAATTAAATTACGAAGTATTAATTAAATTGAATGAAATTCCTTATTTCGCACGAAGCGGTAAAACAGTACAGGACTAGCTGCCTCTATCTATAGTTACACATAAACTATAACAGGACCACAGATTATCAGTTCTAGTCAAACAAATTTATCAGACGGCTGTCGATGCGCCTTCTTGACCATATGAGCTAACAGCCAGCCAGCCTCAACGCCAACCAAGGCCACAGAATGAAGAAAGGAGAGATACAGGCACGTACCCAACACATCCAGGTCTACCTTGAAGTTGATGAAGTGCGTGTGAATGTTGCCCAGTGTGTTTTCTGCCACCTGATGCCCGTACCGGAGGTTGTCCTCAGTCTTGTACGAGGAAGAGATGTAACCCGTGGCGTGCACTTTGGCCTCCACGGACCCGCTCTGATAAAACACGAAGTCCCACATGTAGTCGTAGTTGCCAATGGCCGTGATGGTCCTGAAAACCAAGACGTTGTTTACCAGCCCCCCGTAGCTGTTGGAAAAAAAGTCGGAGAAGTGCCTTCTGAGCGGGCGGCCGGTGTTGTGCTCGAAGATGCAGATGGAGTTCCTGAACCTCTGGGTGAAGTTGGTGTCGATGTAGCGGTACGTGTCCACGAAGGTGGCCGTATAGGGGCAGTCGACGCCGCGCACCAGCTCGTGTGCGAACCGCCCTATCCCGATGCTGGAGTCGATGAACTTGGTGAGCATCATCCCCGGGGTGACCGAACCGTATACCGACATCGCCTCCTGGACACTGAGCTCGTAAGCGATTCGCTCCCCTTTGAAGCGGATGTCGAAAACCCGCATGCCGGTCAGGGAGCTGAGGCCGAAGGCGAAGCTCCAGTCTAAATACAGCACCTGGTTGTTCCTGACGCTGTAGCGTTTGCCTTGAACGTCGTACTGCAGAGGACCGAATCCCGTAGGCTTGTGCCTCGGTTTCAGAGAACCGTAGTCTCCGCTCTCTTTGTAACGGATTTTCTTGACTTTACCAGTCGCGTATTTTTCGTTCAGCTCATCGAGGCTGGCAAAGTATTCCCCGTTGTACAACGCCTTTTCCACCTTCCACATGGAGCTTTTGGTGTCCCTGTGGTTAATCAGGACTTCAAACCCGACGGGGTGGATGTAAAAGCCACCCCTGTCGCGGAAAAAGGAGAACCAGGTCTGCCGGTCCCCCGACTGGATACCCCGGGGCATGCCCTCAAATGGGTTCAGAGTGTTGCTCTCGCTGTAACCGAAACTCTCCTCCAGGATGGTCTTCACCTTTCCGAACACCTCTTTGTGGACGAATTTAAAAAGTGCGACATATTCGCCGATAGTCACAGTCCGGGCGTTTATATGCAATTTTTGGTTGTATGTCTTCTGTGTGACGTCTTGGTGATGGGCTGGGTTCGGTAACGGCCACACTATGTACTCCGAGATGCTTCGCTTTGACCCGGAGAACACCACGGCCTTGGCCTCTCTCCTGGGCCTCGGGCCGCCCTTGTCAAGGTAGCGCAGTACCTCGCTCTTCGGCGGCAGATGCAGCTCAATCAGGAAGAGGAAGTTTTCGGAGGGCTCCGCAAATACAGATCGGGAGATGTTCAGTGCGGACACGCTCCACATGTAATCGCGGACTTGCGTGTACTCTTCGCTGGTCAGATCCGCGAACACCAGGCCTTTGTCATCGTGTTTCTTGCCTTTCAGCGCATCCAGGAATTCCAGAGCGCATTTGGGTGTCCTGGGCGTGTGCAAAATAATGAAGACTATATTGGCGACCACCGAAGCGAACACAAACACAGTCAAGAGGCATTTCAGTATCGTGTTCATCTTTTTTGGTGTCCTGTAAAATAAAAACCCAGCCGCGTCTCAGTGGGGGCTATGCGTTAGGACGGCTGGAGAGGTACAGTATAGGGATAGAGCCCGCAGAGAAGCAACAGGAAGGCGCCGAGCCAGACCCCGTGCAGTCCAGCGAAATGAGTCCTCCCCTCCAAGCCCCTAGTCCACACAGCTGCGTGGCAGTGGAGCGGGAAACAAAGTCTGCCCCCCCCCCCCAAAAAAAAACATCTTCGCTATCCTCACCAGTTCAGGCCTCCCAGTTAACGGTTTGATGTTATTCTGTTTAAAAAGCTGTGCATAAAAGCGTCTTGGGAATGGGAAGGTGCTTTGGCGGAAGTTTTGTAGAGATAGTTAACTATCCCCTAATTTTTTGCATAATCTGTGAAAAAGCGCATCTCCGAGATAAACTATTTACACGCTCTATGTAATGTAATGCTTTTAAATCCTAAAATATGGAAAGAAAAGCTTTTATTCATCGACTTAAGTAGCTTTGTGGCATCTAAATTCTAGCTCTTTTCTGCCTCTTAAACAGGGGTTCCCAGCCCCTGTTCTGGGTATCTACACCTGCTGCTTAAATGAAAACGCAGGGGTTCTGTTGTGTTAGTACGTAAATCGGCGTAGTTTTTCACTCAGGAGCAGGATTGGGAACCTTTAATTTAAATCACCAACAGCTGAAGAGCGACCGAGAAAAGGGAAGGAAAAAGACATGAAATGGGTTCAATTTAATCTGAATGTAATTCTTCGTGCGCCAAGGTAACGCTACTGTTCGAGTAAATTGAACAGATTCTGAGACGATTTGAGAAATTGCGCTCGTCGTGCTGTGAAATGTTTCTCAAAACGGGGTATTGTTGGGATTGAAGCGACACCCCTAAAATATTTATTCTTGGCCCGAAAGGCTCATAAACTCACCCACCCTTTCTTTCGTCGACTCTGGCTACAGATTCAGCAAACTGAGTTATTCCTCTGTTCTGCAGGTTTGCACGAACGCCAAGATTTAATTTTAGTTTGTCGCCAGTTTTGGACAGACTGTCTCCTTCCCCAGTCCAGTGCCCAGTTAACAGCGCCTAAGCGCTTGACGAAATTAAGGAAGGCGTTACTCAGATTCTGAAACAGCCCTTTGTGTTAATCAATTTCCACCGGTACCGGTACTAAACCTGTACGTTTTAGGCGTCTGACGGAGCGCATAAAACCTATAAGTCACGAACAGTCGCAATGTGGAGCGATGTTCGCAGCCAGTGTGCAGAACAGGAACCGGGATACTGTGCGACTCGTCAGACTTCGCTATGCCCCTGTTGGAACCTGACCACCTTCAAGAAGAATTACCACGGCGTCTTCCTTTGGCTCTGATCCGTCCTTCTCATGTCCTGTCTTGGTGTGTATTGCCCGTATGGTGTTCTTAACCTTTGCTTAACATCGCGGAAGCGTATTCATACAGCCACTTTTATTTGCCCTTTATTACATGAATAGCACGTTCGCTTCTAAATAAAGTTCAACCGGTTTGTGTTTCTCAGCACGCAGCACGTAGCCTGATTTGGACTCGCAGCTATGCAAAGCGTATCAAAGGGCTGAAGGGCTCTCGTTTGGTAACTGCGTGTCAGTTGTGTTAATTTCCCGGTACGAGTGTTTTAAACCCCGAATGACCAAGGCAGAGCCATCTCCCCCGATCACTTTAGGACCGAGAACAGAGGGGGCAAGTGGAAACTGAGGAGTGTATTTTTTTACCCTTTTTTTTGGGTACATAGTTATCTGTAGGTGCGTCCCTTCCCGCCGTCGTTTGTCTGGCTATAAAGGATTTGACTGCTGTTACAGTAATGACAGGAGGCTGTTAATGAAAATGCTGAATTGGGAACCCAGTAAATGGAAACAATCTCAGACCAATCTGAAACGACCAAGGAACGAAAGAACTCGTGACAATGTTGTTTTTCGTTCACCCTCCTGTTTTATAGTTTTTTTTTCTGGACTGTTTTGAGACTTGCACGATCAGTGCGATTTTTTTTTCCAGCCACGAGAAAACACTCTCACTCTCAGTGCAAATACATTTCCGGATTTCATGTTCTCAGGGTTTCAGGAGAGAAAAAAAAACAAACTGCACGGTCTCGTCGCATTCAACTGCTGTCCAATATATCACTGAGATCTGGAGCGTTTCCATAAACTCTGGAATGTGTTCAAACATTTGTCAGCGCTGTTCGCTCTGGTCTCGGCTACTCCTCCGTTCCTACAAGAATGTGCCGCGCATTAGCAACCCAAGATCCTGTTATTACAGCTAATTCAAGGTACATTTTAGCAAAGCAGAACTGCTCTCGTACAGATAATTGAGCTGCGGGAGTCGAGCCAAGTTCGCGGGGAATTACCGGCGAGTCATGCGAAGTCAACACGAAAACGGCAATAAATAAACCAGCATTCAGCAATATACGGCACTAATCCCGTGTACAAGTGGAAATGTTAAGTTAGTGGTGAAGGGTAGAGGACGTGCGTCTCACTTTAATTACAGTGACATGGACAGTGACATTTGGTGTGTGACTCTCCTCTTGGTAATTAATCTTTGTAAAAAATATAATAATTAAGGTAATAGGACAGCACGTCGGCACACTGGTTAAAATTGCTGCCTCACAACCCTGGGATCCTGGGTTCGAGTCCTGGGGTGCTATCTGTGTGGAGTTTGCATGTTCTCCCCAGGTTTAGGTGGGTTTCCTCTGGGAGCTCCAGCATCCTCCCACTGCTCAGTACAGCCTTGTAGGTTAATCGCCTTCTGTAACTCTGCCCTTGTGTGAGTGTGTACATGTGTGTGCCCTGAGTCTGACCCCTCTGCTTTCATGGGGGAGGGCTCTTGTCTGCATTCTGTAGGGTCCACTTCAGTGCTTCCAGATGTTTCCTAGTACTGTGTACACTGTGTACATGCACAACACGTTTGAAAGGGGCTTCCTAAACAGCACACACCCAATCTGATAAAAGTCCATGAACTGTGACTGTACATTGTTAATTGTTTACAGATTTAGAACAATCTGTTTGTGATGATTGCTAGAAGAACAGCATTACTACCTCCCAACTCTTGGGTCCTGGGTTCGATTGCAACCTGGGATGGGAGCACCTTCTGTGTGGAGTCTGGGTGTTCTCCCCAGGTCCTTGTGGTTTCCTCCAGGTGGTCTGGCTTCTCCCCACAGGTCGCAGTCTCACTGTTGAGGTGAATTGGCAGCTCTGATTTGCCCAGCAATGGACTGATGCTCAGGTCATGTGCTTGCTGGGTTGGGTTCCAGCTCATCACAGTCCTCTAACCCTGGTCCCAAAGAGCCCCAATCCAGTTCGTGTCTTGATCCTTACTTAAACTGAGGTGCGCTCATATTAGTGATCAATTAATGAGGTCATGTGTTAAAAAGGGAGCCCTGGACTTCTATGGGCTGAAGAATTTTCAATTTTTTTGTTCCAAACTGACCTACATAATTGAATGCACCTCCTGTATAACTGATCCAGGTCTTTCAAAAGTAAAGATTTAAAGGTTCGGTATAACACCTACTGGCCTGGGGCTGTCAGGATTGCAGAGAATCCTGCTCTAATGAAATGGTTCTCAGTCCTGGTTCTGTTGGACCTCCCGGTCTGCTAGTTTGTGGTCCAACTGAGCCCTTGATCATCATTGCTAATTGGTGCCTGTAAATGATCTTCTTGCTGGTTTGGTCTATTTTCTGCACTTAGTTCTTGCAGAAACACAGTACCTACATTAGGGTATATTATTGCATTCTCTCCTGAATTTGCTAATTAGGAATTTGCTCACTTGTGTTGGATTTAACAGCTCTTATCAGGTGACCTGCTGATGATGAACCTACACAGGTGGGAATGAAACCATATCGGACATCTCCCACAGTGAGTCAGTGTTTAAATTCTCCTTCAGGAGGGCTGGTTGGTTATATTATAGCCTGAGTGAGGTTCCGCGACTTGCTCATTAGCAAAGGGTTCATAACAGTTTGAAAGTTGAAAGACAGTTTTAAAAAGACCTGAAATAATAATAAAAAATGCTTGTGATTAAGAGCGCGACCGGTGCAAATCCCGTCAAAGACAGATGTTCAATATTTTGCAGACTGGGGGTCTATATAAGCCTTCCACGCACTTCAGTCTCAGAGCCTCGACAACATGAGTTTTTTTCCAGATCTGACCAGATTAGAGTATTAAAAGTCTGTGACAACGTGAGGAAGATGGGCGGAATATCCCCATCTCCATAAAGCTCTGCTTATACTTTGCTGAAAATACAGCCATGTAATTTAGTTCTCTCGGTTAACACAACAGTTACGAGAAAAAATAAATAAAAGATGAAATAATATTTCCGTAGTTATCTGTGTGCGTCAAGGGCACACATAGCGGTTTCGTCTCCACTAAAGATGCGGATTTTTTTACATCCTCCTCCTTTATCCGGTATGAAATGACGTCTCGAATAACCGTATTATCAATTAGTGCACGAGTAATTAAAAAAAACGCTCCAATGAAATAATTTGCTGCTGTTTATCTAACTGGATCGGGAAGATCTGAATCCCTCTTCAAAAGGCGCATGTGCCGCGTCACCGGCTCTTAGGGTGACAGTCCAGCAGGTTTTGTTTTTCAAATCATCCGCAACTGCTACGCTGACGACTGGACTTGAGGAGCACTACACTGAATAGACCCTGAACTGATTTTCCAGAACCGTTAAAGTACAAAAATCTCTTTTCCGCATCTTTGTAATACGCGCACGTTGAGCTTTCGCTTTCCAGCGAAGTTTTCAGCTGTGTTTTTGGGCTAGCTTCATAGTGCCACCTGCTGGTCTGTGGCAGAAAAGGCACGTCTAACAGCAAAAGTAACCATTCCCTGGTCCTGGACAGTGGCCTACTGTATATTTTTCGCCATCTGACTTTATTTTCATGCGTAATAATAACCATCCAGCTTCAGCAGACATGGATTGCCAACCAACATACTGATTTTATTTTCCCTTCGTTTTCCTTCGTGTTCCCTGGTTCGTATTTTGACATTTCCTTTTTTAATACTAGACTTTGATTACTTGATTCAAGCTCCCCCTGTAGTCTTTGTCCTTACCTAAAAATATTTTTTTTTACCTATAGGAGATACCTAAGTATTTGGTTGCTCTCCTGTGGACACATTCCAGAACAGCGATATGCTTTATGTTAAGACCATAATCATATGCAATATCCCAAATACACTCTTACTGGTGCATTATACAATATTTAACATCTCTTGATTTAGATCGCACACTGTATATCTGTTAACTACATATCTAGCATTCTGTTTGCCTTTTTATTGTTTTTCCACACATTGTCTAGAAAATGATGTGGTAAAATAGTATACTAAGTCTTTTGCATGAATAGATTCTTCAAGCTCTGTGTTGCCTGGCACATTCAGGTCCCTGGCTTTCAAGAGGAGTGTCAGAGATTCCCGAAAGGCAGAATTTGCAAACTGGTGCAAAGCATGATATTAATTCCATCCATTTTCTTCTTCTTCCAGTTAATGGCCGTGGAGGAGCTGGAGCCAGTCCCGGCGTGCAACAGGGGCAAGGCAGGGCACGCCCTGGACAGGACGCCTGTCCATCGCAGGGCACGCACAGACACAGACACAGACACAGACACAGACACAGACATGAGCATCCACCCAGGTTGAGTCTTCCCAAAAGCCTACCAGTATGTCTTTGGATCTTATAAAGGCAAGCATTTTATTAGATTGGTCAGAAAGCATGATATATCATTTGTATTGCTTCCAGTGGTGTTGCACTAGCATGTGATCACCAAAATGGGCTCCCTCTTCATAACCAATCTAATTATTGTCAATGTCAGTACTCCTGCTACAACAACAAATGCCATTTCCTGATAACTTTGCAAAGATGTTGTTATAAGTGGTTTCATTTCATACTCCAGTGTATATTGTAACTTCCAATTGTGTCTAAGATGTCTAAGGCTTTTGCACAGCTGTGTACTGTATACCAAGAAACCAAAATAGAAGAATGCAAAGAAACAGTAAGTTTTATCGTTAAAAGTGCCCAGTACTGTAGAGCACTCCCCCTACACTGTGAGTGCAGTGGCAACACTAGAGATAAGCGGTTTCTTCTGGCAAGAACAGATCATAGTTATCAGGGCTGCACTTAGGCAGCTTGTGCTGAACAAGCCCTTTATTCAAACAGGAAAAAAAACTGACATGTCAATACACAGAGCCAATGGTACAGCAGTCATCCCAGTATAGAAAAAACAGTTTATTTTGCTTTTAATCTCAATTACTCCTATAGGTGTGAGATAAACACTCTCCCTCTGTTCATGTTGGTAAACATGCTGTAACGTTCTGGCTACAGGGTGATATAAAAAAAGAGTCACAGAGAAAGGCTAAAATTAACAAGCCAGGCCTGACAACCTCTAGTTTATTCCATTAGCTTTGATTCCATATTTTGCTACTTTCTCAGGCACATTCCCTCATACTAGGCTTCCAGTCTAGTCTTCAGGGTCTTCCACAGCCTGTTCAAGCCATTAATAGAACAAACCAGATGCAGTAACATGATCATTTTAATGAGGTCTTGTATTTGCTGTATATTTTTCTGTAGCATTTGGTCACCATTTCTGTTTTGATTTTTATTTGTAAAATTTATTTTGAAAAACAAGCACCCTTGTCAAAGCTGATGGTAGAGGAAGTGAACAGGGGAAACAAATTAGCGTTGCACAAAGCTGTTGACACCCACAGGGGAAGCAGACACCTGAAGCACATGCATATGCCCTGCTTTGTGATGCAGAAGCAGAGGCACAGTTAACAATCAAACACACACGTCAGGGGCTTCGAAGAAACTAAGTGGTGTTGCAGACTGGACGACTCACTCTATCTACGAAAGAGATCACAGAATCTTACAAATAACCGATAGTAACCAGAACTCTGCTCTGGGATAACCAAGGGAAGATGTATGCAGACCGCAGGAAGAGATCACAGCAGTGTTTGAGCGTGTAACAGGTTAATAATTGGGAAGAAAAAGACTTCAGAAAGGCAGTGGGACGAAAGCGAATTCATTATTTTAAAAAAAGCTTTTGTAAAAAGCACACGCTTTGAAATAATTTTATTAAGTAAAATAATGACTTTTCATTTAAAAAAGTGAACACGGATAGACTTTGAAGCTGATAACATGATATTTTGAGTTGGAGGGCAAAATATCTAAAATATAGGTAAGCGACAGGTACCTCTCCTGTCCGAATCGACATTTTGTTGAAATAAAAAAAAAAGTCAACCAAAACTTCGTCTACCTCCAAGGTACTGCACACAGAACTGAAATGGAAATAAGGACTCCCACCTGACAAATGTTTTACAGGCTTTTGACTCTCAGAGCAGTTAGCAAACCAACATTTGATTCTAAAAGTTGCCTAATGGGGGCTCAACACAGATTTCTTACTAGTTGTAACCTGCAGTGGTAAACCAAGACGAATTGAAAACTGGAAAAAAATATTGTTCATTGTTTAAATAGTAACTGACCAATACTCAAACCAAAAAATAACTATTTAAAAAAAAGAGGCTTGAAAAGAATGAATAAAAATTTACTCCAAACTAGTTTTTCTTCTTTAATAGAGCAGACTCCCTAATGCGATGTTTTTCTGGGACATGCTGGACTGAACACAACTGGAGCACACTGATACATGACAAGGAATTCCCATGTTTCTTTTCAAACCCAGCTGGTTCCGATTCCTTTTATGTTGTGGGGGGAAAAAAAAACTTTTCTCTCTAGAAAAAAAGAACCTCCGGAATCCCTCAAGCCACACACTGCGAAAGGAGCAGCTTTAGTGCCAATACTTGATTTTCTTAGACGATTTAAGTCTTGACAGTGAAAGTGGATAGAATTGACCTTGGTTCAGATTGTGTCGTCTTAATAAAAGCTTTTTTTCCCCAGAGAGAAAAAACATTTAAATTAAACATCACTGTCCTTCGGCACACACGAGTTGTGTGCCAAACGTGTGTCCGTCAAAGTTGCGAAGGGTGTTCTTGGAAAAGAACACCCGTGGTTTAAAACCGCAAACCATCACATTTTTTTTTTTAATTCTAGCAATAAAAGCTTGATGTCTCCTGTGCTTTCTGAATCCCTGCCAGCTCAATCCCAGCTTGGTCAAGTCCGCTTGATCAGAAACCAGCCAGGGCAGCTCGGACGCTGGCGGGGAGTCCCTCTCGTCCTAGTAGAGGGTCTCTGCGTTGCTGCTTCTCGGTCTCTTGATCTTCTCGATGTTTTTCAGGATCATGTCGTGCAACGTGACCTGTGATAGAAGAGGACTAGACAGTCACTTTGCAGCCTTTTACCATGGAACCAAATAGGCTTAAAGGATCCGCTACGGGTTTCGATACAGGACGGAGTACTGATCAAAGCCATCTGCCATTTTACACAGCTCCCCTGCTGATGCGGCTGCACGTGACAGTGATGTATATGCTCATCTTGCTAGTAGTCACACGTATCACTGTCCCTGCCTGTCAAGGATACCCCCTCCAAATAATTGGGCACCACTAGCTGGCCAATCAAATCACCCCTGTCTGAAGTGCTGATGTCTGGGCTACAGGCCTCAAGCAGGGCACAAGGTACACGTGTAATATATACACATGCATTGAAATAGCCACACATTATAAACCTAATAGATTTTGCTATATAAATAAAATAATAATCTGATGCTCTGCACTATTGCATCATAGAGAAGGATCAGGGAGGAGATACTCACATATTGATTTCTCAGCTCCGACACAATGATCTTCAGGCTGATATACTCCTTCTCATCAATTTCAGTCACTGTGCGGCGATAGTCCTCCTGTAACCCAGACCCCAGAGAGAGCTCACTTCTTCACTCATAACACAGGGCTTATGATGGTACTAAATATTTATAAAACAGGTCTGTGGGGCAGGAACTGAAAACTGTTCTGAACTAAAAGGGTAATTTTATGTTAGTTTCTCATGTGTTCCATTTATGATATAACTGTAAGGAATGGTAATAAATAATAATAATTATCATTATTTTTACTCTTATTTGCACACTTCCATTTAGCTGCAAGGAGACATTTCTGTATCAAAGCATTGAATGCATTTGGACAGTCTTGGAACTGCAACATATTTCTGGTTTTGCAAACCAAGCTAAGTTCTAGAGTTTACATGAAGTAAGTGGGCACTAACTTACCACGTGTGGATATTTTGCTATTTTAGACACCAGCTTTGCCCTTGTAATGTAGTATCTAGAGAGGAGAGGAAAGAGGAACAAGATTCATGCCTGAAATAAAGGTAATGCTTATTAAATACATTCTAAAAGCATCTGTCATCAAACCATTAATACTGAAGAAGCAATGTTTGCAGAATCAGCAGCAGAATGTGCTGTCCCTGCTTGCTGGATGGAACGGCTGTGCAATGAGAGACTGGCATGGTTTCCTGTAGTCAAACAAGAAATGGGTGGAGAAGATACTGAACCATTTATACCTCGAGATCTGGTCCAGGTAAGAGGCCGCCTCGCCTTCCACAGTCCGCAACTCAGCCACCGTCTCCTCCTGGGGGGAAAGAGCGCAGGGGGCAGCATTGCAGAGGTAAGAAACTTCACCGTGAGCCACTGTAAAGCTAGCAGCTCATTTCAAGAACCAAATGAAAACACTGTACAGATCAGTCTCAGAGTTAGTGAAGAAGGCAGTACATCAGTGCCAGGTTTGCTTGCTACAGTACAGGAACACTTGGTAACATCTGCTCTAAGCAGACACAGTAATGCATCAGCACACCATCTGTCCTTCACAATGGTATTTTACATGCTTACTGGTGTATTGCATGTTCCCAGGATTTAGTAGGGAGATCGAACAGCTTCCTCCAGACTATCAATCTTAAAATGTGGTCATAAATGACTGATTTTTCAAAGGCAGTTTTGGGGATACACACTTATAAAGCTTGATCACAGATTTCTGCCACGGATCCAAACAAGGCAAACCTTTAAGAGTGACCTTAAGGCTGATGTATTTTCCTAATACATTTACAGTATATAGCTCCTGTTTTCTGTTATTTAAAAAAAACAATGGCTTGCCTTTGGAGAGCCTTTAAGGATAAAGAAATCGGTAGCCATTTCCCACTGATGATTTTAGCTTTTGAAGTTAATACTGTTATAACCTGGAAATCACTGGTATGGTTAAAAAAAACAAACTACAGTTTCATTTAAATATTTAACCTAGAAAACTACCTGAAAGCAAAAGTGTGCTGCTTTATTCAAACCCGTTAATTACCTGGATTGAAACGCCAAAGTTGTTGCCATCTTCTATTCTTGGGATTAGCAGTTGGACCCACATTTTGACCTTAAGGTTGAAAACAGGAGAGTGACATTATTATTGTAATAACTTCTCAATATTGTATTGAGAAGAGTGACATTATTATTTATTCCAGGCAGACACAACTGGCTACTTCTAAGATACTTTCCATCACTGATGCAGGTCAGAATACAGGTACCTCTTAGAAGAAACGTGTGAAGAGCTCCGCGGAACAGGATGGCTATAGAGAGATCCATGGCAGGGGTCTGTTTCGCTCTAAGCTGATGGCAGTGTTTGGGGGACCTGGGGTGTTCTCCCCAAGTTTGGGTAAGTTTCCTCTGGGTGCTCCAGTTTCCTCCCACAGTCCAAAGACATACTAGTAGGTCAACTGGCTTCTGGGAAAACTGGTCCACATGTCAGTGCCCTGCAGATACACAGATGCACTGGACTACTGTCCAGTCTAGGGTGTACCCTGTCTTAGACTCACTGCTTGCTGGGATAAGCTCTGGCTGCCATTTGACCCTTAATTGGAAGAAGCAGTTAGAAAATGGATGGACTGCTGGATTACCACCATCAGCTGATGGGGGAAATGCCAGGCATTCCTTATCCTTTTAAAATAGCCTTGGAGTGCTTTCACTTCAGGTTTCAGATCAATTCAGATCACAATTTTACTAAAAGCAACCTGGTCAGAAGGAAGAGACTTAATAAGATGAGCCTGAGCATTTGTCAAAGTTCATGACATGTAAAGCTGTATCAGTCTCTAGCCACTGAGAGGACCATGGGGCCTTGATTCATTGTCAGTGATTGTCAGAAGCAATTAGCTATTCCCCCTGGCATGGAAAAGATTTTAACTTCAAGAAGCTTGGAAAACCTGCTGGATTCTGGAACACAGTGACTGAAGATAGGAATCTCTGGGAATGTCCAACACATGAAACAACATCTCCAGGAGTATCCACTAGGTGTCCACCAGGAACCTACTGTATTGCATTTCTCTATCAGGGTTCTGATCTCCGGCTTGACTTTTTCGATAAGGTCCACCAGCTTGTTGTTGCTCTTCATCATTCCCCCTGGCATCACAAACACCTTGGTGCCAGTCACTGCACAGAAGAAGAAGATATCAACATCACTGCAAAGCAAAGCAAAAGACATCCTCAAGGCAGAGAGGTCTCCCATTTCATTTGGTACCGCCATTCCCTCCTGCGTGTGTAAAGAAGGAGGCTTGCAAGTCAATGTGGGTGGGTTAGAGGAGACTGCCTACTCCTCCTCATTCTCCCGTGTGCAGTTGCAGGATTCATGACTACAAACTGAAAACACAGCTGGCTATTTCAAATTGGGTGTGTAGAAGAAAAATAAATGTTGATTCTAAGGGTTTTGAAAAAAAAGTACAGCAGGAAAGAAAGATCTTGGAGAGCAGTCTAGTAAAGTAGCAAAAGAACATAGGATAAACAAGGCCATTTGTTTTGTACTTGGCAGCTGATTGATCCAGGTTTTCATCCAATTGTTCCTTAAAGGAAGCCAGGGTATCAGCTTCAACAGCAAGCTTGGCTTGCTAGCTTGATTCAGACACCCACAACCCTTTGGGTATAGAAGAACCTCTTGGTCTCAGTTTTAATTGCACTTCCCCATTGGCTTCTCAATGGCTAATGGAGAACACTCTGCATTACAGGGAGTGTAACTTACTTACTTCGACCTTGTCTAGGAAACAGCATCACAGCAGAAAACTACACACAAGTCATACTGTAGGGCATGTAGGACAGGAATATAATTAGAAAAAATATGCAAATGCCTTAAACAGCTCCTTTAACTTGTAAGCAATCAAGAAGGGCACACGCAACTACGACACCCATTTAATAGTTTGACATCTCAACCTTTCACTGCACAAGCACCACATCCAGCAGGCCGGCTTGTCACAACACACACTCGCCAGCCTAGACGTCACTAATGACACTCAGGAACTCACCTTGGCAGTTGTCATCTCCTGCCCCATCTTCCAGCTTCCTCTTCTTGGTGTTCTGCTGCAACGCAACAGTTTCATTTAAACATTCGTGTCCTGTCACAGCTCTGCCTGGGCACTGTGCTTTTCTCACACCTGCCCGAGCACTGCAGTCTAACAGGTTAGGAAAATGAACGCATGCCTTTTGCTCAGGAGCTTGAATTAAATCAGTATGTTAAACCAGTCTAGTGCAGGGAGAATAGCTTCCAGGTTTTTTTTACACCCATCAACCTGGAATCAGCTGACTTGGATCAGATCAAATCTAAAACCCGTACTGGCCTGCAAAAATAGAGGGCCAGCATCTAACAGTCCTCGTCCCTCTGGCGAACCAATCCGGGCCTGCCCGATCCAGTCCGGTTCATATATATGACACATGATGTCACAGACGGTGTAAGAGGAGAGTCACTGGGCAGAAAAGCTTCTCTGAGAGAGCACCGATTTCCATCGAACAGGAAACACTAAGAATGTCCCCAACTCTACAGGACAAAAAATAGAATACTCTTGGCATATGTTGTGCGATGGCACCTCAGATTTTACCTCATGCCTGCTGTTGCCGATTCCAAACTAATTTAAAACAATTGTTACAATGACAAATTTTCACTTTTTTACAAAAAAAATCCAAGACCAATTGTTTTGTTGTACAATTTTCTCTTAATCAGGAGTACAGACATGAAATAAAAGCCTTGATAACAGTTTAAAAGGGAGGTGGGCTGCAGAAAATAACTGAAAATGTTGGGGAGCAAAGTATGAAAAGACCTCATTTGTACGATGCCATAGTATTCAGATGAACTGATAATCCCACGTGGGAAGGGTATGCTAAAAACAGAATCATTGTCAATTCTGCATTTAAAACAAAATATTAAACCTCCATGAAAACCAGCCCTCGAACAGGCTCAGCCATCACCTCAACTGTTTGGACTGATCATTTTTATCAGCTTTTAAAAAACAAGGCTCAAGAGGAACAGCGTTATACTCACAGGCTCCAGCCCATCGTGGCTGTTTGTGAGGATGATGGGGTCAGGCACGGATAAATTGATCTCTGAATGGATGTCTTTCAGCTCAATGATGTTTAAGATCGGGTCCTGAAGAACAGCAGATCAAGGCACAATGAAAACACATGTGAACGCCAGCAGCAAAAGGTTCTGCCTTGAAACCGAACCACAGCCTCCATCTGAAGAGCTCTGTCAAACCACCAGCCTTGGAGACACGTAACTTTCTCCTTTCCTTTAACTTCCAAGGAGCGATGATTAGTCCTTGAGCTCAGAGACCTCAGCTTGTTAATTAAATGTTAATTAACTTCCCCCAGTACAATTCCGGGTTCTGGGAGCGCGGTGACCTTTTTAAGCCTCTCTCGGACGTAGATATCCGGCTACATGGAGGTGGCTCACACCCTCTCCAGAACTTCGATCTGCACGAAGGTGGTTATTTTTCTCCTCTGCGGTACAATTGCCATTCCCGTCAGCTCTCCGACCCAAAGGTCTGGCTAGGGTGTAGTAAGTGTTGATTTCAGCACACTAAACAGCAAGTCATGTAGGTGGACCAGCAGGGGGCACTCTTCTGTTGAGGACAGAATTACTAATTGAAGAGCCCCACTATGGTGATAGGGGATACCGGGCTGTACAATGATTTCAGAGGAGATTGAACTAATGTCCTGATTATCTGGTTGTTAAAGGATCCCTTGAAACAGTTTTTAAGAACTGGTATGTTAAGCAAGTGTCTTGACTAAATTCTGGGCTTGCATGATCCAGCATGCCTAAACGTCTGGAGTAATTCTCACCACAACTGATCGGTGCATGCTGCTTTTCAAAGGTGAATAGAGTGCTCTGGGAACCACTTGCAAGGAAAGCGCAGTTTAAATGCAATTCTTCTTCTTCTTCCAGGTCTCCTCAGCTGTGGATACGAGCTCTTGCACAACGAAAACAGCACAAACATAACGGTAAAAATCGAAAGACTTACCTTAAGAAAATGATCGAGTTCCAGTAACTTCTTTGGAAAGAAATTGGCGACTAAGTCTTCTGCCTAGAAAAGTAAACATTGGGAAATGCGAGTTCTAAGTACAGTACAACTTATTTTTTTTATTTACGTTAAAAGAATCGTTTTAATTTGAAAACAAAAGTACTTACTTCACCGGTGATTCGTTCTCTGAAAGCATCAACCTGTAGAAAAAGTAAACGTAAATCGGGGAACGTTACCTGTCTGTGTAGAACATTATTACGTCTGTGCATTTAATACAGTAACGCAAATTATGCTTGAAACAGAATACAGCACAAATGCAATAACACGTGAACATGATGCTGGCCAATATATCTACTGGGTGCAAGATTTTTCATTCGTTTTCGCTGTCTGTAGCTTCATCGGGACTGTCCTGAACCCAATTGGTTTTGTCACTCAGTTTTTATATAAATATATGAGCACATGCGCCGTGCGACTCTGAAGATATAGATGTTGAATAAGATAATCACCCAAGATATCCGGCTACAGGGAAGTAGTTGTTGAAGGGACAGCAAAAATGTTAACGATCGTTTTTATTCTTTGACGCAGCTGTTGGGATTGGACCCGGACATTCACTCAAAACAATAAACAGGACACGTGTCAAAAAACACGATTTCCAAATGTAGGGCAAATCGCACTGAATTTATTGTGTATTACAGGCGCTACGATCATACTGTTATTTCACTTTATGGAAAAGGCTCAACCACAAACGCCTTAATTTCGACAGCAGCAGACACGCACCTCCGGCCAGAATGAAAGAAGGGGCAATAGTATTGGAAATATCGGAATATACGGAAATATCCTGCTTTAACTTCAAATAATTCCATATAAATCGACATACGCAGAGCAATTATGACTATATCTGTGAAGCACAGCGCGGGAAAGCCAGGCGATTATGCTAGACATTTATTTAATACCCCGGCCTTGTGTTACAGAAAAATTTCCGACTGTTCAAATTTCAACACCACATCACCCTCGCGTCAGTCTTTCTCGGGTTACCGTCTCTTACCTTAGTTTTGATTTCATTGTCCACTTTGAGGAGCGAAGACATTCTATTTTCAGACAAATAGGGAAGGGAATCTGAGATCGTATTAACAGAAATAACCGTGTGGCTCCTTTCAGCTCCTATTCACAGCCACAAGGTATCAAAGGGAGAAAACGAGAAATGACGCAGAAAAGCCGCGACGACAATGAGAGGCGAGGAAAATCACCCAACCACGTGGAAGTAGCGTGAAGCTGGCTACACTAAGCGACACGAATGATCCGGAAGTGTATGTCAATAGCCGAATTTCAATCAAAATAAAAGACTTTCAGCTACCACAGTAGCTTTTGAGGAGTATAGCAACATTAAGCGAAGTGACAAGCAGCTGAAACACCTGCTTTGTTATTTCGTCATGGTTAACTGTAATTCCTTGAACATTCAGCCAAAATTTGAGAGGGTCCTTTTTTTAATTTTAAATCGCCTCCACTTATCTCCAAGTTTGACAAATCTGAGATTATTAGAAGTTTGTATTAATTTTACAGCACCTTTCTTCCATTTATACTCCTGTAAAAATGGTCATTGCTATATTTTTTCATAAAAATGTTTTTTTTCTGTTCAATGAAAAAGGTTTTAAGATGCAAGCTTTTAAAGGAGCTGTATCTGAAATGTGTAATTAAATCAAATCCTTTATCATATTTAAATTCAGTCATTTTTTTAAACTATAACCAGGGACAAAAACATTTTGTGCACCATCAAAAGTGGTGAAACATACAATGTTAAGACAGTCAGTCAATAGCAAATCACCCTTCTTCATTCCGTTTTAAGTTTTTATTAATACTGTTGGTTTGGGTGGATCACCTCTAGAAAAACTGTAGTGGAGAATTGGATAGGGAAAATTTGTGCCTCTCCAAAGGTGGATGGAATCTATTGCACAGACCCTCAGCTAATAGAAAATCACCTTGTTTTTGTCAGACAAGTGTCTCTGTCAAAACCGCTGGGGTTTATAGAGCACCTCCCATCCCCAGACTGGGACCGTGCACTGATGGACAGGGAGCAGTCTCACCCACCTCCTGACCAAACAAAAATTTGTGCCTCTTCAAAAATACCTCAAATCTATTCTACAGACCGTCAGCTAATAGAAAATCACCATGGTTTTGTCAGATAAGTGTATTTGCTAAAGTTGCTGGGGTTTATAAGACCGTAAAGTACGGGCCTTCTGTAGATCACGTGATCCGCTGCGCACCATATTACCAGCAGGTGGTTATCATTCTCTTGTTTTTTTTTAATTTTTATTTATGCATAAACAATAACACAAAATACAATACAAACAAGAGTACATATAACATTTCACGACAAAAACATCGCCAGGGGTTACATATTACAAAACAAATTCAAATTATGAAAAACGGTTAATCTTTCTCTTTTGTCCACCCAGGTTTATAATCACACGTGTCTAGATTGCAGTGTAATCTGCATTGTCATGAAACATTTGTCAGAAACTATAACTAGCATATGCAAATACAAATATAACTGATTTACAGAATATAACGTGTATTGCGATATGTTGTAAATAAGTATACGCCTGTAAAGCAATGTAGCTTAACAACGCAGGACACAGAATAAGATGATGCTACAGCAGATGAACAACGAGGTATCGTTAACTTATATTAATAAGAAAAACACAATTTGGCGTCTTCATAGTCAGAATCGGGAGCCTAAAATGATATAAAGAAACACCTGTCAAACCCAGCGCGATCTACTCCTCTCTCCCGGTTTGAGCGTGCACATGTACCCTCGTGATGACGTCAGGCGACTTCCTGTCACGTGGGGGCCCGTGTTTACCGCAGATGTAAACAGAAACGGGGAAAAGAAGAGCTTCGTGGCCGAGCTCCGGAGGGAGGCGAGAGGCTGGCTTGTAAAAGAAAAAGACCGTGCCATCGAGTAGATCGCGTTGCTTCTCTGTTAGATGATCTTTGCAGATTTTAACATCTGACTCACGGCCATGGACGCTCCCGTGAGCTTGAAGGCGCATTTTAAGGGACGGGCGGAAAGCCTGCTGGTGCCGGACTCGGAGAGGACGCGCTGGGAGTCGGTGGAAGTGGCGGTGAGCCTCCGGCGCGGCGGTCGGACCTCGGCGTCGGCCTCCCCACAGACACGGCCCTTCTCGAAGTTTCTTCTCAGTTTAAAATTCTGGTTGGCTTCCATTTCAGGGCCAGTTTGAATTCCGACGCGCTATGTATGCGTACGGGAGATAATAGGATTTCCGTGCCGTGCGTTATGTCAGGCATTAGAAACGTCATAAATTCTAATTGCAACGAGTAGCCCTTATATCCAATTAATAAAGACCTGGCTCATTCTTTTATATACACTGTACTGTGTTAGTAGCAAAACTATAAATATAGGAGTTATAAAAGAGTCGTCCTGTGCGTGAACTGTGAAAATACCACAAATAGTTTTACCTTAACAATCGAAATAATAAATTACAATTAGTTCAAATTTACTTGGAAAACAACCTTTTCTGTTATGAACGCTGGGTAGGAGGGTTGCCTTTTTTGCTCCTACAGATCGGTGCCGTTTTAATTTTTTTTTTTACAAATACTTATGTCATATAACGAGGAGAAATGTTTCTGACGGGTTTGTGGGGCATTGAAGAAACACTGTGTTAAAGGTCACGAAGACATAACCTTTCGATACCGGAACAAAACAGAGACATTGTATTATTTTCCTGCAGGCGAGTGAGTCATCCGCGGTGACGCAGCATGTCCTTAATGCTTACAATTGAGATGGAAATAACTCGCATCTGTTCCCCTCGATCTTACGGAGAGATCAAACAAAAGTGAGCAAACAAACGGCCCATAGTAATCAGGAACGGTTTGGAAATACACATATCCACCCGCGGTGCCCTCATCAGAGTAGAAAGTGAGAAAAATGAAGACTCGTCCGTGTAAATGTTGTTGTTTTAGATGGTCCGGTCACCTGTCATTTTGCATTCTTTGGCGTTCTGTAGTGAGTACTGTATCTGGCTTGGGACAGCTCTTCAGAGCACAACATCCCTACATAGGTTCACAGTACATATTGCATGTTAGTCAACATACAATAGGATGACTAAATACAACAGCTCTTTTCCATTAAAGCTACAGAAAGACAGCGGATCAGTTGCAGCGACCTGAAAGCACCGTTACAACTGGAGTACAGGCCGTGGTTAGCACACAGCTCCACGCTGAACTAGTGCGCTTCCTTGAGACCAGTTTCAACGAATTTGGCCGCTGAAATGAGCCCACAGCTCCGTACTGAACTTGTTCTCAGTTGCAACAGACCCAGAGTAACAGCTGCTGCCCTCTAGAGCTCACTGAGTAGGGAAATCGCCTCTTCGCATGGCTTAACTTTAAACTAATTAACAGCGTACTAGTCGGAACTTGGGGTCACATTAGAACCTTCTTGAATGTAGTGGAAATATCGTCACTAAGTAATTAATTTACGCATCCGTGGCTTATTGTAAATTGAATATTATCCTAATATTTAACTACAGATGCCTTTCAGACACACCACAATTATCCATAATGAAGTTAATTAGTAAACGTGTTTATTAATAAAAGTGTAATTTATTTATAACGAAGTTTAATGTCTGTATTTATTAGTAGCTGTATTACAGCTAATGTATAGAGCCGTTAGTATGCGATTGTGAATTTTCAGATATCCTGGGAAGTGAAGATGGCTGAAAGTAAATGCATCTTTAAATTGGGTGTAAGTTTCGAATGTGTTCTGTCTGCAAAACACTTACATTTATACTATTGCAGACACAAGTGTATCTGAATACATACAATTAAAATAGCAACGTGTTCGCTTATTAGTCTGCGGGATCTCCGTAGGAATCTTATCTCACTTATCAAGTTCAAATTTCAAACCGTAACTACTGTTCTCGTTTGTTTTGTTCCCTTGTCTGGTATATTTGTAACATAAATGCCGTTCTTAAATTAAAAATAACATTAAATTGCCAGGGACATTCAGTTATATACTAACAACATAGAAAATCTAATTATGGTCTATATGTTAATTTACTGATTAGAGTAACTGAAATGTTCTGATTCGGAGCCCTCTCGGTTTATGTCAATGTGAACAACAGCAACTGTGCTGAACCCTCGGGACTGTTCTAGTCACAAGTCCTGCTGCTCTTCAGCTTTGTTCTGCGCGTTCTTTCGCTGCAATTGAGCTTGGAGCTGGAGATAATCTCCAGGTAGTACCGTATTAACCACTCCTCAATTTAGTACGGAGCTGCGTGCTAAATCAGGAAGTGCACTGCAATTGACCCAGCCTGATCCAGTCTTATGTAGTTGCTGTAGAATTGTTGTAAGATTGTAGAAAAATCCTGTTTCGTACACTGGAGCTTCACTAAGCCATGAAGAATTATTGTTTGTGAAGAAATTAGCTATGCATTCACATTAGGGATGTTTTTACTGACGTACGTTTGCAAAACATATCGGACTTTTCCATTTAGCTTGTTTGGTTTTTAGCAATCAGGTGATCCAAGGATGTCAGCAAGCCCTTAACAGTATGTGGCCATGACCTCTTTCCTGTTGTGAAGGAAGTTTACTGGAGATTTCCAATGCACTAGGTATGCAGTTTGTGTGTGGATTACCCTGGACAGCAAAAATAGTTCTGTAGTTGACTGCATTGTGCAGTTTCACATTGACAGTGTTTTATATATTGTAAATTACTTAAATAGCCCATATTGTGTACCAACGCTAATGTGCTAGGCTTGGCTTCTGCTATGAGGTAAGCAGCATCAGACCTTCAGATGCATCTGCGGCAGCAGTGCCTTGCACGGCCTTGTGTGACTGTGAAATTCATCTGTTCTGTCGTGTCTGCAGAAGTTTGGGTCATCAAAGTTGCAGTTATTAGAAATAAACTGTGTGGGCGCCACAGGGGTCCAGTGGTTAACACTGCTGCCTTGCTGAGGCCCTGGGTCCAATTCCGGACCTGAGGTGCTATGTGTGTGAAGTTTGCACGTTCTCCCCATGTTCAGGTGGGTTTCCTCTGGGTGCAACAGTTATCTCCCACAGTCCAAAGACATGCTGGTAGATTAACTGACCCTAGTTAGAGAGTGTGCGTGTCTGTCTGTGTGTGCCCTGTGACAAAGTGGTCTCCTGCCCAGGGTGCACCCTGCCTCGTGCTTGTTGCTTGCTGGGAGAGGCTCCAGCTCTTCTGCGACCCTAAATTGGATGAAGTAGTCAAAAAATGGATGGACTGATAGAATAAACTGCATGGGTTACAGCAGTAACAATATTAACAACAGATTGTTTTAGAGAAGCAGAGAGATTGTTAAAAAAACGTGCCTAACAGCTACCCTATTAAGCAAACATGATCAGCCTTTTCCAAGTGCTTATGTAAAACAGTGGCAGAGGAATTTTCTGTAATTAAATTTGCCAAATTGTCTTGTGGTGTGGGTAAAGCGCCAGTGACTTATTTAACAGCTTTCTGTGCATGCCTTCCCCACATGATAAGGGCATTAGTATTGTTGCTCTCTTATCTTGGGTCTGAAAATTAGAATGGAAGGCTTAGTGAAGCATAAAATGTTCTTTTTAATTAATTGGAACGGCTTTCCTGAGCCCCATGACATACAATTCAATGCGGTTCTCTAGAGGAAGAGGAAAAAAACCCAATAGTTTCAGCACAGCAGATTAGATCTCATGTTTTGCCCCACATAATTACATGATACTTTGGCTTATCACCACCTTCTCATGAAAACATTCCCCTTCTTAGCCAGGTTTGAGAAGCCCTAAGTTTTGGCTTCCATGTTTAAACAATAGAATGCCTAAAATGGAACTATGGTGGAATGTTTTTTACTTTTAAAGACATCTAAGGCATTAAGGCTTATTTGTTCAGAAAGGGCTGTATTTTTTGTATACTCATTCTCTCAGCTGGACTAAGGTCAGTACCACACATGCTTTATGCAGCAGCTTTTGCAATCCTGTAAAATCAAATGTATGCCTCTTCAACAAAAAAGAAACCTGACAGCAATAAAAGTAAGACACTAGAGGATGCCATTGGGTTTGTCTCTCTCATTTGATTGTTAGCTGCTGATTGAATTGAGCATCTTGCCCAGGTGCATCTTAAATGATCTCAGGGTGATCATTTAGCTTCACCACCATTGCCAAGTTGTCTGTTCTGAAACAGACACCCACAACCTATCGTGTAAAGGCGTGCCTCCAATTTGCAGTTACAAATCAACTTATTTTTCTCCACATGTCAGCAGCATTATAAGATTTATATGTTAAACAAGGCTGGGGCTGGGTCAAGGCTATAGGAGACCTCTAAAGTGAACCAGGCTGCTGCTGTATGTGCTATTTCCACTTTAGTGCGACAAATTGCCCTTTAGCTGAGATGTTAAACCAATATCCTGACTACTTGGTCTGTAAAGACCCTATGGAACTATTAGAGGTTTTAACCCGGTCTCCTCGGTAAACTCCACTTTGGTCTTGTGCAATTTGGTGTCTCTCCTTTTGCCCCTTAATTCATATGATGAAGAATTTGTCACTTGTTCATTAGATCCACGTGACACTCAGGTGGGTGGTGCACTTCACCACTGGATGAAGTGATTCCTCTTTCATTGTATGTGTGACCAACTTCACAAGTACAAGCAGTTATTTATTATTATAACTTGTGTCCTTGTGGTTTGTTAATCGTGTTGTCTGGATTGACATTTTCAAGATGCATACCAAGTGAAATGCAGTGCAGAGAGGGTTGTAACTGGGCTTTGTTTCAGCTGTCTAAAGGAAATAAAATGTTGATTCTTTATTGCAGGTGAAACATTCTTTTCGGTTAAGCAATGTGCAAATAAAATACTTAGATGAGGACAATGAAGAGGTAAGACAAGTTTTTATATTTTTTTAACTAAAAAGCATACATTCCCAGTGATGCACAGTGTTTGAAAACCTTTAACAGCATAGACAACATTGAGCACAAAACCTGTTTCTTAGTCCATTATGCTTAGAATATAGCACATTTCCATATTCATTTCACTTCAAAAGCACCTGACACATAATTTGCTTATGTATTTTTTGCAAAATTAGAGGTTATGAATATTTTAGATAGCTTTGAAATAGTTTTAAATACTGTGAATGATTTATTACAATTTCCATAATTAAGTTAATTTAAAATAGGCAGAGTCGTCCTATGTGTTTGGTGTGTGTGAAATGCATGATGTGAATAGATTTGCGTGTTAAGACAAGCAGCTTAATAAAAGTAAGTTTTAACCATCTTTCTTCCTTTCTTTTGCTCTCCTGGCATTTCAGGTTTCAATTAACAGTCAGGGTAAGTAATCTGACCTAATAATGGTGCTGTTCTTTTGGAAGAACAAACTATCATGTTTGGTAGCTTGTTATTCACAAATAACCTTTCAACTGAATAATATTTTTAATTCTTAAACGTTTTTTATTAATTATTATATTTTTAAGATCACATCATAACTTCCTTATTATTCCTCAAAGGAGAATCCTGTGATTACTCTTCTTTTGCTTTAGTAGCAGTGGTGTCACATATGTCGGTCTACATTTTGTGTTAATTCAGTGTGTGCTTATTATACATTTAATGAAAACGTATTGATTTTTCATGTAGCTCTTTTTACCTAGGCTATCATTTCCTGTTATAACAACGTCTTGAGTTTAACAGCATCGACTTCTTTTAAAAGACAAAAGTTTGATTTAGATTTCCTATAAAACAAAGCGGTAGGCTACTGTCTTAGTCCCTAAAATGTTTTTTTTGTCTTTTTTACAGAGGAGTATGAAGAAGCTTTAAAGGTACTTTTTCTTATCATTATAATCCTAGACCAATAGGTGGCACTAATGTGTCTCAACAAATATAATCTCAACTTGGAAACCTAGGAAAGCTCTCTTATAGTGTTTGACTTTGAGAAAGCCACAGCCATGCACCAGATAGAAAGAACAAATAAATTATTTATTGTTTACAAAGAAATTGTAAGCTTGTCTCCTTGCTCAGCTAAGAATGAAAAAGCTGACAGACAAGTGTGAGAAGTTCAGAGCAGGAGAGGTGTCCTCGTGTATTTTTGGCCGTCTGAGAGCTGGATCGACAGGGAGCCTCGGAGAGCTGTTGGAGATCATTGAAAATGCAGCTGCTGAACTGAGCTCTGTGCTGATGCTTGTGAGGATTGTTCATTATTGTTTAATCTCAGGAACCTGAGCTCTAAATTACGGTGACACCTCTTCTACCTGGTTTGTTCCAAGATAACTGCAGGCCGGGTTGCTGTGCTACAAATTGGTTTATATTGTTTATAGTCTATGATTATGTTTGTATTTCAAGGATTTATGAACATGAGAATGGTGACTTTTTGTTTGTGACCTTTACCCACTGTGGCAGAGGCCAGCAGCAGGTTTGACAGTCTCAGCTGACCTGCCACTAGAGGTCATTGAGGCCTCAGTCACCTGTATACAGATTCTCTTTTGGTGAATTAGTTAATTGTTTGGGGTGAGTGGCACATACTCATATGGGTGTCAATTAGTCTCAACCTCTCGTATAAAGGGTTCCAGTTTTAGGTTAGCAGAGGTAGGTGGTGGGTTTCTTTTGTGTGTACTACAGACCTTAATGGAAATAAATCCTTATTTAAACATTTTTTTCCTTGTCATTGTGGTTTATCCATGTGTTCAGGCCTCAAGCCACTACCTGACGAAAGGCAGGGCCGTCACACCTGTCTAACGCATTTGGTTTTTAAGTAATGCACAGACTGGGATCAATTGCTTGGCAGACAGCTATGCTAGCCCACAGTATATCGCTGCTCACACAAGCTATAGTCACATACAATCCTTTTTGTGGTTTAGAGGCTGGCAATCAGTTGTTGTTACTGTGATGCCTTCAGCTCTTCCTATGGTGGGAATCTGGCAATTCAGGTTGCTTCTGCTAGTTTTGGTCTTGGTTACTATGACCCATGAAATGACTGTGCTCGTCTGAATGGAAGTACTGTGAGAGTTACACATTTTTACCTGCCAAAGTCTTTCATCAGTTACAGATTAGAAACTGGTGTACTTACTGAATTGACAAAGGAATGAATAGCTAAAATATTTTTCCAGATGACATTTCAAGGCAATGCATTCAAATAAGTGAACCAGTAACAAAAAGGCACTGCACCCTGTTTAGATTTAATTGCCTGTAAACTTTGTTGATCTGTGGCTGATTTCCTGGTTGAGGCTGGTGTGACCTTGCTGCACATGCTAAAAAAATAAAAAGTGCTTTTTTCCACTGGGGAAATGTGAGCTCTGGCTTTAAAAATGCTTCGTCTGCAAAGCAGTCAGTGTGCGTGCAAAACAAATTACGCAGTAGCTGGAATAGAAAGCCTGAATCACCATCTGTTCTGTGAACCTTTAAGATTGATTATGTTCTTTGCAGAGGAAGAAGCATGGAAGTGATTTTGTTAGCAAAGAAAGAAAACATTGGACGATTATTCAAAAGACTCTTATCTCAAGATGTAGTAACTGTTTTTAGTTCTTGAGTGTTCATTTTTTCTTAGAGTCATGACGGTTCAATATAGTATATGAAATTCAGTATAATTGTTTTTTGAGCATTTTCTTTATACCCAACTTGAATTTAACACGTTAAGACTTCATGTGCTGGAAAAAACTAAACAATACATTTTTATTAAGCACTCTGCACTCTTGCATCCACAGAGTGCGAAGAAGCAGGGGAACTGGCTGCGTCTGAACGTGTATGAGGTGAAGGGGTCCTCTGGAACGAGGGCGCGAGAGAGGGGAGGTGGGAAGAGAGACCTCGACGTGATCACGACAGGCGTCAAGCCCATGATGCACTGCTCCTCTCCGGCCAAGCCAGTCAGCCAGAATGTGCCGGCAGCCAGTCCAGTCAAGGAAACGGTAACAGAGAAAGGGCTCATGGCTTTATTCCACTGGCAGACCTGCCTGCAGTTTACTGTGCGCTATCCATTGGTGTGGCAGAGTATAAGGCACTGTTGTGCAGTGGAGTTAAATAAAATCAAAGTGAAAATAAGCAAGTGAAGGAAGGGAGACAAAGTGAAAAACAATGCCTAATTTAGCTTTAGCAGAAACAAGGTAGTAATCTTTAATCACTTTTTTTCTACTAACAAAAAGGCAGAGCAGATTTCTCACAAGTGTTTGTTGCAATGTATTGCAACAGAAGTGAATTTGATTGGAAGTTGCTTTAAGCTTCTGAGAGCTGGGTTACCTTTGCATTATAATCATACTCCAAAGTACAATGTCTAACCTTTTGGTATTACTGCAACAGAAATAAGAGGTGTTCACATCAAGTAATTAATCTTCAGCGTGTATATTTTTGGGTGGCACAGTGATTAGCATTGCTGACTCACAGCGCTGGGGCCCTGCGGTGCCGTCTGTGTGTAGTCTGTAAGTTTCCCCTGTGTTTTTTGTAGCTTTCCTCCCACAATCCAAAGACATGCTGGTGGGTTAATTGGCTTGTGGGAAAATTGGCCTTGGTTGAGTGTGTGCCTGTCTTTGTTTGTGTCTGTGTGTGCCCTGCAGTGGACTGGCATCCTGTCCAGGCTGTATCCTGCCTTTGCTTGCTGGGATAGACTCTTTCTCCCCTGCGACCCTAAAGTGGATGAAGCAGTTAGAGAATGGATGGATGGGTGTTTTTCTTACAGTACGAAGTGAATACTTCTTTCTTTGTCTGCAGTTGGTGATAAAGGAAGTCAAGGTGAACCGAGAGAATGATCAGGCTCCTCCAGCATGGTTTACATCTTACATGGAAAAGGTATGTATGTAAGCAATCCATGCATGTTTATAGGGCTAATAATCCATGTAGGTTTTTTTGTATTAGCTAAGGCTGCCTTTGCACTAGTTCATGTAATTGATTATAAGGTAATTTTTGCATTATCGAATATGCAGATGGGGCATCAACTGAAATTTATATTATAATAAGTTTTTATTTGCAACAGAAAGTTGCAACTTAATATTTGCAACAGGTGCCATCACGCTTTAGTGAACAGAAAAGATGCATGTAAATTCATTGTTCTGATTGACATTTGTCATCAGCAGGATTGATCCAGGATTGTACTCCCTAGTCTTTAGCTGCATTGTTGGTCACATCAGATTAGGCATATTCAGACAGTTTCTCGGTTGAGAAGCCTTGAATGCTCTGGATTGGCATAGATTCATCCCAACACCCAGACCCAGATGTGACTCAAGGAATCGCAAAGCAGCAGTTTTAACCACTGAACCACTGTGCAAATAATAAAATATCTACCTGCTGAAAAGTGGAGAAATCCTTTGTAATTCAACAAAATGAGACATCATTGGCAGGGAGTGAATACTTTTGCAAGGCACTGTAAATGCCCTACTGAATTCCTGCCTTGTCTGTAGTTCAAGGATCAGCTGGTAAAGGAAGCCGTGGAGCGGATCTGCCAGGATTTCTCCGAGAGGTTCTGCATTCAGAAGGTATCGCAGCCATCGTCCGAGGAGCCAGGCAGTGTGGCTGCCCAGGTCCAAGAAGTTGGCTCCACAGCTGCAGACAGACCCAAGTTCCCTGCCTGCCAGAGCTGCCAGGCCCAGACACAGCGGGGCAGCTACCTTTGCAGGTCAGGGCTCTCTCTCTTGCAGACCTCTTGCTTGCTTCTGCGGCCCTGAGGCCACCTGGTGGCTTGCAGCACAGTTTTGTAGAAATTTGTCATTTGGCAGTATTCCACCCACAGGCCATTGTTGTAAAGGTGCATTTTCAACTGCTTAAGATGCATTAATCCATTATAAACAGAAGTTGTATATGATGTTAATGTGATGTAACGGTTCACAGTTATGCAAACCACACGGTTAAATGTGATGCTGTTCAGTTATGCACTGTTTTACCCATTTTAATGTGTACTTATTGTTTAAAATGACATGTCTAGATGAACAGCAGGGCTTCAGTGTGCTGATTAAAATAATGTGTTTTCATGTTCAAATTCTATTTGTGCTGTTAAGTGTTATCAGATTTGTACTATAGTTGGCCAAGCAGTTGATAAGCTACTTTATGCTTTTTGATAAATTAATTTTAGTGTTTCTGTTACTGAATACTGTTGTAACTATTCCAAAAAATATATAAGCCAATATCATAAATTAAGCAGGTTTAGTCGAAACAACCCCAAATGTTTTAATAAAGAAGAGAGTTGAGCAGTTTGTTGTCAGAAACCACAGGATATTGCATTCTTACAATTAACTAAAATCTCTATCATACCAGCACAGAAAATAACTCTAAAGTCCATGCTGCCATTTTCATGGATCAGAATTCCCCATTGCTATTTTTTCAACAGCCTATGTTGCAGCTGCTTTTGCTGAGTCTCAAGAGGAAAAACATCTGGTTTTGCCATAGGTCTTCCTCACTGCTGCTACCTGAGCTTTGAGCTACTGTTAGCGGGGAAAAAAGCAGTTGCTCTGCATTAGCCTGTCTCTCCACTGCCTTTCTTTTTTGATGGGGGAAACCAGCCCTTTTGATATGCATGCGATAGCTTGGAAACCAAAAGTACCATTTTATTTGTGATGCTTACTTAGACATTCTTCATTGAGCTGCATGATTGTCTTATTTCCTAACAGTGTGTGCCCATCCTATACTCTGTGTGAGCAGTGCAGCTATGGGCATGACCCCACCCATTCCTTAGTAAAAATCAGGACACTTGTCCCTCCACTGTTTGATTGTGGGACATCGGTCACAGGGGAAAGTGGAAGGTAAGATTGGTACTCTATACTACAGGAAAGTTGAAGTCTGCCTCATGTTTACAGGATTGCACAGTGTTATGCAAAGTCTTGTTCCTTAAAGAGGGAGAATCTTGTCTTGTTGATTGCTTGTGGTAGTAAAAATGCTAATTTTAGGTGATCTTTAAGTACTTTAATGTGGATTAAGTTTGCCAAGAATTGCAGTCCTATTATCTAAATGAATAGAAGGGGGTTGGAAAAATTAATTATTGCCAGACTTGAAGTTAATGAGGGTTAACTAAATGTAACCAGAATCTGTAAGATAACTTGGGAAAGTTTTCCCGTTATTGTTTGACCTTAGTGTTGAAGCATTTGTTTTGCTTTAAGTAAAATTTCTCAACATGAAACACAGCGCAGCAATATCCGAAGCAAAACTGAACTAAGGCTACCGATCTGGGATTTAATGGCCAGTGTCAGTATGCAAAGTCTAAGAGTCTGGCCTAAGCGGATTTCAAAATGGGCTGGCTAAGAACATGAAAACGGCTCCAAGTCAAAACTGATCATTGCATTGCATTTTTTTATGCCTGTGTTTTAAATATCAGATGTCAACATATGAAAAATCTTGAGCATGCAGAATGTGGGGAAAACATGGGAAAATTGAACAATATTAAAATAAAATGGACTGAAATGTAAGACTGCAGCTCATGTGGTGACAGTTGTTTGTGATCCAATCTGTGACCTTTAGCTCTGTTTGCACTTAGTGCACTTAGTGCTGATTGCCAGCAAAGCCTCATAGCAACTCCTGGGCAGTGAACTTTCTCATCCTCTGAATCTGTCACTGGGTTATTGTTTACATGCACCCGAACGCCGTGTTTGTTTCAGGTTGCAGAAGCGGATTGATAAGAGCTTCCGGAAGGCTGAAAAGCAGAGGCTGAAGGCGGAGAAGAGGCAGCTGAAGGCCGAAGTGCGCGAGATCAAGAAGCAGCTGCGCATGGAGAGGCGGAGCGCGCAGTGGAGCGCCGCCGGCGAGGGGGCCGCGGACCCCGTGCTGCTGCAGCCGAGAGGGACGGTGGCCAGCGGCGCCCAGTGAGGATCCGTGTGCTCGTGTGTCGGAAATAACGCTCAGGCGCTCGGGCTGACCTGATAGGCCTTTCCTCCCGTTAACTTCTGTGGTAATGGGGATCTGGCCTGGAAACCACTTTTAAAGAGGTCTTTGTGTTTGCGGGAAAAGAAATGCAGAGTGACATGTGACCCAGCTGCCAGCAAATACAAGCAGGAGGCATGCAGGTCTCCAGTCAGAAATGTACTCAGAAGCACAATCTGTTCACAAGAAATGCAGTATTTTTCTATCAGAAGTAGTCCCTTCTGGTGCCTATAACGTTCTTTTGCATTAGTTTAGTGTGATTAATTTTATATGTAAGACCTGGATCGAAGTAGGCGGCATTAAACTAGAAATGGTCCTGTCTTGTTTGAATAGGAGTCCAAAGCAGTCCTGTGCCCCCATGGTGCCCTCCATGACTGCTGTGTTCCTGGATGAGAACCTGCCTGATGGGACACGCCTCCAGCCCGGTACCAAGTTCATCAAGTACTGGAGGATGAAGAACACTGGCACTGTCAGCTGGACTGTGGAAACCAAGGTGCTCAGGCAGATCGCTTTACCTGATGAGGAGATAACTCCTTCTGGCTTGTCGTTTCTTTAATGGATAGCCCAGTTGTTTCTTTCCGGATCATTTATTACTTGCCCCCTAATTTTCACATTTCATGTTAAGTTGTAGCTGCTTTGAAAATCCTGAGGATGTTGTATTCCTTACTTTCTCTTTCCAGTACCCTATGGGTACTTGCATAAGGAAAGCTGTCATCCCCGAGTTGCTCCCTGACTCATTGCTGGGGTCACCATGCCAGATCAGGATGCGTGTTTGTGATGCGGAGCCCTTACTTAGCCATTCAGCTAAGTAAGTGTGCGAAATGCTGCATTGTTTTCTGCAGCTGAAGTTCATGTGGGGGAACCTGGACCTGGCCACAGGGGAGAAGAAGGAGGTGGTGGTGCCGTTTCTGCAGCCGGGCCAGGTGGGCGTGGTGTGTGTGGAGTTCGTGGCTCCGGGCCAGGAGGGCACTTACACCTCGCACTGGCGCCTGGCCCACCGGGGGGAGCAGTTCGGGCCCAGGGTGTGGTGCAGCATCGTGGTGGACCCCCTCACCACCGAGTACTGTGCTGAAGGACGAGAGCCAGCACTTTGTAGCAAGCCAGAGGCAAGTTTCCTCTTGGACATCTTCGTCCGTATGATGCTTAACTCTGAAATGTGCCCGTGGCACTGTATCAGCTTTCACTGCCCTTTGGGTACTGTTCCCATCATCCTCCTGTTCCGTGCTGTGAAACAGTGCTCTTGTGAGGCTGCTGTTTTCCTAAGATATGCACACTTCCGAGGAAACCTGGTGGGCTCATTTTTCTAAAATTATTTTTTGCAGGAGAGAGAACTTTGCAGTGAAGTGGCGCAACCCCACTCTTCGGAAAAAGAGGAAGAGACTCCTGTCACACCGAGGAACTTCAAAATTCCTTCTCCAGACAGGGAATATTACATCCCATCGGTGGATCTGCTCACAGCACAGGTAACGTGGGGGCTTCCCAGCATCTTCATTCTACAGCATGAAAATAAAATACTCAGGGTTATTCCTAAGCAGCTGCACACCTGTCTATAAGGAGTAAAGTCAGTTTAAAGGTGGTCTAAAGTGTAAGAAGGATGATTTTCATGCAGTACGGAATGTGAAAGTTCTTTGAAGCAGCATCTCCCTGATCTAGGCTTGAGCACTTTAACTGCTGCATACTGTATACTGTATATTTGAATAGAAATCTGATGGTGTTAGCAATAGTAGCAATTAAACTGAAATGTTTTTTAATTGGTTATCATGAACACCGAAGAGAATTGCCCGACAAAAGTTTGTGTGATACATTCTGTTTCTTAGGACCTGCTATCCTTTGAACTTCTGGATATTAACATTGTCCAGGAGCTGGAGAGAGTGCCTCACAACACACCAGTTGGTAAGACTGCTGAAGAGCTCGAATTAAATCACCATTACCACACTGTCCTCTGGATTTCATGCAGCAGATGTTTTGGTCTTGTATTGAATATATGTATCTGTAATCCTAAATAAAGAGAGTTACTTCAGGCATCCTGAAGTAAGAATAGTGTTACATACATTGAAATGGTTCTGTGCCTTTTTACGCTCTGACATTAAATATGCCACCAAATCCACAGCATTAAAGAGAGCCTTTCCTCTGGTAAACACTTCCTGTGTGTGATCAGTGCAGTATGGCCAATATTACAGAGTGCAGCCTGCATAAACGCGAGGGAATAAACGCAAGTCATATGAAGGATAAGAAATCTGTCATAAAAAGGCACAGTTGTAAAAAATGATGATTTTTTAATTCTGGTTGTACCCCAACCTCATGGGGGAGATAACGACAAAGCCGTTACAGAACAAAACAGAACATGCACAAAAAAACAAAGAGAAAGGAAAAACGAGGAAAAAACATACAAGGAACACAAAACATCACATCTGAGTGCAGCTGAGCTGTGGACATTTCTGGAAGCACAATATCATCTACAGTAAACGTGTAGCAGAATAACTAATATGCAGAATAACTAATATTAATTCAGTATAATGAGGTATTCTTTGGTCTTCACACAACCAGTTTTATGGGAAGATCCATGCAGAGGATGGCCAGTGAAATATTCACTGCCACTGCTGAGTTGCCGTTCAGAGAGCAGTGCTTTGTGCAAGTTAATGAAACGAGATGAGGGAAAGTCAGTGAAAGGCATCACTGTCAAAGTCTTATTCGGTTGTTTGCTTCCTTCCTCCGGCTGGAAGGCATTGCGCGTAGCTGCTGGTGAGTCATGAGATTGTGTGTGTCTGTCGCAGACATGACTCCCTGCATGTCCCCCCTGCCCTGCGACGGGCCCCTGCTGGAGAAGCCAGGCCTGGGCCTCATCGAGGAGGAGGCGGAGGGCTCCGCGCTGAAGCCGCTGCTTGGTAAGCGTGTCTACTGCGCCACGGGGTCCGCTCCGCCGCGGGACCCTGCCTGGTCCTTTCCCACCCTTCACCGAAAGAGCACCCATAGGGGGACTGAAGCACCAGGCTGGTGTGTGGGCCTTTTGTTCGCATTACAAGTGGATATCAAGTTGGTTCACTTCTTTTTCTCATGCAGGGTTTCGCTGCATGTTCTGTCTGTCTCTGACTGTAAAAAGTCTGCTCTGATGTGAAGCAGAGCAATTGGAATAGAGAATAAATTAAGGTGATGTCAGCAACAACTTATTTCTTCATGCCCACTTTTCGGCTTGTTTCATATATTTTAGGTATTTGTTGCTTTGAAAATTAATATCAATAAGGAGGCCCCATACCTACTCCATGATTGGGTTGGTTAATGTCCCAGCGGAGAGACTGAGCCTTGATGCGTTTGATTGCTGTTTGCAGGTGTGAAAGTGGAGCCAGCAGGCTTCATCACAGCCGCATACGCTGTTCTCTTCTCTTCTCATTTCCTGATTATAGTGCAAAACCACAATCTTAAACTGGTTTTAGCTGGCAGCTACTGTGATATAAGCGGTGAGACAGAGAAGCTGTTCAAACAGAGAAGCAGCACTAAGGAAAAGAGCAAAAACATATAATAGTCCTGTTACAGAATTAACCAGAACTGTTCAAGATGTAAAAAAAAACTCCAGAAAGAGTTATACATAATTGAAGACTGGGCAAGCACCTGGCAAGTAACATTTAAAGTAATCGATTGTAGATGACTGCATGTAGCAAAAACATAAATGTAAAATTGATATGAAATAGGAAATCCAGAATCTTGTAAGGAAAAATTAAAACCTTCTTTAGGAAGAATACCTGGTGAATTTAATTGTTATGCAAATTATGCAACACTCTAGTAAGATGTAATTTTGAACATTGTGCCAAATATCACCATATTGCAAAACAGTCCCATCTTAGACTCAGCTGGAGACATTCCTGATTTGGGCTCCACGGTATGTCTTGTTCTGACTTGTTCTTGTTCTGCTAAAAGCATTGAATTGAACTTGATAAAGTCAACTCAGTGGACTTCTCCAAAGCCATCATTGAAACCCGAACTAGAGGGCAAGAGGGGAAGGGAAGTGTGATTAGAACCAAGGCTAGGAAACACTTTTTTTCCCCACAGTGGGTTGTTCCTGTCTGAAAGTAGCTGCCCAGGCTTCTCTCCAGAGATGTCTGGATGAGATCTTAAGATCACTCAGCTGCCACTGAGCAAGCTGGATGGGCTATATGAGCTCGTCTAACCTATAACCTTTCTTTTGTTGTGGGTTAGTTTTGTGTGCTGTCCTCATCCAGTTCCCTTATTGTGAAGTCATGAAACTGAACTTGGTGTTTCTCCCACAAGATGGTACTCTTGTTCACTAATATAGCATCATGCTTTAATGGACCTTCTCCATTGTACTGTATATAAGGAAGACAGAGATAATACTGTTAAGACCTCAGTTTTAACTGAGAACACAGGCTCTAGTTCCAGGACTGGGACATTGTGGTTCAGATAGGTAGATGTTCGCAGTCAGGAAAAAAATAAAATAAGAATTTTGATGTGGATGGATGTTTTGACATTCTGTTATATAAAGCATACATCCCACATGAGACAAAAAATTCTGTTTAGCCTGAAAGAAGGCTCAATTCCACTGAGCCAGTGCCTTTGTTGCCTTTTGGAATCTAGTCTCCTTATTTCAGTAGATCTTAGGCATGTTTTGTTAAAAAAAATAAAGGTGCTATAAATGAGTCTTTCAGTGTGTCGCCAGCTTTGCCCTCACCTCATGTGCCTGACTGGGCTGGGTGCCCTGTGATTGCAGGAGTGTCCCTGGGGGAGCAGCCGCAGGCGGGGAGCGGGCCGGCCCAGGAGGAGGGGGAGGAGGACATCAGTGGGACGCAGTTCGTGTGCGAGACGGTGATTCGCTCTCTGACCCTGGAGGAGGCCCCCGACCACACACCCCCGAGGAGGAACAAGCCCGACAGTCAGAGGAGTAAGAGCTATGTGCAGAGAGGGGGAAAAGGCTTCATGTCATCCTCATTGTTGCCTCATTGAGTTCCACAGGTAGATTCGCTCCTAGGCATGATCACGGTGGAAGGTGGGATAGTACAAGGGATCTTTTTCTGAACAATATGTAACATTAAAGGGTACTATGGTGGCACAATGATTGGCATTGCTGCTGTGGCCCTGGGTTCAATTCCAGACCCTGGGGGGCTATTGGCATAGAGTTTGTATGTTATCCCCATGTTCACATGGCTTTCCTCCAGGTGCTCTGGTTTCCTTCCGTGGTTGAGAGACATACTGGTAGGTTAATTGGCATCTGGGAGTATTGGCCCGGTTGTGAGTGAGTGTGTGCATGTGTGTGTCTTAGCCACACCATGCACAGGTGTCCTGTCAAGGGTGCATCCTGCCTTGCGCCTGTTGCTTGCTGGGTTAGAAAATGGATAGATGCTTGTAACACTAAATAACAACATCTTGTTATCTAGGGTACTATTACTGTTATATCAGATGTATCTGCTTGTCAAATTATTTAAGGTTTTAGAAAACATCGATCAAATACAAATAAACATGTTCTTGTAATGTGGTATTGGAAGTGTCATTATCCTCACGAGTAAATTCAGCACCTAACCAATCTGATCACACATGCTTAGGAATAGAAGTTACAACCCAATTGGCAGTTCCTTATGGTGTCATATGCGTTCTTGATTACATTGTGACCCCGTGTTTTGGGGTCATTGTCACAGTAGCCTGTTCCAGGCGATCTGTCAGTCAACAGGCTCATCTTGTTTTCTTGCAGCTTGCTTACAGGGGCAGCAGGAGACGGTCTCTTGTGGCGGAAGTCCTGGAGATGAGCCTGGTGAGAGGAGACCGCTGCTGAGCGCGTCCTCTGAAGGGAAGTGTGCCAGAGAGCAGGTCCAGCCTGCACAAGAAAGCCTCAGACGTCCAGGTGTGCAAAGCCCAGCTCCCTGTGCAATTATTGTCTCATTTCAGACCTTGGCAGCATATCACTCCTATACTTAAGTCTTTATCTGAATTACCTAAAAATCACAAACTCAATACAAGATCTTGTTACCGACTACTAAGGATTAAAATAATCTGTCTCCATCATTTAACTCTGAATTCCTTGACGTCTGCACTGCCTCCTGTAGGCTCCCTTCATCTGGGGCTGGTCCTTTGCTAACTGTACCCAGGACTTAATCTCAGACATTTGGTGACCGTGCCTTTTCTGTCATGTTTCTGTCCCTTTCCTATTGAAAGCTCTTCATCTGACTCTTTGAGAGACAAATTCTTTGCCTCTCTTCAAATCTAAACTCAAAGCTCACCTTTTTAATAGGGCAAATGTTGGATTGCCCTACATTCTATCCTGTATGTTCTTGTTTCATTTCTTCTTTTCCTTTTTATTGTACTTTTTTTTCTTAATCACTATGCACAGCATCCTTGGTTTGGAAAGGCTCTTTATTAATTAAAGTTATTATTTCAGAGTTTATAGCTGGTATTTAATTCTGTAAGAGATACATCTTTAAAGAGAAGTTATCTTTCTGCTCCTCTGATGGAATATTAGTGACCCACAGCATGGGCCACGCAGATGTCATTGAAGGAGTCGGTGACTGTGTTTCTCCGCTGCCTCCAGAGGAGTGCGAGGAGTCGGATATCGAGAGCGTCCACGCGGGCTCCGGCTCGGAGCGAGAGGGGGATGAGGAGATGGCCCAGGACGATGAGGACGAGGTGCAGAGCCAGGGCTCCTCCGCCTCCTCCGAGGATTACATCATCATCCTGCCAGACTGCTTCGACACCAGCCGGCCGCTGGGGGAGTCCATGTACAGCTCGGCCCTGTCCCAGCCCGGCACCGAGGCCAGCAGCATGGAGACGGACTCGGCGCCAGAGCAGTTGGAGCACAGCGCCCCCGAGGGGCGGAGGGAGGCCGCGGTCCCGGGACACAGCGTGAACGACATGCTGTGTGTCTCCCAGACCCTGGATGCTGTGCCGCTCACCCCTGAGGTGGTGCCCACCCCAGCCACACTGCAGCCCAGGTACAGGCACAGCCTGGATTGCATCGCTCTGCAGCTGCATTGGTTTGAGTGCAGACGCAGAGTGCTGCAGTTACACCTGTGTGCCTGCTCATACGTGGACTTTGCACTGTGCTGACGCACTGCTTCCTGATCAGTCCTTTTACTGCAGGCGATCTGGATTCTATGCTCTGCACTAAATTGCATTGATTTTATTTTTGACATTTGTCAGTTATTCTTGGGTGGCGCAGTGGTTAGCATTGCTGCCTCGCAGCGTGGGGGCCCTGGGGTGCTGTCTGCATGGAGTTTGTATATTCTCCACTTGTTTGTGTTGGTTTCCTTTCCTCTGGGTGATTGGGTTTCCTCCCACAGTAGAAGACGTACTGGTAAAATTAATTAGCTTCTGGGAAAATTGGCCCTGGTGTGAGTGTGTGATTGTCTGTGTGCCCGTGTGCTGTGTGCCCAGTGGTGGACTGCTTGCCGGGATTGGCTTTAGCTCCCCCACAGGGATTTTACTGTGCAGGTCAGTGCAGTTTTGAAATGGGTTTATTTTAAGAAGGCCCTCAGAGAGAGAGAGAAACCCCAGCACATGCTCTTTAACTCCCCTCTGAGACATGAGTACCACTAATGCAGACTTGAACAGTCTTTTATTTGACCATAAGTGTTGCATTTAGAGCACGATCACAACCTTTTAAATACAGAATGTGAAAGTGCTTAGTGAATGTCACTTTGTTAGACAGCTTCGTGAGGATTCCACACGACAGTTGGTTTGCCTTTTTAAATGCTGATATAGTATCAGTTTCTCAGATGTTTGCTTGTACTTGTAGATGAAATTTTAGCTTTTGAAGACAAGGTTGTATATTTCTTTGCTTGCATTAATGCCCCTGAATTACCACCGTTTAATGGCTTTGTACCATTGTAGTGGCTTGTGGCTCTCATGCTGGAATGAACTTGTTTGCATTTCCAGGGAAGAGAGCAACACCTGGAACCAAGACCGGAATGAAATGGAAGCACTGTGTGCCGGTGAGCGTTCTCCACCTCCACAAGAAGACATGATTGAAGGTAAATCCTGGGCCCTGCCTGTTTCTGGAATTCATGGCTGATGTTTGAAACTGTATGTGTGTTTCTGACCCTTTACCTACAGTGCCTATAGAAAGTCTATGAGAGCATGATTAATATGTTCCCCTGGATAACAGTAGCCACACTAAAGGACACTGAGATTTCCAATTCCTCTGGTGCATCCTGGGGCTGTTGGAGCCCTCTGGTGTGTGTATGGGAACACATTCTCCGTGATCCCATTTTTGTGTGTGCAAACCTCCTCAGTGCTCTGTTCTGATCATGCTTGCAGTTTTACAAGCACCCTGCTGCAAATGTTGGACCATAAGAACAGTTAAAAATGAGTGTGTGAGTGAGTTTAAGTGACGTTTTTTGCAAAGCTTTCCGGTAGCCGACGGATGCAGTGAGGTCTGAGTTCTAATCACGCGCCTCTCCCTGTCAGACTCGCATGCCAGAGAAATGTTTGCAGGGAAGTACATTGGCACTGTGGTCATAAGACGATTGCTCTTATCCTGCTCAAGAATTTCACAATCACTGAAATTGTTCGTGAGTCCGTACCACAGAGCGGTAAGGGTGAGAACAGGCACGCACCATAGATTTTGAAATAGATTGGAAATTTTAAAAATAATTTTAAAAATGAGCATGCAGTATTTCACAGGACAGGTTATATGTGCTGAGATTTAAGAGATTTGCTTGCTTGCTTGCTTTGGTCATATACAGCCAGCACATTGTAATTGCCACTTTGTAATGTTTGCTAATCACACTAAATAAACAAAAGCATTAGTCTGAAAGCAGAGGCACAGTGATAAAAGGATAATAAACTCCATGTCATTAGACAATTTTGGTAATACTCTTCAGCATGTGCTACTCTCGTTTTATAGCACAACACAGATATAGCCTAAGAAGGGATCCCTATTAATCACTTCTGCCTCCATAAATCTGACAGGGGAGTGTACAGTATGTGCTCTGTCCTCACTGGACAGGAAGATTCTCAGTCAATGCTTTGGTGGATCTGGAGGGAAAAAAATACAGCTAAAGAAAGGAATACAATTGTGACTTAAGTCCTGAAATCATGCTAGTTATCTTTCTACTGGTTATCTTATTAATTGGATGCAGGCAGCAAGGTTATTTGTTGGTGTTTAAGATGTCTCATGTACTTAAGCAGATGTCTGTGCATGTTTCATAGCTGCGTGTGGGAGTTAGCGAATAAACCAGTCTGAAGGCTTGCGTGGTGGGGAAGGAAATGTGGTTTTATTGCTCTTTCAAAAGGTTGAAGGCTGGAAACCACCAGAAGACCATGTGGTTTACTTTAAGCACACATAAAATGTACTTGGTCCTGCTGATCGTTAAGTGGGGTGTATATTTACTTTCAGTATAGGCTTTCAGTAAAGTAAAGGTTATAGTTAAAAGAATAGTGATTTAACAGAAGCATGATTCTGTTTGGTGGCTTACAAATTTATTAGGGCTAAAGTCAACTGTGCGTGGAAAATGTAAGATCTTACTTGACTGTAGTTGAATGAATTCCTGTTCCTGTGTCATTTCCACTTGCCTCTGAGTAATTATTGCATAATGTTTGGTTCATGCAAAAGCATATTAAGATACTCATTATCCCATACTTTATTCCAAATAAGCATTTTATTGTTTTTTTTGTAGAGTCATCACTAATGTGTGCAACTTTTAAGGCTGCTACAAAAACCTGCTCATGCCTTCCTTATGTCCTTACGAGGCAACTATGTTTCATTCTGCACAGGTTTTAAAATTGCTGTGTCTCTGAAATTGCATCTGTTCAACTTAGATGTTAGGTCACACTTCAATCTTACTTTTAAATTATTCCCCCTCTAGTTTCCAGTCCTGTGCAAAGCCAGCCAGCGGTCGTCACTGGAAGTTTAACCTCAAGACAAGACTGTATCCAAGACGACAGGTAGTGTCTTTTCATATGTTTATTGCAAATAAGGAGATAAGCTCAGGTGACCGCAGTGCTGTGACATAAGAAACTATTAAGTATTTCTGCAGCATTTTTTTTTTAAATGAGTGTTCTCTAATGAGCTCTGCAGCCAGATTAATGTGTCTTCCAATGACAAATATCATTTGGGATGAACTGTAAGCATTTAGAATTTCGGTGAATTTACTAGGCAGTAGTTCAATAAAGCACTCCTGTGGTATGGAATTTTACTCTGTCCTGACGCTGTGTGGTCCTTTTGAATTTTCATTTCTTAAATTAATGCCATTATCAAAGTAATTACTTTATAATAAAGCAATAAAAATTGTGGCTGTAACAGTACTATGAACTGCAGTTTTATGTGCGGTTCACAACCCTGCAAGTTTAATTTTTTTTTAAAGGCGTTGAAGATTCCTCTGTTGATGACAGCTTAAGAATTGATAAAAAAACAGTAACTGTGGTCTAAAATTAAACTTCTGCTTTTTGGCACAGCTGGCAAGATTCTTCTATAATGCAGCCTTCTTGTCGTGTTTATATTCACTGCAGCAAAAATAGAATTTAAAGCATCTTATTACTCTTGTTTAGCAAGCTTTTGAAAGACCTTTTGCTTCAAGCAAAGGTGCAGCAAAATCATCCGGTAATGAGATTTGTGTAGGTCTGTCAACGTTAAGCCTTTTAAAATATTTCAGCTACCTCGTGCACTGGTGTGAGAGCTTTGCGAGTCGAGACTTGCTTTCTCCACAGATCCCAGGGAGGAATAGCAGGTGGTCTGGTAAAGGGAGCCCTGTTAGTAGCTGCCTCTGCCTACAAAGCCCTGTTCACGGGACAGCCAGTCCCAGCACAGGTGAGCCTGCGTCACTGTGCCACACCCACCAACACCTCACGGGGTTCTGGGTCCGAGGGTTACACTGAGAAGAGCCTCCATTGAGGGCTGCAGTCTCACTGGTAATGGCACAGCCTGATTGCAACATAGCTGCTCATTTTAACAGTGCTGTTGATGGCTAGTGCTTTTTGACAGTATAGAGGCCACTAGTGTTCAATACCGAAATCATGCTTCTTCTCATTGGTTAAGTCAGTGCTTGGTTCAGTTCAGTAATTGAGAGCTGGACTGGAATAAGAGTCATTCATCTTGGTAGCTTTGTGGGACCAGGATTGGTGGCCCACCAGGTTTGGCAGCTCGCAAAAACTGCATAGAAATGTCTGCTGAGTCTGCCGGATGATCTCCACTTAAATTATAGCCTTTTTCATGTCAAAAGCACTTTTTGATGAGGGTGACTCTGCTAGCGCAGGAATCCAATGGGGAAAACTGTCACCGTGCCACAGCTTCCAGAGCAAGCTCCCCCCCCCCCCCGATGCATTTCAGAGAGGAGCTGCAGCAGGGCTGTGCGTGGGATCGTTTCAAGCAGACTTCACTGCTACCCGAATTTCAAATGCGCTTTCTTGGGTTGTGTTGGCACAGCCTCCTGCGGACTCCGCCAGCCAGCAGGCCGCCATGATGGAGGTCCTGCTGGAGATGGGCTTCGGGGACAGGCAGCTGAACCAGCGGCTGCTGAAGAAGCACAACTACAACCTGCTGGACGTGGTGAACGAGCTGGTGCAGATGACCGACAACGACTGGTACTCCACCCGCTACTGACGGCACCCAGAGGGCCTTGGGGAGACAGCACACGGTGTTTTACCATAGTACAGGTCCCAACCACAGATACTGTAACTGCCTGCCTGTGAAGCGAACGGCAGATTTCTGTCCCATGCTGTGTGGTGGGGCTTCCTTCTCTTTGAGAGTACCACAGACCGCTGCCGCGGCAAAGAGATCTTTTTTTTTCTTAACATGCCAAGCTGCATATTTAAAGCAGATGCCCCTTAGTAGCTGTGTCAGCTAGGACACCATTTCTCATGCAACACAGAGCCTAGCATAAACATGGCAAGGAAGATAAGATCATAACATGCTTCGACAATGGGCAGAAGGTCTGTTTTTTACCTTTAGTTTAACAGTGGATCCGCCAGTCCCGACGTCTTCTAAAACGTCAGTGTTGCAGTCATGGAAACAGCTTTGCTTGATAGAATTATGACTGCTTGATAAGGAAATGAGACCACAGTCTTCTTCATTCCTGCGAATGTAATTCTGCTTAAATGCATCTTATTCTTGTTCTTTCTCATTAAAACAAAGAGTCAGGAGATATACTTTCTTAGCCTACTATTTAACATTGGAGAGTAAATCCTTGCTGGGCGTTTTAAGTTATACTAAACCTCCGGCTGAACTTTACAGGTTATGAGAAGTCTGTAGTTTCTGTCTGACCATGTGACTAACAAAAACCAGCACTAAGCAGACATGTTTTATGTACAGTTCTTAAATATTGGGTGTAGTGATACTTTGTTTCAAAAGTATGCATGATTATTTGTATAGCAGTTGAAACTGGTAACTTTAGCTTTCTGCACAGGTTTAAGCAAACACAGCACAATAGGGATCACACAGCACTCTGACCTTCACACTAATGTTCGTCCTGAAATTCGTGACGTTTCTCACTTTAGATGGGGCAAAACAACTGCTTGTAGTAGATATTGTAAAATATTTTTCGTGCTTCTCAAATAACATTCCCATATTTTGTCTGTGTGATACATGAGAGGGGCAGCAGATTATATCTTTTGGTAAATTATGCATTGCTAATGGTGTGCTAATTAATGTCCAGATTATCTCTCGGTCATATAGATCTCCTCTGAGCTTTTTCATTTTTTCCCGGAGTGTGTTTGTTAGGCATGAGCTTTCTATACTTGTCCCAGAACATGTTCATGATGGCAGTGTCTGAGAGAATGATCAAATTGCTTCAAAAGAGTTTGATTTATTTTGAAATTGGGACGTTTTTTTAATTATGATCTGAACAACACACTTTCTTTTCCCTTTCAAAAAGCTTGAATTGTGAAAAATATGTGGAATGTCACAAATGCTTTTTCGAATCTCTGTACAGAATACCAGACCTTGTATTTGCAGGTCTTTATTCAGTTTCAGGGGGATTAAGATCTACTACTTGAGCTGCAGTCCAGTGAAGGAGACTCCCTGCTTGTCTCTTTCTTTGAAAGTTTCATTTCAGTGAGACTGAGTGTGAAGAATAGTACCTTCAGGAAATTGATGAGTTACATGTGACGTTTTATGTTGCCTCGTTGCCCATGTGTTTCCTTTAGTGTTGTCAACTCCTAACCCAATTAAATTGAAGAAATGTAGCACCACATGCACAGGAGTATTCAGTGATGTGCACTGTAAATAACCAATATTTTTCTTTTTAAAGAAAAACGTTATTAAAACCCATCCAAGCAAGGATTTAGAAGGGCCCAGAAGGCTTTCTTCCTCGACTCTTTTGGATTACAGAACTTTTAACTTGGATGTAGTAGAGATATATTTTGTAAAAGGTCCTACTTCGTTTGAAAAATGGAGTGTGTAGTTATGAAAGTGAAATATATTTCTAAAATGTGAGGTTTAACTGCTAATCGGATTTCTCCTCGAAATTAGTACCTGGACAGGCACTCAGCAGATTAAATCTTGTTCAGTAATTAAGATGCTAATGAACAGAACTGAAAAAATCTTTTTATTAAGGGTTTTTAATCTATGCGTTGGATGATTCATCAGAAAAAATCTCAAATTTTATGTTCATGTATTTACTGCGAGCTTGATTTTGTGGTTAGAATTCTTTTTTGTAAGCTTAAGTGTTACATATATGCTCAGTGGGCAGTTTTCTTTTAAGGACATCAGAAAACTGTGACAATATCTCAATCTCTCTATTTAAACAATTTAAAACATTCCTTAATCTTGTTGCATCGAAGGTTTTTCTTTTTCTTTAAATGTTTAGCTTGAATTTTTTTCGTTCCTCTTAGGTTTCATTTCCTGAGCAAAAAGTTTCTCCTGAAAACTCCTTATTGCTGCTTTGGGACATAAATTATTAGAACAGAATCAAATTCTTGGATAAGCACCTTTAACATTAAACCTTATAGGAGAGTTTGGCTTATTATAAAACATTACTTTTCTAGTTGATTACTATTATAGTGTTATAGCGTTATAGTGTTTTAGTTTAAATGAGCATAGTTAGGTTAAGGAATCGATTTTATTTGAAGTAGCTTGTACCAGAATGGATACTACATTATCGTGCATTATTATTAACATTTGGCTAGTGGTATTATTTTTAGGAATACAGTTTGTAAATGGAAAGAAATGGCTGTATGTGTAGGGGATAATTTCCAATCCACCCCCTCCCCAGTGTGAAATGTGGAAACTAAGTAATGGAAGAATATGGGAAGTGTTTTAAGGAGATTCAAGCAGGGAGCTGTGTCAGAGTGTGTTGCCTGCCATGGAACTAGGAAAGTTAATTCCAGGCTGAAAAGCAGAAAACATTTCAGGTGTGAAGAAGGCTTGACATCCAAAACATCTTGTCTGTCTGCTTTTCAGCATGTGATGTAAGGTTTAGTTGGTCCTTATTAAGCTAAACTACAGAAGGATCCACACTGTAGGACCTGTGAAAACCCCAGTGCTTGTTTTATACAGCACTATTTCTGTTCTTCTGCACAGATCTAAATTCAGACTTTGTGTGTTTCTGGTCTGGTACCCAATTTTGCAATTGTTTACAAGTTAATTTTCAATTAACATCAAACCTGTGATATCACAGTTCAGCTCTCACATGTCCCAGAGTCTCTTTTTTCCTCTTAATTGACTAGATAATTTAAGGCCTTGTTACTGTTTTCCAGATCTAAATGAACTGGGAATTTTGACACTACATAATTGTGCTACCTATAAAATATTTAAAGTAGTTTGTTTATAAGCTGCGAATTGATACACTTATGGGATTGATTGAAGACCAAAAAAATAATTTTCTGTTCAGTTAAATCAAAGCCCAGGCTGAAAGGAAACGGAAGCAGTGAAATCCTGGTGTTTCTTTAGTTGTGCCGGTTAAAAGGTTATAATCTTCATAATAATTAATAATATTAATCTGACTTTCTACACAACATGGGGTTGAAGAGAATTTGCTCTGATGTTAATTAACTGAAGCAATTGAAGTATTTGTGTAGCTCTAATCTGTGAGGACAAAGGTATCTGTTGTTGTTTAAAGAAACTGAGTGAATAAAATGATTTACATAGCCTTGTAGGGAGTGGTTGGGCTGGACTTTTTCTTCATCTGACCTCTTAGTTTTGGCATGATATAGTGAGGATACTGCATAGGAAAACTGCATTTATGCTATTTCTTTGTTCCATAGGATAAGCACTTTAAAAATACACAAAATGTGATGTAAAAATATTTGTTGCCTACATGATTTAATAAAGGTTCATTAATGCAATGCAGTCTCCAGTGTGCTTTTTTCAAGTGTTCTTTTACAGGTGTAAGTAGTACTGACTTCAAGAAATGACTGCATTTGGTGTGCTTTTATCTGATTTTGCTCCTTGATTTAAAAGTTTGCATCCACTTCAGTTTTCTTTAAGTTTTGCTGATTTATTAGTTATGGTGTCCTTCAAGTAAAAGAAGTCTGGAGTATACTGCCAGAATTAAAGACTGTGCTTGGACATTCCCACATTTCTGGTTTGAGTCTGTGTTATATGATCAGGATACTACTACAGTACAGGGCGAACTAACCTGCTAGTCTGCCTGTTTTTTAGCAAGTAACTAATTCTGCAAATAACTTTGTGGTGTATGATGGGATACATGTGGACTTACAGAAATGTAAGTACTGCTTGCAAGACTAATCTTCCAAATATAAAAAATTATATTGGTGCACAAGATCTGATAGCCTTTGCATTGTTATGAAGGACAACTATTCTTCAATACATTTTAATGAATTGCGGAGGAGAAAATTTCGTGTGGTTCTTTCATGTTTTTCAGGTTTGTCAGGTGCGATCTTGGCTCTCTTCCAGCAGAGAGATAAAAACATGTCTAAGAAACTTTTCTGTTTCAGGACAGTTTTGTGCATAAACAAGCTCCTGGCCTTTTCAGTTCCTGCTCATTTTCGTAAATTTAACCTGTAAAACTTCAAAGAACGCCCTGGATTTCCCTGCATGAATATCCAGATCCAATCTTTTTTTTTTTCCGCATAAACTGCAGCCAGTTTTTAGAATCAGTTCCAGAATTATCAGAAACCTGAGGTGAGTACCCCTAAACTCTCACACGCTTTTGAGTTTCTCCAGATTACGAGACAAACGATGAAACAACTGTGTGCAGCTCTCAGCCTGAAGACTGCTACTGTCGTTTGAAAGCAGTAGTGTCCGTTTCCTGTGCTTGACAAGAACTCATCTGGCACTTTGAAAACTGTTTTTTTGAGTATTCGTGAAGGAAGTATTCTAAATTTCTCACTGTTGCTTCCTGTTGGCTTTTGCACACACTAGTTAAAGAGTAATGACCAGGTGCTATTCGATATTAATAACCTGAATGCAATATAAATGACGTGTTTTGTGCTTAAGTCTCAGTTCTCCAGGACCCCCTGGTAACTGGCACTACTGTCTTTATGTGTATAAATCTAGAAAATAAATTAAAAGCAACTTACAATGTACGTTGAAATCTTAAATGTCTTTCCATGCATGGAAAACTAAAATTCTTTAGCTTTGGAAAATAATATGTAGACATTTTTGATGGGCGCTTAGGGAATAATGCTGCAAAGGTAAATATTTCTTATCTTAACATTAAGACTTCAGTGCTTCCTTTGGGTACTGTCCGGGTGGAGTTTGTATGTTCTCCCCGTGTTTGCATGGGTTTCCCCTCACAGGCCAAAGACCTGCTGGTAGGTTAACTGGCTTCTGAAAACAAAACGGGCCCTTTTGTGAGTGTTTGTGTCCTAAAATCGGCTGAATTTCTGTCTGGGGTATATCCCACCTTCTGCCCGTTGACTGCCTGGATACGAGCCCGGAATTAGACGTAGAGGTTAAAAGGCGCTATATAAGTGTAAGCAATTATTAAAACTTGATCGAAGGGCGGATTACAGTATCTTGATTTGATCCGATGGGCGTTTTGTTCGTTGTCCTTCAGTACTCTCTGCGTCCACCGGGCGGCAGTAGAGATAGAATGGCGGTCTATTCTGGTCAGCTGACCGTAGCAGGAAGAGGGTGGTAACTACGGTTACACGCACTATGTAAAGACTGTAGTTGTGTTTTTCTGTGGAAAAAAAACTTGCATGCAAAGAAGTTGGGGAAGCAGGTATAACGTCGACTTTAGTATTTCCATATGCTCGTATTTTTTGGAATGAGCAATGACGCCTTGATCGTTTGCCTATAAAAAGGTAAGTGAAAAGTTACAGCATGATGTTAACCCTCCAGTAAAAAAAAAACCGTGATGCAGTCGGTTATTATAAGATTCATTATGCTGATACTGTTGCGAATGAAAATTGTCAACACTTCGAGTAAGAGATCGAGATGCTCTGTAAGGTGCTATGTTTGAATTTGTTATTGGTGAAATTATGGTGGTGTTACCATTTGCGTTTCGTTTGTCGTTTTAATAAAAGCAACTTTAGATCTGTACAATTGTGAAAAAAGCTAGCAATTTCGTATCCGGCGCTTGCAATACAGTACGTCTCTGTAATTCTGACCCTTCGTGACTTAATAGTTCTACTTTAAATATTTTAACTTAATAGTTGCATATATGAAATTAACACCCTCACTCAGCAGGAGTACAATACTACTCTGATACCTTTATACCTTTATGAAGTTATATATATATACTGTATATTGTTTTGCTTATTGATTTTAACATTCAGAACGTGTGCACAGTGTTGGTCGAGGATCGTGCATTTTTTTCCCTTGAACTCTTCCTGAACACTGATACATCATACCGCACAACAGCAGAAGAAAAAAAACCCAGAATGAAAATGTTAGCCTATCTTCCAAAAATGCGCGAAGTCCCTTTAAAAAGAAAAAGAAAACAGAATTGTTTGGAAAAGAAGAATTGGATCAGGTTTGTGTTGCCACCTGTACTAGAATTATCTGATATCCTGATAGAGTTATCGCATCCTTCACAGTGTCGCTTGGCCCATTCAAACAGGTGTATCACCAGAAAGGTTCACAGCGGAGCAGTGAAATTTGGGACCCATGGGAAATACATTGTCACAGGCAGCAACAGTGCTCACTAGAAGGCATTAACACCACAGCACTTTGGGGTATACAGGCAGTGTCTCCCCTTACATCCTGTCCCTGTACTGTTAGGCAGGTGCCCTGATGTTGATCACATTCCTGTCTGTATATTCGGTGTATGTACTACACCTCATTGCTCCACAGTGAAGAGCTGTCTAAATGGGTCACTTAATGTCTTATTTAACCTGCAGTTTCAAAGCGTGGCATGGAACCACTGCAGCAGAAGGCTCCTGAGAAAGGCTGAAGCTGTGACATAGGGCTTGCAGAGAGACAGGGAGCCCCTAGAGCAGAGGCAGCTGTGGGTGGTTGTCTGGGTGTGTGTAGCTTCAAACCCTGGTTGGCGTATTAGTGTTAAACCCTTTGAAAGGTGCTTTGCTCAGATTGTAAACTAGTAAATTACCAGGTGTATAAATGCTTACTCTCTAACAAGGTTTTGCCAATGAGAATTTGTTCTCTATTTTTTATCTAGTAATATTAAGGTTTATTGTTGCAGCTGATATTTGAAGGTTGGATGGGAGGGGGAAATTGTTTGTACAGAGATTTTATTTCCATTTGAGAATTTCAGAATTTTTCAACTCTTTATCAGTTGAAAAGGGTTCATTAATGTGATGCAATTTCACTAGAATTACTCTAGTTTCTGTATGGCTTCTGTATCTCTCTCTGCCCAAAGCCTCCAGTCAGAGTCACACAAAGCCTAGAAAGCCCTTAGAACTGACAGGGGCAAAGAGTGGCTTGCAGTGTATTAATATCATACCGGAAACTTCAGGGGCTCTGAACGTAATAAAGTCAGGAATGTGAAAAAAGCGTCAGGCTGACACAGAACCTGGAGCGTTCCTGACAAAGTAAACGCAAGACCAGGTTGAGATGTGGCTGCTGGCTACTGGGTACTTGGGCCTTTGTCAGGGAGAGGCTCACTCGCTACCTAGACTCGTCTCGTGATCCTCGTCTGTCGCACTGAACCTTTGGCTCGCTTTCCTCCCGCTGTGCTCCTCTTGCATGCGTTACCCATCGTGAGTAAGCACGTTCGCGACTGTCAGATTTGCAGATGTCGAGACCCTGCTCTATTATTGCCAACTAATCCGGGTGTCACCACCAATATTAAGTGAATTTCGCTTTCTGCCCTGTTTTTGCTGGATGCACTGTGTTACAGGGGGGCACAGTGTGACGATGGGGGTCTCTCTGGGCAGTCGGAACGCCTCCCGGGAGGAGAAGGAGTCCGTCATCTCCCAGCGCAGAGGATGCTCCCGAGAAGACTACCGCAGCATTAATCGGAGTCCGCTGGAGGACGGGGACCTCATTGAGGAGACTCTGGACTGCCCGACCTGCCAGGGCACTGGACGAATCCCCAGGGGTCAGTCTGCCGTCCTGCATGCGTCAGGCCGTGTGTGAAGGTGATAAAGCACTCTAGAGCTCACGGCCACCGGAAAGGATAGCTTTTTCGTCTCCTGCAGCATTGGTCACTGATGTCATAGAGTCTGTTTGAGAGGCAGAGCTCAAAAAGCAGCTGGCAGGCTGTTGGTGTTCCTCTCAGGCTGGGCTTCTGTGATCTGCCTGTAACATACAGGGTGGATTGTCACACTGCAGTCATATACAGGCCCGGCCGGCTGCCTGGACAAACATTGGCCAAATAAATGCATGAACGCTGACAAAATGTACCTGGGAATCCGTATTGAAATGTGGCCTCTTAGTGATACAGCTCAAGAGCATTTGCCAGCCAGCAGCCATGATGACGCATGATTGTATAGTTCTCAAGTCTGGTAGCTTGGTCTGAAAATATTACAAATTTGCATCTAGTCTGGGCGGATTAAAAATGAAGTAATGAAGGTAAAATTTTGAATCACTCACTCGTGATTCCGTTAACTAAGAGCAATGTGTTTTTTGTATGCCATCCCTGAAACCTCGGATATCCTGAATCCTCTCTTTTTTTCAGGGCAGGAGAACCAGCTAGTGGCACTGATCCCCTACAGTGACCAGAGGCTGAAGCCCACTCACACGTAAGACTCCTCTGAGAGACTCTGGCTCCTTTCCTTAGCTTCCCACAGTAATCCTGCTCCCAGTTTTCCTCAACAATATCCACTGACTTACTCTACATGAAGTCCTAAGTGTGCTTGTTCAGTCTTTCCAGTTAGCCACTGCTGCACACGCTAGATATTTTGATTTCCTGTAACGTATGTGTACAAGAGTTATGTGACTCTACCATTCAGAACCATTTCTTATGGCGAGTTTAGCTAAACACAATTTTTGTGGGTAAAATTGTAGATCAGTATTCAAAAAGCCAGGCAAGAAATAGAGGAACGCTATGGTAAAAGTGCCCATATTATCATGCAAGCATATTGTGTTAAAATTCTGTTTAACAGAATCTTTCTGTTTGGTAATATGATTGATGTTTATTTTTATATGACTCTCTCTTCCTTATTTAACTATGATTAATGTTGGTTTAAAATACTTGTTCTTAGATTAAAACAAGACTTAAAAACAGAATATTTGTTTACTTATTTCAGGTATATTCTCGTCCTTAGAAGTGTAGTTGGCATTCTGTGTCTAGCTTCCTTTGTGTCTCGCCATGCTTACTGTGTGGGAGCCAAAATATTTGTCTGACAGTCTTTAAATGTGGCTGATCTTTGTTCTTGCTATACACTACCTTCTGGCTAAACAATGTGTGGTATGAAGGAAATTCATCTGGGAGGTTTCATTGTCGATCTGTACAAACATTAGGCTGTTTTGTTTTTGGAGAGACCTTCTTCGTGTGTCTGACCCGCTGTCCTGCTTGTGCCCGTGTCTGCCCCCGACAGTAAGCTGTACGTCACCATGTCGGTGCTGCTGTGCATGCTGACCTGCTCCCTGGCCCTCTTCTTCCTGTTCCCTCGGAGCATCTTCCTCAGCCCTGTCAAGATCCAGTCCGTCTACGTCAAGTTCAGTCCCAGCTCCGTCAACATGAGCGTCACTGTGAGTGCCAGTCTTCCCAGAGTGCCTTGCGAGGCCATCTCTTACAAGGGCATATAATCTCTAGACTGGTTACTTCCTTTTTTCATATGCCTTCTGAAACTGGTTTTAACTCCAAGCCAAGGTTACAGTAACTCCAGGGGAGGCATTATTTAACTGTTTAAGTTCACTGAAGCATTTTACCTCTCAAGTTTGGAAGTGTCCATGCTCTGTTTTGTACTCGCCCTCTTGCCCAATTTGGAATCGCGGTTTGTTCGAGTTTCGTCAGCCTCTGTGCTAAACAGGGAGAAGGAGCTGCTGCGGGCCCCAAAGGGCATTGTGGGAAGGTTATCACCATGGAGGGAGCAAAAGCACATTAAGTCTCCGTAGTTCTCCGAGGAGTCCTGGTCACACTTGGCTGTTGACATGCCCCAGGCCCAGTTCAGTATCATCTGGACACTGAAAATGGGCATTGCATGGTAAGGCTGCTCAGGAGCCCAGGATTTAGACTTTTTGAGCAGGGGGCTCTTGTATAGGACAAAGCTTTGCAAATGAACACTCTGGTCTGTTTCCAGTCAGATGGAATTACTGTACTGAGATTCAGCCTTGAAAAGATGGTTGAAGTCTTTGCAAGAATCTCTTGTCTTTTTTCTCTTGTTTTTTTTAGAATGTGCTGAACATCACCAATGACAACTACTACGGCATCAGCTCTACCTACGTGGATATCCAGGCTCTGCTCTTTGAGAAGGTGGTGGGAAGAGTTCAGGTCATCAAAAAGACACAAGTGAGGCCACGCTCCGTCAGTGAGGTGAGAGCCAGACACTCGGACAGATCTGTATTTCACTGCAAGCTCTCTGCTGGACCGTTCAGATCCACAGACAGGCTAGGGGGAAGCACAGCAGGTTCCAGGGATTCCAAAGGGTTTTCAAATATTTCCTATCCCAGTCTTCCAGAATGACTGCCTTCTGTTGTTGGCGTCATATGTGGAATTGAGTTTTTATACTTGACAGGTCTTCAGTAAGATTGAGATCTGGAGTTTGCAGTTGCCAGGGAAGGTGATAGAAATCGGTCTTATGTTCTTCAAGCAAACCAGTCTTTGTCTCCCAGTAAGAGTGTCCAGTTGAAAGAGATCCTAACATTTTGGCCACTGCATGTATCCCTGCCACCTTGTGCAACAGTCTACTCTTTCATAATATGTTACAGACAGTAGTGTAATCCCTTATTGTGCTGGCACTGCAATTAGAAGCTTAACTACTGGGAAGCTTGTGTGTTGCTTGATATGCAAGTTGATTTCTTAAATGTGTAGGCTTCTGTGAACGATATAGGTACTCTGATCCCCAAGTTACTAATATATTAGAGTTTAAAGTTATTTTAACTCTTATTTAAAGTTGAACTTGTCTGTTGTGTACAATTGTAGTGCAGGTGTAGATGGGGAGATGGGCACAAGGAATGGAGTTTGTCTTGCTGTACGGGGGCAAGAGGTGTGTGCTTCCTGATCAGTCATGTCAGGATACATTTTTGAGCTGCTTATTTACAAAACCCTTTTCAAGACCTTTGCGCTAGTAAGAAGGTATGTGTTCTCAGAAGAAACCAATGTGCTTAGTAAGCAGGGAGCTGGAAAAAAATCAGATGAGCTGGAAGGACTGAATCCTGTCCTTGATTGTAACCCTTCATATGATCTTACAGTGTTCTTTGATTTCTTAGGCAATACACAACCTCCCCTGCTGCAAAGTTTTCCTAGTAAAAGGAGAGATCATTTTGGCATCACACTGACACTTGATTGTGTTATATTATGAGGGAGGCTGCTGTCTGTTAAGAGATATAAAACATTAGTGCTTATCGGGTTTAAATAGAAAAGTCCTGAAACAATATTTTTCTCTTTCTCAGCCTGTCTGTGTGTGAGGTATGGACTGTGGCATAATTTCAAAAGGCAGAGTCTAGCAGAACCGTAGCTGAGAAGTAGGCAGTGGGTGGTTGCAAGGGCTTCTGAGTGACATCTGTGTTCATTGCTGGAGGACAGGTGCTCTGTGGGTTTCTCTCTCCTGTCAGTCAACCGTGACCTGCAGAAAGTGCTTCTGGTGTGTCAAGACACCCCAGCCCATGAACGTGACAAGGCCCTTTCTCCTTTCCGGATTGCTTGTATCTGCCTTTCGCTTTACATAGATCATGCAGGTGCTTGTAAAGACCCAGGATTGTTGCAACACCTTTGAAAAAAGTAATTCATTGTAGTTACAAATGACTGGTGTAAGTAATTGCTTTGTACCACTTTCCCCCTACAAGAAGTTGGGGGGAAAATGACTTTTACAGTCATTTATATTTCGTGTTTTCTTATTGTGTAACACATTTACACTATCAATCAGTCTCCTCCAGCTTCTTTTGATTTAAAAAATAAATCCCTCATGCAGATAGCCTGTACCTGCAATGCATTAATTTTTTAAGGTCACTTTCATAAACACTGAACAGAAGTACCTTCACAGAACAAGTGTCTTCCCAGACATACTGAATGCAGCTAATCAGAATGAGCTTCGGACCCTTCATTCAGCAGTGGCTCTTAATAGATGGAATCAGGTCTTCAACAGATAGATCAGTTTCACGTGGAAGTACAATACTAAATGAGATTCGGATGCTCTTGCCTTAAAGTAAAGGAGGAAAGTAGTTGAATTATCTGTCCATTAATCTGCATTTAAAAAGTAAACCTTTTGAAGGGAGGAAAAGGCGGTGTGTTATTCCTGATCTGCCTGTACATTTGTTTTTCTCCTCCACAGTTCACCTACACGATAAATGCCATCATAAGTGATGAAGGCCTGTTGTAAGTGATTCTGTACCTTTTTTTATAGTTTTAACTGCTGCCTTATTGTGTGTACTGTTCAATGAATCGTTCTTGTCTTCTGCTCAGATTGTTAATTCCCAGTATTTTGCCTGTACATACCAGAATGAATGGGATTGTGAAATCCTGCTCATAGCTGACCTGTGAGAAATGTGGTGGTGGAGGGATGTCAACAAAGTATATTAGCTGAGTTATTGGCACAGCACTGCATCGGGTTTCCTGAGAGCCAGAAGTCTGGTTACAATTTGTTGACACCTCACCGCAGTTGCCCGCAGCCAGCCTTGAAGGTCTTTCCAAACCTCTTTTGTAGATGGAGCTGATAGCTACAGTAGCCTGGCAATCTAAGTGCAAGCTTGTTTTTGTTTCTCACCTGTTCTCTAAGTAGTGCTCCCTTTCTTAAACGGCACTGTGGAGTTTGAAGCATGTCAAATGACAATGGGCTCCGCTGTTGGGCGTGCCGGAGGAGCATGTCCAAATGTCTCGTTTTCTCCTGGAACCAGTGCTGGAGAGCAGAATTTTAACCCAGCTGGAGTTGCTAAACAGCGTGGGTATCTAATGTATGATACTGGCAATGTGGAAAGATCTCATGAAGCACTTTGTGCTCAAGTTTCACTTTGTACTCGGGCTTTAAACAATTTACTCCGCTTCTTCATGGAATTTTCTCTTTTCAGTTGAGTTTTTAATATTTACATCTTAAAATTCATGATGAATTAAAATAAATGATGAAAGGTGGGTTTGAAATAGTTTTCTGTTTTACAGAAATTACTGCATGTCTCCAAAATTCAATATTCATACCCTGTTTCTCCATATGCAGTGAGTATTGCTCTGTTTTTGTGGTATTTTCTTTTGTTGAGTGTTTTCGAAGGCTTTTGGGCTACTTGCTGTCAAGATTTGTCAAGCTGGCTGCATTTGGATACTAACCAGTTCTTGTTTGCAAACCTGAGCTTTTCTTCTGATATGGTGGTGAGGTACACTCTTGGCTAGAGGCAGCTGAAGAGCAGTCATGGTAAGGGATGTGACCCGTGAGACTGAAACTGTGAAACCTGTGTGGCTCGGGACTTTTGAATTGCTGGCCAGTGGCTGCTAACGTAGGAAACGCATTTCCTTTGAGTGCTGGAGCAGTGGAATAGATAACTAGGGTGGGATTAAAAGGCAATGCAGTACGAAACGCTCTCTATCCACACTGTTCTGGCTCAGTCATACATCTGTTATGACAGCCACACATGCCTCAGAGGTGATTTGGCAATTTGTTCTTTGTCACAGAAAGGTAGCTTAGGACCACAGTGTTAGCCACACGTATAGGTAGGTATGTCTCTTTTTCAGGCCCATGGGGGAATGGGGGGGGGCAAGGGCCACCCTTTTTCCTCAACCATCCGACACAGGAGGTGGTGGTCATGTGGTCAGCATCACGCTCCGGCCGGCCTGTTACGCCCAGAAAGATTAACACCCGGTACTGGTACTCATTTGGAAAGCAGGCTGAGTGGACCTGGGAGCCGACTGGAAGGAATTGCAGTAATTGGCCCCTACCTGGGATTGAACCCGGGACTATTAATGCTGTTTTGTTGCGAACAAATCCCAATTCCTAAAGGTGCTGGTGTCATTTTTCTTTACAACTGCCCTCCCAATCTCCCAGGTGCAAGGGTCTCAGTTTTCTGATGCTTGGTCTGGCTGTCTTCTGTCTCTCTCTCTCTGTGTACCGCAGGCTGACGATGAATGCCTCCTACCTGGCCCACTCAGAGCAGCTCTCCCTCGACACGTTTGAGTATGTTGACTGCGGGACCAACACTACCACCCCCCACGTGCTGGGATCCTCTGGGGCCGGGAGTTTGTGAGGGGGGGCAGGTCAGAGCATGGCAAGGCGATGTGGAGACTGACATAGGCAGGAATGCCAGCCCACAGTGGGCAGGGAGCCCAGGCGCGCCCTCTTTTCTAAACAGCAGGATTTTAAAAGGGATCTTTTGAGACAAATTAAAATATTTTGGCATTCGAGCCTAAGGATATCTTTAAATCTGATGTTAAGATTTATTCACAAAGCCTTTGATTTTTTTTTCCTGTTCCTGTCAGAGAAGAAATTGGCTTCAGTGGGTTGCGTGGTGACACATGCATATTTGTCCACTTTCTCTGGGATGTGTATGATAGGAGCTGATACCAGAAACAATGTTAAAACAGCCCCAGGCCTGGCGGGAGTGAACTCTGTTAACACCTATAACACCTTACCTGATGTTTTAAATATGCATGTGAAATGCAAAGCCATTGAAAACAATACAGGACGTATTAGTAATGCCGTTGTATTAGTGACATGTCCTTGCAGCACATACTGTATTTTGTGTTCACTTTAATCACATATGTTAGAAATCCCGTTTCACAGATCATTCGGGTGCTAATTAAGCTGTTTAAAATGGCATCCGCTACGCTGCCTTTTTATTTATCCTTCCTTTGCTTTGAAGAAGTGAAACTTTGTTTCCAAGTTGCAAGTCTCAGCTGGGCATAGTTTTTTCAGCCTCTTGCGAATCTGCAGATTCCGTTTTCTGTTTTCGAAACTGTACACTCCACGCTGCTCACTTCGATATGTTGGCGAATTCAGCTGTGGGAAGCGTGAAAATGGGCCAGTACAGGTTTTAACGGCCAGCCCGGAGGTGAGTGTGTGCTGGGTCAGATGGATGAGAGTGAAACAAATTTGCTTTGTACAAGTATTGTCAAGACCCTAGAGAAAATAAAGCAGTAAAATTGACTTGGGGTCATGGGGGGTCAAAACTTGCACCAGGGGTCATGACATAAACCCCTAATACCCTGACATGGTGGAAATGGTCTTCACTTTTGAACGGACCTGTTCGGACTCTTTGATATCTGGGCTGTAGTACCCAGAACATACCACTAGATGGTCCCCATAGTCCAAATTGTTGGTCTGCTGTTAAACTCCAGAGTAGTTCGGGTCTTGCTGGAGCGTGGAGAAAAACAGATACTTAAAGAGAAGAATCTTCATTTACCTGAATGTATTCCTTTGCTGAAATCTCCAGCAGCTCTGTCCAGTGCACAACTATTTACAGACTGATTATGTTGTACACAGCCTAAGAGTGTAAAATGTGGTGAACTACTCACTGCTTTGCCAAATAGGGAAACTTTGTTCTTTTCCTTTGTGTGGACTTCTAAACTGGTGTGTAAATCCCCTAATGTCCCTTGTTGGGGTGCAGAAGGACTCTGCACTCTGCTAGCTCCTTTCCTCTGGAGCTCCAGTGAGTGAATGTGATTGTGTTTGTTATAGGAGCCTTCACTGCTAATTTGTTAAAAGTATAAAGCATTAGCACTTTTTATTGTTTTTATCTGTAGTTACTGAGCCATATTTGTCAACATGGAGTAATTTTCATTTTAATTCAGATTTACAAATAAACCCACATTTTCTTTTCCAAGAGTGTTTTTCTTTGTGTTTGGTACCTTAACTTCCTTTTCAATAGGAACGATTTAGGGTTTGCCTTGGGTATTTTATCTCCATCATTAATGGCTGTTTGAAACAAAGTCAAGTCTGCTGTTTCATATCCCCTCATTAATTCTGTTTGATTTCTGGGTTGATGTGTCATTTGCTGCTTTTCACATTATTTTCACAAGGCTGTGTTTGAATCATTTAAAAATTGTGTTGCTTTTTGTTTCATGTGGGTGAACAGCATCGAGTAGTGAGTAACCCTTGGGTTGTGGGTTCGAGCCCCTGCTGCAGACACTGCTCTGTATCCTGTGACTCCAGTCCACCCTGCGGTACAGGTGGGCACCAGCAGTCCCTGTCTGTCTGCAGACGTGCCCAGCGTGAGCCTGTAGTCACTGCCGTGCTTCGTCTGCACGTGCCCCAGTGGTTAGTTGTGAAGCAAAACTGGAAAGTGTTTTTTTTTTTATTGGGAGCCCTGGAGAAATTAAACCTTGTTCTGAGAGTTAATGAGCTTAATCCGATCAGTGTGTGTTGAATGTTCATGCTGCATTGAAATAAGGTGAATCAAAGTCAGTGTCCTCCTGACACAGATCCTCAAATCCAGGTTGCTGTAAGCCTAGAATGTCTCCTGCCTGATAAACTAGCATTGTGCTGTAAACAGTTATAGATTGTCAGCTGGTACACTGACAAGAGTTAAGAGCAGCAGTGTCAAACCTTCCACTGGGTCACAGTTCTTCTGACTTGTGTTCCAGCCTGGTTTACAGCTGGTTAAGTAATGTAATTACCTGATGAATGTAATGCTGGTAGTTCTCTCCTGGTTCCAAAACATTTATAGATGTTGTATTTCAAGAGTAAAACAGTGAATAGAAAAACACCTAGTAGAAATCCTCAAAAAGCCTAATTAAGGATTTAGTAATAAACATTTGAGTCTTCTAGTTGCAATGAAAATTTGCAGACTCTGCTGCCCTCCAGGAATGGGCTTTGGCAACCCAGAGTTAGGGCTGTCCTGTTAATCCATACAAGAGCTGGATTGCACCCTCATGAAGACAGGACTGTATGAAATACTGCACAATGCAAAGCTGTGCTGAACACCACAGGGTACAGTAACGGACTGACCAGTGATAGGTGTGATTATGTATTTGCATCAAACTTTTGATGATGTTTTTTTTTTTGGCTGTTTCAAACAAAGTTTGGAGCAAAAAAATAGTTTGGGGGGGAAAAAGCAGTACATAAGGAAAGTAATAATTCTTACACTTATACAGCGCTTTTCTGGACACTCCATTCAAGGTGCTTTACAGGTAATGGGGATCCCCTCCACCACCACCAGTGTGCAGCCCCACCTGGATGATGTGACGGCAGCCAGAGTGCACCAGTACTCTCACCACACACCAGTTCTCAGTGGGGAGGAGAGCAGAGAAAAGTAGAGGTGCATTCTTAGGATTTTATGGAACTGTGGTAGCTCATGGTCCGGAGACAAAAAGAGGACATCAGGCAGAAACTTTGATATAATTTGTTGATATTCCTTTACTGGTGCAGTGGTGTGGTGTTGAACTACAGGAGCAGCGTTGAAGAGGAGTTTGGGCACCGCTGTCTGGCTCTGTATTTGAGAGGAGACAACACCCCTCTGTGGAAGTGCAGAAAGAGGCGTCTGCTGGGCACAGGGAAGAGTGCCTTACGTTCACCACTGCTGGGAATAGTGGACGGACTGAAACAGACGAGAGAGAATGTTGTGAGAAAACTGCACTGACCCAGCGTCTGTGCTGCTTACAATGAAGACCTTATAGCAGGGTTAGTTTCCAGATTGCGTCTAGTGTTGTCTACAGCAGTGGTTCCCAACACTGGTCATGAAACATTGGAACACTGTCTGTTGCTGTAGTTTTAATTCCAGCTGAGCTCTTTATCTCCAGTGCTGACTGATGACTTCATTGATCTGCTTCCTTGTTAATACTTCTATTTAACTTGTTTTTTCAGTCCCTCCTGAATGACAAAAATATCTATCTCCAAGGATCCATTTTCCAATACCTTCAGCATATAGAACTTTAAGGAGCTTGTTCTCAGTTTATTTCTGACTAACCTGCTCTTGCTAATTGATCAATTGAACAGATGCAGATGGGAATGATACTATATCACACTCCAACAGTGAGTGATTTTATTTCCATATGCAGAGTGCTAGTTTCTCACAGTTCAGGCAACAGGACTTCATAAAGGCAGTGCTGAAATTCAGAAATCAGTCTAGGGTTGATACCCATTACTAATCCCCTTTGACCTTTTCAGCATTAAAAGCAAGTTTACAAATTTACCCCAATAAAAAAATTGACATCTCCCAGCCTGTAATTAAGAACGGGGCTGGAGCAAATTCTGTAAAAATGTTCCTCTGGAACACGGGTTAGGACCACTGCTCTGGAGAATTTTATTTAGATTGAGGGGTAGGTGGTATACTTGCACAACAGGTGGGTTGTGCAGGTGGTCTTCTTCACACCTGAAGAAGGCTCCACGGCCGAAACGTTGTGTTCTCTTTCTTCTTTTTTTCAGCATGGAATAAACCTATTACTTGTTCCTTTACTTGCACAACAGATGAACTGCACTACGACAATTTATAAGATCACATTTATATTCTAAAAGTGCTCACCACTGAAATGAAATTACTACTTTTTTATAAGAATCAATAACAAGAAAACATGCAGATTAATCTGATATAAGCAATTATTCATATATAGATGTGGTCAGGGCTTTTTGAATAGGCTTAGAATTCATACTGCAAGTGTGCAACCAGGTTTTCTTGCACAGTCCAAACCCAGGCTGGTAGGTTAATTGGCTTCTGGGAAAAGCTAGCACCGGTGTCTATGTGCTTGTGTCTTATCTGCCCTTCAATGGACTGGTGTCCTGTCCAGGGTGTACCCCTTGTGCATGTTGCTTGCTGGGATAGACTCCAGCTATTGAGCTCTTTATCTCCAGTGCTGACTGATGACTACATTGATCTGCTTGCTTGTTAATACTTCTATTTAACTTGTTTTTAAATACTTTTACTTTACTTTTTTTCACTTTTAGACTCCAGCTCCAGAACTGGTTAAAGTGGCTAGAAAATGGATAGAAGGTTTCTCTGAGCCGGTACTCACAGTGTATCTGTTCTCTATTTTTGCACTGTACTTCTCGTTGCAGGAGGGTTCCGATTTACTGTGAACTGCAGGTTTCAGGTTCTGTGCTGAAAGAAAGGAGAAGTCTGCTACACACAGGCCATAGTTCCTGCAGTGGGCAAGCAGGCCCTCGAACTCATTTACTGGGGTGTGTGCACCTTGAAGAGAGGAAATCTTCTGCAGTTGTCAGGTAAAATACTGAGAACAAAGGCTGTTTTGTAGGAGAGATCAAATTTTCATCTTTTTCTGACAGCTGTGACATGACAGCGGGATGCCCACACATCACTGGCACCAGTACTGGAATGTTTTTAATAAAACTTTGAGTGACGAACTGCTGTATGAAAAGAAGTGATTGACTGCTGACTGATTGAATTGACTGAGGAAAGGCACAAAAGAGCACATCCATGCTATTTGTTTCTCAAGCCAGGGAGAGCCGTTTCACACACACACAGAATAAATATGTGGTTAAAGTAGGCAACAGTAACCCTTGAATTCAAAATCTGATATTTTCAGGATAAATGTACCTGTCATTTGTATCCATATATTTCTTTTATAGTAAGTTTTTATCTGATTGATTAAAACCAGTAGGTTTTCCCTGTCATCCAGTGAGGTGATAGTACCTCATGGTCTGAAATAATGAAGGTTGTGACTTAGTGCTGTTTAGTGTGCAAAATGCCTGCCAGTTTGATAGTGAGCCCTGCAGAGCCAGCTCAAGGGATAATGCTTCAGTATGGCCTCTCCCTGGATCACTGCAGAAGAGCTCTGTCCGCTAGTTCCACACAGTAGAGTGTGGAGATGCAGTATGTGCAGTGATCAATATTTAATGTTTTGTTCATGGATACTTAGCCAACAAAGTGGGGCAGCATCTATCCCAGCTGGGGTGCTGCCTACTTTGACTGTGCCAGCTCTGAAGTAGGTATCTGCTGATCCTTGACAGCATGGTAACTTGAAAGGCTTCAGTGCCTTTTTAGTTTCTTCTTCTGAATCTGAACAGCTGACTAAGCGTTTTGTTATCTACATCAGGCACAAATGTGCTAGCTTTATGTAAAATAAGCGACATGTTAAGTTTGGTTACTAACAAAAGTAGATGAAATCAGACATCCTGTCTACAGCTACTGGTGATTTGTCATTTCAAACCTACAAGCTGTATCCACCTTTGCATTTTATCCAAACAGGACACATTGGTCTATTGTTAAAGCTGAACTGTTGCAGCTGTACAATAAATATTGTAATATTTATTGTGCAGCTGCCTGAATCACTTTCTGGACCTCATACTACAGGTTAGCACTTTTATTTACCAAAATTAAAGAGCATAAAAATACGCATAAAGAGAGCATTGTAAATCCTCAGCTCTGTCTCTGACTAGGCTCCTCCCAGGCACCCGTAAATACTCTCTTAGTCCCACCAAAGCTGCCGCCCACCTATCAGGGTCCCAGGCAGTCTTGAAGACACCCCAGAGCCAGCTCTCTGTCTCTCCTCACCCTGTAACCTCCCGAGCCAGCCTCTTCCACTGGCACACAGTGTGAAGTGCACCAGCTGAACGGCAGGGAGAATAAGCCATTTACAAGCCCCCCTGCCACACACTGCAGGGAGCTGGTGCATCACAGTCTAACTCTGCCGTGCTCCAGGTCCTTCAGGGAGTTATCCAGGCCGTGGGACTTTGAGAAGAATTTTAGAACAGACCTGTCCTGTATTTGAGCAGAATGAAATAGTCATCTGGGGGCAATATGAGAAAAGAAAAACAGTCTTTAAGTTCATTTGTCTATGTTTTACAGTTTTGAGAAGTTCATACAAAACAGTTCTTTAATACACCAAATAGATAAGGCCACTGTAGCTTCTCATCCGATCAGTAAGAAAGTACATTGTCTTGGTTTCTTCTGCATAGATTGGTACACACCACCTAAATATGACAGGTCCCATTTCATACACCAGATACCACATCCATCATTCCATCCAGAGTGTTGTGTAACTTGTGTGTTGTGTTACTGCCTGCTAGTGCCTTGTACACTTTAATAGTACTACACTGTTGTCAAATTTTCATTTCTATTGTATCACGCCTTCTGCAGCAGATGATTCTGCCATATCCATTTTCAGATCTTTTCTAGGCTTGAGGGGAAGGATACTGCATGAGCCAATGGGGGAAACGTGAACATGTCATGGCTGTATTCCCAGGCCGGTTGATGAAATCAGAAAGCCTGTGTGTTGGGTGGCAGGATAAAGATGAATCCCAGCCATTGGAGTAATTGCTCCTCTCCAAATCCATACCTGGCTCCTGACACTTCACAGGCTTTCTCATCTCGCTCTCCTCCGTTGCCTTCGTCTCCACGGAGAGCTTCTGAGTCTGCAGGAAAGAGGATTAGGATCAGTCTGCTTTGCAGGCAGTAGGAGAGAGATCTATTCTTTGCATTATTCAGTGGCGGGGAGCCTCGGTTCTGCCGAGTACTGTGTTGCCTCATTTCCCCTGACAGGCTTCAAAATAATAAAAGTCCTTCTTCGAGGGCCCTGCATTTCCCTGTAATCTCCAGACATCTCTGAAAGTTGCTGCTGCCTCCTCGCTGTGCAGACTGAGGAGCTTTAGCAGCTACAAAAGCTAGGACCCCACTCAATGTGAGGGGTAAATGACCTAGTTTTCTCAAATGGTGAGCCAGAAAGCTATTATTGATCTCTGGCTTCACTTCGTCATTATCAGCAGGAGTAAAACACCTGTAGCAAGTTATCCCTTGGCTCCTATAGTGTCGCTATGAAGAATCCCTTCTGAATTGCAACACGGTGGTTTTTGTTTTAACTCTTTTCCTCAAGGAATGCGACTGCAATTCATTCTGAATGGGTTTGTGTGGGTATTTTGGATATTCATAGTTTTTTTTCCCCCTCAATTTTACCCTTAATTTACACTACCTTGATTTTGGAAATGGTTAAGCTTTTACCGCAGTCTAGTAATGACTAGTAAACGTCATTGAATGTCTCATCACCCAGACATAGACATGTCTGATACAAACATGGAAAGTACACTCATTATTCAATCCTTATTATATGGTGAAATCAATAAAAACATGTAAAAACACCAAAAGGTTTCCATAATAGAAATTGCTTCAGTGTTATTCACACTAAATTTAAATACACTTTAAAAAGATTTACACGCACTTGCTGGCCAAAATATTGGGAACCCACAGTCTTAATGAACATAATGTCTTGGTGGCTACATCGGGTATGGGAGATTTTGGAAGGCAACACTGCAAAAAGAATAGGATCATAATGGGTGGCAAATACCAGATTACAGTCTAAACCCTTTGTACAGAACACATTATACAGCTTTAAGAAGACTGTTGTTATTCAGTGGGGATTGCTAATATTTCAGCCAGTGCGTGTTCTGTACAGATGCTGCAGCCTGATTATCTGAAATAATACTTTTAAATTTTAAATTGAAATGCAGCTACTTCTGAAGTGCAAAAAAAAAACCCAAAGTAAACGGCATCTCTTTAGAATGCCTAAGCCTCTCTGAACCAGAGTTGGTTCAGGTAGATTATTTTGTTGCAACTACAATTTTATTTCATTGGCATCCACTCAACCGCAGATGAAGTGATATGTGCGGTGGTGTATAACATTCATGCCATTAAAAAGACAGCTCTGATATTGTTTACCTCATAAAGACCGATTATACAGCCCTGCTGATGCTGGAGAGATTCGGCTTGCTTGGAGGCAACGAGTAACATAGAGAGCCTGAAAAATGAGTTTAATTTGCCTAATGAGGGAGTTTGGATTCTGTCAGCCGTTCTGAATACCCATCTTGCTAAAGGGAGGTGGGGGTGCCTGGAGGAACCATATAAACAGTACATAAAGTGTCTACGCTCTGCAACCTGCCCAGCCGTAGTTTAAAACCTGTAGGTGTGTCTTCTTGTAATGGTGTCTTTGGAGATGGGCTAGACGACAGTTATGCACAGACATTGGTTTGGGGGTGAAGCTGGTCTTTCTATAACTAACAGGATCAACATGTTTACAGATGTAGGCAGCACTGTGGTGCGGTAGTTTGCCTTGCTGGGGCCCTGGGTTCTATTCCAGACCTGGGGTGCGGCCTGTGAGGAGCTTGTATCTTCCCCCAGTGTTTGTGTAGGATTTCCTAATGGTGCTCCAGCTTCTTCCCACAGTTGAAGGAGGTACTCGTAGGGTAATAGGCTTCTGGGGAAATCAGCCCTAATCAATAAGAGGACTTTATCAGAACAAGACTGTGTGGAAATCCAGGAGGAGCTGTGGAATTTTAGGACAGGAAAAGAGTCTGTCTGTAGGTCTGTCTGTCTGGTGTGAGTGTGTGTGTCTGTGTCTGTGTGCCCTGCCACGCACTGGCTTCCTGTCCGGGGTGTATCCTGCCTTGCACCTGTTGCCTGTTGGGATCGGCTCCACTTCCCCAAAGACCCTGTATTGGATTAAGGGATTAGAAAATGGACGGATGTATTGCGCCACTGAGCTCCCACTCAATAGATCTAGAATAATTGAAGTCTTCAAGGTAAAACCCCTTTGCACACCACTGAAGTGACGTTACAGAAGCCAACATGCTTCCATGTTTTCCATCTGTCCATTTTTTGAACACTTTATCCAATCCAGGGTCAAGAAGGAGCTTGTATTCGTTGTTTTAAAAGTACTAAATAGTACAAAATGTTCATCTTGATGATTTAGACATAATCTATTATTATTCCAGCGGGCGTTGTGTACAAGGGTTCTTCAAGGTTTGCAAGAACATAAAATCGAACAAATACCGATACTGATTGTAAAGAAAACAAACCTTAATGAAAGCCGATCTTTTCCTTCACTTTAAATCATCCCAGGCTTACCCAGCCACATGATTTTGATTACATAGGAATCCTTGTTTAATTAAAGATCCAGAGTTGATAGTACATACAACGTGACAAGTGTGTATATATTGTGATTTATCTACGAATAAGACACCCCACTATATCAGCAGACATCGGGTATTTTTACATATGATATTGCGACATCTTTCCTACCAGGTTGGAGCAGCGCTCTTGCCGTTTGCTCGAGCAGACGTTCGTATTAATGAGACAGAATTCTGCAAATCCAGACAAAGCTGTCTCAATGGCAGCAATATGGTAACAGGTCTCAGATGAGCACTGTGGGGGGTGCATTGGTGGTGCTGTAAGCTGAGAATGATATCAGGAGGACGCGAGTGGCGCAGCCGATTCCCTGGAGTGCTTTTTACACTCGAGTTACGCGGTAATGAATAATTCACTCGCCTACCTGTCTCATCCTGGCCACCCTCCGATCCAGGACGGCCTGTCGGCGGCGGGCTTCCCAGTGCATGGCTGACATTTTATCCCACCATCTGTAAGGGAGTGTGCGTATCACGGAACCAGCCTCCAGCAGGCAGGGGAACCTGATAGCCCTCCTGTACCTATCCACCACGCCAGATTAATGACTGGAAGGCGCAACAAGGGCGCCTTTGTTAGGAGGGACAAATGCAGGTTTTATGTAGCACTGATTTATACTCGCAATCAAGGTAATGCTCATGGCCCGCTGGAAGTTGCTGCTGCAGAATTGATCCCAGCCAGCTTTGCAGCTCATGGAATTGGAATTCTCATTATCTTGATATAAGACGCTCTTAATAGCAAACCCTTCCTGCTTCACGGACACGTGGAGGGATTTCAGCTCAGGGTCGGGCTGCTCAGCTGCAGCTCTCATTTGCCAGATCTGGACTCCGTTATGAGGACAGACGATTTTACCTGCTGTCATTTCCTCACACTCAGTCTCTGGCCACTGCTATACGGCCATTCATTTCAAGCACGCAGCCACTGTGTTGTACCCTAAAAGTCTTTAAAACAATTTTACGAAACGTTCTGCCCTCAATGTTGCATGTGATTTAAATGTTATTAAGCCTTATTAGTACAACATGAAGCACGGGACAGTGATCACTAAACAGAAATAACACCCTGGACCAGAATTCAGCATTTTGCATTTGATTGTGGCGGCGACGTATTTAATACTACGTAATAATAAGTACAGCACACCCCGATATTTCTACTTCTTTGGATAAGTTTCTGAAAAAATCCTGATTGTTGTTCACGTACTATAAATATACGTGTACGACAGTATATTCACGAATTCTAAGTTATTACTTTTTCTAAACTTGTCTATTGTTAAAGCATCAGAAAACAGCTTGTAGTCATTATAAAAAATTAACAAACGAATAAAAACTTACTACCAAGCCTGGATACGAGAAAGCCGAGGACACTCACAAAGTTGAGCTACTGTTTGGGAGTGAGGCTGTCCTCCAGCACCGGCTCTTATTACTAGCGCTCTGCGGGGGACAGCGGCACAGCCAGAGATGCGCCCTTGCAGGGCTGCACGGTTGCCAAGCAACTGGACGCGCAAACCGGACTCGGCGAGGCGCATTGTGGCTGAAAGAAATCAATAACCCGCCTGTAAGTGAGGTCACTGAGGGCTGACACTAAGCTCATCTCCACGTAACGGGTCTCTTATGTAACAGAACAAGTCAGGTTACGTCCACGCTAAAGAGCCGAAACGTTGTTACTTCTTTCTACCTTTTCAGCGTGGAAAACAACCTTTCCTCGTCACTTTGCAGCCAACGCACACTGGCGAACTTCCCAAGCGAAGCGCTTACATAATATAAAATGCAAACAGCATAAATACAGTTGTTTTTGTACTAAAATTGTAGGGTTGTTGTTGAGATTTACGACAAACCATCATGGTGCAAGAATGGGTAAGATCCTTTATAAATAGAGGATTTTCCATTACTATCCTGTTGCTTTTAGTAGCGTTGGGGTAGCGTTTCCTCACATGTTGGGTATCATTACCGATTTTTCTGTGTGCTGCAAACCCACTGGCGTCCTGATAAGGTTATCCAGTAAATTGAAAACCAAGAACCAGGAGGCACGTCTTTCCCCAGCCATATTGTCGAATCCGATACCCTTGCCACCCTCTCGCGAATCGGCTGATCCTCGGATCAATTAGCTGCTAACTACCCAACGGACTAATTGGGCTGAATGTCCTCCTTATTCTAACCGTTCTTGTTTTCTTACGTTTCTTCGGCCCTAGGCCATATGCTTCCTTTCCTTACCAGAAATAAACAGCTTTCTGATAACAGGTGGATAGACGGTGGTATTTTGTATTAAAACAATTCCTGTTTTAGATTTAAAGAACAGAGAAATATGGGGAAGCTTACAAACAAGGGGTAGACATTCAGCACATATCTCCACGGCTTGCCAATGACTAAGTGATCCAAGCATCTTAAGAGATTTTCAACGAAGCCACCTTAGACACGCTGGTTCTTGTTCACGACTTCCACAACCCTTTGCGTAAAGACGCGCCTCTTGTTCTTAGGTTTAATCCTCTTGCCCAATTATTTTTTTTAATTTAGGATAAGTATAGGCCAATAGACCCAACAGTATATCAACAGAGTCTTGGCTGCTTAAAAGCAATGGGAAGTATTTAACTGCGGTATTACTATTTCTGTGTCGGTCTTTGAAACGCCAACGCGCCCCTTTTAACCGGTCTTCAGATCGCGAAACTGGATATTGCTAATGTACAGTGCATCAATAATGTGGACGCCATAATATTAATGCTTTAAAGAACTTTAAAATTACGTTTTTTTTTTGTTTTCATGTCTACTGCATTTGCCTGCCTACACCAAAATTAAAGCTTCGGGCTATACTACACGCCTTTCGCTAACACCTAGTTAATGAATGAATTAACTGCGTTAATCAGCATACTTCCGATGTCTACTTTTCTTTCTTGTCGTTTATTAATATTAATGAGTGGCGTCAAGTCTAATCTAAGCAGCTCGATGTAAATTCCGTATTATTCCTCAGACAGGAGAAGGAAGAGAAACATTATTCAAAAGGTTGATTTTTCACCCACACTCAAAAGCCCCTTCATCTTCTCTGGGTGTGTCTCTATACCCCACCCTGTCTGAGCAGAAGGAGTTAATATACTTAGTGTCCGCTGATTTTAAAACGAGATAAATGTTAATGACTGGAAGCACAGAGCAGCTCCTTCACTTTGTGCCAAATTCACCTCAAGAGAAACACGCGAGGGCGCAATGACGCCGTTTTAAAATCGCCTTTTGAAGCGTTTGGAAATTCGTTAACTAAATCAGGTTCCAAAATAAAAAGAGGTTGTTTTGTAGCGTTGTCGTGTAGGGTTTGCTGCTCAGCTGTTTGTCGACGTCTGTTGCCCTTGTTGTTTTGAACTGAAATGAGATGAAAGCGTGACTAGTGTCTAGTACCCATGTGTTTTGGTTTGTCTTCCACTGGAACATTGCCTCTTTCCAATGAAAATCTGTTCTTAATCTGATTAAAGAACCATTTTTTTAGCCATGCTTGTCTGTACCTGTCTCATATACCTCGTACATCAAATACCCCCCACCGCAAACCCGGTTTCGTATGGATTATTGTCAGAGCATGGCGTTTTCCACTGTTATTTCGATATGATCTCGGTACCAGAACGGTTTCAACCCCTAAGGCACCAGAAACACGCACATTGTTTCATGCATTAAGTAAGAATGTGGAAAAATCTCCCATTGTGAGGGATGGGATAACCTAACAGTAAACAAGAACACGCGGATTCAGAACTAAAAACACAGGGGCGGCAGTTTCCCAGCCATAGTTTAAACACGACGTCTGAAGCCCCTGTGGCAGTTTGTAAGTTACTCTGTTGTGAGTTTTGAAGGAGGAAAGGATTAAAGCTGGGTTTAGAGCAGTTATACGCGACCTGTACTGCAATAAGCCTATTGTCTCCGTGTCCCGACACGGCGGAGATGAAAAGGACGGGACACCAGACTCACACGGAGTAGTGTCGAATTCACACCGTCCTGGCACCTCCGAACCCCAACTTCCCCCCCTCCCCCCCAAATGTGTTCACAACAGAACTTAATCCGCACACTTCTTCCGCAAAGGAATGCAATCTCCCGGACGAGAGAGCGGAAAAACAACCCTGTCTGCGTGCAAGAATTCCGCCTGGTTTGAATATTTATTTTTCAGCCTGCAGAGCACAATTTCTCAAACTCCACTCCCAGCAGCTAAGATTTACATTCCAGCAAGATCTGCGTGTTTTGGTCCGTGTCACGGCACAACACTGCGGCGGTGAATGGCAATAATTCGTAACTGCTGTTGGAAGACTGCACAAATAACACAGCGTCTTCTGCTTCAAAACAATCTGATTCAGCCTTTAGTCATGACCGACATAATATTGGGTACCTCTCGGGTCTGAAAATAGAGACTTCATGCAGGGGCCGCCTGAATATTGTCTGAAAGAATAATTTATCGGGAACGGAAAACTCCGTGGAAGTGTGAAGTCGAGTGAAGAAGCCACTAGCCATAGTTCAAACCGCTAGAAAATAGCGATAAAACAATTCACGGAATGTGCGAGAACGCCAATTCGATGCGCGACAAGATAGCTGACTCAGACTGTAAGAAGTGGCCCGGAGTGTGAGATTATTGATTTAGGCTTTTTGTGTGCCCACAGACAAAAGTGCTCAAGAAGAGGTAGCCCTAACAGCTTAAGTACATCTGAAGTACAGCTCTTACATCTACATCTACGGCAACCGTTAAGAAAACAAAGGCGTACCCCCTGTGGCTACTTTCAGACGTGGAGGTGCGAGGGCTGGCTGTTTGTTTAACGTGACAATTCCCCTTTAAGGAAACCACGGGGAATGGGGGGCGAGAGGAGCGATTCTTTGTAGCGTGTTGCGTGTTTGTGTCACGTCACGCAGGGGCGTGTTCCACCTCTTGCGCCAACTGTGTATTACTCCACACCAGCGGAGAAACAGCCGAGAGAAGACGTTGTTGTGAGACGAGCGCTGTGTTGCTTGGGGATCTGGGATTGCTGGGCGAGCCTTCATCGTGTTTAAGGATTGTCACCGGCGCTGTAGTGAAGCTATGTTTTACTGGGAGATTCTAAGCAAATAAAAGGTAAGATTGCTTAGCTAATTCCTTTGTCCGAAAAAAGCTTACCACAGCCTTCATACAAATACTGAAAAAAAGGTAAAATAACGATACGTATCGGTCCACCGGGCAACACCGCAGTGAGCATCTTCTTAAATTGTTACCCGTGTGTTTCAAACACATTCAGCGAGATACACTTATCATTTTAAAATGAAGCCATCTTCGTTTAAATAATCATATCCGTGAACGAGTATAGGTACATAATGTGGTGCCTTGTTCACATTGTGCTAAGATGTTCTCGGAGATATTACAACATAGCGTGCAAGATCCGTGCTGGATTATCTCAAGAACTCATTCCTGTTTGTTTACGCTCCCTAGCTACGGAATAAAAGCTAACTACGGTGTGGTTCTTGCTGTGTACAAACCGTAGAGTGAATAACAGCAATTTTAATGCAGGTTCATGATGTTGAATGCATTAATCATAAGGGAATTAAAGCATTCTATTTCATAGATTTAACTTGGATAGGCACCCCGTCCGCAGTAGTAAACCCGTATATACACTGAACGGTGATCCCTCTACAACGTCAGGCGGTCGAGTCTTCTGAAATTAATACATTTATACCTGTTAACATCTACTTGGTGAAAAAGGCACTAAATAAAATAATAAATTACAGTGGTGTGAAAAAGTGTTTGCCCCCTTCCTGATTTCTTATTTTTTTGCATGTTTGTCACTGAAATGTTTCAGATCATCAAACAAATTGAAATATTAGACAAAGATAACACAAGTAAACACAAAATGCAGTTTTTTAAATGAAGGTTTTTATTATTAAGGGAAAAAAAATCCAAACCTACATGGCCCTGTGTGAAAAAGTGATTGCCCCCCCCCTGTTAAAACATAAATCAACTGTGGTTTATCACATTTTTGGAAAGCTGAGTTAAATTTCTCTATCCACACCCAGGCCTGATTACTGCCACACCTGTTCTCAATCAAGAAATTACTTAAATAGGACCTGCCTGACAAAGTGAAGTAGACCAAAAGATCCTCAAAAGCTAGACATCATGCTGCGATCCAAAGAAATTCAGGAACAAATGAGAAACAGAGTAATTGAGATTTATCAGTCTGGAAAGGGTTATAAAGCCATTTCTAAAGCTTTGGGACTCCAGCGAACCACAGTGAGAGCCATTATCCACAAATGGCGAAAACATGGAACAGTGGTGAACCTTCCCAGGAGTGGCCGGCCGACCAAAATTACCCCAAGAGCGCAGCGACGACTCATCCAAGAGGTCAGAAAAAACCCCACAACAACATCCAAAGAACTGCAGGCTTCACTTGCCTCAGTTAAGGTCATTGTTCATGACTCCACCATAAGAAAGAGACTGGGCAAAAATGGCCTGCATGGCAGAGTTCCAAGACGAAAACCACTGCTGAGCAAAAAACATAAAGGCTCGTCTCGGTTTTGCCAGAAAACATCTTGATGATCCCCAAGACTTTTGGGAAAATACTCTGTGGACTGTGGAAAGTTGAAGTTTTTAGAAGATGTGTGTCCCATTACATCTGGCATAAAAGTAACACAACATTTCAGAAAAGGAACATCATACCAACAGTAAAATATGGTGGTGGTAGTGTGATGGTCTGGGGCTGTTTTGCTGCTTCAGGACCTGGAAGACTTGCTGTGGTAAATGGAACCATGAATTCTGCTGTCTACCAAAAAATCCTGAAGGAGAATGTTCGGCCATCTGTTCGTGACCTCAAGCTGAAGCGCACTTGGGTTCTGCAGCAGGAGAATGATCCAAAACACACCAGCAAGTCCACCTCTGAATGGCTTAAGAAAAACAAAATGAAGACTTTGGAGTGGCCTAGTCAAAGTCCTGACCTGAATCCCATTGAGATGTTGTGGCATGACCTTAAAAAACCCTCCAATGTGGCTGAATTACAACAATTCTGCAAAGATGAGTGGGCCAAAATTCCTCCACAGCGCTGTAAAAGTCTCAAACGCTTGATTGCAGTTGTTGCTGCTAAGGGTGGCCCAACCAGTTATTAGGTTTAGGGGGCAATCACTTTTTCACACAGGGCCATGTAGGTTTGGATTTTTTTTTCCCTTAATAATAAAAACCTTCATTTAAAAACTGCATTTTGTGTTTACTTGTGTTATCTTTGTCTAATATTTCAATTTGTTTGATGATCTGAAACATTTCAGTGTGACAAACATGCAAAAAAATAAGAAATCAGGAAGGGGGCAAACACTTTTTCACACCACTGTATATATATATATAAAAATAAGCGGTGAAAGTATTTTTCCTAAGATACCACCTATCATGAAATTACCTTTTGTGGATTGTACTGTAGCCCGTGCCTGTCCTATTTTCATTCCCTGCGCACTAAATGGTAGAATTTGGGAATATAATCTACAATTCGATAAATAACCTCGGGATATTGTGGTAGTCGATAGGACGATCGAATTCTGTGGAGTCTATCCACAACGCAAACTGCTACAAGCTACGTGCAATTGAGAGTATAGTGCCGTGTCATGTATAGGTGTTTTGTGAGACCCGTGTGTAAATATCGCGCTTGATGGAAGCGGTGAACACGTTTTTAATTATTCACGGTGTTTATGTACTAGGCTGAGGAAAGGGTGACGGGGGTGCTCAACAAGTTTTTTTTGATCTGGAAGCCCGGGGCGGGGAGGTGGGAATGAGGTGTTTTGAGCCCGGGGCGGGGGATGATCTGTGAACCCCAACACCCTGTTTCCTGAGGCGGACGAGTTAATGCTCACTGCCGCCTGTCCGCCAGTTTACAGTACACAGGAGTTCGTGTGCAGGGGAGTTAAATCTTGCAAACGAAGATTTCAGACTTTCTGCCTTGATAGACGCCCGGTATACATCCGAAATACGAAATTAAGAGAATAGAGGACATTAATGTTCTTAAGACCAATACAATAGTTAAAATGGAAGAAACCCATCGACGGTTTTGCTCAAATCAGCGTGATGTAGTAGTAGCGACTGTAACGCCAAACCAGTGTTTCGTGTTTGGATTACGGTCTTCTAGTGCTGATAATTACACGCTGTTTAATTTGTATCTGGGCTTTTAATTACATGCTTCATCTGTGAAAGCGTTGCTCTCTTTACGCCGGATGACGCCACCTTAGTCGGAAGGGTTCGCTCGGTTTTATATTTGTAGATCATAAATCCTCTTAACCTGATGTTTCGTTTTGGTTTTGATAGGGTCTCTGCAGCGGTTCCAGACGCCTGCTTTCCAGAATCCCCCCACCTCCCCGCCAGTCGTTTGAAGGAGGTGTGAAGGCCATGCACCTTTAAACAGCGCTATCAGAAGAAGTTGGCACCCGATTGCTAACGCACTTCAGCGGGAATACGTGCGTTTGAGTTCGAGCTGCGATGGGGAACCAGCTCACGGAAATCGCTCCCAACACGCCGTTTTTGCCCAACTTCCAGTCGTTGCATGTGGTCGTCATCGGACTCGACTCCGCGGGCAAAACGTCGCTGCTGTACAGGCTCAAACTGAGGGAGTTTGTCGAGACGATTCCCACCAAAGGGTTTAACACGGAAAAAGTCAAAGTGGCCGTGGGCAACTCGCGGTCCATCACTTTCCAGGTTTGGGATGTCGGCGGCCAGGAGAAACTGCGGCCTCTTTGGAAGTCCTACACCCGCAGGACGGACGGGATGGTCTTTGTGGTGGACTCGACCGAGGCCGAGCGCATGGAGGAGGCGAAGGTGGAACTGCACAAAATCACCCGCACCTCCGAAAACCAGGGGGTCCCCGTGTTAATCCTCGCCAACAAGCAGGACGTGCCCGCGGCTCTGTCCGTGACGGAGGTGGAGAAGGTGCTCGCCCTCCACGAGCTGAGCGCCTCCACCCTGCACCACGTGCAGGGCTGCAGCGCCTTGGACGGGCAGGGGCTCCAGCCCGGGCTGGAGAGACTCTACGACATGATCCTGAAGAGGAAAAAGATGCTCAGGCACAGCAAGAAGAGGAGATGAAGCACTTCCGGAAGGGAGCACGGACCTTTTTGCGAACCTGTCTCTGAGGTTCATTTACATGGAAGGAATTTGCACCAGTCTAATTAAAGGAACAATTTTTTGATGGGCTGGGAATCAAAAGCTAAAAAATTGTCCTTTATGCGACCCAGTATTGAACTTCCATAGCTAGTCATTGCTGTAAGGCAGTCCTTTGTATTCAAGGAAAATATGATTGCTGTACTAGGCTGTAGCACCCTGAATGTAGCCCAGGCATTGATACAGTATGACATATATTTTTTTTTCTCCAGGCGGGCGTATTAAGGTTCATAGCTCGGTTAGACACTGAATTGCACATTCACAAAAAAGCCAGTTCTATGCGTTCTGAAAAGACTGATGGCTGTTTTGCCAGTGCTAGCTTTTCTTAAATAGAGGCTGGAGTGGCCATGTCAGTCAACACTGAAATACAGTAAAATTGTTTTGTTCTGGTAGTTGTGGACAACGTGTCTGAAATGAAATCCTGCTCAATTTGCAGAGCTCAAGTGGTAGTTGTGATAATGGACTGTTTTTACACTCTGTACATATGTTTTTGTAATGCTTATGAGTAAATAAATTATTGAGAACTTTGACATGAGAACAGCTGTCGGATGTTTTTTTTTTTTGCTTTCATGCATAAAACAGTTTTGTACAATGCCTTCCCACAAGAGTGCAGCTGTCTCCCCTCTAACATTTCTTACATGATGCACACACCCTCTGTGTCATTAATGTTATGCATGCATGTCATTTTTCCAGTTGTAAAACAATCCCTCAGAAGAGTTCAGCATATTGTTGTTATTATTATTATTCTGAATATCTAGCAATAACTTACAAGACTGGAGATGGATCATGACACATTTCATGAACATGTAATGCAGTCTGAGTCTACCCATTAAGCAAGTCTTGCTGCAAGGAATGATGTATCCTTTTTCATTATGGGAGTAATTTATACTTGTTTCAAGCAGTTTAAACACTGAAGATGTTGCTCACCTTTCTGTACCCAGTAGTTTTTTTTGCTTTAAATGTTGACTTTTAATGGTTTAAAAGTCATCCTACCCTGCTTTAGTCCTTAAAAGCTTTCTATCATAACCACACGTCAAAGGTGACTTTCAGTTGCCTTTTTCTTCAGCTGATTATTGCATTAGATGCACTGATTGAGTTGTGTGTATACTTCTGTCCACATTCATCACTTTGAAGTTCAGTTCAGTTTTGGTCAAGCATAATCGCATGTAAATGGCTCACTTAAGAGGATTTATAAACCTGAAGAAGGGGGAATATTTATAAAGAGATAAATTCAATTTAGAAAATGAGTATAAAACACTACAACAGAAGAAATGAAAAAAATATAGGCAATCCACATAGGATGAAAATAAACTGCATGTAGGAAAATCATACAAAACTATTCTCTACAAGGACGAATGAGTGTTAAATCCAACCTGCTTTACACAAATCTAAAATAGGGTGAGTCTCCTCTTCCCTTACCTGTACAAGAAGAGAAAAACATTTAGAAATATTAGGACCTTTTCTGTCATTTGCTTCTTGATTCTTTGAGGCCCAGGATGAAGAGGAACAAGTGTTTATCTGTGAAGTCTTTAATGTTGCATGTACAGCTAGCGGATTACAACAGACTTCTGCAAGATGGGAGAAGTCAGGAGGACAGCTGGTGAGATTTCATTGAGGGAACTGTCTCATTAGCATGGGGCAAAGGCATAACCTGAGCCAACAGCAGTATGTGTGTCTGTGAATGTGTGCGCTATGGCAAAGGATTTTGTGCAGCCTGGGACGTTTGAAGTGGTTTTATCGAAAACGATAATTAGCAGGAGACATTCGGAGTTAGACAAACTCTGGCTAGGTTCATACGTACCAATTACGGCGACTGGATGACTGTACATATAAACAGCTGCATGTTTGATCCTCGCTTTTGAACAATCAGGGGAGACTCCTCAAAAAGATGTTGACTGTGCCGGGATTTCCACAAGCTAAACAAAAAACAGTTGGGAAAATTTCCAAATCCCTAACAAGGCCCACATTCGTCAAGTATGAAGGATCTTGGGATGCTTTAAAACTGAAGACTCCTGAGTGAAGGTGTAAATTTATAAGACACGTGATAACTAGAAGTAATACTGTACTCTTACATTTTACACATCGTGAGCTTTGGGAATAGGGAACATACTAGAAACCAAATATATCCATTCCGATTCCGATTTCAGCATATCACCATTCATACCAGACCAATGTCTATTTGCCCAATTGATTGGTTAATACATGTCTGTATTTGACCTAGAGGTATTCATGATGTACATATTTTGTACAAAAACACTTTTTCATTTTAGTTGAAATTATGTTGTTATAAACAGAGATATCAGGTTAAAACTATTCAGCCTAGCCAGAAATAATATTAAATGTTAAGGAACAAGTAATAGGTTTATTCCATGCTGAAAAAAAGAAGAAAGAGAACACAACGTTTCGGCCGTGGAGCCTTCTTCAGGTGTCAGACACCTGAAGAAGACACCTTCTTCATAGACACCTGAAGAAGGCTCCACGGCCGAAACGTTGTGTTCTCTTTCTTCTTTTTTTCAGCATGGAATAAACCTATTACTTGTTCCTTTGCAGCCTACGCATGCTGACGCAGCTACCCACCTGACATATTAAATGTTAAGTTCAATGTGTGGTTTGACGTTTCAGTACGTTGATTAAATGAATCTGTTACCCATACGCTCAATGCTGTGTTAACATAAGGAATAAAGGTTTCACTGCTCGATACTACTCAGGCATTTCTCTGATCAGTGGCTTCCACAGATGAACCCAACTGAAGAACACAGACAAGCTTTGACTGTTGTTACAGCAGTGTACAACATCGTACCAGAGTTTGGCACATAAGTGCACATCCCTTTATCTCTATAACCTGTTGTTTAAAATATATGTAGAAAAACTGAGAAAATAATTACCTCAGGCACTGTTTACATCACTTGTCATAGTTGGTATTGTCAAGGGACCTATAGTAATCTGATACGAACTGATACTTAATATGCCTGCCAAGATAATCAATATTTCTTTAGTGCTCAGTTTATTTTGCTATATGTCATTAGGGCTGTATCCAGGGGAAATAAATTGTGCTTATCTATTACACTGACAGCATTCAGAATGACTGAGAGGTGACTCACCATTTGATCCAAGTGCATGTTGTCGTTTTGGCATTTATATTTTAAACAACCATTTTATTTTACTGTGTACTGTAACCCCATCATCTCATGGGATGAAAGGTGTCAAATGATAAAAATAGCACTAGGTTTTCTAGCTATGTTCTTTTGAAATTCACTTTTTAAAGTTCTTTTTTAGATCCTCCTCTGGGCCTATGTTTGGAAGAGACTTCCATAGTTACTCATTGCTATAAAGATATAGAAAGTTTACAGTAAGGCAAAGGGATGACTTTGGGTCTACTTTGTGTGAAGAATACAGGTGCTACATATTTAAAAATAACAAATAACAAAAACTGAGGCCATCAGTTGCCCTGTTTAAGATCCATCAATGTGTAAAAGACCCACAAATAGAAAAAAGGCTTTTTGTTCTTGATGAAATGAACAGATGGACTGTATTTCTTTCATAGTTGGGACATAGTCAAGACTGTGAATTACTAACACAGAGTAAGTTTTGAAAATTAGTTATCAAATTGAGGGGTTAAGGAGAGACTTGTTAACATTTGAAGGTATCCTAGAAGAGCATGATGTTCCACAGTTTTGTGTTTTCCACAGTTTACCCCCTCTGGCCACTTGTTATCTAGAGCGTCACAGAACAGGAACATCTCAAGCTTCAGGGAGGCCTATAAGTTACATGTTTACTATGGTGCAAGGAAGAAGCAGATCCATCCCAGTGTTTCCCAGCCTGCAAGGCTTTCATTGTGCTGCTCTCTGGACTACAAAAATGCAATCTCAGCAAATACACATTGGCAAAATTTAGTCTCCCCCTGTCTTTCTCGCCACCAAATCCAATTACATTGATTACAAGTCTCAGAGCACCACAACCAATAATCTTGGAATTGGATTCATTATTTATGTGGTTTTGGGTTATTTTGTGTCATGAGTAAGCTAAAATAAAAACCGACTGGATTCGATCATTGTAGCATCAGGAATGTATAATGCAGCAACTGCTGGAGCTAACAGGCACTATGGGTGGTGGGCTTTACAGTAGGTGTTGACCACTACATTGTTTTGTTTGGTTTCTGCCATCTTTTTACTGGTAGCTACAGATTATAATCTTCAATTTGCCCTGTGGTGTCTTCTGATCTGTGGAATACGTAGGTTTTCGTGCAATTCAACTAGACAAGTAGGTGAAAAAATAATGTGACTGTCATGAGAGTTTACTCATTTCTTCAAGTAGTGAAAGCTCAGCAATGTTTTCAGCGCATTGCGGCACCGTCCATTTTCTCGAACGTCCGATGGAGGAGACACGCGGGTAATGACAACATTTTATTTAAGACGAGAGCTCTCGAATTGTGTTCTAGTATGTTCCTTTCCGAAGTCGCTTTTGTAAACTCGTCAATTTTCTATTGATAAAAACGCGTTTGGCGTTGTCTTTCTGCTCCCAACTTTACTTACTCGTGACGCGTACACAAATCTACCCCCACCCTCTGACGAAAAGGTGACTCTTGAAAATCGTAGAAACAAGGTGAGAATCGCCTTCTTAAAATATTGGAGGGGCCGTGGCTTGAAATGTAACGTTTCACTACCAGCTAAATGTTGCTAAGCAAAAGTTTTTTTTTGTTTGCTCTCCCAAATCTGTGGTAGTATTTCAATTAGAGTCAAATGAAGCAAAAGCTAGGCTAGGACATTCCGTTTGAGCAAGGACATTTAAAACTAACTATCCGGGCTAAATTGCGACTACACCTATTGACTTTATATGCTTCATATGCACCTATTGACTTCATATGTCACCTATATTTATATGCACCTATTGACTTCGTATGTCTTCATATGCACTTGCGGCAGTATTCTGAGCCAAAATGAAATAACAACCTATTTTTTCTGTCAAGCATTATCCTAATTAACTTTTCAAGAACACACCCATAACATTTCAAGGGTACAACGAAACGCATGATAGGAACCCCAGGCGGTTTATTTTTATTCGAAACAGCGTGGAAAGAAATAGAGATCAGATCTCAGCCGAGGGTAACCAAATGGCACCGACATGTTGGGGAATTGAATTAACTTTCCAAGTCAAGGTTATCTCGAGCATGCGTCGAGAAGGTGAAGCTTCCTGCAGAGGTTTAGATAAAAGGTGACACCGTCTACAAACAAGTAAATGCCCTTATTTTTTGAGGTCTTGACAGTATTTCGAACACGTTTGGAAGTCTACCCCTTATGCTTTGGGGTTTCTGTATGTAGTCAATGTATGTAGACAATATGAATAGAATATTATTTAAAGTTAACCTTTAAAGGTGTGGTCCATGTCACATAATATATTGAGAATGACAACATGGAGTTGTATGCATTGTACTGTGAATGTACCGTATGCATTTTATTTTCTGCATGGAATTCCCAGTCGAGTATCATTGCTAGCCATCTACTGGAGGGTGAACGTCAAGCTTTGTTGAAAAGCTCAAATGATGGTGGGATTCTGGCAGATGTCAAGGAACGACCCTAATGAGTTGTACACCTCCTCTTTATGGAAAGAAAAGTTGATGGGGAGTTCCATGAAATCCAATGATGATGATTTCTCAGAGATTCCACTAGATGGGCCTGACTTTGTTACTGGTTAATTGAAACTCTTTCAGTGGTGCTATCTTGTTTGACCGCAGGTTGCAATGGAATAAACAATGCCTTTAAGAATACAGTAAGAACATACCGGCAATTCCATGTGAGTGGAGGCTATTCAGCCCATTGTAGTCCATTATTGTGGAGTAGTGTTTTTTTAGGTTTCTCCTTAAGTTAAGTTAAGGTTTTAACACAGGGGATAAGGAGTGTATTTAACTTTTCAAAGCTCTAAAGTAATGAGACAAGATTCAAGTCATCTACATGGGTCAAATGGCCTTCTCTCATTTGTAACCTTGCTTTTAGTTCTCAGTCTGAGTGAACTTTAGCCCACAAACACCAGATACCACAAACCAGCAAAGTAAAGGCATGATTTAAAAATGGAGAATAAATATTACAGAGCATGGTTAAAGCAAGGCAAATGCCCAATAAAGCATAGGAAAATTACAACGCAGGAAAACTAAATTACCTAGTGTGGTTATTGCAATGGGCAGCACTGTGGTTAGAATTGGGGCTCTGGGTTCTGTTCCTGGGGTGCTATCTGCATGGAATTTGTATGTGCTCCTCGTGTTTGCATGGGTTTCCTCCAGGTCTTTGGTTTTCTTCAACAATCCATAGGTATGCTGGTACATTAATTGGTTTCTGGGAAAGTTGGCCCTGGTGTGAGTGTGTGCATGTCCATGTATGTGTTTGCCCTGTGGTGGACTGGCGTCCCTTCCAGGGTGTACCCTGCCTTGTGCCAATTGCTTGCCAGCATAGACTCTGGCTTTCCCATGACTCTGTACTGGATTAAATGGTTAGAAGATGGATGGTTATTGTAATCTTGCTTTATGGCTATGGACTATAACTGGGCCACTTTGAAGGACAAAGGCAGGCTTTGAGGGAAATGGAGACTTGTCTGCTCCCTCACGCTTGTCGACATGGTTTCCCGGATGCAAGGCACAGAATCTTATAACCAGGGAAACGCACATCTTTATGTTCTAGGCATGATATATTCTGTAGATGCTCAGAAGCCTTTAATTTCTATTTCTTCTTGTATATTTCTTTCTGCAAGAATAAGTAAGCATATTCTTTATAGTTCAGGAGGGAGTTGTTACAGGTTACATTGAAGTGCAAATTGCTGTAATGCTTGTGCTTTGTGTATTTGTGTAAACATACTGAATGACAAGTCATATCTGCCACTGGAAGCAGCAGTAAAGAGATAAGTGGGAATTTGCATTGCAATGCAGAGTAGTAGCTGAAGCGAGAACACAGACTCCCCGTATGGGTATAACATAAATATACCCCCTGCAGGGACCCTTGGAGAGCAAGTTTATAATGCGTGGCACTGCTGAGACAAAAGACTAGATGCTGACATTATTGCCAAGCTCCTGTTGTTCATTGTGTTTCTGCATGTCGCTGAAACAGTTAAGCTCATTAAGCAAGAAAAACAAGACAGCAGGGTCTATACAGTAGTTGAGATTTTTATAGCTTTTAAAATACAAACCAGCTGAGATTTCTGTGGACTTCTAAGCCTGAAGGTTTGAGTTAACAAATGCTTTTCTACAAGAGTGTCTTTCACTAGTCAGAAGATTTGCAGGACTCCTCTGTGCCAGAGGTGGTGTAGTAAAATTGTGGTTCTTGTTTGTGTCTGTGGATGCAACATGAACGAAGCTGAATTGACAGATAGGACAGAGGGCTTATTGTCTCGTCTAAACGAGTTTTTTACCTTATTCAGTAATTCTATGACTAAGGCCATGTTTAATACCGTGTAATTTTAACCCAGTGTCTGTAAGAAAAAAATGCACATTTTTGGATTCACATTGTTGAAGGGACTCTTGTACAATAGTAAACCTTGTCGTCTTTATTGTTACAGTACGTTATGTGAAATTTGGAAGGTTATAGATATATAAATATGGAGTCTGATGAATAGGTTTTATAAGTTAAAAGGCAAGGTTTCCAAAGAGACATCCACATTTTTATTCACTGTCCTGTCAGGTTTAACATTAGTAATACAGGAATGCCTTTTAGGTTTTTATATGCTGTTTGTATTTACAGAAAAAAATATCCCCTTGAGGGGTTATAAAGAGTTATAGTCTGTGAAACAGGAGAGATGACTGAAATAAGAGTGTAGGCGTGTAAACTGGGAGGCAGAGGGCTGTTTTGATCTGGTTTTCGGTGGGAAGTCAATACCAGAGCAGTCATTGATCTTCCCTGGGTCAGACTGTGGAACAGCTAGCACCTGTGAGAGATCAAAGGGCTTCTTCCCAAAGTCTTGAAGCCGGCAGCTTTCTAAATGCTGCTTGGATTGATTCATATCCAATATGGCTGGACACACAACACTTTGTGATCAGCATGAAAGTGAGAGATTTATCGTCTTAAAAGCCATGTGCAGAATGCACACAGCAGCAGTTTAATGCTCGTAAAATGTGCAGGATTTTTTATGTTTTGTCAGAATGAAAGAAACACTAAAAAGGTGTCATGTTCATTATTCAGTGATTGCTCTTTTTTTGTGGAGGGAGATGAGGTCTGTTCCTAAGGATGTTCTGTTTCAATTCTGTTTTTCGACGGTGTTTTAGTCTCCTGAAACAAGAAGAACCTGAGGAAAAAAAAAGTACGATTTTCTGATGCTTTCATTGAGTGGGGGTTTGAAGTTCTGAAAGCATTCATTATTGAGCAATGAGTCCTGCGGTTGTCATGGGCTGTTGAATGCATGTTTGTAGAAGGCTGCTAGCTAGACATACAGTAACAGCTTCTGCAGGTTTTCAGCATGCTGTTACTTTGCTCGTGAGCAACTGCTTCTCCTGTCCTACAGGTGTGTGTGGTAGTCATAGGAACCTGCTTATGGAGTTCAGTAAAGTGGAATCACATTAAACAAGCTCATCTTTTTCAAAGCCTTATTCCTTAATGGTGATTTTCCTTTTAAACTATGACAGGTGGTTCCAGCTGATAAGAGACTCATTTTGTCTTTGAGTGTAATTCCCACTTGCTGTGTACAAGTACTTCTGCTTGTTTATGTGATGATCAAAAGAGAAGAGATTTGACTTTTCGTGCAGTCAGAACTACAAAGCTAAACAGCTGATTGTGAAAATATATCAGTCCTAGTAATATCCATCCATTCGTTTTCTAATCACTTTTGCCAATTCAGGATCACAGGGGTACCAGAGCCTATCCCAGCAAGCAATGGGCGAAGTACACCCTAGAGGGGTCTTAACTCAGTTTTTGATTAATATATTAATCATTTCTCAATAATATTTTGGATTTTTCTGTGAGATATTTTAATTCCCCGTGGCACAGTGGTTAGTACTGCTGCTTCACAGAGCTTGAGCTGTGTGGAGTCTGTATGTTTTCCCCATGTTCACCTGGCGTTCCTCTGGGGGCCCTGGTTTCCTCACACAGTCCAAAGACACACAGGTAGGTTAGCTGGCTTCTGGGAAAAAATGGTCCTGGTGTGAGTGTGTGCCCTGCAATGGACTAGCATCCCATCCAGGGTGTACCCTGCCTTGCGCCCGTTGCTTTCTGACACTCTGGCACCATGACCCAGAGTTGGACGAAGAGGATAGAGGGATGGAAGTAACAGAAGTGAAGAGAACAGCCAGATGAAGCTCATTCTAATAGAATGGCCTACTAGAATACTGGATTGGCCAGTGCAGGTCTTAAAGAGTTCGTAGTGGTAAGAGCATGCCTTATGTTTTGTAGCTGTCTTCTCTGTGTGATCTGTAGGCGTGAGTAGTGCCTGCTGGCGGAGCTGCCATGAGACATCATTACGTCATCGGATGGGGCTGGATGGGCTGTGTTGCCGTTGGTTACAGGGCAGTGTCTGTGGGAAGGACACAAGCTTGAGCAGCTGTCCTGGTTGCCAAGGACCATGTTGTTATGACATACCGTGGTCCCAGACCGGTGGTAAAAATAGAAGGTATGGGTCTGCTAGAAGGTCAAAAATAAAAATATCTTGCCTCTCCCATGGGCCGGACTCTCAGTTTCCTAGGCCTGTAGTGTGTCTGGCTGCCATTTCACCTGCTCATAGTCCAGCTCGCTAAAATGCCGCAGTGCCCCTCCAGAACATAAAAAGACATATTTGTCCCTCCAGAACATGTGGTGTCTTCGGTGAAAAGTCACAGGGTTGGGCCCACCTGAATAAAAGTGATATATGCAGATGTTTTAGGCATCACCTGAGAAAAATTATATGCCAGTGGGGGTAGGATTTTTGAAAGAGAGAATGGCATGCAGAAAGGTAAAAAAAAACCTTCTTGTACTTAAAGTTGGACATGTGCTTGCTGACATTTAAAAGTTTATATGTTTTTAATTGCTTTATTTGTTTTTCAGGTACTTAACACCAAAGAAAAATAAAATCTGCAGAGACAAAATATTGCATTTTTTAAACAAGATTATTTTTTAACATCGGGTTCCACTTTGTTACAAAGTTGTTTGACTTTGAGGAAAATATCATTGCCTTCATAATAGAAATTGTTTACAATAAGAAATCGAGATATAAATGTTTGTATTGTTTTTAACAGTGCATGTGTCATATTGCCTGTGTTTGACATATCGTCTGTGTTTCAGAGTTTAGTATGCTATTTAAAGGTGAATCACATTGAATCACAGGGTTGTTGTAAACTAAAAGCACTGTAAAAAAATCCTTTACAGGTTTCAGGGCTCTTGTTTGGGCTTGTACACTGAACACTGACCTCTACTTAAACAATGCGCCATTATCATTTCGGAGAAGTGTTTTAACTTCTGCACTGAGTAATAATAGTCATTATGTGGTTCATCGGGTTCCCTTCAATGTTCAGTTTGCAAAATGCAAAAAAAAAAGTTGAGCCCAAACAGATGAACTGCTGTTGAGTTTAATACTTAGATTATTTGCACATCTTGTACATGAGTTTGCATCGTGGGTGGCAATGGTGGTGCAGGGGTCAGCATTGTTGGCCCCAGTGTGAGTGTGTGTATCTGTGTTTGTGTCTGTGCGTGCCCTGTGATGGACTGGCGTCCTGTCCAGGGTGTGCCCTGCCTTGCGCCCGTTGCTTGTTGGGAAAGGCTCTGGCTCCCCCGCGACCCTGAATTGGAAGAAGCGATAGAAAATGGGAACTGAGTGGAGTTTGCATTGTAAGAGTGGGAGAAAAGCGGCCGTTGATGTGCGGGCAGTTCAGTGTGAAGCTGTGCAAGGAGATTATGATGCAGCCCCCTCATTCCCAGAATTCCAGCTCGCAAAACCTGCATTCCCAAAGCAAGTAAACAAGAAACCATGTAATGAATTCCACGTCTGGTTGTGAAATGTTCCTGTGATGTTACTAAAATGTTCTCTTGTTTTCTGAGTAGGCTGTGTTCTGGTGTTGTGTGGACACAGAACACTAGGAACGCAAACTATTTGCGTACATCTGTATGCAGTGAAAACAATCACACAGTCTGAACAATCCTGATTGTTAGCTTCAGCTTTTCCTTGAAGGTCCTTGACAGACTGTACTTAAGCGTTGTTTTTCCTGCACTGTTGCCTTGTGACATCTTCTGTATTTGACTGTGAAGTCCATTTAGGGATTCTTGCTCCATAGCTGTGGCTGAGCATATAACATACTGCAGGTTGGAAGCTCTCAGGCTTGTTTTTCTTTTTCCAAAGGAAGTCGTAATTACTGTGTTGAGCTGCTGCATGAGAGGTTTCAATTGTGTCTTGGATACAGTCTATACTAAGACGAAAGGTAAACTGCAGGGTAAAAATATAATTTCAGGCATCTTCTTATCTTATAAACTTATACATTACAACATCGCTTCAGGCACTTTCTACACAGAGAATCCAGTGTTATCCACAAGAGGTAATAGAATTAATGCCAATCTGCCACAAAGGGTTTTGGAGTTATTGTTTAATATGGGTAAAAGCAACGACAGTAAAAACTAAACGAAACAATAGGTTTTTGTTTCAGAATTGTACTCCTGGAGAGAGCCTGCCTGTCGGTTCAACTCTGTTGCCACGTGAACGTGTCTGGATTTAGAACAGAAGGGCAAATCATGAGCACATAACCCCACCTTCAGCTCTGCTGCACATCTGGAAACCCTTTAAACTTTGCTGCTGTCCACAGATCCACTCAGTGTGGAGTGTTCTTTGACTAAAGCTGACTGAAAGGGAGCAGATGCCCCCAATCTTGGACCTGGTTCTTGCTGCTTATTGATTATCAGTAAGATTGAAGAGGTTACATAGGAACCACAGTGCAGTTTCCTACAGAGACTGCTGTTTTGGGCAGTGCGCCTGGCACTGTGCTGGTGTGCGTTCTGATTGCATTGAAGTGGCTTTCTAACAATCTGGCCTTTTTTAGGTCATGCAGTGCTTTTGCAATGGTGATCATAGTTTCCTAGTTACTCACTAGTCCCATGGGAGGTGCCTTGCTATACAACAGAGCTTAATCCATGTTTCCTTCATGGCTTGATCGGTTTTGTCAGAGACCCATGGTCTTACCAGTAGTTCAGCACTGGTGTCTGAATCGTTTTTCCTGAACAGAATGCTAAAAAAGTCCGGCACAAATACTCAGACCAGTCTCCAGAGTTTCAGATTACACAGGAATCATTGGCCTTTCTGTAATGATGACACATTCTTTGGCACTGCCCAGGGATTAAGTAACTCACTAAGTAACTTCCATTTTGAATAGTTTAGGGTAGTATGCATGCCATTCAAATTATGTAGTGCAGAACAAGCTTGCTCTCGGTGGCATTCTAGACCCGAAAAGCAGTGGCAGGATTTGTGCCCAGGGTCTGTGCTAATTTACTGTTGTCATTGACTAGATCTGTGTAAATTATTGAAACAGCTGCCATTATGATGAGCATTCTTAATTTATGAAATACGTTATAATCCTATATTACAGGTAACACAAAATGACATATAAGTATCACACTTCATTGATTTATCCAGAAGTACTCTGTACTGCATGAACCATATACAGTGTGTAAAAAAAGTGGTGAACCCTCAGAATAATGGGAATGACAATGTTTTACCATACTACCCTGTTTGATTGAAAAGGGTCTTTTCTTAAATAATATAAAGGGTTTATATTAATCAATTCCATTTTTAAAAACAAATTGGCTTATGAATTAGTAATCTTTCTATGTGGACTAAGTGAACTGGGCAACAAGTAAATAAGGACTGAGTTTGGGCAGCCCAGTTCTATAAAGTGGTATGTGGCTTTGTGAGTTTGGTTTTCACAATACAATTTAGTGGAAACAGGTTATGCCACAATCAAAAGAAAACTCAGAGGACCAAAGAAAAGGAGTAGTTGATGCACATCAATCTAGAAAGTGTCACAACCATTTCTAAACATCTGGGGCTTCACCCAGCTGTTGGACAGATGGAAAATATTATGCTGACTCTACACAGGACACTGTGGACACCAGCACTCTTTCTGCCAAGATCTGCCCAAGAGCAACCTGGAAAATCATCCAGGTGGTGCCATGGAACCCCAAAGTACCATGATAAGAGTTACAGGATGTTTCTCCCAGAGCAGCTGAAAGAATAGCCAGGAAGAGTCCATTACTCTCTAAAAAGAGAACATTACCACCCCCCTCAAGTTCATCAGAGAGCACTTACTGTAGATGATCCACGAAAACTACTGTAAGAATTTTCTCTGGACTGACAGGTCAAAAGTTGAACTTTTTGGCCAACATGTGAATCAAACATTCAAATTGTTGGGTTTTATTTGTCAAAAACCTAACCCTGGCCTTCCATCAGAAGAACCTCATCCAGACCACCAAGCACAGTGGTGGTGTACTGTGGTCCAGCACTGATGTATTGTCTCACACCAAGGATATCCTGCCATCATTAATGGATCCAGGAATTCAGTGTTGTTTCAGGGAAATCTGGAAAAGAATATCAGACCTCCTTTCGTTATTTTGAATAAATTCTAAACATAGAAACAGTGGCTAAGAACAGGGAGATATTTTGAGTTTTTGACAGACTAAATCAAATGGGCTAAAACCCACTAAAATTTTATGAAGGACCTGAAGCCTGCTGTTCAAGCACACCCTCAAATGTCACTTAACATAGTTCTTTGAGGAAGAATGGGACAAATTTGAGAAAAGCTGGTATGAGAGACTAATAAGGAGTTAAAGCAAAAGTCTTGTTAAAATCATTGCTGTTCAAGGAGGTGCCACCCATTACTGAATTTAAGAAGTCTAAGTAAGTAAATCTAAGCAAGTTAATCTTATTCACATGAGGATATTGGATGTTTTGTCATGAAATAATCCAAACGCATCTGAATTATTTATTATGACTTTCATGTAGACCTACATTTTAGGAAATGGACCAGCCTAGGGAGGAGGTTCACAAATGTTTTTGCTGCACTGTATTATTGGAAATGCTGTTGAGTGAAAACACAAAAAGAAATTCCTCTCTCCATCTACAAAGAAGGTGCCATTAAATGAGAACAATGCAACAATGAGGATATTTTGAATAAACATCATCCAGGCGTTAAAGCTCACAAAAGCATCTATTCAGTGCTGAAACAGGCAGAAGCAGTTTTATCGTTCTCTGTTCCTTTTCATGTACCTGGGAAAGGTAAGTGCTGAACCAGTTTGTAATCAAATAGATATAGTGTTCAGCAAAGCACTAAGCATGCGGGTCTTTTCAGTAGCTATTTTGCCAACAGGCAGTTACATGTTTGTGAGAAGTAGAAGGAAGAGAATAAATGTTCCACAAATGAGGAAGCTTTTAATTAATTGTATATGTTTTCTAAACATGTTTAATTATTCAACCAGAAATTGAATAAGCTCATCCGTAAATGATTGAAGAAGACCACGTTCTGCTCACTAATTTCTCTTTGCTGTTGGGGTAAGAAATTGAAAGGCTAGTTAATCTCTTTTTAAACATGGGTGATGTGTAACATTAGGCTTTGAGGAAAATATTCCATTTTAAAAAGGTAGCAGGAGTGGAATCCCAGGACGGCCTGTGTCCTGAAGAGAGTAATTGCTCTACAGTTCAGTTAAGGCCGTGTCCTGCTGGTGAAGTAGAGTTTCCACGTCACCAGGGGGCTTGGTGATGTCACTTCCTGGTATTTCAGGAGCTGGGAGTCTGCTGCTAAAACTTCAGCACTGTGGGGGTAGGGTGAAGCCTCCACACATGTTTTGCCATCATGTCCTGCCTGTTTATAGAGGACATTCGTTAAGATGATTTTAACACCTGACACAGACAAAGCTAGTTCTGGAAGTGTACTATTGCATCATACCTCGGAGACCCTGTATATCTCCTTTTGTCCATTTCAATCCCTAATGCTGAACAGTCTAGCCCTCTCTCCTATATTTAACAACAATTCAGGAGGTTCAGTTTTTTAATGAAGCTTATGTAGCTCTTCCTCATGCACTTCCCAAGACTGTGCCTGTTAGTGTCAGCTGTTTTATCTTGTCCTGAAAGAGACTGTTCTCTAAATGTGCAGCAATATTGTGTGAATGGGCTGGCCCAGACCCTTTGGCTTGTGCCAATGCATGTTTGGCATTGAAATTGAAATTCTGTGACAATATAGAAGGTTGACACTGAAACTATGGGATATTTAAGCCTTTTGCATACTCTTTATGAGTTCACTAATAAAGAGAGAATCAACCTAGCAGAAAATAAATTTCTTTTTTTTCATTCATTTGTACTGTCTGTCACATGGTTAGTCAGAGCAGGCACCTCAGCAGAGTAAACTGGCTGATAAGAGTTTCAGCTTGCTGAAAGGATCTCTGCCAGGTCAACTTGACAGACAGCCAGTAAAGCTGGTTTGAACACATTAGAGGCGATCTTGTTAAAGAAGAGGGAAATTACTTTAGATTTGGCTCTGTGCGCTGGTGATGCATTAGGGATAACAGCTCTCAAAGAAGAAAGCAGCCTAAATGAGGTTGTGCAGAGTAAAGTGCATGAAGGATGTGAAGGATGAAAAGATCTAACTCAATAAACCCAGGGGCGACCCCATTTCATTTAGATGTATTAGCGTCCTGGTGATCCTATGGCTTGTGGTTCTTGGAAGCAGTTGCTGTTTGTTTACCATTGAACAAGGAATTACTCTTTACAACTTAACCTTCTGCAGATGAAAGAGAGCTAAGTGTGTTCCCCAGCAGAGAAGACTCGTTTCAAGCATGCATTTCTTTTTTGAGGTGCCATAGCTAATCTAGTCAGTCAAAAGCAGGGCAGTATAAATAAGCTTCAGTAATACCAGATTATTAAAATATTGTGTTATTTCTATCATCAAGAGCTTGGGCAATGTTCAGTTCCTGCAACAGGGTCCTGTATAATGCAATGGCATCTTTTATCACTGAAAAACCAGAATGAAAATGACCTTTTTTTCTTGTAAACACCAGCATGTGTGGGTGTTTGATTAACTGAAGGGTCACAAACTGTGGATTTTACCATTTTATTATTCAGCAATTTGAAATTACCTTCTGCTTTTCCTGTTGTGCTAAGAGGGTCTGTGTATATGGATTGTGTTAATGCTAACAGAGACAATTCCCAATGCTAACCTTGTATTTCCATATCTTTATTAGGAATTTAAGGAAGACAAATTGCATGCATGATAATAGTTCATAAATATCCACATTTATAGTCAGGTTTTGACTATATGTTACTGTAAGAAACATGCTATCAGAAAATAATGTTAATGTTACTACAGTCAAATATTATAATAATGATATATAATCCATGTCATCTCATGTTGTAAGTAAATTGAAGTCTTGAGTCTTCTATTTAGGATTTTAAGACTCTTTGTCCATTATTTTCAATCTGTTAAATCATTACCTGGACTAAAAAAAAGGAGAGGCAGTTAATTGTATTCTGCAGTTACAGCACATTTGTTCTTGAATGCAAGTCCTGACAATAGCCACCCTTTGTTCATACATTTGAGGGTTGTCTCCAATTCACGTGGCATTACAAAAACACTTCATCGGTCTCATGGAGCCCCAGTGGAGGAACTGAGCTGTTCTGAACACAGGGCTACTGTTGGGTGCAACTTGAATTCGCCCCTCCCTAGAGTCAGAAAAGCAAACGCAGAAAGAGAAAGAAAGAAAAAATGACAGGGAATTTCTCCTTCGACTTGTTTCAGGATGTCGATGCTGCATTGCCTATCAGTCTCGAGGCTGAGAGGATGCCTGTGATCTGAGTATTTAATCTGCTCATCAGTGAGGAGGTGAGCGTGGAGGATTAACAAGGATTAACAAGTGAATCAGAAGCTGACAGGTGTGTTACTAAATTCATATCACATGCAGCAGGGTGTCTTTTCCTGGGCTTATCCCACAACTCTTCTTTCAGTTCACACATCTTATCCCTATTAGAATGCTTTGCCGTAGCTGCTTTTGCATAGTTCTAAGAAAAGTTAAGACACTTGTATCCTCGGGAATTTACAAGATCACATCTCCAAAAATATCATCAACATTGCTGTTTGTTGCTACTGGAGAAATAATCTGTTAAAATGCAAAGTAGTGTAGGCTCATTGTTAAAATAGCACCTTTTACCCATGCTACACAGAGGGTTTTGTAAAAACTCAAAACAACAAAATTAATGACCAAAAAACAGATGACAATAACATGTGAGTGTTTAGTCTTCTTTAAAAAGTCATCAAAGTCCTGCAGAGATCTGAGCTTTAAAGGCAATTGGAAAAAGGCAATTTCAAGCTTGCTGGCAGCCAAGAACTGCAGCCAAATGTGATGCTCCATGAAACAACCAGCCCTCTGAGGATTTAAGGCAATAACTGCAACTGAGTGAGAGAGTAGTTCAGTGGGATGTGGTTGTAATGACAGTGAGTCAAATGAGTGTTGCACAGTGACTCTAGTTTGCACTTGATTGCCAAGTATAATAAGCACTTATTGTAACCTCTATAGAAACAGCACAATCAGAGCAGGATAAACACTATAAGAAATCTCATACATTCACCAAGTCGTGTATGAAAACCTTTCTGAATTTGTTTATAGCAAAAAATCATTAATTCGTTATAAGCAGCCACAGGGTCTTCTTTAACCAGTGCCCCAATTTTACCATGTTTCTTAGAAGCAAATGTGGAAAGATGTGATTCTGGCACTGCAGTGGGCAAGCTGAGTAGAACAACACTATTCATGTCCGTTTCTCGAATTGCTCACCATGCCCCAAGCAACCCTGTGGAATGATGTTTCTTAGGTTACCTCCCATTGTGGAATCCGGTGAACTTTCCCTTCTCATCAGCCTTCCAATGGAAAACGTGAGAATTTTGTAGGTAGTACACGGGGAATGAAACAGGGAAGAATGGTTTTAGGCCCACAAGAGTAGGGCCATCAGTTTGTAAGCAAAATACTTCCTAGGAATGTCAGTCTTTACTGTCGGTCACAAAAGCCACGAAGAAGGACGGAGCCCCATTTTCAATAGGAAACCTACATAGTCCTGTCCTCCTCGTTTGTCACCACAGCAACCTCGATTCAGTTGCCAAGGGTGACCTGTGGAGAAGTCAGGTCATGAATGAATTGCTTTTGTAGCCAGAGTGTACGCTGCTTGGTTACACTAAGATTGGGCGGACTGTCAAGGCAACACAGACCTTTGTCCTTAACCATCTGGGTTGTATTTCTGTTGAAGATTAAAGCCCTTAACCCCGAGGTGTGAGGTATGCATTTTCAGCATTGCCCAGTCATCGCTACTGTGACAGAGCTGTTCTTGTCTTAGCCAGCGCAGCCTCTGTGTAGGTCAACGCTTCAGAACAGTTAGGGTCCTGAGAGTTATTCCAAGAGGGCTCTGCATTAGTGAGGAATCTTTTTACCCAGTACTTTTAACTCAAGTGGGTGGCACTGTGGCACTGTGGTTAACATTGCTGCTTTGCATTCTGGGGCCCTGGGTTCCATTCCAAACCTGGGCTACTGTCTGTGTGGAGTTTGTGTGTTCTCTCCATGTTCCTGTGGGTTTCCTCTGGGAGCTCTGGTTTCCTCCTGCAGTCCAAAGATTTGCTGGTAGGTTGATTGGCTTCAGGGAAATTGGCCGTGTGTGCCCTGCGACAGACTGGTGTCCTGTCCAGGGTGTATCCTGCCTTGCACCCATTGGTTTCTGAGAGAGTTTGACTTGGATGAAGCAGATTTTAAACAAGCCAGGTTCTTGCTCCATTGTCTTCCACTGATTCTTGAATATTGTGTCTTATGTGGACTGTTAATACATTGCTCAGAATGCTTTGCATCAATATCTTTTTGGAAACTGAACTGTTATTCATCTTTGTGGATGAAATCTAAGATGGGTTTGAATCCAGATGTAAACAGCTGAAAGTGTTTACACTTTCTGAGCATAAAAATACTCTGAGCATAATCTGATCACATGAAATTGCAGAGCTTATCTAGTTTAAAATGGATCCTGATGTTGTAAGGTAGAGTATGTCTGGTCAGCAACTTAAAAAAAAGTTTTAACTTAATGCATAAATAAATCCAAGACCACTTTTCTATGTTTGTGAATGCACTTTCAACACAGAATCAAAGATGTAGTTTTGTATGATTGTGGTGTGCAGTTCACATCTTATTTGTACAGATCTGTTCAGCATGTAAGTGTTATAAAATATATTTCCTTTGAGTAAACTCAGAGTTCCAGCTCTTTATTCTGAGCACATACCATGTAGCAGTAGAGGTTGCTGTGAGTTCACATGCTCTTTCTCTTCTTGTAAAAGTAGAATTTGCAGAAGGAAGGAAGGTCATCAGTCTTGTTCGGGGACCTACTAAGCTCACGGTCTTGCTTGTGAAATTTGTGAGAAGAGAGATCCAATTAAATGAGAAGGGTAAGCACAGGAGGGACACAGAGAGTTGCAGGACTGGTCTTGTTCAGTAGCTACCACTCCTAAAGTGGCTAAAGGCCTGGCTGGTGAGCACAGTGTCCCTGCCCCTGAAAACAGGTCTGTTTTCCAGGAGGATGAGCTTCTGTTGTGGTGTGTTTGTGCTGCCTGACTGGGTCAAACAGGAGTGTGTGCGTGTTGGGTGTGTGTGTAGGGGGACAGAAGTCAATTGATCCAAAAACAAGTGCAGCAGATAGAAGAAAGGTTTAGATTGGTTTCCCTGGGAAAGACTGTGGCATTCTGCCATAGATCGCAGACTCCTTCAACTTCTCCCAGATGAAAGTCACAGCCAGAAGGATCAGAGTTTAGCAGAGCTGATGTAGCAGAACGGAGAACAATAGATGTTGACATTTTGTAGCGGAATATTGACCTACTAAGTTGTGACCTGTATCTTATATTTTAACCAAAAAGAGAATCGTGTCTTGTTTTGTGTGAGCTGTATTGAAAATATAGAGATTGCTGAATTGAAAACATAGCAGAAGAAGGGAGTGTTCCAAGTTTTTTTAATCTTAATTCTCTTGTTTGAGGAGCATATTGCTGCTTTTTTTAAATCCCATTTTAAGCACTTAAAATGACACACTCAAAGGATGTATTTTAAGAACATTGAAGGTTAGCTAACAATGTACAGTGTGCAAGTATTACCTCTAATTGCCTTTTTACATGTCATAATGCATTACCATCTTTGTGGGTTTCACAGTGTTTTAAACTGCTAGACACCTTTATTATTAACTCTCTGTGTTTCATTCCAAAAGGCCAGTGTTTCCATTGCAGTAAGAAATTATACTGCTGCCCCCCATATGAAGTAATTTTAAAAATGATTCATTTCTGAGTTGCGGTTCCACTTACAGTCTTTCAATAGGAAGAATGAAGTAGTTGCCAGCACTGTTATATGAGGTAATGTATACTGTCTCTTTTTGCCTCTGTGTTGATTGAATTATATATGGTACAATGTAAATGCACCTGTGTGTGCTGTATAATTGTCTATGATATATAGGTTCACCAAATGCACAGGTGAAGCATGGAAGAGTGTATGGGTATAAAAATATTAAAAAATGGTATCCAAGGGTGATCATTCTGGACTTTGTTTACTGTTTGGATAGAAATGGAAAGACTAAACTATTCTGCAAAACAACCTATAGTATAGTAAAAAGTGCACAGATATACGGTATAATAAATATTGCTGTCAATAAAACTGAACTGCTCATTCGAAACATACAATACATAGTGCATTGCAATAGTATATTATAAACTGAATTCCGCTAACTTGGATGCTCCAACATGTTTAAATCAGCCAGAAAAAAACTGTACACAGGTTTTTGGTCTGGATTTTTGGCTTTGGAATTGTTTTGTTGTGATCCATTTAACAGCTGTTTTGTTAAATTAAGTAATTTAGAGATCTTTAAGGTCTAAAATATAAGTGTTCTTCAGCTCTTATAGTCAAGAGTTCCCTTAAGTAAAGATCTTGCTTGTTTTGGCTGTTCCTAATCTTTGAAACCAGTTGACTTATAGATTTAACTGGACTGGGAGCTCCAGGACCAGCTGGACTTCTTGTGTTAGAGACTGCTGCTCGACACTGCTCCTTCTGAGGGATTTTAGTTAAAGCATTACAATATTTCCCCCATTCAAATTTGAGATCAACGTTTTCATTATTCACAGGACACAGACCCACGAAATATGACACAGTGGTCCATGTAGTATTATATGATGCTCACATTTTAAAGGAGGTTCATTTAAAGCATTAATGCTGGACTCCTGGCTGTCCAACATTACTATGAGCTGGCATGTTCACTGGAGTTGTCGAGAACGCAGTCTGTGCTTTGCAAAGCCCGTTGCTCGTGGGGACCTTCACAAATTATCTGGCTGCCTTTTACAGAGTGTAAATATTTAAACATTCTGGGAAACATTTAACTTAATGCAGCAAAAAAACAGAGAGCTGAAAGCTTCTTTTTAGACATGCTTTTATGTAAACCATGACACAAGAGTTACAGATTTTTACAAGGCAATTAAAATCTTCTTAGGGACTGCATTTGCAGAGAAGGCAAACTTTAAATCAGTTTTGCCTCTCACATCCTCACATCTTCCTGCAGATGTAAAGAAAAACAAGGATCTGAGACGTGATATATCACTGTATAAACCACTACATAGCATGGCGAATTTCTTTTAAAACAGTATCACAATTTAAACAGAAAATCACCTGTGTACATACAAAGTTTGAACATTGCGTGCATTCACCATTCATTCCCAAGCCTTATAGTGAATACCAGAGAGATGAGAAAATTGGCATCTTGGCAGGGAAATGGCTATAATAGTTACCTGGAAGAATAGTGCAGAAGGAGTGTATTTACCTTTACCTACAGTACGTATATGCTGTCCCATGACTTGCAAAATGACTACTATTACAGAACAAGAATACATCGTCTTTTTATTAGCTGTATATGTATGATTGACAAATTATTGATGAAAAATTAAAGTGTAACTTTTGAACGATTTATGTACAATACATATCCTTTTGTATATCTAAAGTGTTCATTTGTGAACCTCTCGTACAGCTTTATCACATCTGTCCCTCTGAACTCTTGGAAAGCCCTATTCCTGTGTCTCAGCAAGCCCTTTCTGGAGACCAGTTGTGTCTAAAATCAACTACGTGATGAACGTACAGCACATATCAGAGACAACGCTTGTCTGCAGTCGTTCTGCAAAGAGTTCTAGCATCTTTGTTGATGTTTGATTTATTATCCATTAGTTATGAAAAATACTACTGGATGGTATTTTGAACCCTGCCCTTGGTGCATTTGTGTTTGAGGATGTCTGGGTGACTGGTGCAGTGCGGCGGTCGACAGTATGTGATGAAGGGAAAGCAGTTTAACTGTGTTGCAGTGTTACATGTGTTTACATCTCAAGGGAGGACGGAGATACTGCTGGTGAGAAGGGCTCAGCTGCCTGATTACAGTGGACCTCTAAATCGGGCAAAAGTGATTTCAGACCGTTGGAATCCCTGAGTTGCTGTGGTTTTTGTGTTGCTATTAATCTGATGAAGTCGGCTCTCCCGAGACCACTTATCCCCAGCGCTGGATAATTCTGCCTCCCATCTGGATTAGGCATTTTTCCTGACCATCGATGGAGGAGATTAAACATTTGGCAGGAGTCAAGGGAAAATAAAACTAAAATGTAAAGAAATGGAGAGTGAGTACCCTGGAAAATTCCAGCTGCCTGTTAGGGAGTTATAACACTGGTGTTTTAGTGTTTTTTTTTACTTAATACTAAAGAGCAACTGGAAGAGTCTGTATCAGTTGGTATCTTGTAGGAAGAAATTAAGGAAAGCGGATTCTGACGGAAGCAGAAAGGAATTCTTTGCCAACACACCCAGTGGGTTCAGGTTTCGTTTGCCAAATTCAAAACTCTTATTCAGTTTTTAATGAAATGCAGTTTTACTTATTATCTCTTAGCATTGAGAAATGATGGGCTCTAACACCTGCTGCATAGGAAGGAATCGACACCAATTTGAAACGCATGCTGTGCAATTGAAGCGAAAATCTGTCTCTTCTGAGCAGCGCCCAGAAAGGCCATTCTCACATCATTAGAAAAAAGGTACTTCCTGAAGCTCTGAAAAATACACATGCAGAAATGCCTTTTATTCCACAGAGATTTTTCTGGGTAAGGAGTTCATGTGACTTGATCTGTCTAATAAAGACAGTTTAACTGTCATACTGACCCAGAGCAAAAACCATGGGTAGCCCCCTGTAAGTTATTTTTAAGGCTCAAACTATAAGACGTGAGCCTCCATCCTGTATAGAAATTGCAATAATTATGGTGTCTGGCTGTGTGGCTTGGCTTGATCTATGGCCAGTTTAGTGCAGAGCAGGAAAGGTGGCTAAACACTGATCACGCTGAAGTAGGAGCTTAAACTAAGGCCCTCTGTGACTGTGTGTCCCCTTAAGTCAGGGTGACCATGTTGTGTCTCTGAGATTGAGGGAGTGATTCTGAAAAAGGACAGATGTTCAGTTCGGTAGACCAAGCTGGGACACCACATAACCTGCTGTCATTTTCTCTATCCTGTGTGCCCTCTGTCCATCCTAACTTCTGTTTTACAGCAAATCGCAGCCAACATGTTTTTTACCAGTTAATGTGTAACTGTTTCATGCTTTTTAAGATTGGGACCTTTTCATTAAAAACACAATGTGACCCTTTTTGATTTCTCCTTGTACCTCTTAGTTATGCTTTACTGTGGATGAGGTTTTCTGCTTAAAAACATTAAATATTATCCAGCTGCTGTTTAGATGATAAAGCAAAAGGGAAAAAAAAACAAGATATCCATATGTTAAAAATGTAAGGGTTTTGGCGAGATTCACAATATGGTGCACATATCAACTACCTCCAGCTGGGTTAGAATTTTCTGCTTGATTTGCATGCAGCTGAAGACCAGAATAATTCTATGCTTCTACACAGCGATGGTTTGAGCAGAGATGGCGTAAAACACCAGCAGGATAGCTGGCTGTTGTGGAAATCCCAGGGCTTTGAGGCTCCATGGGAAGTCGGTCTTTCTGTTCTGGGGCTTGGAGGAGCGTGCAGCGTGGTCCCGGATCTTTTTAACAGCACTGCTTCTAAACCGACATTAAGAATTCACGGTGTGGGCGCCCACGCCCTGCCTGCTGTATGCGTCTGTGAGACTGGCTCTGCTCCCTGGGATTCTGTTCTTTAAAGCTGTGCTCTGTGGAGTGCTGCACGTGAGCAGTGAGGCCCATGTGATACCGCTGTCCCGTGCAGCCCCTCAGTGGGGTCAAGCTAGAAGCTACACTTGAAAAATATTGCACATAATAAAATGGGCATGGTAGGGCATCATGTATATTGCTTTAAATGTATAATTAGCAGGCAAGCAATGGTTGTATTTAACAAATGTGCTTTCATGTACAATTTAATTATACATAATTGTGTGAGGTTAATGTGGATTGAATCATTGTTGATATCATAAAGAGGTTTATGTTTGTCCATTGCTTATTTTTGCAGAATTCACATTCAGTAGAAGAAAAGCAATGAAAGATGTGGCACTTTATAGATGTTGTGCCCTGGCAAAACTCAAACAAAACGGAAGCTGGAGAGATTATAATGTTCCGGGCAAACCTAGACAGCCACTTCCATATCTTACAGGTTCAGTTCATGGCAGCTCAAAGCGTCACTTTACAGCAGGGGTGTCCAGGAGGGCAAGGAAGCCTGCAGATTTTTAATGAGCTTATCCAGCTGGTTACTGGTTTAACTGGACCAATTTAACAGCTTTTCCCAGCTCTTTCGGTGCTGCTGCTGTAAGGAGACCTTGTAAACTGTCCCTCCAGGACCAGGAGTAGAAGCTCCTGTTGCCTGTTGTGTTGCATTGGCCACTGATTACCCCGCCAGGTAACTCCAAAACAAGATAAAATTGATTGTGCATTTCAATCCAGCCTCATCGTTATTTCATGTTTCAGGCTTGTGCAGTGTCTACCACAGTGTATATATGTACAGCATAGTGTGTGTAAATGTCTATTAAAGAAGAGATTGAATTGCAGTGTTCAGAATAAAAAATTTGAACTGGTAATTTAGTGATCAACACATGCACTTTATATTCCCAGTAGCACATACAAATAATCTTGAATTTTATTATTCTTGGCCATCTTTTACCTTGGAGGCCTGCTATTCTAACTATATTTGTGCTTGTTTCAGGATGTTTCTGTTCTTTGATGTCCATACTCATCGTTCATTAGCATCTTCTATATGATACTACAGGCTTTTGATCTGAAAGTAAGAGCTGACGGGGAATCTCAAAGCCTGGATACTCCCCTCCCCCTTCACACTTAACTCTCATTTCTTCATACTGACGGTGCTCAGCTATTATGTGTTATCTTGTTAAGGGTTGAAACTGGCACGAAAGCAGCTCGTTGGTGTAACAATGCTTCTACAGAAATAATATGTGCTTTCCCATGGTATTGATGTATAAAGTCACAGACAAATATTCCACCTTGCTTGCCTTAGTCCTTGCAGAATGAATGTATATAAACTGTGTACAGTTCAGGTTACTCGATAAAGTCATCGAGGACACACCTTGGCAAGCAAGCAAGTCTGCATCCTGTCTGAAGAGATTCCTAAGCTTGAGGACGCTTGGAATGAAGCTGAAGCTCCAGGCAGTGGTGCATTTTAGGACATGCAAAGTGAAAGAAAAAGTGAAGGAACAGAAATGCAGCATTGTTAGCATAGTTCGCATTGTTAGGCCATCTTGACATATAATAACATTAATCATGCTCATCATCTGTTACAGCGGCAAAGGAGATTATTATTATTATTATTATTATTATTACTACTACTACTACTACTACTACTACTACTACTACTACTACTACTACTACTAATAATAATAATAATAAAAAAGATGATGATAGATACTTGTTTGCACTCTCAGGCTGTGTTCGCTGGCTTGTGTGTCTAAGTGTTCCTTTTGAAAAGCTGAAACACAGTTCCAGTCAGTCCAGGCCAGTGCAGGCATGTCTTCCTCAGCGATAAACACCAACACTGACTAAGAGACCTTGTGCACCTGTAATTACACTGGCGGTCAGCGTGCAGCTTCAGCGCACGTGTGCTGAGTCTGTGCCCAGGACTAGGGAAGGGAGCAGGAGGGGGGGTGGATCCTTGTGAAGATTTGAAGCTTGTCCGCTGCAAATTTTTCTCACTGGTTTCAAAACCTATTACATGCTTTCACTAATACAGTATATTTTCTGCTAAAGTTGTCACTGGCTAGCCTTTCCTTAGTGATGTGACGATATACGTTGTTATGTTACACTCTGCTTCAAAGAATGTGCAGCATTAGTATCCCTATTGCAGTAGACATCCTCAGAATCCTCAGAATCAGCTTTGGAAAGACACTTCTGCAGATATTTCTGTCTCAGAGTTGTGACAAGCAAATATACCAGCAGAAAGGAAAAATACGGCAGCACACAGGGTAGTTAAGGCATGCAATAATGTTCAAAAGCAAAGCAAACAGCACCATGCACTGTAGCCAGAGGATGAGAAATTTTAATCCAGACACTGCCCTGTATGACTCTGTGGTTTAGTTAATGCCTTGTAATGAATTGCTTTACAAATTCAAAGTCTTTGCTGTGTTTTGATATTTGAAATCAACAGACACAGACACAAAATCTCCAGTTGGTGGAACTGAAATATGGCACCGAGCACATGCACACAGACGTAGCTGGTTCTTGGTTCGCCCCCACACTCTGGTACAATGCCCAGCTGGCAGACTGAGCATGCCCGGCTGATCTCAGGACAATCAGGCCTGTTCACTCCATGGGTATGCGCCCACTGTGCCCACTGTGTGCTGCACATTGCCCAAACGTCCCTGGTCATGCCCAAAGTCCTGCCTCAGCAGCCTGGAGAAAGAACAGCACCTCGGCACAGTGTGTCTGGTTTTCTCTGCCTGATGTGCCAGGTATCGCAGGTCAGAGCAGTATAACTGTGAGTCATTCCTCTTGACTACAGAGTTTCCATTCAGTCGGCTCTTGGCCCTAAAAACCTTTGTCTGTTCGATGCCTAACAGACTCCCCTTGTTTGAGCTTCATTTCAAATGGTGTTTTTTTTTTTCTCCCCTAAGGTATTCAGTGGCTCATACAAACAAGAAGGAATCAACTCACAGGTCAGACAGAGTACGCACTGTCAATATGCACGACGTATTCACAGTGTGCATTGCTATATAAGATTACTGCGTCATATTTTTAGATGTTTTTTAGGAACAAAATATTATCCAATCTGTAAAATCCTTATGTTATTTGATGTTTCTTGTTTCTATTTTATCAGGGGTAGAAATATATTTGGAGGGCATCGGATCCACTTCCTCATCCATGTCGATTCACACCTGTCCAACGGCTGTGTCTCTCCGTCTGCCCTGGTGAAAACGTTTCGCGTACGGGATCCTCCTGCAGTTCAGCTCTCCCTGTGTCCGTGTGTCAGGCTGGTGGTGCTGGTTGTGTGGCAGCAGTTTGACAAGCAGTCTTCAAAAAGTCAGCACAGCTTCTCCCTTTTAGACCCGATTTAAATATGTGCTTTTACAGATTGGCAAATTGCACAACCCATCTGAAGCGCTGACTGTCACTCTTCTGTGGGTTTGTAAGTTGGCTGCAGTGCTGCAGTATTTTCTTGTCATGAGAGTGGCAATCACAGGGCTACCTGATGCTGCTACTGCAACATGTGACTACCTGCAGCCCAACTCTTTAGCTCAGGATCTGCACTGAAGCCAGCTAATGCATGGTGGGCGTAGGGATGTTAGGAAATAGGATGTAGCAGTGCAGCTCTTTCTGTAGAAGGAAACGTCAGCTGGCAGATAAGGCACGGCGCTTGGTGCTTAAATACAGGGCTGATTCTGTTAGAACCGGGGGGAGGGCTGGAAAAGATCTAAAAATAAGAAAGGATAATACCACTTTGAGCTGGCAAATCTGCTTTCCAGAATTAGTGGTGACACACAAAAAAGTAAATGAGGAAAAAAGGAAGGCTGGCGGTTCAAAAGAGGAGAAGCGGCTTAGCTGAAAATAGCTCCCGATGGTCATTAAGAAGCAACCGCCAAGGCAAATACGTTCCGTTAGGAGTATTTTAAGTCCGGGAAAGCGTATTTATATGTTGGGTTTTCACAGTGGGAGCTGCGTCGGCCACGAGCCTGTTTGCCATTTATGGAAGACGAGAGCGGAGCCACACAGTGGAGCCCCTCTGCCAGCTGGAGTGACTTCACTCCGCCGCCGGTGGGGGCCGGAGCCGCTGTCTGCCAGGGCCGGCCGGCGGTACGCAAAACCCGCTAAAATGCACGGATGACACTGAAACAGTCTGTTTACTTCTTCGTTTGTTTCTCTTTCTTTCATTTCTCTGTTTTCCTTCTCTCTGTTTCTTTGTTTTGTGTGACGTTTACCAGCAGCATAAATGATAATGGGCTTCAGAGTGTTGTGCGCTGTTTATTACTGTCCCCCTGTACCTGGGAAGCTCTTTTAAATGCTGGACAACTAATGGAACTACTTCTCAGAGTGCACTATAGTTGTCTGAGAGTGTATCCGTTTTTGGTGTCTGATCTCCAGTGTCCAGTGATAAAAGTAGATGCACAGGGTTCAGTGATGAGCACGAGTTCAGGGCCTTTTCCTTTTGTGCTGGGTATTCATTTCAGCTGCCTCCTCCTGGCCCTCCCACCCCTCCCCTGCTTTCACTGCAAAGACTTCTGCTCTCTTCTCTCGCCCCATGGCCTTCTGGGAATAACTGTCCCATATGCCTGCAGGTGGCAGGGAGTGTTTCTTTGCTCACCATTACAGTCAAGCTGCTGCCATTATTAAGATGCAGACCATTTCTGTAATTATGTATGAGTGTATGGGTTTTTGGTAGCAGCTTTTGTGCAGTGGCTAAGGCTTTGGGATTCCTGACTGGGTCAAATCCCATGTGTAACACTACTGTGTGACATTGCTTTATTCAAGTTCCTACTTTAAGTCCTGTGTTGCGTAAATGTCTCTCCTGGTTGTCATTGTAGATGTGAAGTAAAACAACAGTAGTGATGATAATTTATGGTCGGGGTTTGGAATAGGGTAATTAGAACACCTAACTATGCTGAAATATACAAAAGTAAACTGTAGAGGCAAATAGTCCACAAACTGAAGCACACAGACTCTATTCTCCACCAGAGAAGTGTTAAGCTTTGTTATAAAAGCTTTAACTTACTTGGGGATAGATAATTTGGCAGAAGCCAAATTAGACACACACAAGTCTGGCATATGCAGTCTAGAAAACATAGCCCTTAATTGCAAAACTGTAAATCAACACAAATGTTGTATTCAGTTTTTCATTCTTCTCTTATTTATTGATCTTTAGACAGGATGATTTATGGTGAAATACATAAAAACCGAAACTGTACACCCTAACCATCAGCTCTGTCCTGATCACTTTCATTTTCCAGGTAGTCTCTTGTGGTAGAAAATCCTTGTCTGGGGACAGATAAGGCAGGAAACAAACACCCTCCAAAACAGTGTTTCGCACAGTTCATCTGTCAGATCTGTAGTCTTTCCTAACTTGTCTTCGCTGGTTTTGCGCTTCATTGATGTTTCTTAGCGTCTCGTTTGGTTTTAAGGCTGGCAAGCCTCTTGAAAAAGAATGTTTGTTTTCGGTTTTGAGAAGACAAGAAAGGAACAGTGTTCTTGGAGGCTCTGGGCAGGGCAGGGCAGGGCAGGGCTGGGGTGGGGGTGGGGGTTGTGGTTGCAGACGTGGCTGGGGTGAGGAAACAGGCCAGGCAGGCCTTGGAGGAGATTCTACCCCACCCTTGCAGATAAACAATTGTCCTGCCCTTAATTTAATCACTGAACAGCATTCCTGACTTTATTGGCATTTGTGTACTAGTGATCTGCACCCTGTCACACGCGTAAAATGCACTCATAAATGTACACATGAATACTGGGCACAGCCATATTAAAATGAGCACTTGGCAAAACCATTTTCCGAAAGAGACATATGCATTTAGAGATTTACCACAAGACTCTAAAACGGGCTTCGGGCCGCCTTCTGGTTTGTGTTCCAACTTGTCGTAGTCCATTAAACAATTAACTTGATTATTTTCTAAGGCATTTTTAGGATTTCTCTGTCAGTTTCCTCAAAACATTTACTTAATTATAGCACAGTTACCAATAAAACACCCTAGAAGATCCTGAGTTAGAGTATTCAATTATGCTATCAATTAAATAATTAGACCAACTTAGATGTAACTCAGAACATGGGTGGAACAAAAACTAGTATTAAATCTAGAACCTGAGTTTGAGACGTCCCCTCAAAAAGGTTATTTACATTTTAGAAAACTTTGAATGAATTTATTCATGTTTTCTACACACAGGTGCTATATTTCGTAAACTATCCTGTCTCTGGTTTTTAATATCAATTAAAAATAACCATCATCTTGACATTTTCCTTACATTTCAGTAGTGCTAACTGTAATCCTTTATCTTGTTTCACATGATTGACTCTTACTCGCCAGATGTTTGTTGTGGGGGTTAACTACAAATCTGTTTTTATCTGCTAACAAGATGTCAGGACAGGAATTTCATGGATGAGATGAGTACAAGGCCAACAAAAACAGCAGGAAAAAAAAATGAAAAGTAGAAATTCCGATGTGTCCTGTGTAGGTTTATATTTAGAAAGTACACTGATTGGTTCTGGTCATGCAGTCAGGCAGCGTAAGAGTCAGAAGAGGAATTTACTGTATATTGCTGCTCAGGCTTCTTGGGGGCTGACGTAACCCATGCGTTTTCATTTCTTTTTGCTTTGCTGGTGTGGAAGACTGCGCAATCGGGCATTTAAACAGCGAGGGGGGGGTGTTGAGGGCTGGGGGGGGGCAGAGTAGTGTTCTGCTTGGGGTAAACCTGACTGTCCACTTGAGGCTGGACCTGAGCAGGAGGAAGGAATGTGGAGAATTTGGCCTGTTGGGCAAGGAGGGAGGGATTGGAATGCCGCCAGGCGAGTTTTGCTGGTTCTGTCATCCTGACTGTGCTGAACAAAAAGAATTGCAACAGCCAGCCTTCCCCCAGTCACATCTGGCCTGAACTGAAGCAGAAGTGCTCATGACCCCGTGTCAACAACAGCCTTATCTCCACTTTATGAGATAAGCTGCCCTGCGCCATAGACCAGCCATAGTCCCTCTCTTCCAAACAAAACATGAGAGTGTGTCAACAACCGTTCTTACTGAAAAACACCCCTGTCAGACTGATGCTGAAGTATTGAAAGGGCTCATACAAGTAGCCTATAACTATTGGCAAGGTGAAGAATGTAAGCCAACACCTGTGATAAAGCAGGAGGCAGCAGCACTTCAAACTAAGGTAAATGAATGTATAAGAAAATGGTTTACAGTCTCCAGTTTCCTTCAAGGACATACTGGTTATGTCCTTGGTTAACTGGCTTCTGGGAAAATTGTGCTGGTGTGAGTGTGTGTGTCTGCCCTGCGTTGAACTGGTGTGCTGTCCAGGTTGTATCCTGCCTTGTGCATGTTGGTTACAATGGATAGGCCCTCCCATGAACCCTGAAATGGATGAAGCAATAAGAAGATAGATAGATGGTTTAGATTGGGAATCTGTGACAGCGTTTGAGCTATAAAGGAACTAGAAGATTTGTTTCATACTGTAAAGTTGCACTCCTGAGGAGTCTACACAGCCAAAACACTGCTTTTTCTTCTTTCTATTTCCTTTTTTTTAGCATGGATTGCAAGGCCACAGAATAGCGTAACACCCACTGAAGCATGGTAAAGTCTAGAGACTTTGAAGAGCCGCAGGGTCATCTTGTTGAAATTTGTTTTCCTAAATTGAACTTAGTGTGTTGTTCATTTAGCAAATTGTTTTCTGCACAAATTCTCAGCACGTATTTTTGTTGTATGCATGCATATGATGCACAAAAACCTTGAACTCATGTAATCTATTTTCAGTTACTGTGTTCTTTCAACTTTGATTAGGATAATGTATTCCCCACAGTGCCTGGTTCTCTGCTTCTGTATTCATAATTCCCAACCCTGGTCCTGCTGGAGCACACTGTGTCATGGTTTTTGCTCCAGACAAGTTTTTAATCAGTGACTAATTGATTTCACTTTTCTATTTTGGACATATTTGGAAATGTAATTTCACCTTTTAAAAGGTCAAATAAGATTTGTAATCAGTATCAACTCTGTACCAATTTCTGAGTTTCAGAACACCCCTCATTCAGGAGTGTTGCCTGAAATGGAAAGGTAAATGTAACATCAAACGTATGCTGTAATTGTAGGAAACAGGTTATTTTTGACACTCGGAACTGAGCGATGTTAAAAGCAGCAGATATGGGGCTCCTCCACGACCGGGCCTGGAAACCATTAGTGTGTATCATCTGATTATTTGAGTCTGTTTCTCTGACTGTCTGTTTCTTATTTTCCATTCTATTACCAAAAAAGCAGAAACTACACCTCAAAGCCCAGTGTGGGTGGGAAGCACTATGGTTGGAGGGCAGCATTTGAATACTGCACAAACATTACTGCTGATTACCTGTCCTGTGGGATTCAGAGGAGTGTGCGTCACTAATTGTCTTCCTACACCCCACCTTTTCCCGATTATCCTTGAGAAGTTTGTATTAAGAGATGTTGTGTGGCTTTTTCCAAACAAAGAAAAAGCCACATCCTAGACCAGTTACTGTATATATTTGCTGTCTGCAGTGTCTTTGGCTGTGAGCTCCAGCCTGATATATGTATTGAGTTGGGTATCATTTGCATTTTGTTCTGTGTGGATGATTTAAAAGACGTACAGTACACGATCAAAGGTACTTCAGATATTTAGACTAATCAAACAGCTGTATGTTCATGGGGAGAGAAAGCTGAGGGGCAGGAGGAGCAGTGGAAAATCACGCATAAGCTCAGTCTGTGACAATATATTATAGGGAAGCATATGAAATTCTCCTTTAATGTGCTCTGTAGAATGTGCTCAATCACCGGCTGGGGGTGAGAGCACCATCTGTAGCTCCTATTTCCCACTTCTTCCTCTTTCCAGCCCCCCCCCACCAAATCTGCACCCACCTTCAACATCTGGTCAGCAGGCTGCCCAGCTTGGCTTACCCCCAGCACATTGACGGACTGCGGCATCTCTACTCAGCACATGTGATTCCCAAATCCATAAAGGATCATCCCTACAAAAGAAGTGATCTTGCATTCATGGGGAGGGGAGGGGCGAGGGGCTTTAATGTGGGGCACCTCTTGGTTACCCTGAACCCCAACCCCTATTTTCCACTCCGCCGCCCCTCAGTCTGGTCCCTTTGAATCTAGAAACCCCTCTGAGGTCAATGGCGGTTCCCGCTGAACCACACTTGTGGCATATGGCCCAGCATGTCGGAGTGAAGGGGGGGCTTTCTCATTAGGACTGTGTGGCTGGTGTACAAAGGCACTGCTGGAGGTCCTGTAGGCCTGACAGCCTGCTGTGCTGACATGCTGCAGGATTCTGGAGGAAACAAAGTCTGGAAAAACACCCTTTTCCCATCTTCCTTTAGTAAATGAACCCAAATAAAACCTCAGTGCTTCTGCTTGCACTCTTGCTAATGATGCAACTATGAAAAGTTTAACTGCATAGGCAAAAATTCTACAGTGGCATTAATAGGCAGTATATTGCACTTGATTTTCAATGCATAATCTCAAGGTCTTCACCATGGGGGCAGCAGCTCACAGAGCGGTGCTCCTTTCAAGGGTTTTCTGAGTGGTCGTCCTTTTAAACACCCTTTGAACCACCAGAAACCACATAAAATGGGAAAATCTGTAAAAAAGTCATTAACGACAGGAAGAGTTTCCAGGCTTAACTCTCTAATCAGGAGCCTGCTTCTTTTCTTTTTTTTGCTCTAATTGATCTGGAAAAAGCGATTTCTTGGCAATCTGTAACACTGACGCAGTGCAGTTTTAAGTGATCCATTTAATGATTAGGGTGTCATTTATTTGTTGTAGTTTATGTTGGATTTGATTAAACTACATGATTATAAGGGAGATTTTAACACACTAAACTGACCTAAAAATAATACATTTTCTTTTTTTTTCATCCCTCTAATCTGATCTCTAGGTCCATGCATTTGTAACCATTACACTGCCTGTATATGAAGTTAATATCCTTTATACTGTAAATCTATAGGCCTGTTCATGATTGCAAATGTTCTGTTTATACATTAACAATCAATATTGTCATGTAAATAATATGTAAAAATGCGGTCTAGGATTCGAGTTGAAAAAAAAATCCTATTCAAATGATTTCTTAAGGATGAGTTTCTCATTAGGACTGGTAATGATCACGTAGATTGAAGATGAGATAATTAAAGTTATTAACCTCTTCTTACAATTAATAAGTTTTGTGTTGTGTTTCAGTGATTTGTAACAACTTAATACTTATTTTACATTTAAGAAACCTCTTCAAAACAGCATCTGTTCCACTCTGTGAACTGCCATTACCCCTCCCAACACTATTCGATGCTGATGTTTTATAAATAAACCTCAGATATATCTTTTTGAGCATCATTCTTCTGTTTTATAACAGGGAGTAAGGACAGGCATTCCAGAAATGACAGGCATTTGACCTTCATATCCATTAGCAACATTAAGTCTGTGCTCTTACCTTTGGATTTTAGCACTTCTTGTGCTCTGCGTAATCTTGTAATGCTTAAACTGCAATCACATTAAACTGCTGTGATGTCAGGGCAGCAGCCAGATACAAGCAAGCAGGCCCCACATCTGTAAACAGTGTCTCCTTGAAACTTCTCAGGACGGATTCAAAGATTCTTCCTACCTCTACACTGTTTTCAAAAGGAAAATAAAGATTTCAGCGTTAGCCTGGGTTATTAGTAGGGGAACCATCTTTTATGTCAACCAGATGAACAGCATTATTTGGGCAGAATAATTATCAAAAGCAAACACAAGTGAGTTTCAGATTGTGGAGAACCTTGCCATATTTAATAGAGCATGGGAATTCTCTGGTTTGCAATATGCCCATGTTAGAAATATCTGCTTTCCAGATGGTCTTTAGTACAGCTCTTGGTTCCTGTGGGGTGGAGAAGACCATGCAGGACATCCTGGAGGCCTGCCCTGTCCACACAACCAGTGCAGGACTGCACACCCTCAACACGACTGGACCAGAAGCTATGGCTGTGCTCAGGAACTTCAAATTCACTAAATAGATAAATATTGTGCCTGGTGCTGCGACACACACACTTATTGGTTTTTAACACAAAAAAAAGCATAAAACTTCTGTCAGGTTCTCATAAAAGCTTTTTGTAAGATATATAATAAATATGCGTAACTCACAAACTAACTGTTGTTTTTTAAATGATAGAGATCTAATACATTCCCTGTAACATAAACCGAAAAGAAAACTTTATCTTATTGTCTCTCTTTCAAGGCTTCTCATTTCAATTGTTTTCAGTCCCTTTTGCTCTTGTATGACTTGTAAGCAGGTTCTGTCACCATCCAGATTCATCACGCATACACGCAGTTCAGTCTGGCAGGTTGAAGTGTGCGGTTGTGTCTCCCGTTGCCTCCCTGCACCACACAGGGGCCTGTGTGAGGGACTGCTCGTGTGCAGCTCGGTCCGAAGCAGGAGACAGGTAAACACTTTGACATTTCTGTTGATGAGTCGGCGAGGGAGCCATGCTCTCGTGTGCTCTGCTGCGTCTGAACTGCAAGACTGGCAGGTCAGGCCCACTGAGTCATGATATCGGATTTGCCTTACGCAACCTCCAGCGAAACCACTAGAAACAACAGGGAGCATCAGGGCTGGGAATCGCACGGACAGCTTCTTTCTCTCTGGCGAAACCTCTGCTTTTGTGTCATGAGAATCTCTGTTGCGTTTCAATCATGATTGCAAAACCAGGCCCTAATCCATGCCTTTGAAAATCTGAAATCAAGCCAAGTTCAGGTGTTTCAGAAGTCTTTTCTGTAAGCTTTACTTTTACCAGAATATTTTTCCCTACAGTTTAGAAAACATATTTATGCTTTTATGTATGAAGTCAATTACTGATAGGGTTTTGGGTACAGATTATTAGAACCTTTCATGCTGCTCTCTCTCAGTTTGTGTTTGTATAAAAACTGCAGGAGCGATTATGCAATGTGTCCCTTTTGAGAATTGTACAGGTCGTGCTGCTCAGTCCACAGCAGATGCTGTTCCCACAGGTTTGTGTGAGTCTGTTATATAACCGAGAGCCCTGCTAGCACAGCTCTTTGAACACTGATGAGCTGAGCACAATTCCAGCTGCTGCAGTCCCAGCAGAAATTTGAATATGTCTCAGATCCTTATTATTCTGCCATTACCGGCACAGGAAAATCAGATCATTTTTGGGTGATGTGTTGCTTTAGTTGTAAGAGAGCAATAAAATACCATCAAACTGATGGTAGTTATTCTTGGCTTCCATTTAGTGTCCATGTTTCCTATCAGTTGCTTCAAAAATTGAAAACTCTTATTATGTAACAGCATCCTATTTATATAGTTAAATAAAGGAATATATGTGCTCATGTTTGCTCTCTACATTATATTTGTTTAATTGTGGCAAAAAAAAGGTCTCCTTTTACTGTGATTCTCTTATAATCTCTAACAATTTCTTCATTTCGCTCAAAGCACATTGCACCCCAGAAAGCCCTGTTAACAGACATTTCCATTGTGTTAAGTGGAAGACTGGAGCTAGCTGGGGCTGTCTCACGTGATTTTAAAAGCCAGAGATTGGCAGTAGCTCAGGAAGAAAGGCTGAAGGAGGCAGGTTTTCATTGTGTTTCATTCAGGGCTCCGCAAAGCTGACCTGCCATGAGGTTTTTTTTGCTGATTGAGTTTGCTTGAAATTTTCAGCAGCTGAGCTTTAGGTTTCTAGCTGACTGAAGATGTGTATGATCCTGTTCAATAGGCATGTGATCTCTAGAATTTGTTTAGATTTCCAGTCTTTCTAATCTCTAGTCATGCCTGTATGAAAACGTTGGATGAAATCCTTGAATCCAAAAAGCTCATACTTCTCATATTTCAATTATTCAGGTGGACTGAATTGTCTCTTGTTTGCAATCCTTAATTGATTCAGATGTTGTTCATATTTTAAAAAAAATTAATCCCACGAGTCAATAACTTTGAGAGGATTGTGTTTTTTGAAACATGAAAAATGCAAAGTCATATGGCCTGGAGGTTGCAAGTTCAAATCTAGCCTTTGCCACTCTCTCAATGAGTGATGCTGCAAAAATAGCTAAGTGGCACCAAGGTTGAAGTCCACCTTTGCTACCACATTAATAAAAGCGAACAACACAATTAAGCTATATGGAACTACAGGAAATATTAAGGATGCTAATGTACTGTACAAGACCCAGTGGATATGTCAGTTGTTCCTTTTTATTTCATGATTATTTGTGATTTTTTAATTCTGCTGAGTGTGTTAAGCCGCCGTGTGCTGTCAGCTGTAGCTCTATTCCCTCTGACAGACTGCCGCTCCACTCTTCATGTTCCAAACCCAGAGGTCTAATAGTCTGCCGGAGGTCTGAGAGGATGTGTGTGTTTATAGTTGACATGAGACAGTCTGGAGTCAGCTGGAACAGGGTACTTACAGTCTTTTTAGTGTCCACCACAAATATGAAAAGAAACTAAATAAATATTATTAACGCTCTGCTATCATTTTCCTCTACAAGAACAAACAAAAACCTTATAGCTCCAAGAATGAGCCAATCCGGACAGGGTTGGTTCTAGTTCTCTCCACCCGGTTAAATGATCTGATAAGATCTGTTTCCTGCTCCATTCTTCATTTGGGCCGTTCCCCGGCTCTGGTTGTCGTGTGGCACTTCCGTGTTCTGCCCTGTTTCACAGAAGCGTGCGATAGCTGGTATTCATGCTTGTATACCTGCCCGTTGTAATGGTGAGAGAATATGATCGTGATTTACTGGTGCTCTCAAGCCCCATGTCTTTATGGTAGCTGGAGATCAGAGAGGTCTCAATGGGGTTCCCTTGGTAGACTCATAAACTCTGTAGATTACAAGGGAAACAGCAGAGACTCTTCCTTAGCTGTCCAGCTTTTCATTAGTTTCACAGGATACCAAGACTTTAAGAAGTTAAGAGTCTAATGCATAGGAGTGCATAGCAGTTTTGATCAGTTTCAGGCTTTACAATTTTTACGCTCTTGTGATGCATCTACATCAGTTGCTGGGTAGTTTAAACTTCTTACTTTATTTTAAGTAAGTTTTCACACAGTCACATGGAATTAATATAATGCTCAACAAATTGTTTTTTTGTGCTTCACTGTTACAAACTGTACTGGAGACTGCTGTTTGTCAACCTGTATACAGTGGGAAGCTCCCTAGGATGCTAGGTCTGGGTGTGAAGTTTTGGAGATCCCTGGCTGGTCAGGTTCCATTTTTGGTCACACTTAGCAAAACCATGAAGGTAGAGGACAGCCACTTAACACACTAAGAACAAATCTGTTTGAAACAAGATGACAAACTCTTACCTTGGTTAATTAGGGACATGACAGAAGTAAGAAGAAGCAATGAATTTATCATGTGTGCTTCTGTTAGGAAAATGTGGCTCCTATATTTCCCATGTCATGACTAATATAGCCTTTTTGCTTTAAGTGATAGGAATACAGGTCATTTGTGATCTATGTAGTTTTTTTTAACATTGTAGTACATATAGCAAGAATGTCTTGTAAAATGACTCAAAATATTCCTCTATCTGAAATGGGATTGTATTTATTTCAGACCTATTGCTGGACACAGAAGGTGTTCAATGCCTTATATTGTCACAGTCACAGATGAAGTTTACATACAAGGAGAAATCCAGAGAGTCCTGGTTTTTAACAGGAATCACTCTGATTAGAGGGCTCTTCTTACCTGAGCCGTTAAGCTGTGGAGATGGGAAGAGTAATTGCTGGTGTACTGCGGAGCGGGTTTGTGCTGGAGTGAGCTGTGTGGGGCTCACTTATGGGCTAACTCTGTTTACTGCAATGCAGAGGAGAGAAAGGCACGTACTCACACTCGCAAATCTATTTTGGCACCAAGGCACTCTTTTTTTTCTGCGACTGTAAAATTTGCATAGCTAGCTCTTTGCTTGAATTATTTAAAACGGGTCATTTGAAAGCAGAGTTATAATTTTTTTGTTCACACTGCCGTTTTCCTGACTTGATTTCTAAAAGTAACAAGTAAAATGAAAAAAAAACTAATTTATTGAGCTACAGGTTTTGTCTTTCCACCCTTAGGTTGCATATAGATCTTGAGAGGTTTATATGTAACCATTTAGACCATTTTAGAATTTTGGGTGACTAATTGCAAAACACTTCTAGCTCGCTTTTTAGTTGTAGATGCAGTGTTATGACATGCTTATAGTACAATTTAGTTGAAGGAATGGTGTTATAACAGTTGTATTGCAAGTATGTTGTGGGCATGGTGTTAGAACATGCTTATAACACCATTTAGTTGTAGACATGGTCTTATGACTGGCTTGTAGCACTATTCTGTTCTGGGCATGTTGTTATAACATACCTGTAATGCTATTAACGCTATATAAGTGCTTTGAGAAGCCACCTTTAAAGGCGCTATATAAAATAAAGTTGTTATTATTATTATTATTATTATTATTATTATATTTAGTTGTGGACGTGGCGTAATGACATGCTTGTAGCTCTGTTCATTTGCTGATAGCTGATGGTGAGCTAACTGGTGCACTTTGGTGCCATCGCATCATCCAGGTGGGGGCTACACATTGGTATTGAAGTGGGGAGCAAGCACATAACATAAACATTGATTAGCTGTTTCCGTAGCCTGTGTTAGGGCAACCAGGTGTTCCACCAACCTCCAACTGTATCTTGGATTTATGTGGTATTTAATTTCCAGTGGCAGTTAAATACCAAGGAGTTGTGGAAGATAGCTGTGGCAGAAAAAAAAGCAAATCTTTGGAACAAAAACTTTGTCGATGCTGATGCAGTGTTAAAGAGACAAGAGGAGATTCGGCTCAGGGATGCTTTCCCTTAGATTATAAGACCTTGAGTCATTCCCAGCTTTCAGCAGCTAATTAATTATGATACTGGCTGCTTTATTCTTGTTACAAAAAAAAAAATCACAGCTTCATACTATTGCTGATTGAAGCATTTTTCATGTACTGAATAATGCCGAAATCGCTCAGCATTTCTCAAACCTGGCCCTGGTCATTTCGGGAGCTCTGTTGTCCTATATGCCTTTAATTCACATTATGAATCATTTTTCATTGCAGTCATATTGTTAGTTCTCTTCTGTATTAAACCGCTTTTTCTTAATGAAGAAATAAAGTAGATATCATTCCAAAATACTGTATGCTTATTTTTTATCTGTGGAATAGCTGCAGGGGAATAATAAAAGAGAAATGGATAATGTATTAAATTAATAGTTCACCCTTTGCAAAGGGAGAAATTGACATCATGCCTCAGGCTGAGCAAATACAAACTTCTATATTAGATATACATAAAAAACGTAACAGTTGCAGAAAAATTGCAGGTACTAGAAACACTAAAAATACATAAATATCCAGGTCCTGATAGTACGTTCTAGTTGTACTTGAAAACAAGACATATTTCTGATAGAGCATTGTCAAAACTCTTTCTACTTTCACTCAGGACAGGGTTCATATCCATTGACTGGAAAATTGATAAGATACTACCATAAAAGGCAATAAATTAAACCAAGTAATAGACCCACGCTAGCCAAATCAGCCAGCAACACTCATTTATATTGCAAGTAAAGTGGTGTAAACTATACATTAGACTAAACAAGACTAAACAAGAGGATTATCTGTATTATAATAGGGTTCTATAATTAGTCAATACGGATTTAGCAGAAATGCATTCAAACAGAGCATATGACATAACATTTAAATTTTCAGAAGGGTTTTGATAGAGTTCCTCATAAAATATATTCTCAAATTGCAGGTAGAAGGAATTCCAGATGATCTTTTGATCAATATCTGGTTAATGGTTATAAATCAGGATACAGATAATGCTCAAATGGGGATGATGGCGTTAGTGGAGTACCTCCAGTATCTGAATTAGGTCCCCGGTTCTTCATGATTTATATCAATGATCTAGCTTCTTGACAAGCACCTGACATAAGATTTAATGTAGAAAAGTACAGAGTGTTACGTGCAGGTAGCAGAAGCACAAACTATGAATTATAAGAAACACTGAACTTGAAGTAGCTACATGTAAAAAGTATTTGACTGTATATGTAAGCACATCATAAACATCTTCTAAACTATGATTTGTAGAAGCACTAAAATAAAAGCGTAGGGATGGCAATAGAGGATCCCTTTGCCTCCTAGTTACCTTCCCTCATGGATATGCAGGTAGGATATATAGAATCTAATGAACATACAGAGCTACAGGTTTCTCCTGAAAAGGAACTAGCAGAGCTGAGTCTTTTTTTCTATTTTGTCCTTCATCGACCTGCCAGCTTTGGTCATTGCTAAGGACAAAGATACCCACAGCATTTTAACAGATCATCTTGCACAGCTATATTAAAGTAGCAAAGCACACTTTTAAACAGACCCAAGACATTTACTGGCTGTAAAATGAACAAGGTTCTAATGCATAACTGTTTGGAAGGACATTATCGCATATTTAGAAACCGTACTACAGTTCATCCCAAGAAAACATCATTTTGCAAAAAATGAATACCAACAAGGAAATGTGAATCCTTACATGAGTAAGGATGAGTTTTTGAAACTCCATTCATTCTCCACTCCCATGCCCCCTCAGTATTATAATGTCTCTGTAATCCCTTCTTCTCCTGGTCTATAGGTAGGAACTGAGCACTGGGGCTGGATAAACCATCTGCTGAGCTCGTCAGGACCACAGCCACCAATTAGCATCCATTTATGGGTTGTTGCTAGTGTGCCAGCCAATAAAAAGAGCCTGAGTGGATTAACTTGTATAAGATGATTAGAGACGTCTTAATTACATTCATTGAAGTGGGATCTTTAAAGGACTCGTTATTCAGTTAACAGTGGCTTTGTAATTCTAATGGCATATCAGCAGAATGTGGAAGTCTGTGGGCTGCAGTGTGTGTGCTTCCTAGGTTAGCAGTCAGGTATGCTTGCAGAAACTACAGACTGTGACGAAAATGACACACCTGTCTCTAGACTCTAGCTCTCAATTAAGATTTTTGCCATCCGATTTCAGAGATATTTGAAAGACAGAGTTAACAGGCATGGTTTTCAGAATGCTGCACGCTCTTCAGTGTCTACAAAAAGAAGAATAATTCTGAAATACTATTAATTCTGAAAAGATGAGACATTACTGCAGGCATTTGTATGTTTTTTTCCAGTTGTCATGTAACATTAAATACTCTCTGAGAAAGATGCTGTATGAAAGTGTCTGCAAGTGTTTGGTTTGTATTTGTCATATTCCCACGACAAAATAACTATCATAGTAAAAGAAGGACTTGCTGACATACTTGATGTCTAATTTAATCTGTAGGCTATTATAATAATTATAGATATTGCTTTTATCATCAAAAGTGTGTGTTAAATTTGCCAAAGCAGTGGAAGCACCTTCAACATGATCATAAACAGCACCATGAATTATTGATAATGTTGTGAAGCATTTGCAAAATTTTCTGCTATGCACACAGGCTGTTTCATGGGAAGAAAATCTATTTTAAGCCTTGAAATTTAAGTATTTAAATAGAAAAATTAATTTGCGCCATGTATGATGTATCTCCACTGTCCAGTTTCTTTCCCGCATGTCCCTTGGGGATCACATAGTATGGTCTGGCACTTTGATTTCCCCTGGTGGGGGTCACTCAAGTTCACACTCACAAAACTCACACAAAATGAAAAATAAAGGCCAGGCCATCCCTGTGCTACAAATACGGCTTTTAGTTAAAAAAACATTTTACTTTCCTCCTTCCAGATAACCTAGAGAGAGAAGAGGTACCGTGGGTCTAATCTCCTGCGGCTATACTGTTAAGGAAACTGTCTCTTGGAGGGATAAGGGAGCAGACAACATGACTGAGTCTAGCCAGGCTAAGACAAACAACAGGAGTCAAGCTGAGGTCATCTGAAGGCTGGAGAGGTCAAAGTCTCAGACAACCCCAGAGACCCCCTCTCTTTCCTCTCAGCTGGGAGCAGGAGAGCTGACAAGCACAGCAGGTATGCCCAGACCCCACTGCTCACCATGGAACGTTTTTTAACATCATTTGTATCTGTTTTCATTGCAGCACTGTTCCCCTGGAACCCTTATTACATGATGATTTCACACTTATTTGCTATTGCTAAAAGAACACAGCAGTGAGTTTACAAGTAAAAAAAATTCTGCTTAGTTACGCCCAAATCATGGCTATGTTGAACTTACATGGAAGTCCAGTTTTCTGCCTTTGCAAAACCTTAGCTATGCATAGAATAATATTGCTGTATGTAGAATACCTGCTTATGCAGATATAACCATTGTCTGTGTGCTGTTAGCATATGGATCTTAATCAGAGCTCTGGTCTGAATTTTCCAATCATTTACCTTCCAATCATTCAGTACCTCTGTGCTGAGGTACCACTATGACTTCGTTCTTCACTTTTACATTATGAGTTCTGATTGAGGTTTCTGTACCCAGTGCCAGTTTGGCAGGACTGTTTACCCTCCTCCTTTTTTTTTCTCTGTTTTGGGAGAAGTAACATTTCACCTCAACAACGTGAGTGAAGGATAAGTCGACTTAGAGGACAAGTGAGAAGCTCCAGACCCCGTCTCCCTCCAGTGAACCAAATCTTCACACCCTGTAGGCCTTGTGAGGCTAGGACGGGCCTCGACCTTGGCCACTCTCTCACCAGAGTGTCTGCACTTTCTCGCCTGGGGACAGAGCACAGAGGCTCTTCCAGTGTGTTCCTTATCAATTCCTGCAGTGTCCTTGATTACTTTGTAATGAGGCACAAGGAGCATTTCAAGTCACTGTTGCCAAAACGTGAGTATTTAAGGAGAGGCACCCCAGGTGTCCCACCTCCCAGCAAAAATATAAGGTAACAGTATGGCTGCCCTTCTCATTTTTAACGAATACAAACCAGCTAGTAATTTCTGAAGAGTTTTTCGGCACTTGCGGTGTTTTCTCTGCCCAGAAACAGTTCTCTCTCATGATCAGCAGACTGGGAGAAAATGCAGAGCTATTTCTCTCCTCCCCCCCCTGCAAGAGCTAAAGATAGCTGATTGCTGTCAGGCTGGAGGACCGATGGCCTCCTCAAGGTGAAACGAGACTCAGAAATAAAGTACTGGAATTAGCGCAGATGCACAAGAAAAGCAAACAATATAGGTTTAATGCACAGCCTTTTATTTTTAGAATAAAAAAGAGAGAATTGCAAAGAATTGAAAGTTCTGTTTTCATCTGTGGGTGACAGCACAATGTTCCTCAAAGAGTCTTTTCCCGACAGCAATGCCACCAGCTCTGTGTAACTGTTTGACTGATACACACATTGTATAAATCTATTGAATGTATATACAGACATATTTCGTTTTACTCAAGTTGAAGGGCAATGCCCGTAATTATAACAGCTTTCACTTCACATATTCAAGTGTTATATGATCTCTTTGCTTCAGCTTCAAATTATGAAGATCTTTTCTTCATAATTTTTTGGATCCATCTTTCTGATCTAGTGACAGTGAAGCGTGAAACCATGTTTGTGGGTCAGCATGGGGCACTTAATTGAAAAGGTCCTTCGTGAAGTGCAAGATCAGTGATCTGTTTTCTCCATAAAATACTGAAGACCAGGTTCAGTGAAGCATTTCAGAGTTCAGAGGCATCTGTCACTGGTGGCTTTTTAAAATGCATATTCAATGAGTCCATCTCACACTTCTCCTCATTAAGGAGGAAAGTCACTGTGTGCGTTGAAATGTTTCTGTTACAGTATGTGTTGGTAGTGAGGCAATGGAAATCAGCACACTCTTCTGAGTACTCCTCTTGGGACTCGCAGCAATGTCATGGAAAGAGAACTGCTGATCAGTTGTATGTAGCAATATATCCATTCATCCATTTTTATAACCTCATTATCCACTGGGGGAGCTGATGCCTATCCCAGCAAGCAAAGGGCACAAGGCAGTGTACATCCTGGATGAGACACCAGTCCATCACAGATGTAGAAACGCAGTCCCTGCTAAAAGTCATGTTCATTTGTATAAGCCTGTGTCTTTTGTCTTCATAATGGCCTCAACATGTCTATAAAAAGGTCCCTTGTGAAGAGATATAAATTTAGAAAGTGAAGGTTATTGGCAGGGGGTTATTATCTGAAAATACAATTTACTTGATCTAATTTTAGCAGACCTTTTAGGTTAGACCTTTATGGTCTTGATTCTAATGCTTCAGGAGTGGGAGTGAAGCAGTAATGTATTTGAGCTCTAAAATGGTGATCAATGTGCCAGGGCTGAGAACAGTACCATAGCACACAGAGTCCAAGAGCACATTCTCCAGACTCCATATACATTCACAGCTAGAACAGGGATTCAAGAGTCTTGGAAATACAGCAATGGTTTTAGTTCCCTGTCTAGAAGGGTCAGAGAAACAAAAGAGCAGTTTCCTGATACCCATTCTGGCTATTTCAGTCGCTGTCGAATTCTTGATCTTTGCTTGGGAGAGATCCATTGTTATTTCCTATGGATATATGGTCTGACATTATGGAAATTAACGATTTCATTGCCCACCTCTTGTCAGCGCTCTGAAAAACCTCTTCACAGCTCTTCCAGGGCAAATACAGGGTTAATGAAAAAATCTCATTATTTTTCATCTGCCGATAATTAGAGCATATATTGAGTTTAAAAATAGATTGTGATCTTGTGATTGTATCAAAGTCAAACTGATAGGATGGCATGTTTTAAATCTGTTTCCTTTGTACAGTCAGGCACTAAAGACATGGTCTTCTGTGTGAAAATGTCATTGAGATTCCCTCTATTTGATGTTTTCTCCTAAACATAATCAATGAATAAATCCAGATTTTGATTTCCTGAGAAGTAACTTGGGATATTCTTGTTATTTTAGGCTTAGTCCTTTTAAATTCCAAGCAGTAAGAGCAAGTTCGGTTTGGGTCTGGAAATGAAAAGGGTTAAGAAAGTGCTGTGTGTGTAATATGTAATTAACTTTTATTAGCTGGAAAACTCTTTCGAGATGTTCGGAGAGTATATTGCCTGTGGTTTCAAGAATCACCCCTATGAAAATGAAACGATATAACGTGAAAATGAAAAGTAGCACAATAATGTTCTTTTCAGATATTTTGTCTGATTTGCTGAGTGAGTCGGAACTGCATGCAAGACATGTTTTTTTAAACTGCAAATAATTAACCCAGTGTGGGAAATCAGTCCCTGTGAAAAGGATTAAAAAAGAAAACGAAAACAGAGAAAAAGAAAACACATCCAGTTTGGGACCCTGATAATACAAAGGGATAGTACTCATGCATGGCAGGAATATTAAGTGCATCAAGCATGGCTTTGTGTTGGAGATGCATGATTTAGAATAGGCCTAAAACTACATCTAAAGTAAAGCAAAAATCTAGAAGGTATTGCTGTTTGTGTTGTGCGTGCAAATAAATTGAAATAACAGTGCAGCAGCTCATGTACCAGGACGGGGAACCAAAATACCTTTACTTCAATTTTAGTCCCTAGACTTTTTTTCTTTTGATAGATGTATTCCAGTTCACACTGGATCTGTAAAAGCAAAAAGCAATCTCCCCCTCTCCAAGAGGGAGTCTTCATTCAACTCACAAGAGGCTCTAACCAAAAATAACTAACAGTAGAAATTAAAATAGCATACTGAACAAAGAAATAATGGTCAGAAATCTGAGGTGGAACTTGGGCTAACGACAGGTGAAGCAAGTGGATTTCACACAAGAAAGGGCTCTGTAACAAGCTGTGATGGTGATCAGGAGCCCCACGAAAAGTTGAGTGCAATCAGAGCTGCTTTTCCAAATGCAAAACCACTTGCCAGTCTTAGTGTCGTTTCCTCTCTTCACAAGAACAAAAGTTTGTGTAGCCTACAAAAATGATGTCAGTCCTGGCTGTGGGTACACATCACTACTGTCTCATTGACGACAACAGCACACATGGCTAATGTGTCAATTTAAATGTCCCCACAGGTTTGCACATCATTTCATGCAGCGCTGCACCAGCTGTTGTGGGCTGAGTGGTCCCATATCTCCACAGGAATCTGTGCTCATCTAGTGCCCTTGTTGCTTTGAAGTGTCTCATAAAGGAATTGGTACTGCAGGTAGACTATTCAGAGCATTTTCTAACTGTTTGTTTGCGGTATATTTATTTCCCCAGAAATCTGTGATGTGCAAAAGCAAAGGAAACCTTTTAACCAATTACTTTAAGGTTTGACCTCTGCAGCACTAAATAAAGAAGCTGTCTTTGTTTCTTTACTACCTAAGTTTTCCATAGTTTTTTCTTGGATTGTTTAAAAGGTCTGGATGAAAACATTGTATAGCCTGTATCCAGCTTGCTTTCATTCCTAATATACCCTCACTGATACTTTCACCCCAGAAAAAGAATAATTAAGTCCCCGTAGGTCATTACAAATGGCATCCATTAATATGTGCTTCAACTGTAGTACTGTTTGCTTGCTGTAGTGTGAAACCCACGAGAATGATATTTGTGTGACATAAATGATAAAACAATGCTCTGCTTCATCAGAATTGAAATATGCCATATACTGTAGATTCCATATCATATTACTGAGAATGTTCTCAGTAATCTCATTATTTATAATTATTACATAGATGTAATGTAATTCATCATGTAATTCTCCCAAATGTATTATATGTATATAATATATAATGTTATATAATTTTATATAATTAAATGTCCTTAGGCTTATTGTAAGCGTGGTGAAAAACAAAGGAATGCAGTCCACAAAGAAACATTAAGATGCGTGTGATCCCTCTAAGAAGTGATACAAAAAAAAGCAGTGATGCAATAATTAGAATACATGAAAATCCCTCAATTAAGTGGTTTGGCAGTAAACTGGTTAAGAGAATACAAATTAAGAGGTTTATGAGATTTACTGTTTGCTTTTAATTTCCAGCAGACCTGAGGGAGACAGTGCCAATCATTTTGCAGGGAATTAAGATAAGAGCTCAGTGACTGACAGACTCGCTGGTGCCAGCTGATGAGAAGGACTTGTGTCGATTCAGCTTTTCCTTCTTGTTTCCCTGCAGCACAGCACAAAATCTCCAACCCGAGGCCACTGCCACCAAAAAGTCAGGAGGAGGATTGTAAACTTTAGGTTCTCTGTATTGTGCAGGCCCAGAGACATTGACAAATGTTTTAAATGCACTGGAATTATGGTCATGGCTTTAGACCTGCAAAAGCACTCACTATAAAAGGGGCTCAGATGGCCTGATTGATTTTGCCAGAAGGAAAGCAGTAAACCAAACTGCTTAGAACATATTATGCTTGGATTGTTTCTAATGGTGGCGATAAACATCAACGCAGTATTAATGGAAGTGTGGTTGTTTGTTGTTTCAATCTAAATTTTTTACACTGGCATGAGGTAACACTGTCATTGATACTGCCTTTGGCTGTTACTGTATATTTTAGCTTTCCATGCTTAAACCGATAGGCGCAAATTATTTCTCCGTGATACCTCCGAATAGTAATTACTGGAAGGGGTGGAAAGGCAGCCTAATTCATAAATGGGAAGCAATATAAAAAGTAAATAAACAGCAAAATTCTGAGTAATGAAACATATCTGTCCTACTGTCACATTATGAGTATTTCTTGCAGTTCACTACCCTGTAGGCATTGTTTAGCTTTGCAGGGAATGACAGGTTTATTTTCTAGGTGCCTTCATTGTAGAATGCTGACAAAGATTGCATTGGTATAGAATTCAATCCTAGTGCCCTTTCTTCCTTCAAGTTTTCTCATCTTGTTGCCTAGCACATAGAAAGGAATCCAAGAATTGAAATACTTGTGAGAGACTTGTATCCTTGAATTTTCTGCCTATGCAATGACTTAGTTGCCTTTGAGTTACTAAGTTACCAAAGGATGAACCTTGTCAGTCAAGTCCCTTTGCCAATGATCCGAAAAAGTCTGGGGACTTTGTATAGAATTTTGAGAGAACTTTTATAAGGAATTTTGCTCACTATATATTTTTTTGAAGAATGATGATTTGATTTGACAAAAAATTTGTCGGCCTATGATTTTTTAAAACAATTGAATCCCTTATTACTACTTATTTCTACCCAGCACTCACCAGTGTTGTACAGTATGTGAACTAGCCAGTAAGGGCTGGAATCTGTCAGCCCGTGTTGTTGACAGTGGGGCTCCCAGGTGAGTTGGTAGCTGACAGGAATTAATCATCGCCGATTCCTCTGGCATCTGAGGCAGATAAGATCAGAGGCCAGCAGTGCAAGAGAATACTGCCTGCAAGGGCTGACTGTTAACTAAAGGTTGTTTGTAAACTTAATTCACAGGATGCTGTGTATAAGCTATCCTCAGAAATCTCTGACATATGATATTGCCTAATCCTGAAAGGTATTATTGACAGATAAACAAGGCATGCTCGATTGAGGATTAAGCCAGTGACCCACACCTTTTGTGTCAGAAAAGGCTCTGTACTGGCTACAACTATTGCATAATTCTGCGAAGAACAGCACAGTACCTGTTCATCACCTACTGTACATAATTACCTGCTGCTCTGATCAGGTCTGAGGCTCAAGCAGACAGCAGCAGTAGCTTAGATATTATCCTCTGATTGAATTGCTTCGACCTTGCTGAGCAAATTAGACAGAAATGCTTGAGTGTCACTCTCTTTTGTTTTTAATTTTGCAGCGAAGATGTTCTTTCATCCATACATATTCTCTGCCAATAGTAAATGGCATAAACCCTCCAGCTCTTCATGTCTCCTGCCAAATAGCTCAAGGTGATCACAAAATCAGGTTGATCACAAAATCAGATTGATCACAAAATCAGGTTGATCTGGGGAAACATGCAGTCTATAGTGATGTTCAGTGACTAAACACACATTAAATGACAAAGCTGGAAGGTAGACAGTTTTGAAAATTAATGTGAATTGCATATACGAGTAAATAACACAAATGAGAGGTCATATGGATCTTCCAGCACATGTAAAGACTTATTTTAGGCAGCTTTCTATTTTATAATAACTGTAACATTTGTGTTATAGTTTGCATCACTGAGCGAAGCTGTCATTGTTCACTCTGCTTTCACTATGCTTATCTTTTCCAAGTACAATCTTTGAAATTGTGTTTGTGTGTAGCAAACGTCAGTTACATCAATGTGCACATTTATACGTACACAGATAAATACCCAAGGGCATTATGCTGGAATTATCCTGCACAGCACTATATGTATTTATTTTTCTTTCTTGGGAATTACAAAGGTTTGACCTCACTGTATTAGTGTGGTTCTTTGAACAGCCAGTTTGCACTAATGCTGGAAAAAAAAATTCTTCTGACTGCATGTGACCAGCTTTTCCATGTAGCTGTGTAATGAGTACGGAATGGATCCTGTTTCCTGGAATCATGAAGTACGGGCTGTGCCAGATCACAGCGCTACTTCAGCACTGAATGATAGCCTGCAGCTCAATTCCAACACTTAGGCACTAATGTTTCCTCTCACCTTTTGCACTCTGACAGACCCAAGAAATATGGGCATTTTATCAAATGTATTTTTTAAAAGCTTCATACAGAAAACAGTTCTTATTTTTATCAGCTTTAGAACTAGTACTGTAGGTACAGATATCTTTACAGTTGGGAGAAGGTGACAGGGAAGAGGTGGTTTTGTGTGTTGCAGCCAGTGATCTCTAATTTGAGACACTTTCCAAAGCGGATCGAGCACTGCAATACATTTTTGAATAAACTTCTTGAGAGTTTATATAATAGTTTGTATATATCAGGGTCTTGTGAGTATGGCTAAGGGGAAAATCTTACATATTTTGTGTCTTTTACTGTGCTGAAAGGTAGGATTTCTCCCATGAAATGATGCTTCCGTCACTGTTTTTTTATATTTAAATGATTATTTTCTGTGACAAATCTTGACGTATATAAAAAGAGCATATGAGTGAAAAATGGGCAGTGCGGCGACATAGTGGTAAGTATTGCAGCATTGGGGCCCTGGTTACAATTACTGGAGCGCTGTTAGTGTGGAGTTTGCATGTTCTCTCCGTGTTTGTGTGGGTTACTTCCGGGCGCTCTGGTTTCCTCTCACAAGGACCTATGGGTTGGTTCACTGTCTTCATATTTATGTCTGTGTTTGCCTTGTGATGGACTGGCATCCCATCCAGGGTGTATCCTGTCTTGCCCCCGTTCCCTGCTGGGATATGACCCCGTACTGGATAAAGCAGTTAGAAAATGGACGAAATGCATTTTCTTCAAAAATGGTTGAAAATGGATTTACTCGATGAAAAGTCGAGAAGAGATGACAGAGTATTTTTGAATTTATGTATAGGGCGCTCGTCCTCTGGACAGGTAGTTGTTGTTGGGTGCCTTGTCTTACTCATCGTGATGCGGCTTATCGAGATGTGGCCATTGTCAGTTGTTGTTGATCGCAGCTCGTTAGGGGGCTACACAAACTGGAGAGATCCTGTTTAGACAAGGCCTTCACACCAGGGCTCCAGAAAGCGCACTCATCAGAAGGGAGAAGAACGACCCAGTCAGGTGGATACAAGAGCTGTCCATCAGCACGAGCCATTCCTGTGCGTCTCTGTGTCCTCACACAGCACGGCCAGGCTACTGTTTCTTTGTTTTTGTTTGCGTTTCCTAATTGACCATCACCGTTTCAGTTCTCGGGCCCCCAGGGCCATTCCTCAGCGGGCGAGGGCCGAGCAGGGGGACGGGCACGGGGCTTGTCGACATCGGGGACCTGACGTGGGTTCTTCTCTGTGATCGGAGATGAGAGAATCTTCGTTTTTTATTCCAGGAGTGCGGGGGTCATCGGCTGACTGCGTGAGGCATCGTTAATTCCACATCTCGGAGTTTCTAGGTCACCCGTCTGGCAGCCTGTCTCATTTTTTAAGTCTTTCTCTAAGCCCGTGCTCTCGTGAAGAAGGCCAAATCCTCACCTAGACACTGGCACAGAAAGCCGCCTTCTTTACAGTGATTTCTTACAATACAGTTGCAGTTTGCATGTTTATACAGTGGGATTGTAGTAGAATATACTGTCTATAGTTAGTCATGTACTGTATAAAGGGTAGGTAGCTATTTTAATAGGTAGAACAGTATACATGTTCATGCAGTAGAATCAGATTCTGAGACTGGTAAAATGGCCATACTTTTTATAAGGTGTGATTTGGTTGCTGAAATTGGTTGCTAACTCTTGATGTTTCCCCTGTCTGTCCTCATCAATGGTTTCCAAAGCAAATGCGGACTTACTTTCGCAGTATCAGAAAGCAGCTACTGCCACTTGCACACTCTCAGCTAGTTAAGATTAATTAACTAATAAATAAACAAAGCAGTTTTTTGAGCAGCAACAGTTTATGTGGTGGACCAGCTCTCTAAACAGTTTATGGTCCATTGCAGCTGTCATTATCATAGCTGCTTTTTACGTTGCAGACTTTGAAAAGGTTTGGATTTTAATACAATCTACCAGATTTTGAAAACATAATAATAATCTTTTTCTGGACACTCCATTCAAAGCACTCTACAGGTCATGGGGACTACCCTCCACCACCTCCAGTGTGCAGCCCCAACTGGATGATGTGACGGCAGCCATAGTGCGCCAGTACGTTCCCCACACACCAGCTCTCAGTGAGGAGGAGAACAGAGTGATGGAGATTATCAGGAGTCCATGACTGGTAAAGGCCAGGGGTAACTTTGGCCAGGGCATTGGGGAAACAGCCCTGCTCTTTTCATGAAACGATCTTGAATTTTTAGTCTGTGCAGCACTTTATAAGAAGAAGAGGTTTTTGAATATGCGGGTCAGTCTGATATGGTGGTTGATGCCCTCATTTTTGTCTGTCCTATTTTACCTGCCTAGAGTGAAGTTGTGAGGCTGCACACTCTGTGAACATGAATGGTTTCAAAAATGGGACTATATAAAACAATTACAATCGCTATAGGGGTCCACTAGTTGGAAGCCTAATTAAAAAGTAAATTGTGTGTCTTTGAAACCCCCTAAAACTGTCTATTTTGTTCGTGCTGATCTGTCAGTGTCCAGCCCAGGTCTTGCTTAGCCTGGGGCTTCTGAGTTGTTATTCACACAGATACTGCTGAACCACTTTCATCTGCAAATTAACACCTTTGAGGCCACAATTTACAATTCTGTTTATTCCTCACTCCCTTCATACATTAATCAGCAGGCTTGGAAGAAAATCAAGAGAGTGTTATTCAAATTACAGTAGTGTTTAATATGAGGGAATGTGTTGTTATTCTACATGTGTAATTGTGTCAGAATGAATTACTCAATAAACCACGCTGTTAACACAGGACTTCTCAATTTCCAAAATGTAGGGCTCCTGTTCCACTGGTGAAAGTGAAAGAAGATCGTGGTTTTATTCAGATTATGTCGGGCTGCAAAAAAGCAAATAAAAATCTTTAACAATTTATTGCCTCAAAACTGAAGGATATTGTAAAAACAATGTTGTTCATTTTTTTAGCAAACATTAATGAGCCACCGCAGAACCTAGTTTTAAATACTTCTCCATTAAATCTAGGTGTACAGTTTTTTTTTTGCAATGCATATATTTAAAATTGGACTGATTTTGGAATCAAATCAAGTCCTGGAATACAGCCAGCCTGCTTATGGTCATTTTCAGGCTCAAAAACGACTGAGGTGTCAAATCTCATGCGCTGGAATTGTGTTTTACTCAGGATTGCTGAGAGTCAAAAAAATATATCGGTCTGACTTGATTTGCTTTTAGTAATACCTTAAATCTACCCTCCCATCCACTCCTGACAGCGCTAACAAAGGAACTGGATGTGTAATGAACCAGTACTAAATGAGTGTAATTAAGATGTCTAGAATGAGTTAGCTTAACCCATTAGTTTGTAGCTGTTTTTTTAGTGTGGATCAGTAAAGGGACATAATGGTTACAAAGGACAGGTCATTGGGCCCAACTAGCCCATTTGGTAGTTAGTTGCTAACTGATGCAATTGCCTCATCCAGCCATTTCTTGAAAGAAGCCAAGATATCGGCTCCTATACCACTGGACTTTGTTCTATTCTCCCACAACTCTTAGGGTAAAGACATGCCTCCTGTTCTTAGTTGTAAATGCACTTTCACATAATTTCCTGTTGTGTCCTTTGGGTTGTATTTCACTTTTCATTCTGAAGAAGTGCACCGAGTTGACTTTGTTGATGCTTTGTAGGATTTTGAGGCATTAATTAACAATGATTAATACTTATTTGGTTTAATTGTTTCAGCCTCTTACTACAAGGCATTCCTTCAAGGCCTTGGGATTTATCTGATTGCTATATGAACTGATTACAGGGCAGCATAAAATCTCCTCTGAAAAGAGCAATAAGCTGTCTTATTGTAGGTACTAGAACAAGACAGGTATGTGCCCAGCCTGTGTTTAAGAATGGAAACTCAGTGTGAGACTTACATTACTGGACTGTGCCTTTCTCTGACGTCAGTGCTCCTGTCCTTTGGAATGAAACCATCATTTGTTAAGGAAGTGATAACCTTTTAAAAATGCTAGAACTTGTGTATTTCATCAGTTAACGTATGTACAGTACACATGCTGGAACTCGAGCCTGTTATATTTTCTTAAAAATGTACTAGCAAATCTTTTGTTTTCTCTGAGATTGATTCAAGCAGCTCACAGTTGAAACTCCTGCAGCTGTAGAAAGGTATGCACTTTTTGGGGCTTTGGTAGAAAAAAAATTCTGAAGTGCTTCTCATTCTGAAATAAAAAAAAATTGGCACACTTTATTGTTAATTTTGGAAGGGCTGTTATAGGTTATAGATAGCTGTAGCTTGTAAAACAATTGGTTTAGTATGAGCTTTCTAATTTGTATTGGATTTTTTGGAAATAAGCACTTGTTTAAGTGTCATCTTTAGTGATATTAGAGGGGATTATGATGCAGAACAGAATTGAGTTCACTAACTGTGTGAAAACTGATTTTTCCATTCCAGCAGTGCAAAGATAGGAAGCTTAATTATTGTACAGCCACTCATTTTGGACACCTGTTTCCAAAGACTTGGCTCTCTGACAATCACTTCTGTATCTCCTTAGGAGAAGATGGTACACATGCATAAGCTTGTCTGGACGTGCCCAACTACAGAGCCATTCGGCATTTGACAGCCACACGCTTCACAGTGCCTGGTAGGAGAGTCAATGCCAACTGGTGGAGAAGCATGTCTCTCACTGATGTCACTTCCATCCTGCAGGTTCCTGACAGGTCATAAGAATGAGCCCTGGCCGATCTCCACTAATTCCTGCTTGGGCAATCCTAATCACTAATGACACGGCCCAGAACTGATTAGTCAAGTCTGGATCATAATTTTCAACCTGTTTTCTGAAGGAGCTCCTTTATCAGTTGAACGTTCTCAAGGTTGAAGAGATGAGCAAGATGTTGTTATTATTGTAACAGTTATAGTGCCGTATGGCTGTATTTACTGCTGCCCCACAGCTCTCGGGTCCTGGGTTGTTTGATTTACCGGTGTCTCCTTCAGGGTTTTAACCTTCCTTGCACTCTGTTTCTCCGGAATCGGCTTTAGGTTTAGCATCTTTTGCAAAATGAATGGATGAATAACAATTATGTCTATGACATCACACAGAAACAATCATTTTATTTCAGTCTGAGGACTCTTAATGGTAGGAAATTCAGTTAATTTAATTTGCTGCTCTGGTTTTTGACTTGCAAGGATGCCTGAAGTATTACACAAGGGAGAATACTCTGCAGGCTGCAACTGTAAAACTAATGAGAAGGTGAAAACTGAATCGCCATGCGTGAGGCAGACTAATTAAAGCCATTCCTTTTAAAACTGGGCAGGTTTATGTGAATGCTTTTATTTGCATGTTTCTCATTAGAAAAGCTATTCCCACAGTGAAGCAGTAGAAACGTCAGCGTAGAGAAGATCAAGGAAAGGATATAATGTACCTAACAACAGCCAACCAGCTTAAATGAGTTGTAGGTGTGGCACTGGTTCATTTTACCCCAAGAGACTGTTGCCTCCTGTGGGACCTAGATAGTAGAAGAGCAGGGTAGGAAATAATCCCCTCTCCTGCCGATGACAGGGGAAACAGAGGCCCCTATGGCCAGATTAGGCCCTTCATTCCGCTTCTGCAGATGGAGTGATTGGCGTTCGGGATGAGGCTGGGTGCCAGAAAGACTCCAGAGTCGGTTGGACGCACACTTCTTGCCTCCTGTCTCCGTACAATTTCTGATTTAACTTCAATGTGGAAAGCAGAGAAAAAAAGCATTTAGCACATGCGTGGAAATAGGAGCAGAGCTGAACAGAACAGATCGCTGTTGCACCAGAATAGACCGGTTAAGAAAGCAACAGTCTTGAGTACCTCGCACTCCCTCCTGTCTCTCACTCTGCATGCTCTTCTATTGTCTTGTTAATGGCAGCTAATGTTCAGTAGTCAGGGGTCTGAAATTTGCCCTAAATGATGAGCTATTATCAGGTCCTGTTGACTAAGTAGTTGCTTTTTACAATGTGGATAAACACTGCTGTGAATTAGCAAGGAGCCAGGCAAACATTACATTGTAAATGTTTATTTTAATTACAAAACAACTGATTACCAGCTGCACCCTGGTCTGGAGTACACAATGTACGAGAGCTTCAGTGCACATCACACCCCTTTGGATTAACCATCCTGCCTATGTTTGCTTTTCTAAGGGTTCTGAAAGTCCTAACTGCAGATACAGACCATTTTGTTGCAGACATCTAAAGTTGTTAGCATTCAATATATTCTTCTTGCCCTAAAAGAGCCAAAGGTCTCCGATTTTAACACCGACGTTCTGAATAGAAATAGCTGAAAGCTGGACAGAACTAAGACTGCTCTTGCCTTCCCCCTCAGCTGGTTCCTAGTTACTGGAGACTTCCCAACGGGGCACATTCAGGTCTATGAAATCCATTTCTTGCAGGGGGAGTCATCTTGTGCTGCTGGCAGAGGAGTTTATTGGATACGACACTAGGGAATCTCTACTAAATCTCTTACTAAACCCGAAACAAAAACCTCAAGTTTTCTTTCTGCTAACCACAGGAAAACTGCAACCAAACTGGAGAAGTTAAGAGATATTAGTCAAAGAGTAGGACAGAACCAGTGGGTTGTGCAATTACAAATCATACTTTTTTTCTTGTCTGATTTTCAGAAAGCATATTTTGCATCCAATCAATCTATAGCCTGGTCCTGTCTTGATGATCAGTGGAATATCCTCTGATTTCATGGATCCTAAATTGTTCCTCCTTAATGGATTCTACTAGGATTATGTCACCAACTGTTTGCGTCTCAGTCTCTGATCTCAGTCTCATCACCCTGGGTGTTTGCTCATCATCAGTGATTCCTGTGACATAGTGAATCTGTTCTCAAAGTGGGTTGAAACTGATCTACAGTGGCCCACATCTAGAGTGCAAGTCTCAAGATTTCAGACGATAAGCAAAGCTGGGCCTGGTCAGTACTGGGAGACTTTCAAGGAAAGCCAGGTTACTGCTGTAAGTGGTGTTGGTGGACCAGTAGGCAGTGCTCTTCACTTTGGACTATCCCTTTATGGGATGCAGGACACTGTGTTCCTGCAGTGTGCTCAGCTGTGGAGCCAGTGGAACCCAGTGGCTACCATTTGTAGGATTGTGACTGGGCACCTTTAAATCTGACACTCCCCCCGAACAAAAGATGAGGAATTGCATTAGCTATTGATGTCCTTTGGATGAGCCCATAAACTGAGGTCCTGATTACTTTAATATTATGATCCCGTAAGAGTGGGGGTATTAATCCCATTTTCCTGACTAAATTCTGCTCCAGATTTGGACAATCTGGCTGGCCTAAATGAAATAATTTAATCTGCTGTGTAGTGGGGTTGCTGGCACATAGTGGCTGCTGTGTGTCACCCAGGTACTGTAGGTGTTGCATTTCAGTGGTGGGCGAAGTGGAGCTGTTGCTGCAGGGGTTCCCTATTCCCGGTCCTGTGGACCCACACAGCTGCTGGTTTTCATTTCAGCTGAGTTTATTTACCTCATTGAGCTTACAAGCTGTTTAATTGGAACATCTTCAAGTTTTTTTTTTACTCAAAAGTACACCTTATGTAATACAGACATGAAAAGGGGACTTTCTACAGATTTAAGAGATGAAAACAGTCAAACAGGTCCAATTAATCTTATTATTAAGCCAGTTAAGGTTAAGGTTAATTAAGGTTTAATTGTGTAACTGAGAGCTAGGCTGGATGGAACCCAATGTATTCCTTCAGAACGGGGACTGGAAACCCGTCTTACTGCGTGTAAAGTGCTTTGGTTTCCTTTGAGATAAACAGCTCTGTGTAAAAATGAGGTTTTATTAGAATTATTACAACACTGCTGTTACATTTACTGATCCTTCATACATGCGTAAAGCTGTCACAAGTGAAAGTCAATCCAAGACACAAAATATGTTGTCATCAGCATTTAATTGTAGTGCTACATACTTAATATATTTAAATGTTTCCTTTTTAGGGGTAGAATCTCCATAAACTGCATATTTTCATAGAGTGATCTGAGTTATACACACAAATCTTACATATGAGGAAAATTATTTGCTGACTCATATCTGTATGATAATTCAGATATATGTTTTATATGGAGTGTTGATCTTTTAGTGTTAATCTCTTGACCACAGCTGTACCAGTACTGTGCATTAAACCAGTTTCCTGCTGAATTCTCATGGAAAATTAGGCTTGGGGACCTATGTGTAAGGTGACTCAAGAGTTCTCTTTCCTTTAGCATGTGAGATGGCACCTCTTAATGCAATAACCAGTAATGGTTGCTTTAAACTAAACAGCCAGGTTCAGGGATAATGGTGAATTTGGAGTTTGCCCAAATAAATAATACTGCTGGATAGTTGTTAGTCCCAGTTTTTAAGACTCTGTTGTGGGCCCTGTGATTTCAATCTCAGTGTGTACTAGGACTTTCTGATTTAAATTCTTTTTTAACCCTCAGAGGCCAAGGTCTTTGACAGACTGCTATGTAGGTCACACACTCCTCCCAGTGGGGGGCATCTGATTCAGTCCTTGTGTGCCAAATATGATTATCATGAAGGCTGTTTTCAGAGACTAACTACACTGTGGGTGCAAGGGGCTGTGGGTGGCAGGCATTGCCACTGTGTGTTTAAGCAGCCGGAAAGGCTGTGGGGAGCCCTCTGGATACAATGAGATAATTTTAAAATGATCAAACTGCATTACCTCTTCCAAGGAGCTGTGTTTATCAATGAGCTTTTCAGTTTTAATCCTAACCCTTGTAAAGCAGTACAGAGTGTGCTGGAGACTTGTAGGAATTTCCTGGAGTATATTCTGGGACATGCACAGCAAAGTGTAGAAAAGTCTAGTGAAATCACAAAAACTTCACTACAGACAGCATAGGAATATACATGAATATATATGTATAACATGAACAGTGATATATGAATCATAAGAAACCATATATACTGTATAGACATCCATTTTCTAACCACTTCTTTGATTTCAGGGTTGCGTGGGAGTCATAGCCTATCCCAGCAAGCAGTGGGCTTAAGGCGGGGTACACCCTGGATGGGACACCAGTCCATCACAGGGTAGACACAGACACAAACATGCATACACTCACACCAGGGCCAGTTTTTCCAGAACCCAATTAACTTACCTTTATTTCCTTTGGACTGTGGTTGGAAACCGGAGCTCTTGGAGGGGACCCACATACAAACTCCACACAGATCGCACCGTAGGTCTGGAACTGAACCCAGGGCCCCAGCATTGCAAGGCAACAATGCTAACCTCTGAGCCCCTGCGCCATCCAGTGAACCAAAACATTAAAGAAAACCACATGTAAAGAAATACTGGGAGAAACATACTAAGAGTATTTAAAAACATTATTTCTAGGCCATGTCCAGGTCCGGGATCAAACTGATGAGCAGTAAGAGATGAAACGGAACACGCTCCTCCCGTGTGGCAGACCCGCTGGGTCATATCGCATGCCTGCTCTTTTTCTGGGCGGGAGGAAGTTTGCTGACGCTAGTGTGCCCACACCTTTCTGTGGTGTGAACAAGTATGTGGCCCGAGTCACGATCCTTGCCTGTGCTTGTTCTACCAGCCCCTCAGGGGATGTAACCTACGTACTATTGCGCAAAGTCGCTGAATAAAAAAGGTCAAGACCAGAGTGCTTAGAACTTACCACAAGCTGCCAAGTGTGCAGGGGTTATCTGCAGCATCGGTGTGTCATCCCAACCTGCGTGGAAGTGTCATGTGAAAATACATAAAAAACGAACATTCCCAAACAGTATGCAATAGGATTGAGCATGTAAATAAACATCTATCTTTTCAAAATGCTTGTAATGCATTCTAAAAGTTTTGAACGTCTCTGCCATACTTTTTCAGAGGTACAGGGTTATTACGTTGAGTGACATACAGAACAGGTGTTTGATTGCCTTTCAGCTCTTTACCTTTCTCCAAGCGCAGCCGCTCAGCCACGGTTCAAGGGAGAAGCTCAAACTACAGCCCGTGAAATCAATACACTCCTGTCTCTTCACTCACGGCTAATGCTACATTTGTCAGCTTCCTCCGCAATTTCAAACAACCTTTTCTGCCTAAGTTTGCAGATTTTGTCAAATGTGTGTGAAGCACGAAGCATGCATTTTTTTTACAGAATCTATGTGAAGTTTTGTTTTTGTTTTTTTTTTTCCCTGTGCATTGCAGCTTTGACATGGCTTGTTGCTTTCAAGTCTCAGGGAAAGATAAAATGAGTTTTTTTTTTAAAAAAAAGCCCAGAGCAGCTCATGACTTTCAAATTCCCTCCTCAATGTAGGTTATATCGTCTCACACTGCTTCTCTTTGCTTCGGTAATGAGCAGAAAATCAGCACAGGAGGGGATAGAAGGTGAAAACCGACAAAGGACTAAGGATTATCAAACGGCATTGTTAATTGATGCCGAGGGGTTTTGAAGAATCCATTTTTTAGGAGTTTGCCACCTTGTGCCAGCATCTTTCTTGCTTCCTAATTCCTTTTATTGTCTCATATGGAAACTTTGCTTTGCAGACAGGTAAAAGACACAACATAATACACAGTACATCTAACACAACAAGATCCCATTAACTAATAAGAGACATACATGTATGATGAGAAAACAAATATAAAGTAAAATCTACAATTGTTGACATTTAGCAGGTTAACAGCCGTGGGAATAAAAGATAACTTAGTATTGCACTTGAATCTGGGTAGTCGAAGTCAATGCCCAGATGGAAGGAGCTCAAATTCACTGTGCAAGGGGCAGTCGTGACAGTCAGTGATTATATTGGCCTTCTGCACTATTCGTTTGATGTGGCTATCTGAGAGCTGTAGCTGTTGTGCTTCAATAATTTTTTCTGGGTACCTTCACAATCCTGCTCAGGCTGTTTTTATTGCGTGCATTAAGGATACCAAACCAGGCGACCGCAGTGAATGTTAGGACAGATTCAATGAAAGTTCTATAGAATAAAGTCATCATCAAAGTACCCACTTAAAAAGAGTGGAGTTAGCTCTTCTTACATATGGCATCCATGTTTTCTTCAAAGGTTACTTTGTAATCAGAAATAGTGCCAAGATATTTGCTCTGCACCTGCAACTCATAAGGCAGGTGGTATCCACAAAAAAACTGAGTATGGTTGTCTTGTCCCTGTTTTGGGTTGTCTTAATGGTCCAGCATCTGCAGCAAGGAGACAAATTTTTCCTTTTTTTTCTCCCTTCGGGAATGCCTGATCAGTATGGAAAGAGTGCTTGATGATCAGTGGAACATCCTCTGATTTCATGGATCCTGAATCGCTCCTCCTTAATGGATTCTACTAGGATTATGTCACCAACTGTTTGCGTCTCAATCTCATCACCCTGGGTGTTTGCTCATCATCAGTGATACGTGTGACATAGTGAATCTGTTCTCAAAGTGGGGAGAAACTGATCTACAGTGGTCCATATCTACAGTGCAAGTCTCAAGATGTCGTAAGTTAAGCAAAGCTGGGCCTGGTCAGTACTGGCAGACCTTCAAGGAAAGCCAGGTTACTGCTGAAAATGTTCTACTCTTTGGTCCACACAGTGGTCCATATCTACGGTGTGAGTTTCAACTCACACACTACTCATTGTACAGCCATGCAAGGAAACTTTAAAAGATTTAGAAGACAAGGCAGAAAGCCTAGCAGCTGTTCCCAATGAAAGACATTCATTCGGCAGTGTTGTTCAATTTTTCTTGGTAGACACACGGCAGAGACAAGGTGTAGAATGAATTCCATGTGCAAAACTTTCTGATCCTCATACTGACTTTCTAAATATTAGGATTCAGTTACTAGGGATTTTTTTTCTGCTTCAGAAGTCACTCATGGAACCATCTCTCAAGGAAGGAAAATAGGGGAATTTAAAAAAAAATACTCATCTTCTTCTCTTTTAGAAAGGTCATGGGTTTGACAACACTTCTTTGAGCTAAGATCAGACCCCTTCCTGGGATTTTATGTGGTCCAGATGTCTCTCAAACCTTCCTCAAAAAAGGAAAAAACAAAAACACATCTTCTTTTCTGTAGGCACCCTCTGTGCTTGTCAGGGGCCACAATCTGATTTCTCTTTTCTAGTGTCCTCATTTGCTTTAGATTCGTCATCTGGTGATCCTGTAGGGTGAGGTGGAATTCAGGAGACTGGATACAGTCTTTCCATGACAAACAAGCAGAGGAGCAGAACACCTGTTACAGACAGACATTGTTCTGCCTCTCACTGTCTTACCCTAATATGGAGCAGCCTATCAGAACCCTTTGCTATGCTATAACATGCTATAGAAATAGACGTCCTTTGTGTTATTTAGACAGGCTGGTTTCACCCTACTGATGATGTGCGGTTACAACAGTAATCCTGCTCAGTATGACAGGATCTGCAGGTTCAGACTTGGTGTGCGCAATACACTGAGGAACTAATGTTGCAAACTACATCTCTGGGATTATGACTGAAGGCCTCTAAATCTGAATCCCCTCTAGTGTTCTTGTCTACGATTGAGGAAATTTGTGTGAAAAAATGAATAATTTTCATGTCTTAAATGAACCTAAATCCATCCTGATCGAGCCTTATTGGTAAATTCCTTCTTACCTAATGCCAAAGAAGTGAAAGGATTTATATTATATTGTAGGAGAGCTTGGAGAGTTGTTTTTATTGCTTAAATAATCCAGCCACTAGTGGGGATGTCTTCCATTTTAGCTGTTTTAAAAACTTTCCATGTGAAAACACGAGTTTGACAGTCTATCTCTCCTGATGGTTGTTACTGGCTCAGGCATGCACAGCTGGATCTCTACATTTTATATCTTATAAGCTCTTCGACAGATGCCAATCCTTGCTTTGGTGCCAAACTGTAAATCGCCCATGCTCTATGGTTTCGGAGATTAAATATAGATGGCACAGACAAAAAAAAAATCAGAAATGGAATGTCATGCTCCTGTTCATGTGTTTCATAGTCCTCATATTTGAAATGCTTCCCATTTGCATATATTAATTCAGATTCCTTCATTATGTACCAATTTTTTCCACTAAAGATTGCCAGATTTCTCTCTTTTTTTTCTTAAATGTGCTTTCTACGCTCTCCTTTTATATTCTCTGCTCCATTACTCTGAGGACCTGACTGATAACCCTTTATATTCATTCTTTTAAGTGCCTGTTCAGACAGATGGTTATATTATGCATGGGCTGCTATTGTTTAATGGGAGTTCTGTGAGGGAGCTTTTGTCTGGGAGGGTTCTGTATGCCATGAGACAAATACCCTTCAGACAATAGGCGCTTGCTGTTGACAATAATGGCTAGACAGGCACGACTGAATTAAAGGCAGCCACAAACCTTAGCCAGGACTGAGGTGTTTTTGGTTTACAGCTCCAGTGAGGTTGCTATTGCATTTCGCTACCTGCAGAATATACCTTGATTGATTGGAATATGTTATTTAAAGTACAAAGCGAAAAGCAACACCTTCATAATGCATTTATCTAGGGATAGATTTTTTATTATTTAAAAAAAATCAAAGGCATGTTAGCAACAAAAACAAAATTATTATGGGATAAACCATGTCTATCATTTTTTTCCCTCCAGTTAATTGTAGCTTTGCAGAAGCTTCACGATAACAAAAAAAATGTCTTCCTGGCTGCTGAGTTTATAAGCCAAGTGTTTGAGGAGCTACAAGGAAACAGTGCGCCAACAGTACCGTGTTTGTCTTCCGAGTCATCCTTGACAGTGTAAACAAGCCCTTGGAATTGAACTGATGGAAATCTACTGCAGTACAAATAGAGTCGCACGAATTCACATCAATTCTTTAAAAGAATCTTTTTACTCATTTTGCATGGACACGTAGTGGATGTGGAGATGCTGGGAAAAGTGGAATCTAGGTGTGATACTGTGGATGATTATTATTGTACAGGAGCATGATGTGCACAAATGGGTTAAATTGGCTGCTCTCGACATCAGCTTTTTTATTCTGTTATATAATGTATGAAACAGGCTAAATCCTATTATTTGGCTTCTTAGAAGAAAGTTCTTGTTGACATTCTGTATTTGAAAAAAAGTCATTTCTCTCTATTCCCAGGATACCATGTCCCCAGGTCCCGTTTAATTTCATTTTAGTGATTATCTTGAACAGCATGACCCAACAGGTTGGCTAGAATGTGCGTAATTTTGTAGGCTGCTGAAATTAAAATGGCCTTATCTTAAAGCACGCTGGCTCTTCTTCTAAAGACGGTGATTAAATTAAGCACGTGTTTATGCATGCTTTTAGAGCCATGCAAATGATAATTAGAACAGTTGCCATTAATATATATATAAAGCTTTCCATATACTGTATTGTACGTCTAAATGTTTTCTATCAGATTTCTTTGTAGTATTTCTAATGACAGCTAAAAGTGCTTTAAAGGTGAAAGTCCCTTCTGAATTAGCCGGTGAAAGGAGAAAAGTTATTCTTAGCAGATGGTGTCCATCTTTTCAAAGTGCCATTGTGATGTGACAGGGCTGGCTTTATTTAAGAAGGTCAAACAGTGACATTTAAAGGCAAATTTTATGTCATGAGCATTTTCATTTAGATTTTTAATATGCTGTTATTTGCGGACTTGCTGTTCCAGAACAGTATGTACAGTACTGATTGTCAGGAAGTGCTCTGGGGAAGGAGATTAGTGTCGGACGGTGCTTTGAAGCCCACGGGCAATGCAGCTCGTGTACCAAAGATAAGCTTCCCCTCAGAATTTCCTGGTATTAATTTCAGGGATTCTTGGACAGGATCCATTTGTGCTGGCATAATTACTAACAATGAAAAACTGCAATGTCAGCAGGATAAAAAAAGAATTGCAAAACTGTACAAAAAAAGTAAGCAAAGGAGAAATGCACCACTTTGAGGATGACTTCTGGATGTCTTCCAGTTTCAGGTGTTCTCTAGGTCTCTGGTGAATTGGATCAGGCGAGATTAATTTGTTACTTATGTAACAAAAAAAAAGGTTGTGAACAGGGGGATGATTTTTAACACACCGTGACAAGGAGAAGCAGAAATTAGGACTTTTACATATAGCGACCTCCAGGGGTGGAGAAAGGTATTGACAGCAGACTGTAATCTGGATCCGTGTGTTCACTGAGGACAAGATTGACAGCATGACTTCTTTATGGCTAATAACCTGCTCTTTGAAAAGAACACCTGAAGAGAAAGTTAGAATATTGATGTCTGTGTTAATTGAGAGCACAGGCATTTTGTACTTAGCAGCAGTTATATGAGCACCACCCTGTTTAGCTGATAAAAGAACACTTTTATCAAATGGCTTTAGAAAGTGTTGTTTTGTCTCACCCAGGATGACATGGACTAGTTTACCATTTTTTTCCGGAGGCTTCCCTGCTGCAGACTGATGATGAGACTTTCCCTTCCCCAGGTTCTGCCTTGCTGTGAAGTGACTCTGATGGAGCGGCCAAGCGTGGCTGTGTTCCGCACACCCCTCTCCCTGAGGTGTCACGCCATCTCAAGGTGCAGGAGTCAGATAAGCAGAAATCAAAGTCGGGCATCACATTGGCAACAGCTGCCCTCTGTCTTCAACAGGGTTATTAATACGCCGTTCGTTAGGAGAAATGAGGCCGGCTTGATGAAGAGGGCAGGGGTTATGGCGGAGTTAGCGCTGAGGGCGTGTAGCCTCTCTGAGCTCTTTGCCAAATGACTCACACTCCATAGATTCCGAGAAAAAGATTTACAAGCAGTGGCTGTGTAACAGTGTGTGTGAATTGTAGGTGTGTGAGAGAGCTTCACTGAGACCTGGCATGCAAGCTTCTATATCTGTACTGTTCATTTAACGTTAGAAGTTATAGGTAATGAAACACACAGCTCATGCAGTCGAACTGCAGAAGGCTCAATATTAATAATCCTTGACTGAAGGGGACTCCCTGCAGCTCTGGGTTTCTTGAAGTGAAGGGGTTTTGGAACTGAAGTATCCATGTTATAACAGTTTGAATGACCAAGACAGTTTTGCCTCCCAGGGTTCAATTTTACAATTTAAAATGAGTCAGTATATCGTCACACCAGATGGAAAACAAGCTGTAGCAGTCTCGTCTACACAAAATGGAAAGGTTTTTGCAAATAGCTCATCTGCTTTAGATTTGGAAAAAAAAAAGGAAATAAAGAGATGCACACCGTTTGGATGACAATGAAGAAAAAACGGCTGACCTGCTTTAAGTACGTTAAGTCATGGCTTGTTAGTGCAAAGTAGCTGAAGGATGTGTCCTAAGGTAATGAGCAGTAGTAATGTTTTGCCAGCTCCTAGGACCCTAATAAAAGACTGCAGCTGTATTCTTGTCTCCTGTCAATTCATTTTCAGTTTGGTTCCTGATGAGTGACAGCACAAAACCAAAAGCCTTAATGCTGACAGTCAACTAGGAAAATCAAAACAAAGGCTTTCTAGTGTGCTTTAAAGCCAGGGTAGCATGTTGTATATTGCTGTGTTTGACTTTAGAGAGCACTTACCACTTGTCAATATTAGGTTCCAACATAAGTTATGGGCCTTAATTGCAAAGACCTTTAATGATGAATCAGTGCTCAATAATGAAGACTATTTCTTTTCTGTGTGTGCAGAAATACAGATGGCTGGAAACAGTGACAACAGTTCTTATTTTGGTTAATGTGCCTTGGTTTTTGTTTGAATGCCTTCAGGTGTACTTTCCTGTAGAAACCGGAGTGCGGTTGACTTTCGGAACAGCCTCGGCCACTTGCCCCTGAGTTCTGGGCCTTTGATCAGCGTGGTCCAGGAAAACACCAACACATGTTCCAGTTTAAAAAGCAGATTGATGGTTTTAAAAGGGCTTGACTAGAGAGATGACTGAGAGATTTATTTATAAAATAAAGGATCTGGCAGAGATTAAGTGCCTTTGAAATGCTGGATGACAAATAGACTGCAGACTACTGCTGGTTGTCTTTTTTTCCTCTTACAAAGGACAGTACAGTTGTGTATCCAGACATGGCACGATATGAGGTTCTTGTGGTTTAACAGACAAAGGTCTGCCCTGCAGACTTGTATGCTTTTTATAGAAAGCCTTAAATTGGGTCCTACTTGGGACTTACAGTGAAACAACTAATATTTATTGTACAAGTCAATTTAATTTCTGTCTGATTAGGACAAATTGAGATCTAGTTTTCAAATCATTTAGGGTGCATTAATGAATAACGCTGAACTAACTTTAAATCACAGTTTTAGTGTCTATTGACTTGTGTCAGCCAGAACTGTCAGATTTTTTACCTTTTAAATCAGGACTCATTCCCATAAAAATATCTACATGTTTTTAAATTTTAAAATGTGTATAGTGGGTAGCATATCCAGGCTAATTTAAATGATCCATTGAACTTTTCTTCCTTCTTGATCTTCTTTTTAGTCATTTTAGTTTAAATTTTAGTTAAACATTACAGTATGCCTTTAATAAAACCGAGGTCCTGACTCTCTGTGGTCATTAAAAATCCCAGGGCGTTTCTCGAAAAGTGTAGGGGTGTAACCTCGGCGTCCTGGCCAAATTTCCCATTGGCCCTTACCAATCATGGCCTCCTAATAATCCCCATCTATAAATTGGCTTCATCAGTCTGTTCTACTCCACACTGAGAGCTGGTGTGTGGTGAGCATTCTGGCGCACTATGGCTGCTGTCGCATCATCCAGGTGGGGCTGCACACTGGTGGTGGTGGAGAGGATCCCCATTACCTGTAAAGTGCTTTGAGTGTCCAGAAAAGCGCTATATAAGTGTAAGCTATTATTATTATTATTATTAATAATAATAATAATAATAATCTCCAGGGAGCTACCATAAGGTTTTAATAGAAAGATATTCAAACTTAAGACAAAAACATATGCCTTCAAAAGCACAAGTGCTGGGATATAAAGTCTAAATCCCGCACGGGCCTCGTCCTGCTGGAGAGGCAAGACTCCATCTCAGCCCAAGCAGAGTCAGAGTCTGTAGCTCCACACATGGTGGCATACAGTAAAGTTAGAGAGAGAACAAGACAATGCAATCGCATGACACAGGAAATAGTAGGTAGAGAAAGTGACAATTCCAGTGAAAAACAAACATAGGGGTATACACTTGTATGGATCTGTATATAGGAATTTGTCTGGATTCCATGACAGACCTCACAAGAGACCCGTGATTTCTTCATCACAATCCTTTATGCTCCTCATTCCTACAGTACGGTATGTTAATAAGATCTGTCTATGTTACATACCTAAGAATTCTGTGTTTAGCATTAAAGACTGAAGAGGTTGCTAAATCAAAAGAACTGGCAGACCTAATCCACTGTCCTAGATCATTAAAGTTTTACTTGTAGGCCTAGTTTTGGCTTATTGGCTTGGAAGAGAGATTCCAGTGGAAATCAGTAGCACTTATCTGATTCCCATCACAATGGAACTGAAGAGTCAATAATTCAAGGAAGCCTTTCTAATTTGGCTTTGGCAATGGCCTGATGTACTGTACTACATCTGCAATGCTGATTAGCTGAGTTACTCTGTCTGCAGGCTATCAATAATACTCTTTATTTCTGACAGATTTGGATGATAAAGTTGGATTTCACTCTTCAAAGGATTTCTGTCGAGATGATGTTCAGTAATAGGGAAAAGTCTGAAGAGCTGCCTTGTTCCTACAGGAGTACACTAAAAGAATTTTAATAACTTGTACGTAGGCTGCAATGTGTAAGAATATATGAAATGTTACCAACCAATTCTTTCTCCTTAGCAGTTCAGGAGTGCACTACCTGGAGGTGGACGGGGTGCAGGAATAGGGTGAAGAGCTGACTTCATGGCACAGGCTTTATGACGTTAGACTTGTGCAGCAATGAAACTCTTCCCTCATCTGTTTCTTCCTCTTTTTCCTGTGGGTTTGTTTGTTTGTTTGTTTTTTTTGCCTAAAACTTGTTGGCCCGACAGAAAAGAAATACTAGAGAACAGCCTCGCAGAAGGCGTTTGAAAGGAGAGCGGGCTCTCTCTGCAAAGACGCAGACAAGACAGACTTTTCACTACTTGCTTAATGGCTTTTATTGAGAGGAGTAAAAAATATTAGCAGGGGATTTCCTAATCTCATGAGGGTCTTTCATTTCCTCTGAAGTCCTTGAGATTGCTAACAAGTGCCTTGTTACGAGCAGGCAGACTCCGAAGAGTCAATAGCAACTGATGACTTCAGGCAGTGTCAGTCTTTGCAATCAATCGCGCATTGCCACATGCTGTACTTGCTAGTCTGATATTGCATTCCACTGTTGACATGAGAGTCTAGCGTGGGCAGGCTCCAGACTCAGTGCAGGATAGATAAAGCATATTTGATGCTGTGCAGTTTTTTGGAAGAGACACTGTTCCTTAGAATAAGAAAGGATTTTCCAACGTCTATACCTAAACTGAAATTGTTAGGCAATAGTCAATGCAGCATGTCAGTGTAAACAAGGTGCATACATGTGTGATCCTCTCACATGCTTGCCAGACTCGTCACTTCTTATGCTGCGAAATGAAAAACAAGTGAGTTTATCTGAAGAGGATATGACTGCAGTCCATTCCTCAATGCTTGGCCAGATTGAATACGTGGCACAGCATGGATTTGCACTGGTGATCTTCATATTATTTCCCAGATATTTTAAAGAGTTACAGTAGTGCTAAATAAAATATGATTTACAGAATTCTGTATTGATATTGCCGCTGTGGAATTGAACTGTTTCAGTAAATCCATTTTATTTAGTCAGAGATACATTGCCACCCAAATCAGAGCCCTGACTTTGAAATATTGAAACACTGTGCTGTCCAGGCAGAGTGGTCGACAGCATGTGACAAGATGCCCCCACCTCGGTTCCCAATCCCAACGTAATGGGAATCTGTTCCCAGTTGGCTCTGTCTGATTAAATAATGGGTTTTGATTAGACTGGATGTGCTTCACTGATCTTGATTTTATTATTCTGGGGAAGAGGGAGGGTGTCCTGCTGTCTGTGAACACCCATTCCCCATCCCCCAAACCCTCACTTGTCAGGGTCCAGAGAGACGATGAGCTCTGCAGTTCAGCATTTACACACAACACACTGTGCTACACACAACAAAAAAGGCACTCTACTTCTGAGCACTGGACTGATTTAACAGAGCTTCTGAGACAAAAACAGCTGCAGAACACATGTGTACCTATGACTATTAACTCTTTAATAGAGCAATGATACAGTTTAAATGTGAGGAGGATCCTTTTAATTTGACCAGGTGGCTCCAGGTAATTTCAATCAGTTTGCTGCTATTTTCAAAAAAATTTATGAGAGAACCCAATGCACAGTTGCTTTGACTTTGGTTTCATAAGACTAGGATTTTTCAAGTGTGTTCTTTCATTTAGGATCTATGTGCATGGAGGTATCTGTGACGTTAATGTTAAATACCGTATATCGTTATTCCAATTCAGGATTACAGACGTGATTCAAATAAATAATTTCCAGAGGATTTTCAGCGCAGCTGGTGTACATAAAATGCTGGGCTTTCCTGGACATTACTATTAGTGGAAGTCACGAGGTTTGCTATAGTCTGGGGAATTATGGCACAAGTGAAGTATGTGAGTACAGAGAATGACAGATAATGACAGAATTCCACTCACAATCCTTGGATCCACATAATGGACCGTTTTATTTGTATATCAAATGCTTAAGTAGCTGGCATGACATTATGGGGATATATATTTTTGCCCTGTGAGTCCATTGGTGGAGGGGGCTCCCTCTGTACATATTTGACACATGCTGTGATTATTATTAATAATATCTCCACAGGGGTGGGGTGAGAAGAATGTATGTCAGTTGCCAAGGAGATGCGCTTGGGCAGTCTGTTTATGGGGAACACGCTTATCTCCTAGTCCCTCTCCTATTATGGGCCTGTCTGCTGTGTTAAATTAAAGACCAGGGTTTGGTAACCCCCAGCACATCAGCTGAGAGATGTCACAGCTGGTACATAATGTGTGAGCAGGAGGCTGAGGCTGAACAGGTCCAAGTGGGGGAGGGTGATGGGGAGGGTTGAGTGTACCTCCGGTGGAAGGGAAATACTTTTAGTTAATTTTCCTTTTAACTGGGAGGCCCTTTTCAAAGAGCATTTGAGAGCTGGCAGCGAAATGGTGACTCGGGTCAATCCATGCTCACTAAAAAATCCAGAGCCCTATCATATTAAAATGCAACACTGCCCTGGTGATTATACAAACGCACCAAAAGCACAAAATGGAGCAGACATGACCATGTTCCAGCAGGTCTAAAAAACCTTGACCGTCATGCAGGGCCTGACACAGGCAGTCATGAAATAAGATGACTCATCTCACCTATAAGGCTCGACGTGGCTCGGCACCTCGATACCTGTCTAACTCATTATCTCCCTACTCCCCCCCTCCGAGCCTTCATTCATCTGACTCTGGTCTCCTCTCCAAGCTTGTCTACATAGTGTGGGCCAGGGCCTTCTGGGGCTCAATGCCCAGAGATCTCAGAGAGTCACCTGAATGCTGTCAAATCCAGACTCAAAACCTTCTTCATTAGAAAGGCTTTTATTTAATTGATACCTTTGTCTACCTCATTAGAAATCCTTCTCTTTCTTTATCCTGATTTTGTTACCTTATATTTATGTTGCTGTTTTTCATTGTTTTTACTGTTTTTTACTTTTAAATGTGATGTATATAATAGTATATTAGTATTTCCTTGTGGTTTCCTGGGATGCGGACATTGGCTTGGTGCGTGTCGTGAGTGAGTTAATTGGCTCACTAGGAAAGCAGTGTGACTTGTAATACCAACACAGGCTCAGACTGGGCCCTGTGCCTGGAATTCTGCAGTTTTCACAGTAAGGCTGAAGGCTGGGGACTGGATTCGAGCACAGGTTCAGTCCACAAGCCAACAGGCAGAAACAGAAAGAGGACCGAAACCAGGAAAACATAGAGTGAAGTACCACAGGAAAACACAGAAGCAAAAGTCAAAATGGCAAGCCAGAGTCGAAAGCAGAAATACTGTAATCACAAGGCACAGTCCAGTGGAAAAACACGGTGAAAACAAGCACAGGAAGGTAAGAGACTTCAGAAACCTAACAATGCTTAGAACTGGTAACCAGGGACTAAGCACTGGAGGATGTAAAAGTGGGTCTTAAGTAATGGAAGAAGTTAGAATCTGACAGGTGGCCACTGATTGTCGTCCATAGCGCGTTGTCATGTTTACTGATTGATTGACATGATTGACACGGTTATCGGCGAGTCTTTGTGTGTGCTCGCAGTCTGATGAGCATGGGCATGACAGTGCCACTTCCCGAATCTTTATTTGGATTCTTATAGTGTCCATTGCATATTGTAAGGTTCTGGTGCGTTCCTTAATTCATATCTCTACCTGACAGCGAAGGAGTCTTTACTAGAAGACAAACACAAAGGAAGGTAAAAAATAAAAAGCTTTCTGACTTGAGTGTGTATGAGGCTTATGAGGCACTTTACATGTTCCTGTGATGACTATTAAAATATAAAAGAAACACCCTGAAAATATGCGGCTATATATATATATCCTTAGTACAAACCCCTCATACACTCCCGCTGTGAAAAGCCAGTCGATATCAGCAAGCCCAATTACTTCTGCCTTACTGCTATGGAGAACTCATTAAACCCATCCTTATCATAGTGTCATGCTTTCAAACTCAATTTATGAGCTAGGACAGACACCCTGACCCTGCCTTCCGATCCTTTATCTCTGGATACTTTTTGCACAAGGAGATAGTCTTCCGCAGCAGAGTAATGTAGCTTTGCATCAGAATACTCTGTGAAAGCTCTCTCTCCCCCTTTTCTGCTTGTCCATCTTTTTGGAATGTGTTGTAAGCTGTGGTGCTTTTTAAAATAACAACTTTTATAAAAGTGTACTGTGGTATACTCGGATAAAAACACAGTAAGGTAGAGTGAAACAGTGAAATCCTGCCAAACCCGAGATGTAGGATTGTAAGTCTGCAGAGGCTCTCCATTATGAAATGAGTGACCTAAATGTGCAAATGTACCATGGAAAACTCTTCTAACACAGTTCATGCAACAAATTGTAACCAAGGGGTAGAGGGATCCCAGTGTGACTCGGGAAAGCCAATTTCAGGCAAGAAGATAAACTTTCATTCACTTTCTACTAATTGAAGAAGCCTTGAGAATAGGGAGTACAGAATAATTGGGATAAAGCAGGAGACTCATTAAAGGAGCCCAAAGGCGACCATGCTGAATATCAAAGCTCTTGCTTGTGTCAGTGGGCTATGAAAAACCTCTTTCTATACTGTGCTGCCAACTGGCTCTTAAGACGTTAACTCGATCTGCCTGCCTTCCTTGTTGCCCAGGTCACAGCGGTGCTAGCTGAAAATGTGCTGAAAGAAAATCTAACTGAGCCCATCAGTCTGAGCCGAAGACATGGCAGATCTAAGCAGCAGGAATAGACCATCCCAGGTTCCCAAATTGCCCGGAGTTTGGAAGACTTAGATTTTAATACAGAGTTTTGGGAAAAAAATATTTCCAAAATTGGAAAAAACAGTGGCTATAGATTGTAGGCCCATTTTTTTAGTTCACACAGGAGTAAATATTTTAGTGATCTTAAAAAAAATATCTGTTGCTTTCAAGCCTCGGTTCTTTCCATAAAGCAGGAATAAAGAGCTCTGTTTCCTCCAGGCAACGACGTTGCAGGAGTTTGATCCAGTCAGTACGCTATTGATTTAATTGACTCTCAATTACGTAATTAACCCTGCTGGTGGGGATCACATAATGAATCCTTGATAAGCTACAACAAAGACTTTCAATAAAATGTAAAAAGGGCTGCCTACTTTTAGTTTAAAATGAATGTAGCTTTGTTCGTGTGCAGTATTCTCTAATGTTTATTTAAATGTAAACACTGCTGTAAATGGTATGAATAAAGATGATTCAAAACATACCTTTCCTCCAAACCCAGCCCTTTTCCATGGCAACTAGAGTGAGGTCTGTCTCTCAGGCGTCTGTGAAGAGTGCCTCAAACGCACTCTTCATTCCGACTCTCTGAGCAGCGTAAGGATGAAATTCAAGTCCGGCTTTGCTGCAGGGAAGCCCTGAACCTCCCCTGCTCTGTTCTGCGCTGTCCTGTGGGCTGGCCTGCTTGATTTGACATGCAAACAGGAATGAGTTGAAGCTGCAAACTGAAAGGTAACTGGCTAATGTTTAAAATACATCCCTTAATGAGGGAGGTGTGACATTAGTTTACACAATTTCACTCATGAGTAAAACTGTAGGCATTTTTAAAACAGTAAGACAGCAGCTTTACTAGTTACAAGCAGAACACTCTTTTAGGTGTCTGAATGAGAGAAAAGACCCCCTGAAAAAGCATATTAAATAAGACTAAAGAATGGAATAGAAGCCAAACACCTGGACGTATCATACAGTCAGACAGTCATCTTTGAGCATGGTTCATACTGCTTCATTAACTGGTGTGCAGACATTTATAAGCTAAAAGGAACAGAAAATAAGCAGAATTCCAAGGGAAGAACATGGAGGATATGGACCTTACACTCCATTGACATTACTTTTTAAGCTTAATTAAAATGAATTAAGCTTTTTCTGCTATTAACTGTTGCCTTCAGCTTTGGTACAGATGTTCATGTACCTGTAGCTCATTTCCAGCTGAGGCAAGCTCTCTGTTTCTCCTGTCTCTGGCTCCTGATGTGAGGAGTGAAAGATGGGATTCCCAGCAGATAAGTTCTTCCTGAGCTCACGAGAGGAAAGTAAAAAAAATATATTTTGCATTCACCCATCACTCCTCCCGACTGTAACTGTACAAGTCAGTAAGCGGAAACAATCAAGCACCAAAGTCTCCATCTTAATGACACATTACTGTAATTTTCTGTGTGTCAGTGCTTTATTAATCTCGTGTCTTGTAGTTCAACAGATGGCCACCAATGCACGCGCAGCAAAAATTAAATAGTGTTTTTATGTGTACATTTTGGCTTTTGTGTGCTGTGTAAGTAGATGAGGCTTTGAGAGCAAATTAGGTCAGATTTTCCCATCTAGTTCGCATGTTGTATGGTTGGCGTTTTTAAGCTTTTCATGTCATGACATGTATTTTCTTATAGCTTCATTTCCAATTAACATTCCATTTTTTTTTGTGGGTAATAATGTCTTTGACATTTCTTTGCAGCTGTACTAATCAGAATTTTGCAGTTCAGAACTGTTTTGACTGGCGTCCTGTCCAGGGTGTATCCTGCCTTGCACCCACTGCTTGCTGGGATAGGCTCTGGCTTCCCTGCGACCCTGAATTGGAAGAAGTAATTAGAAAGTGGATGGATGGATAATTGTATGTGCAGCCTGCTATATCCTGAATATAGCAATGCTGCCATACCATTAGCATATATGCTGCATATATGATATATACTGTATATATCTTTTCTGTGTTTTATGAAAGAAAGAGCTTTGTTAAAAATGGATTTATAAATGGACATATAACAATGTAGCTGAGATATAAAATATGGAATAATCCACGCGAAGCCTAAATATTGAATTAAGGATTTGGAGAAAATGCATGTAGCGTTTTCCCTGAACTTGTGTGTATACTGAGCACAGCATTTGTACTCAGAGAAGCCCTGCTTTTGAGCATGTGTATTTTGAGTAATTCTGTCACCTTCTTTGGAAGTGTAATCAATCCTCATTTCTTGTGCTGTTCAGTCATTTGAATAACAGTGCTTTAGGAGGCGTGCTTTGTCACATTTAACACACAACAGGAATCCATTATACACAATCCAAATGCCTGGGACTTCACTGCCTGGGATGGGATGTAGTATTAATTAATATACAGTGACTCACAGGTGGCCGAGCCAGTGAAGAACACACGCTGAGAGCTATAACTCAGACGTTGTTGTCGCCTGGGATCCCCCACCAGCTGTGACTGGGATTCACCCAGTGGCAGCACACAGTCAACAGAGCACTGTTGGGGTGGAATTGGGATTGAAATCTGGGACTTGCAATTCAAAGCATCACTAAAAAGCTTTATTAAAATGCTCAAGCTTTATTCACAAAACGATGACCAAAATAACTAGTGGTTCCAACTTAATCGAAGTTATGAGGTAAAAAAACTGACACCTTTAGTGTCAGCACTAAAAGAACAGAATGTTTATGAAATGAGTCATTTTAAACTAAAACTCAGCATTGCGTGGGCAAGTAATTTAGCTTTATTTTAGTAACTCATTAATCTGCAATTTAAGAAAGAAGAACCTTTAATAAAACATTTTCTTTGTTCCACTTTCTACTGATAAGAAGAACACCTTTTATGTCATTGGGAGGAGTTAATTTAGGAATAATTATAATGCAATTTGTATTTAGTATTGTATCCTCTGAGCAATGAAAGGTACGTTGCTTGAAATTTTGTTGATGTAGCCAATTGATTTTTAAAATCTCACATTTTTAAAGTGCACCATTTTAGAAATGTTCTTAGTGAAATAACATTACTTTGCATCACAAAATGTGAATGGAATCTCATTCAGTTGCAAGGATATGTAAAACCCATGATTTAAGTTTGCAAGTTTATTTATTTTGTATTTTATCCTTTCTTCCAGGATTGAGGTAAAAAAGCTTTTTAACAATTTCATCCCTTCATTCCCTTGTTGGCCTTTCCACAGGGAAAAAAAGCCTTGTGCCATTCATCAAAACCAAAGGGGTCTTGTAAAATGTGATTATTATCTAATTTATGTAATTACAAAAGCAGGAATAAGAAGGGTCCGCTCCTTCTCTCATCCAGCAATAAATATTGAAAAATCACTCAGGGAAATTGAAATAACTTAGATTGGTCTCATTACTCAGCTTGAAATAGATTGCCAAACCGAGTGAAGCCAAGGATTGCTACTGGAGCTGTATTAGCCTGCAGGCGTGTGTCTGTGTCTGAGATTCAGCGCTTGATGCTGTCACGATGGTTAGGTCTCACTCCGAAATGCACTCTGCAAGGCTTTGGTGTGTCTGTAACAGATACACAGGTACACATACACAGCATTTTGAGGTTAGGCAATTGCTTTCTCTGGCAAGGCTGGGCAAGTCTGACACTACCATTGAACTGTAGGACTTCAAGTCAGCCAGCACTTTATTCTCTTTAATTTGATCCTTATTCATGTTACTTAACTCCAGTGTGGAAGATAGCTTAAATATTTAAAGATGAATTAGAAACTGTAATTACAGCTGAACTAATTAAAGCTGCAATTGTTCCTTGTGAACGTTTGCTATGGTGAATTTATCATGGTCCTTTGTCCATTTTGCTGGGGCAATAGCCTTTGTTTTCTGACTTCCTGTGTTTTAAATGTACCATCTGTGACTTTTGCTACATGAGACCATAACTAAGCCAAAGTGTCCTGTGGTAAAAATCTTTAGAACATCTTTAATGGCATATCATGGTCTTGCCAGGGTTCGGTACAATGCCAAATACCAGTTAAAATAAATATTTCAAGAAATCCAAGAAACTATATACTGTAGCAACTATATTAATTATAGGAAACCATTGCAAACACAATATAAAAAATACCACAACAAGTTCACTGTTTAAACGTGCATTTGAAATCCTGGGCAAACTAAGCAGTTACTCCTCTAGTCTACAGTACGTCCTCTACTTGCTGTGGGAAAGCCCGAAAGTCTGTCCCGGAGATGAAACCAATCTGCTCTCAGAGTTTGGCTTCCAAGCCAGGTTGTCAGAGTCCCAGGATCTGCAGGTTAATGCTCCAGGCTGACTTCTCATTCACTGAATTGAATCCTGCAATAACGAGTTAATTAACAAGTCTAATTGCTAAATAAAACTTGTTTCGTTGTTCTCTGCTTATTAAAAATGGCCAGATTTAAAGTAATTTTGCAACATCTTAGGTACAAAGTGAATTCCCCAGCTCCATTGATTAAGTGTAAATTAACATGAGAATAATCAGTTTAAGTTGTCATTTAAAAGCAAAATAAAATGATGACAAATAAAAAGTGAATAAAAAACCCATAGATACTCTTATGGAACATCCCACCTAAAGGAAAGTGTGAGAGTTGTTGGAGAACAGAAGAAAGCAGTATCAGTTTTGACATTAAAGCATAATCCAACCTAAAGCATCATATGTAAAGGTAGGACCAGCATTTTGTTTCTTGGATACAACTCATCACAGAATTCCCTGTTTGCATCAATGGATGGATGTTTTTCTTGACGTTATTGGGCACTATTTAGCCCTTCTGTCCTGCTGTCTGTAATCCCAATCTGTGTCTCCGATTCTTCTTGGATCAACCAGTTATCTTTGGCAAAATAGGACAACTTGAATAAAACAACCATAGTTCTAGAATTAGACTGAGGTTAGAATTAGTTTTTGAACAGAATAGCATCAAAAATCTTTATGTGTGATTGTTCATTATTAATTTCAGAGACGCTTCACCCAGGAAAACATAATGAACACAAACGTTGTCTCAAAGTATCGCCTGTTATGTGTACTTGTCAGCTGACTAAGTGAAAACCAGTGAAAAGCACTGACCAGTCACATCAATAATATAAAGCAGGTTGACATATTCATTTTTACCCACTGTGCTGTAACTGCACCTTATTTCGCAGAACATCAAGGTGATGTACAGCAGGAAGCTTTGCTGTGGTCACACTTTTGCTTGCTCGCTTCATTGCTTCAGCTGACCTGCCCTGCCTGCTCGTCCTTGTCTTACATCAAAGTGACTAGAACCTCAGAGAACTGCAAAGTCTAGCTTCCCAAGCAAATAAAGGAGCCACAAAGCTGCAAAAGCCTGTGTGCAGAATTTTAAGTGCTTGCCTCTAAACCTAGAAGTACAGTCTAATTGTCACCTGGTGGACCGGCAGCTAAACTTCTCTGTGCCAGGATCACCTGACACAGAACTGACACATCAAAGAACTGACATCATTGGTTGGTTTCTGACATCAACCTTGGTTCTGTGCAAGTGTGGGCATTTTTTATTGACTGAAATGCAGTAAGGACTTTCCTGCCCTAATCAAGCAATAATGACTCAAGAAAATAATATTTTGTTACTGTTGGATTCCGAAAACATAATTGGATGTTTATGTTGGGCGGAGCGGTGACACTGTGGTTAAGGAGCTGTGCCTGTGGCTGGAAGGTTGCTGGTTCAAATCCCATGGCTGGCAGAATCCTACTCTGTTGGGCCCCTGAGCAAGGCCCTTAACCCCATCTGCTCCAGGGGTGCTGTATAAATGGCTGACCCTGTGCTCTGACCCCAAGCTTCTCTCTCCCCATCTGTGTGTTTCATGGAGAGCAAGCTGGGGTATGCGAAAAGACAAATTCCTTATGCAAGAAATTGTATATGGCTCATAAAATGATCTTATCTTATCTCTTAGATTATACACATTATGCAGCAAATGCTTTTGTGTAATTAATCTTGGTATTTAGGATTGTGAAGTCATAAGTGCCCTTATCACTGCCCTTTGTTTGACAATCTTACTGTCCTAAAAATCGTTAACTACCAGTAACAAGTCTTTTCATTGTATTCTGTAAAGAAGAATGGCTTCTCCAAATTGTCTTCTAAATAATCTGTGTCCCTCCCCCACCTGCCCTAGATGATTAGCAGCAGGTACAGACTGCCTACAAGGGCTTCTGCATGATACAGACACCAGAGATCAAACTGCATGGATCTAGGAATGTGGACAATGTGAAAAATTAAGTCCTAAATAATTTACTTCAGAAAAATATTTCTCAATAAATTGTCAAAGGAGTGTTGTACAGCGATGTATTGTATTGTATTCATTCAGATGAATTCCTGCTGCATTTATGGTCTTACATAGCTTATCATACTGTATATGATACAGCAGGAACTGAACAACCTCAGCTGATGTGATATTTGGTGGAACTGATTTTAGCAGAATATGTTACATGTTATCTTTACATATTATCATTGGTGATACAGTCTATCAGACTGCTTTTATCTAGCAGCTCACATTTTTGATCCTAAAATGAACAATCTGTAAATAGTCTGTAAAGTGATTTAAATCTGTTGAATATGTGAAAGCCAAATTCTAACTTTAAAAATTGAAGGGAATGGAGGCTGTGAATGTGATTCATGTTCAAAGGATTTGCAAAATCAAAAGCAAATTAGTTGATGTTTAATTATTTGCTTTATTTGAAAAGAAAAATGATGAGCATAGATCAGGAAACATTGATCCCATCACCTGCTTCATCACATAGCTGCCTGGAAGGTGGTCTTTATTTTATCAGGGTAAGATTTCCATAAACCACTTTGACCTGAGGTCAGTGTTATGATTGCTGCACAGAGAATGTGTCCTTCCCTCATCTCGATTGGAAATTTGTCTCAGACTGTGAAGCTTGCAATACAATTGAGCACAGACTAGAGCACAAGGGATCTGCTGCAGTTAGCAAATTTTGTGCCGTTCATTATACCTTGTTTTTCCTTGTTTTCCAAACCACCTCAGTGCTCTAATTTCATTGGCATTAACGTCACACTAGCTATATCCACCACAACACAGTCAGCATTAAAATTCAGACTGGGAGCAGGCCTTGGAGAAGAGGCAGGTGAAGCACATCTCCTATTAAGGAAGCTTTAATTCTACAGACAACACTGCCAGGTAAAGAAAGCAAAAATAATCCTGCAAAGGGGAGTTCTGCTGCATAACGACTCACACCAGATCTTCCCTGCTGTCAACAAAAAATATCAGTATCTTTGAATCACTTTCTGTTCGAAGCAGCACGGAGTTCAAATGGAATGAAAATCTGCTGACCGTCTCTCAGAAAGTTTTATTTCACTTTAATCTTTTATCTTTGCTCCTAAGATGAACAAAAAGAGGGGGGCAAAGGGCATTGTTCATGAAATATTTAATAATATTGAGTAAGGTTACACCTCTTCCACTAAAGAACAAATCACTCCAGATTTTTAATACTTTTCAAAAATGGTTGACAATCCCGGATTCTGGCTCTCAGGGGAGCTTGAACAACTGTCCCGATTACATTAACCTTCTAACATCTAAATGAACAAGGTATTTGCAACCTTTTTCTATGTTTTTAAGTTTTCCGTTTTTGGTGTTGGTCTAACAGCATTGGGGTTTAGCTTTTTTCTTACACAGCACAAGCAATTAGCTTGGCATAGCATAAAACATTTTCTGGATACTGATCGAACTTAATAGCTCTCTACTGGGGGCCTTTCCTTGGTTTTTATTTTAGAATCCAGCGTGAGAATTACGCTGTTGCGGGTCTCGTCTAAGGGAAGGTGGAGGAAGAGGACGGAGCTCCAGAAAGGGGGCTGTAACCGTGCTCAGCTCTTGGCACTCAGAGATACCATCAGGGCTGGAGCCAAGGGGCTGACAGGCAGTGTGTAATGGAATATCTCTGAAGTCTGGACACTCCAGCCTCTAGTGCGAGGAAGTGATTTTTTACGGTGGGGGGCTGACAGGAATGCAAAGCTCTACTTCAGCTCTGAGGGCTGATGAAAGTGGAGTGCCCACAGCGCTTCACACCTCTTTGAGCAGTTGATGAGAGGGTCCGTCACAAATCAGCCCCCAAATGCCAGTGGCTGAGGCCTTTTCACGGCACTCCTGCTCTGTAAGGCAGCATCCTCCCAGCTCTTCTGAATACCTTTGATCATGTTTTCCTCATTACTTCCACCTCGTTTACTGTCCTTTTGCTGCAGTCCAGTGCAGCACGACTCACAGCAGAACACTTGGTGATGGGGTTTAAGAGGGCAAAGGTTCTCTGTAAAACCAATCAATCAGTCTCGGTCAGTCTCGACAGTAGCTTTGATTCAGGACTTCTGCTACACTCTATAGTTGCATATACTGTACTTTCATCTAATTGACATTTTGAAACAGCATTTATTCAGTGTTGCCATCCATAAACTGTACATAATGTATTTTAAGAATGTTCTTTTTTAAGAACGCAAAAAACGAAATTTGTCTGCATTTATTTTATATATTCATTTTGGCTTCAATGAGAAATGTATTGGTCACTTTCTGTTTCTCATAAGTATGCAAAGGAGTAACAAACACCCTGCACAATTAGTGTTGTGTGGGGGTGTCCTGTCCTGTTTACTGCTCTGTGCCTTTACAAGAAGCCAGTTCTTGCCCTTCCTGTCTCTCTGCAGCTGATTTATCACAACAATCTTCTCAGGTTGTGTCCGTGAGACAGAGTATTCCCAGCAGCAGTGACTGGAGCATCTGCATTGTGCTATCTCCGTGTGGGGGGCAAGGTCAACCCTCTGTTTGTCACAGTTCCTGGCCAGTACAGGGCAGTGTGCCGCTGTGCTACAGTATGTGTGCTGCCCTCTCTCCTCCCCAGAGTAATATTCCATAAGGGGCATTGCTCCTGGGAAGGCTGTGTACTTCTCATGATTCTCTGGCTGCCCTGTGCGCCTACTCCATTACGTCTTCTTCTTTCTTTGTCCCAAGTAACCATCATCAGCACAGAAACAATAAGCAGGAGGAACTGGTTTAAATGCAGAGCATGCTGTTTTTGTTTAGTCCTTTCCCCACGTATCAAGGTCATGCAGGTCAAGACACAGTCGTAGATTGTGGAAATATCTCTACCTCCCTCTCTGTCAGATTCTGAGTTTGATTCCAAGTCACATTAAAACTTCGTCAGAATTAGTTTTTCTTTTGAAATGCTCATGCATCAGCCTGTTCCAGGGGGCTTGTCATTATGCTTGTTACCGTCCCCACAAGCTACAGTCCCTTTTGACAGGCTCGAGGTCTCTTGTGCTCATATCTCTGCTTTTTAACCTGCTCCGCTAAGCTGATGAGAACCCTTTTGTGGATAGAAACAGACAGTGGAGCCTGCAGACCTGCACAGCATCAATGATGAGTGGTTCCCCAGTGAGGACAGGAATCTCTGTGGCCAGTGAGTACTGTTCTGATTCCTGTGCTCAGCAGTGCAGCCTCAGTCGTGGAGAACAGCTCCCTCATGGCCCTGTTTGCTCAATCGCACATGGGTAGCTTCTCTTCAGAAGCCAAAATGGTGTTACCGGGGAAACCAGATTTAAGATGTCTTCTTTTTTCATTTCAAGCTGAGTTTTAAGTGGCAAATTGCTCTTCCTGACCACATGTCACTCTAGATAGGAAAGCCAGGACTACTTGAGCTACCCTATTTGCCATTTCTTATTGTGAGAATATGTGCAGGTAAAGGCAATGTGATCTTGGAGTACAGTGTAATTGTGTTAATATGGTAGTGGAGTTTAAGGAAGTGAACACTCTGCTGATTGAGAGATTTGCCTGTCTGTTCCATCCTGTGACAGTGCTCACTGTTGAACAGAAGAGCCTCCATTCATCTCATGTGGCCTTGAGCTGACTTTGTATCTCTACCAGGGCCACACGCTGCTAGTGGGATTCTGGATTGTTGGTTCCATTGTGCTCTCCTGACAGTGGTTTAAACCACATGTCCAGCAGAAACAGGTGCTATCCAGCAGAAACTTCACTCGAGAAGCCCAGGAGAAAGAGGTATCATCACTGCTTTTCCCATTGGAAAGAAACAGTTTCATTGGACCATAGGTAGTCCATTCAAACAGTTTTCTGCCCCCTCCGCTTTGCATTGAGACCACCTTTTATGTAGATATTTTACCATACTTGGAAACAAAATGTTGTATTTGGATATCAGGTGTGAGCGGCATGGTGGCACAATGGCTAGCATTTCTGCCTCGCAGAGCTGGGGTCCTGGGTTCAGTTCCTGTGGTGCTATTTGTGTGGAGTTTGTATGTCTACCTGTGGTTGTGTGGGTTTCCTCCAAAAGTCCATAGAAATGCTGATAGGTTAATTAGATGGCTCTGGCCCTGGGACCCTGTACTGAATGAGGCAGCTTAGAAAATGGATGAATGTAAGATTTCCTTCTAAGCATCACAATGGCCTGAACCAAATGTTTTTTTTAATCTTTTAAACCTTTTATAAAATATAAAATGTACTTATCTTATTCAGTCATTTATTTGTACACAGCAATTTAAAATACTCTAGAATGATGCATACCAGAATAACTAGAAAATGATACATGTGCAACTCTAATATAAAATGAGCGAATTATGAAAGTGTAAGAAAAGTGTTTATTCAGGTAACATGAAGGTTCAGGTTTTACATAAGTGGATAGGTCATTTTTAGAAAAGAGAGCTCTCTTCTAATGTAAACAAAGGAGTTCTGATTTGTAATTGTGATGAGATTGCTATCAATAACTGGCAAAGAACTGGGGCCAGTTATCAGCTCTGATGGCTGGTTTTGTGTCTGAACCCAGGTGTGGTGTCTGATAAAACATAATCATCCCCAGGCATTGCTTCAGGAATTGTCTGGAGCTGTCAATAAGAAACCATTCAATCACAGCTGATTGCTATTTGGGTACGGATCCATATTGAAATGTATATTTTGCACACATTCTTCTGAGTTCCTTCAGATGGAAATTAGATTATTAATTTATCATCCACATGTGTCTTGGAAATGCTAGGCGTCCTTTTAGAAGTCAGTTTCAATAGGAGTTTCAGCATGTATGGCTTATGGAAAATGCACTCCGCGTGTGATGCAACATTTTCCACCTAACCCCCACCACCATCCATGTAAAGGAAGTGTTCTGATTTAGAATATTGAATTTGAGGAGAAGCTGGTGTTCTGCCTGAAATGAATTGAAATCTGACAATAGGAATGAGGATGGAAGTGGTCATTTTTCACTATCAGGAAGTGAATTTTAAAATGCCTTGTTTCGGTATAAAAGATCTAGAACATTTCTGAACTGTTTCTCTACTTATTTAGGACTGCATTTGTGTCCCTTTTATAGGACACTAATTGAATACTCCCTGGTGATGTTGAAAACGGCTTTATGGCAGCAATAAAGAACTGTGCCACTGCAATCAACTTGGCCTTGATCATAGTTTTTTAATCATGTGTAATTAAAAATGGACATATTATAGTAACGACCTATTAAATAAGAAATACAGTCATGCAAAACTGTCCCTAGATCCTTCATAAGAACACTTCAGACTTCATAATTGCAAAGAAAAGAAAAACGACTGGGGCATCAGATAAAGTGATTTCACCAGGAGATTGATGAAGAATCAATGAGGTTTTATTGCAAAAAAAAATTGAGTGTGCTCATGTGCTCTGTCTGAAATTGCTGTATTGTTGCCCTGTGATGGATGTGTTTGGTGTCAGCAGGCTGTCCTTGCACTTAGAAGAAACCCCATGCTAGCGTTTCAATAATGTACACTTCTGGATTCCCGCTGGCCTCCTCTAGGACCTGTGCACATTCCTGAATGCCTGGAGCCCTTTTCACAGTATTAATCACATCCCCTGGACCGATGTGTGCTGCCTTCATGTTTCAGCCCACTATAGCTCTCCCACCTTCCTCTGTTAAACATAAATACAAATCAAACGATTAAGCAGGCCCTAAAAACATTTCACTCATGAAAGATGAATTAGTCAGCAGTCTGAGTTTTTGAAGCTTGTCATGCTAAATTATAGATCTGGCAGCCTCTCTGCTGCCTTGCAATTAATGCTGCAACAGAAAGTATCTGCAGGTCTTGGTATCCAAAAGAACATCGGCTATCAGCTCTGACTCTGAGCGTCATTCTGCTAGTGTATGAACTGTGTTTCCATCCATCTCACTACAATAACAGGACTGAAAGTGCCATCTCTATCATCCGTTTTGCCCTGTAGCTTCATGTGTTACTTGGTACACATCCTGAATTTAATCTGATTCTGTGTTATTCTACCTCTTCAGATTGTTGTTTAAGCTGTTTTTTAACTGTTAGCTGGTAGGCTCTGATGGATCACAATGTAGTATTGCATGGGGGTATCCACAGTGGTAAACTGAATAGTGAAGCACAGCACAGAGGATCTGTACAGAGCCTTTCCACAGAGTGACATATAATAAACTTGTAAACTTCTCTGATCACAAACTAACCACAACATACACTATAAGACGTGAAATCGGAAAGAAATGACACAACAGTTTGCTCCTTGCATGCAAAAAGTTCAAAGACATTTGAGATATAATAAATATACAATTTATCTCATTCCGCAACCAAATTTGGGGTGAGATGACAGCTAACAAAGGAAAAGGTTTAAGTTCTGCACATGACTGATGAGACGAATCTTGGCTACCGTTTTAAAAACACGTGTCCTTCTCACTGCTGACCGGTTTCTCAATGAGAGAAACAATCCTGATGGTATTACAGCCAACCTTAACTGAAAAGAGCAGAAAAAAACGGTAGTTTTGGGCAGTAGTTGTGGTAGACTGGAGTTGATGTGGAACAAAAAACAAGGTGTCACACTGGGACTGGTGATAGCTGGGATAATTGCTGAGCCAAGGCCCAGCTAACTACCTGATCTGTCTTTCCATTAGCTGCCAAATGGTTCTGTTTTCATTTTCCACAGATGATGAAGACCAAGAGAAATTCTGGATCAGATGGCCATTCTGATCAGGCCCAGGAGCTTAACAAGACAGGTTCTAATGAGGAGAGGGCACTCTCTTTCTGATCTCATGAATGTTTCAGTATGGTTCTGTGGGTTATACTGCTTCAGGGCTTTAGCATTACTGCTGACACCAACATAACTGTGTAATTAGGAAGAAGAAACGTGGGATTAGAAAACAACCACAGTGGGTGAAAAACAGATTCGGGGGAAGATGTTGGAAAACTCACCCTTGCCCTGGTTTGTTTTTAAGGAACAGTCGTTACTGCCTTGATGTCTGTGTGCTGAAGCGGGCTGGCAGCTCTTGTCTCCGTTGATTATCACAGCACATACCGAACACGTCCTCACACGAGGACAAGAAGATAAACCTGTTCAGGGTTTGGATCGCTTGCAAGCCAAGTGGATTTCAATCTGGGCCCAACTGCCATTTTAAGAATGTATTAAGAATATTATATTAGTAATTGGGGCACCACAGTGGTAAACGTTGCTGCCTCACAGCTCTGGGGCCCTGGGTTTAATTCCGGACGTGGGGTGCTGTCTGTGTGGAGTTTGTATGTTCTCCCCATGTTTGTGTCCGTTTTTTTTCTGGCTGCTCCGATTTCCTCCCATAGTCCCAAGTTAATTGGTTTCTGGGAAATGTGGCCCTGGTGTGAGTGTGATTGTGTGTGTGTTGGTATCTGTGTGTGCCCTGCAATGGACTGGCATCCTATCCAGGCTGTGTCCTCCTTGTGCCAGTTGCTTTCAGAGATAGGCTGCAGCTGCGAATTGGGTGAAGCAGTTATCAACTGGATGGCTGGATATTAAGAATCAATTAAGAAAACATTAAAAACAGGCTTCATCTTTAAGCTGGGGAAGCAAGTACATTTTCACGCAGTCTGAAGAGGTGCTGGCAGGATTCTGAGATCCATCACTCAACCTACTGCGCCGAGTGCGAAATGGTTTTCACTCTGGCTGTACCAGGGAGAATCCCCTTGGGTGTTTTTAATAAGTACAGCATTATATTTTTCAAACAGCCTTTGGAGGTGTCCTTTTCAAGACGGCTTGTGCCCTCACACTGCAGAGGGGCCGATTACATTCCCTTCAATTAGACAAAGAAAAAGAGTAGCCTGAAGATTTCCATAGGGATTGTCTCCTAATACCGCTCCCCTCCGGTCCACATTCCAATGAGCGTATTAATGCGGGATTATCTCTGGAGGAGTAAACAAGCACTGGCCTTCAGGGGAAATTTGAAGGAATGAGTAAAATCCTATTCAAGCTGCCATTACCATTTCAGAGGAGGGGGTCGTAGAAATAGCTCCCCATGCAGTTGACCTGAGACTTTTCCACAGTGAAGAATTCAAAGCACTGTTTGCATTGTGATAAATAATCTGTATCTTTATTGATAGGTATGGCAAGCATAGCGCAGGGTCTATTGTTCATACAAATACTGTGTCTGATTATTCCCCCTGCATTTATACCAAGTCCGGCAGGTGGTGTTCTGTAGGGATTTACAGTTGTATTACTGTACTCGACTATGAACACTGATACATCATCTAGGATTCTTTGTACCCTCCAGTAATCCTAGTTGCTTTATTGCACGCTGAGTTATAGCCAACGAGTGGCACAGGTTGGTTTGAAACCTGGACTTCTAGGTTGTTGAGCATGTGAATTTTCAGTTTCTAATTCTATTGCTTTTAATTAATTATGCAATAAGTAAAATTAAACATACATCAAAAAGTGTAATAACCCTGGAGTTATTATTGTTGTCGTCTTTATTCTGGCTATAGATAAATGTAGAACACGTTATTGTTGCACTACTCTTCATATGGCACTAATTCGTCCTTTATAATAAAAAGATCATCGTCGTATATCTGCAGCCTACAAAACCATTACTCAGTTTAGTAGTAAAATCCCAATAAAAGCCATCGGTTGAGGTTGTTTTCAAAGTTGGGCAATAAATATATAAAACCAAGATGTTAACATGAAGAGCTCACCTGCCAGCTGGGCGATTACACACTACTTCCAGGATGAAGAAAATAAGAACGGAGAAGGTTTTCATAAAGATGACTCACTGGAGTGTGGCATCAAGTATGTTCGCATCAAGATGAATATATTCAGAACAGATTACCGTAACACAAGGGGGAAGAAGGACTGACCTTTCACAAAACCGATCAAAAATCAATAGTGTATTCTGGACAAGCTTCTGTGACATCCATGAACATTTCTGTGGCAGCTCCTCGTTGTGATTCTGTGGACTACTGACCCATAATAGGAGCAGAACCATATATTCTAATATTTGTGTCACCAGGCCAAAACCCAAGAGGGGCCTGTTACATAACGGTTAGATCACACCCTGGATCATTTTAAAAAAACGTTTTTCTTATGTCTTGCAATTTTAAGCAATTGTAGTGTTACTATTATTCTTGCCAATTTCCTGCAATTAAGTTTTCTCAGAAACTAACACTGAATTCTCTATGAAAGATAATTGATATGATTTACCTTTCTTTTGCTCTCAGGCCTCTGTGTTTCCAGATATTTCAACTCATTTAATTTAATATGTTTTGGTTTTTATTATTTGATTTTTGATAACTTATTATACATCATATGCAGTTCACAGAGAAACAAAATATCAGGTAACAAAGGTGTGTGGTTGATTAGAATTTTGTACTTTCTTCTTTTTTTAATGCCACAGCAGGTGGCCATCTTGTTTTGATGTCTTCCCCCTCCCCCCCCCCTCTGGTGGGTCAATAGCAATGAATTATTCAGCGGTATTGAACAATCTCTCCCCCATAACGATATTTTGTGATCGCTGGGTTATGGCTCCACTGCGCTTGATAAACTATGACAATCAGCCTGGCTTACTTTATTATGTTGCTCCTATTATTTGTCATGTTTATCACCTCCATGTGTGCGCACCATTTCTCCAAGGAAGTAAGTGATTGAACGAGGAGCTTCAGAGCTTTTGCATTCACTGTTACAGTGCAGAGCTTGACAGTAGCCCATTTTATGTGTTCAGTATCTTCGAGTGCACAGCTGTCTATCCAATCCCTGTCCTTGAGTAATAGAACATGAGAACTCGTGGTTTGTCTTTTTTTATGGGCTTATATTTGCTGTCTGCGGAGGATTCAAGTTCGTACAAGTCAAAGGGAAATGTGAGTTATCATTGTTACTGGGGATTGCATAAAGTAATAAAACAAATACAATATTTCTGCAACAAAATCACATCATTTTTTTTAAATGCTCTTAAAGAAAAGTTAGAATCTGTCTGAGCAATGCACTGCTTGAACAGTATGTCATTTGTTTCTGTGCTGAAGGCAGAGAGTAAACACCACCAAATGTGGTGATAGTTGGAGCTCCACATTCGTGGAGGAAAGGTGCTTAGGTGGAGAGGGTAAGGAGATGACACTGCAAGCTCTTCCCTGTCTGCACTCTTTTAACACCACATTCTGCATCTTCTCCTTCCAACCATAACCTCCCTGCTGTCTCTCCAAGGGGGATCAAGCGCTGGCAGTTGAAAGCTGCCCTTCCTAGAAGTGTTCACAAGCTTTTTGGCAGATAGACATCAGCAAAGGGCAGGAGACAGGGCTTCCCCTTGGCCTCTGGGAGAGAGATTCTCCACTGAGTTCACCAGACTTATCTGCCCTTTCTGTCTGCGTCATTGTGTTGCTTTAATGGATAATTCCCCACATGGGCTAAGCTACACTAAGACCAATTGTTTTGGAAGGCCAGTGGGCTGATGACGGCTCAATGTGCTCAAGTGGGAACAGTGCTGAGTGGCTTTTGGAAACTTCCAGAACAGCAGACTAGCAAAATGGCAATCTCGTAAATGACAGACATCAAGCAAACCATTTGCATTTGAATGAGAGTAGAGTACGTACTACACTGGCCCATTAGCAAATGATGAGAGCAGCTTGAGATCCCTCCTAAAGGCAGCCTTAAAAACACTTTGGCTAATACCTCTTTTGTGTAAGGACTATGACAGAGCATCCCTTGCGCAACATGCATGCAGTGGATGTCAACCAGACAAATCATTTGTAATAACCCATTATTCCAGAAAGCAGGGGCTCCCAACAGGCATACCTGAGGATCTCTTCATGCAGAAGTTAACGGTTAAAATTAACTCCTTATTTACAGAATAAACAAGTAGGTACACAAAGATTTCTAAAAGGGGTGTTACCCTGGTGTCCGGGCAGAATTTCTCCCTGGCCTTTATTAATCTTGGCTTCCTAATAATCGTCATCTACGAATTGGCTTCATCAGTCTGTTCAGCTCCCCACTGACAGCTGATGTGCGGTGAGTGTAGGGCGTTGGGGCTACACAGCGCTTTGAACGGAGTGTCCGGAAAAGGGCTACAGAAATGTAAGGAATTTTAATTATTATTATTAGTAGTAAGAAAAGCCCCAAGGTGGATATAGAACATAAGGTAGGAGGTAAAGAGATTGCATGCAAAATGTTTGAGCTAGCTTTAAATTGACTGCTATGAGTGAATGCAGCAGTAATGTTTACTAGCGTGGACATATCTCTCATCCCTTGATGGGGCTTGGCCTCTTCAGTGTAGTGCAGCTGACTAATGAGCCTCCAGCACGATGTGTGAGCAGCCAGGCGAACACCCTGTGTGCGTGGCAAGGCTTGCGAACGGAGGCAGGACTGGCATTGTCACTGCAACTGGTTGCCATGGCGGCACATGTTAATGCATTATAATACCGTGGAAACAGAAACTGCTTTCAGAATGAGGACTACCAGGATTCCCTCTTTGTGAGCTATTAGGTATGGTTATTATACAGTAAATGAGCTTTCTAAACCCCATGTTTGAAAGGGCCAGATGAACAACACAAATTGTAATTCAAGCCTACAAATGGTATTTATGACAATTACCTTAAAAGGAATTATGAACTGTAAAGCTCTTGAGCTTTGTGACAATGATGTTAAAACATTCCATAACTGTCATAGATCACTTATATGCAAGAAAGAAAGTTGGCTTGCAGAGTAGCTTTGAAGGGCAACATACTCAGTTTTAGTATTAGAACCTTATAATAAGGGTACAGACATAACAGAACACGAATAGTGAGTTCTGTGAGTGAATAAGGGATTGTACAGTTTCCAGGTTGGATTGTATTAATTGGTATTGTCCTTTATTTGCACATATCCAACAATTCTTCTATCATTTGAACATGATTAGATTGTGATGTTTAGATAAAACATTTCCTGGAGTTCTATAGAAAATGCTGACTTCCAAAATTCTTTAAGAAAAGGAGTCTTTGAGCAAGCTGAGGCAGATGGCACAAGAAACGCCCCCCCCCCCCCCCCAGTCCTTGACCACTTTTTGTTCCTTTACTGTCTTATCCAATTCTATGTAGTGAAGAAATAAAACTGAGGGATACTGGAGACTTTTTAATGTATCTACAGGTATACTCTCTGAAAATGGTAGTGTACATATTATTGCATTATGTACAATTTTCAGATTTCATCATTAGGTGTAAAGCATCATTGCATTTTTATCATTGCAAGAACATGTACTCTGTGGATGAAGAGGAAAAGAATAGTCACTTATTTGACTGTGTACTGTTTCTGGCAAGGCCACTATCATATCTGAGATCTGGGGGCAAAAGCATCCTTTAGCTGTTTCTGCACTCATACAGAGCAGGAATGCTGATTCTTGCATTAGTAATTAGGCTTTGGAACATTCCTGTTATTAGCCTGGAATGCATTCTGGAAAATGATTGTGATTCAATCCCTTAATTCACCCTGGTGATAAAAACCCACCAGTAAAGAGTTGCTATTTTCTTGCTAGGTGCCACATCAACCTAATCTCATATTTTCATATAATATTGAATGACTTTATTACATTAATAAATGTGATCATATTTCAGAAAACTGGAAAAATGAGAGCTATTTACATATGAATGGAGAAAAAGGAGGAATCATGATCCAAAATTAAGTAATTCATATCAGAAAACATTTCTCAACACTAGAGAAGTCTCTTGCTGGTAGCTGAGATGGTTGATATATCAGCCTGAAAGCAGGGCAGAGCTGTTGATTTCTCCAGCCATGTGCAGCTGGTCACTGTGCAATAATGAATTATGCCTTGAATATCGTGCTGTACTCCTATCAGTGTGAACACATCTGCTCAGCCTTAATCTTTCCTTTTCTGTTCCTAATAAATTGGTTTTCTGGAGAATATAATCTATTCAATTCTGCATGATGCTTAATCCATTTATGTAACAAGGACCGCAGGCCTTGTATTACACTACAAGAGATGCTACTGGTGCTTAAATTGATGTGTGCTCATGGTCGTTTTTGGCCTTTTTCTGGCAAAGATGCAGCCTGATCACAAGGTTGGTGAATTAAACAGGCCAGATAAGCTGAGTGACTTGAACATTTCCTCTAGTTTCCACCCACCTACCAAAGACAGCCTGGTTAGGTTACTTGGCGTCTGTAACTTGTACCCATGTGAGTGCCCTGTGCTTTCAGCATAGGCTCCAGGTTTCCATGACCTGATAATGGATGGATGGAATTTAACATCCACTAATGATTGGATTTTTCATCACCCTGTCTTCCTTTTCTTTCCATAATATTTAGATTTCCTCTCCTTCCCTATTTCACTTTCCTGCCTTCCTACCCCCCTTGGAGTCTGGTTTATTTTTAAGCCCATGTTTGAGGACAACGGTGTTAGCACCTTGAAACCCGATCTTGCCAGGTTTCAGGAGCTGAGAGAGCCTGGGCTTGGTCAATTAGTGAGATTGGAGACCCCTACAGAAAACCATGTTGCTGCTGTAAATGCTGTTAATGAACCAGTAAGTGACGGTGTTCCCTCTGGACCAGAAATATACCCCCTTCCCAAAAAAACCCAACAATGTCCAAGTAAGGCGATGGTAACATAATGTGCTACAGAATATGCCACCATTCCAATGAGTTGTTAAACCGAACATCCAATTGCACTTGCTCTTAAATGCCACTTGCCCGTGAAAAATCGTTTTCCCTTAATTGAATCCAAAATGCATTTTAATTCTTGCTTTGTTTTACCTTTCCCTTGTTAATCAAATAAAGAAAAAAAAACCCACAAACATCCAGGACCTAGGAACAAATCGGTAGTCAAGGGTTCAGAAAGTTTACAGTTGAGAAAGATTATCTGATAAGTAAGGTAAACGCGCCCTCTTCTGTAAAATCTGTGACATTAAGCCTGATCATAACACGATAGTAAGCAATACCATTTATCATAATTACGGTTACGGATAATAATGCATATAGCCTTATTTCTAACGTATATTATTCACCTGTCTGGTGGTGTTTTCGGAATTATACTTTTAATGAATATTCCTACTAAACGTAAAGTTTAGAAGGTAAATAATGTTATTTTGTTTTCGTTATTATTATTATTATTATTAGTGGTGGTTGCACTGGAGGACAGTTTTATATCTCCCACTTTATTTGGTTTAAATCTGACTTTATCAAGATACAGTTAAGATAAAACTGTGCATTTCACATCAGTTACTATTGACGACAAACGAGTAAAACACCGAAAGGCACCGAGACGGTCCGAAAGTAGAAAACGGAAATAGACTCAAACCCCCGGAAGTAGTTGTAAATGTTCTGCCTTTTTTCTCCTTGTCGTTTTGTATTTAAGCAATTTGTATTTAAACATTTTTATTGTAATCGATATATAATATGTCTATACATAATCTTCAATTTAAATACAAATTAAATACAGAAATATCCAAAGCTAGTAAATTAATACGTCACCGGACGGTCAAAGGTTAATTTGGCCAAGATGGTGGCTGTTGTCATTTCAAGCAAAACATGATGTTATCGAATACAGTTGTTATATTTTGAAAACTTCACCCTCTTGGAGATTTTGAGTTTCGACTACAACGTTTTTCGTTTAACCATAGGAGTAGGAGTTGGGGCCTTCTCTGCCCGGGTGTGCGAATTCGTGGATCTGTAGAAACCCAAGCGCAGAGTTGAGAAAATGGTCGATGTTGGAGAAGACGAGCTTGAAAAACTCGAATACCTCTCTTTGGTTTCCAAAGTTTGTACAGAGCTGGATAACCATTTAGGTATCAGCGACAAAGATTTAGGTGAGATCTGAAATTTTATTCAGAAGCTTTGAACAAGTTTACGTATACTCAATAAGTCTGAAAGAATAACTATTCTTGTATTACTCGTGCCACTGCTGTTTTTTCCACAACTATTGTTGTTACTGATGTAACACATTACATGTAATGTTAGTATTATTACTGCTGGTAGAGCTATTATTTATACCAATGTGTAGTACGTTAATAATGATAGATAAGTTTTAATATGTCCTATGAATCGACTGCCTTTTGCTTTATATTACATTGAACTTAATATTCTTGAATACTATACGAATCGTAATATTGTATCACTTCCAATTAAGAAAGACATCTTAGAGATGTAAACATGAGTCAAAATGGCTGTGCGTAGCGATATTCAGAATTGTTAATATTGTCGTGAAAGTGATGTCTTATCTATAAACTTCATTACAATCCATCGGCGCTGTAAGACAATTATATTTGCTAAAGGAACGTTATTAACAAATTAACTAACATCAGTGTTATGAAAAAGATGATAAAGATGATTTAAAAGCGACCACTTGACTGCAATGGGCAGGCTGTGATTACTCGAAATTGTTTTTAAACATATAAAATAGATTAAGTTTCAGGTTAATAAAATTTATTGCATTACATGTAACCAATATTTGTTTTCTTTTTAGCTGAGTTTGTGATCAATATCGCAGAGAAGAATCCTACCTTTGAGGGCTTCAGGGGAGCATTGATAAAAAATGGAGCTGAATTTACCGTAAGTCTGTCTTTTTTTTCAATGACCAGCATCCAAGCACAGCTTCCATATTCATAGCAATTGGTCATTTTCCTATTTGAAATAATATGAAATATTTTTGTAATTTACCCACTCCACTGGAAATTGCACAGAAGGCCTTTGAGTTACAGTCACCTTTTTGTTTCGATTGATCCAGTAACATCCTATTTAATGTACTTCTCTATGTCTTTCCGAATATTGTTGTACCCTGCAATATATTGTCATGCTTTTCAAACTTTCTGAAGTAGATAAGTAACAATTCATTATGTGAGAGAATTAGAAATGCACAGATGTTTTAAACAGGTTTTTAAAACTGTTCCAGCAGAACAGTGCAGTAGTAGTTTATTTTGTTGGAGCATCTATTTTTACTTTTGTTGTGTTATAATTATTGAATTATTAAATGTTTTTTTCTGTTTTAGCATGCAGGCCAACAGTGCAAGTTAACTTTCTTTGTTTATTCTGTTTGCCTGCTCTGGTTTGAATTTTCTACTCTGCTCTGTCACACTTTTCAAGATCTGCTGTCTTGCATATAAAGCGGAACAGAAAATACAATCTGTGTAGAATCAAATTTCATGCCTGGTGAGATGCTGATTTAATTTATTGTGCTTTTTAAGGACTCACTGGTCAGTAATTTATTAAGGCTGATTCAGACAATGCGACCACCAGCAAAGCCATCTACAAGTAAAGGTAGGCTTGACCTTTTCCTTTCTTAACTTCATGCGATTTGTAAATTGTTCCATTAGTTTTTAAAAAAACAAACAAATTTGTGCTTCTTAAACACATTTCTGCTTGAGGAGAGGGCCTATCCTTCCACAAGGGTTTCTCTAAAAAACTGTTGTCAGTTTTTATTACTGTTATCACATATTTAAAAAGTTAAATTAATGAAAAGTAAAAGAATAATGACTAACATAATGTCTGAATATTTCCACATGCACAAAACCAATTCTATTAGACAATCAGTAATATGATGGTACCTTGTGGCTGTGGCATAAGATTTAGAAAATTACTTGTACTTACACTATTTAATGGAATACATTTTAAATAAGATAAAATGATCATGTCTCCACAAAGCTTTTTGTGTAAATGTGCTCATGTTTTTCAGTACGTGACATCTAGGCATTTAATCCTTGAGGTAAAGGGAATTTTATGAGCTGTTAAATGTGTAATTCTCGTGAGCAGAACTCTGCACTATGACTTTTCATTACGACAATAAGTGTGTGCCATGACAGATTTCAGAATTCCTCATATTGATTTTATGAGAGGTAGACCTTACTACTTCAATTTCTTAGTATTGTTGTATTTTCCAGCTTCTGTGGTGCCTGTCAAACAGAAGACAGAGAAGGAGAAGCTGAAGGAGTTGTTTCCTGCTCTCTGCAGGCCGGACAACCCTGTTATCAGAGTAAGCTTTAAAAATAACCATTTCAAACACTAACTGCTGAACCACTTCATTGGAATAATTCAGCTGCCAGTAGTTGAATGTTATAAAGGTCTGTTAGATATTAAATTCACTTAAGTCAGTGGTAGCATAAAGTTTTTGGATGTTCATAAGAGGAAATATTTATTTGAAGGCTGATTGAAATTACTTGTTTTAGATAGCAGTAGGTCAGTTAGGTTTCCCTGTGTCTTGCACATTAACACAAAATATTCATCAATTAAGGGCTTGGTGAACAGAAGCAGTCTTATATTTTGACAGTATTTCAGAGCTGTTTAGAAATACTGTAAAATAAACATTAGGCAGTATAAATTGTACGTGGTTGTTATCTTCAATAATTTGTTCTCTCACCTGTCTCTGCTACAGACCATGCTTGATGAGGATGATGTGAAAGTTGCAGCTGATGCCATGAAGGAGCTGGAAGCGTTCATGCCCAGCGTCAGTGGCACAGACACGGCTAAGAGCAGCAAGCAGAGGTGGGGTCTCTCCTGTGTACCAGCCTAAATCCCATGCAGTGGCAATGACAGAGCTCTAGGAAACGAGTTGTAACTGTACCATGGAATATAAAATGTTTTCTCAGTTCTTTAGCGATCTGTCAACATGTGCTAAATATGCACCATGGTGTTGAGAAGTAGCAGTTTGTCTCTGCTGCTGCTGTTCAGGGTTTGATTAATTTTCATGAGGCCAATGCCTAGCAGTTATGTATTCAAAGTAACGCTTCTGTTTAAAACATTTTAGATTAGTGCATTTGTGCTGATCTGCAAATTACATTTCCCAGACTGGAGGCCTCAGATTTGATTGCTGTTTGATGCAGCGGTTTAATCTTCATTTGTATTTCTACCTTTGTCTGCCATCTCGCAGTTTTTGCTCCCCTAAGCGTCGTGCTGTGTTGACCCGGAGCTCCCTGTGTTCCCCTGCAGGTCTGATGAAAGTGGCAGGAAGAAAAGACGGAGCAGGAGCCGAGATAGGGATAGGGACAGGGACAGGGATAGGGACAGGGACAGAGACCGGCGGCGGCGGCATCACTCTCGTTCCCGATCCCGGTCCCGATCCCCGTCGCGCTCCCGGGACCGAGGGAAGGCGCGATCCCGCCGTCGGTCCCGCAGCCGGACCCCCAGTCCCAGCAGAGAGCGCAGGGACAAGGACAGGGCCGCTGACCGCTGGAAGGACAAGCATGTGGACCGTCCCCCTCCAGAGGAGCCTTCGGTTGGGGACATCTACAACGGCAAAGTCACCAGCATCATGCAGTTTGGGTGCTTCGTGCAGCTCGAGGGACTGAGGTCTGTGAGGAGAGAATTTGATTTCATTATGCACGATTGTTTCATGTGCACACTGAATGATGACTGCATGTGAAGTTGGGTCTTTTGAAATGTCTCCCATTTCATAAACCTGTCTTCAAGGCACGTGAGCTCAGAGGTGTATGTAGTTATGATGTTAGCACAGTGTATTGAAGTCTAGCTATATATTTTTAATCAAATGTTATTTATAATCAAGACGCTACCTATGTTTATTTTAATTTCTTTAAAAATAAAACAGTTCTTGCTAAATAGACTCTTAATTAGATGTCTAAAGCTCTCTGCTTTTAGGATAGGCAAAGACAATTTTTTTTTTCATTTACAAATTTCAGCATTGTTTATCTGTTGCAGCTCCCAACATATGTTTTAAGCACATTTATAAGAGCAGAGAATCATATAGATTTTATATCAGTAATATGGCAGTAATCATACACAGGAAATGCAAACTAATGCATACATAACTTTGTCTTTGCAGGAAACGGTGGGAAGGATTAGTCCACATTTCTGAGCTCAGGAGAGAAGGGAGAGTGGCCAATGTTGCAGATGTTGTCAGCAAAGGTCAGAGGGTCAAGGTTAAGGTGCTGTCCTTTACTGGCTCTAAAACCAGTCTCAGTATGAAGGTAAGATAGTACTACTTTGGAATTGGTTGAAAATGCTAAAAAATAACTGTACTACTGTTGTAACACGGTAACACGGTAAATGCTTGCTTTTCTGACAAGCTGCAGTGCAGTCCACTGGAGGTGGATGTTTTGTGCTGTGATCCATTTCAGAAACAAATATTCATTTGAGAAATTAACCAGCATTAAAATGTTTTTAAATTGTATAGAAATTTGTCTTCAGATCACCTTAGTTTTAAGGATGATGTTGCTATCTTGAAGATGCTATACAAAAAAATACATTAATAGACCACCATTTATGTCATATAAATGTTGCAAAGCAAGACCACAAACTGGTGCCCTGAGTTTAACACCCACAATCTAGTTAGAAGCATGTAGTTGCCCATCCTCAAAATTTACTTTGTCATCTTTGTCCTCTCAGTTGCTTGTCCTGGTTTGGGCTTTTCCCAACAGCTTCTTGTATTTTTTGCAAAATTGGATCTGTGTCTTCATAGTCTCCCTGGTGTTTCTGCAGGATGTGGACCAGGAGACAGGGGAGGACCTGAACCCCAACAGAAGGCGGAACATGGGGTGCGAGGGCAGTGAGGAGACGACCATGAGGAACCCTGACCGGCCCACACACCTCTCCTTGGTCAGCGCGCCCGAGGTGGAGGATGACTCGCTCGAGAGGAAGAGGCTCACCAAGATCTCGGACCCGGAGAAGTGGGAGATCAAGCAGGTGGGCCGTCGGACTGCAGCCTTGTGACCTTCTGCTCGCCCTTAGCCCGAGGGTGTGAAAATACCGATGGAGTCTTTTTTTTTATTATAGTGACGGTTACAGTGATTCGTTAGATTATAGTGATTTTTGGTTTTAGTGATAATAGTGATGAAAGTGTTGTGTGTTAGAAAGCAATGATTCCTTTAGGCTTAGGTTTAGGGTCTTCTGTAGGTGTTTTGCAGTAGAGCTTTAAAGGTAAGAGTACTGTGTCAGCCTGTTTTCCAGTTTAGTGGTATATTTTTCTTTCAAACTGCTTTAAATTGCTTTGACTTTAAATGTGGTAAATAATATTTAAATCCAGCAGGAGGCAGCATTGCATTGTAAATGACTAGGATAAACAGGAAAGCTGTATTTAAAAAGTTATTCTTCATATATATTATTAGCTTAAGATATTTTAGTCGCGTATGAGTTTAATTTCAGCTTTTTAGAGACATGTGAATGTGAAATTAATCTTTAGAGCCACAATACTTTTATTTGACACTGGTTTGCCTCTCAGAAGTATTACTGGTTGCACTGTTGAAATTGTTAAAGTCTGAAAGGCTTGTGAATTTTTCTTCTGTTTTGTCATCAGATGATTGCAGCCAACGTTCTTTCAAAAGAGGAGTTCCCAGACTTCGATGAAGAGACGGGCATTCTCCCCAAAGTAGATGACGAAGAAGGTGAGGAATCGGTTTCAGTTCTGTTCTCAGACTGGCACTGAGAGCAGCTTCCTGTCATTTATCATTCTGCCTCAACAAGACTGTGTGAAGAGTTTAGATTCCAGTGTGCTGCAATCACATTTTGCCTAATAATAATCTTTATCTGAATTCTTGCAGAGAGCCTTTTAAAAATATTAAAATCAGTTTTATCCAGTCCACTCTCCATATAATGCAATATTTCTGCAAAAGAATGTTTTTCATTTTATGACGCTTTATCCTAATGAATACTCTATAACAGCCAAATGGTTTTTAACTGTTTATCGTAGATGAGGACCTGGAAATCGAGCTTGTGGAAGAGGAGCCTCCGTTCCTGAGAGGACACACTAAGCAAAGCATGGACATGAGCCCTGTCAAAATTGTCAAGGTAATCATTTCAGATAATTTGCACATCACTCCTGTGCTGGACCTCACCTTTCATGATCACTGACCAATATCGGGATGTTTTTCATGGGCCTTCCAAGCAGTAAGAAGTCTTTTATTGTGTAATGTCCCATTTGATACAAGTCCCTGGCCAGTCCCCCAGTCTGAACCTCCCTTTGATGAAGTGATTGCTCTTCTCCTGCAGAACCCTGATGGCTCGCTGTCCCAGGCTGCTATGATGCAGAGTGCCCTGGCCAAGGAGAGGAGGGAGATGAAGCAGGCTCAGCGTGAGGCTGAGATGGACTCCATCCCTATGGGACTCAATAAGCACTGGGTCGATCCCCTGCCTGATGGTAAGATGGCAATAACTAGCCTGTCAGACATTGTAATGTTAGCATTTTAAAGCTCTTTGGAAAGTCAACAGAGAACAAAATTGACTATTCAGAGTCACATGTTTGTTTATTTGTTGTCTCTGTAAGAGATAACTGGAAACATAACTGTGCATTCATTTTGGCTATGATTTTCTTAAATCAATATACAATGAGTTTATCAGCTGTGTGTAGAAAGACGGGTCCATCCTTGTAAACTTCTTTGGCAGAATAAAGTTGTTTATATATATATAAAAATGAAGAACTAAAATATTTCTGATGTCCTAGTCAAAGAGAATTTCAATTGCTGGAGTTTATTTGCCATTCCCATTATAGAATGTATAGACAAATTGGTGTTCAGGGCTTCTACAAATTGGTTGTCATTGAGAAAAGTACAGAAAAGCTAGACTTTAAATGGTGATTAATAGTTACTCTTTTTGTGGATGACTTGTTTAAGTCTTAATTTTCATAAACTTTGCAGTGTTAGATAAGAGTGTCCACCAGAGCCACTACAGATGTTTAGCTCCAGTGTGTTCTGTGGTAAATAGCGGTTGTGGCGGAGGTGGTGTTTTTCTAGTGGATACTTTCTGTAGGTGTTTTTCTGAACATTGTGATTACGCTGGTCATCCTGAGCTTCACATCCATTAACCTTACTGTTGTCCTGGCAGCCGAGGGCAGGCAGATTGCTGCCAACATGCGGGGTATCGGGATGATGCCCAATGATATCCCCGAGTGGAAGAAGCATGCCTTTGGGGGGAACAAGGCCTCCTACGGCAAGAAGACGCAGCTTTCCATTATAGAGCAGAGAGAGAGCCTTCCCATATACAAACTAAAGGAGCAACTCATTCAGGTAGGCCTGCTCTAGTTAATGGGTCATTATCAAAGGGAATGCGTGTTCAGATCATTAGTATTTTGTTAAAGAAGTACTATTCCAGCTTTGTCTTGCTATAGACAGGTAGGAGCTAGGAATTTATGTTGTATACACTTCTCGCAATTGGGAAGACACTTAGAGGTTAGCTGTAGCACACTTTCTATCTCATTAGTGATGAAACTTGCAGATAAGCCTCATCTCTTAACAGATTAGGAGATCTTCATTATGATAATAAGTGGAAGGTCGAAATATTAGCAGTGATAATGGGGCTTCCAAGAAGGTGTTCCACTTTACCGAGTACATTATTGATTATGGGGTTTGGCTCTGAGTCGTTGTCAATCTGTGTTGCAAACTGCTGTTGGAGTCAAGTTCGTTGTCATCAGACTTGACAAAGGAATAGTTATTTTTGGGATCGGCTTGAAGATTCATTCCCCTAGGTGAGAAAAAAAATTTAAATTCAATGTTTTAGATCTGGTTTTCCCAACTGTGATAGTCAGCATCTGAGATCTAGCAATTCTGTTTCTGTTTTTGAAGACAACATCAAAGATTCCTGTAGCGCAGATCTCAGAATTTCTTTCAGTTGCAATAGCAGTCTAGTATCATCAGAACTACTGGATGCGAAGTTCTGATTAATGCAAGTAAGTGCAGGAATGCTGATCACTGCTTATTTGCAGGCTGTCCATGACAACCAGATCCTGATTGTCATTGGCGAGACGGGCTCAGGGAAGACCACGCAGATCACCCAGTACCTGGCAGAGGCCGGCTACACGACGCGAGGGAAGATCGGCTGCACACAGCCTCGCCGTGTGGCCGCCATGTCCGTCGCCAAGCGAGTATCTGAGGAGTACGGTTGCTGTCTGGGCCAGGAGGTGGGTGCTGCTGTGTTTCTTAAGCTCTGTAACATGGGTGTTGCAGTGCAATTGAAAAAGTCTGGTGAAAACAGCTGTAACAGTAATTACTGGTGGAGCTTTCTTCATAGAAATGTCCTAAAAGTCATTTGTGCCTCAATTGCAACACTTATGTCCTCAGTGGGATTTCACTGGCAGCCATTTCGTTTGTACTTTGGTTGGGCGTGTCCAGAGATGCAGAACTTTGGTTTGCAGAGCTCAGCTCCTTCCATTTTCTCCTTCAGGTGGGCTACACTATTCGATTTGAAGACTGCACCAGCCCCGAGACCGTCATTAAATACATGACGGACGGTATGCTTCTTCGAGAGTGTCTGATTGATCCGGACCTGGGACAGTATGCCATTATCATGCTGGATGAGGCTCACGAGAGAACGATTCACACTGATGTGCTTTTCGGGCTGCTGAAAAAGGTTATCTTCCCATTTTGCAGCTTTGAACTGTGTTACATATCATACTGTGCTCGTAATTTTCATATTGCATGCAAATCATTCTCCTCACAATTTGTTTTTGTTGTTAAGCAATCAAGCTTTATGTTTTTTTCATGTAAGGACAAAAATCTTTTGATATGTAACAAGATTGCTAGAAATTATTCTTTATATTTCAATTATAATGATTTAAGGATATTTTTGAAGTTCTGAATGAATTGAAAGTGTTATATAACATGTTTCAGAAGCAATCAAAAAACAGATTTATGGACTAAAAATTAAAGGCTATTGATCAAGAATTCAACATTGATGTAATAACAGTAAATTGAGAAGCATGTATTTTGGTGGGAGTGAGGTGGATTGCTGTGAAATTGGGGCTTTGTCAAACATGCTTTTCCTCCTTTTGCAGACAGTGCAGAAGCGCACGGACATGAAGCTGATTGTTACGTCAGCCACTCTGGATGCAGTGAAGTTCTCCCAGTATTTCTATGAAGCACCTATTTTCACAATCCCTGGCAGGACCTACCCTGTGGAAGTCCTTTACACCAAGGAGCCAGAGACAGACTACCTGGATGCCAGCCTCATCACAGTCATGCAGATCCATCTGACTGAGCCTCCAGGTTAGAAAATAGATCACTGGGAGCAACCTGGCACTGCCAGGCTTTCTCCTATCGCAGGGGAAAACTGCAACACACGGCTAAGCATTATAGCAGAGAAGCCAAGTTGGTCCCTCTCATGTTTTCATTGAATTAATGCAAAAGCTTAACCTTACAAAGGCACTTTTTACTATTTAGTTTCCCAAGGTCTTAATGGCTGAGACGTCACTAAAATACACAAGATCTAGTTAATCACAATTTAAGTTGTGCTGTGCTATCATCATAGGAAAACTAACCGTCTCCTAAATTCTCTCCTGACAGGTGATATCTTGGTGTTCCTTACTGGGCAGGAAGAGATCGACACTGCCTGCGAGATCCTATACGAGAGGATGAAGTCTCTGGGGCCTGATGTCCCAGAGCTCATCATTCTTCCGGTCTACTCTGCTCTGCCCAGTGAAATGCAGACCAGGATTTTTGATCCTGCTCCTCCTGGCAGCCGCAAAGTAGGTCCCAGTCACTGTGGCTTTCTAAAGTAATAATGAGCGTTGTGCTTAGAACTTTCATACTTCTGGTAGATAACAGGCAAGAATATAGACATGGATGTGTGAGAGACACAGCACGGATGTTGCATTACAGCTGCTGTGGCTATTGTATGCTGTTGAATAGGCTTTGTTAATAGAAATCCTGTATCCTCTCTTCAGGTGGTTATTGCCACTAACATTGCAGAGACCTCTCTGACTATTGATGGGATTTACTATGTGGTGGATCCAGGCTTTGTGAAACAAAAAGTGTACAACTCAAAGACTGGGATTGATCAACTGGTGGTGACGCCCATTTCACAGGTAATCTTACAGTTAAGAACCATGAGTTGTTTAAATCTATATCCTAATAGACATGTTTTGAGAGAGCTCATCAGAATTCATATCAAGAATAAAAAAAAAAGCTTTTGACAAGCTAGCAAATCACTCTCCCCATACCTTCTCCCCTATGATTTGCATAACTCAAGTCTTAAATGCATTTTGGTCTGTGGCTAGATCATTCATAACTGCATAGAACTAAATCATTTAGTCCAGAAAATGTGACTTTGTCAAATTATTTTCAAGCTACTTTCTGTCTTCTGGTGTCACACAGTGATGAGTTTTCCCCTCTAAGAATGTCTGAATATCTGGAGGGTAGTTGGTAAAGAACCACATAATGGAAATCCCAGTAAAGATTTACTAAGTTTTAGGTGCCACTTGTCTGAAGAGATTCTCTCTGTATATTTGATTTTTTTTCAGGCTCAGGCGAAACAGCGAGCAGGCAGAGCTGGCAGAACTGGTCCTGGAAAATGTTACCGACTGTATACAGAGCGTGCCTACAGAGATGAAATGTTAACCACAAATGTGCCTGAGATTCAGAGGACCAACTTGGCCAGCACGGTGCTGTCTCTGAAGGTAAAGCTGCCTTTAGTGCACTAACAGGAAGGAATCAATTCATTCCAGGTGCTGTAACGTAGGCCAACCAGTTTAGACTTAGCAGGGCCCTGTGTTCATTGGGGCAGAGGCTCCATTGAAGTTGGCCCTTGTGCAAGTCTTATGTTTTAGTGCTTAGTGCTGATGCAATCCAGTCCCAAACTGCATTCAGTCACACATCAGAGAAACAGTAGATGCTGGATCCAACTCAACACAAACCTGGCATTTTAAATAAAAGTCCTGTGGTGCGACATCATGAATATCATATGACTTCTTGGCTTTACTGAACTTATTTTTTTGGAACACTGTTTGCTGGAAAGATTTAACTCTAAAATTTGGTGCAGCAGTTTTTTAATTGCAGTTTTTGCCATAATTATTTTAAAGTGACTCCTTCTTCTAGGATGACTCGCAGTCAGTTAACAGTAAAATCTTAACATTGCAGAAATACATATTGTACAGATATACAAAATAAATAATTCAGTTTAGTATGAAATAGATTCCAGTATTGCAAAATTTCCCTGTGTTAAAAGAGAAATTGCACATTCAGAAATCAATTTCCCCTGATCTTTTGATGAGTATCCATTTAATTTCCTCACATATTTAACAGATGGATGAAAAGAGGAAGAGACTCTGCATCATGCAGAGTATCCATTCTTCTGATCAGTGAACAATATCAACAGTTATTGTTGAGCTGTTGAATCCACATGACTAGAGTGGCCTTCAAGACTGGCTGTCTGTGATTGTCTACTTCTCCCACTGATGGCCAACTAAGTTGTCAAGAGCACATAGATCTTTGCCTTCACTGAAGGTGTGGCCTGTCTAATGTCGGTACACCAATCAGCATCTCATTGCAATTCATGTAGCAGAAATATGGATCATCACTCCTTAACTGTTTTTGTTTTACTACCCCTCCCAGGCCATGGGGATCAATGACCTCCTGTCTTTTGACTTCATGGACGCGCCTCCGATGGAGACTCTGATCACAGCCATGGAGCAGCTGTACACCCTGGGAGCTCTGGATGATGAGGGGCTGCTCACACGATTGGGTCGCAGGGTATGACAGTGTCTCACTGATTGCTGCTAGGAGTTATGCCCATGTTTGTTCAAGATGACTGCTGTAGGCATTGATACAGGGACCATGTTGTAATGTGCTGCCAGAGAGGTGGCGGAGAATCCCCATTAATTATTCTGCGCATCTGGTGATGTGTTGTTCTCTTCTTTCTCTCTCTTTCTGGTCAGATGGCCGAGTTTCCTTTGGAGCCCATGCTGTGTAAGATGCTCATCATGTCTGTCCATTTGGGCTGCAGTGAAGAGATGCTGACCATAGTCTCTATGCTCTCAGTGCAGAATGTGTTTTATAGACCAAAGGTAAGTGTAGTCAATGACCACAGGACAAACAGGCAAACCTATAAATGCCAAGTCATTTTATTTATATAGCTTCATCAATTGCTGTTAATATTAAGAGCTGTTAATGTTTAAGACTGAGCTTAACCAAGTGACTGACCACTTAACCACTTGACTGATCTTTGCCAATGAGCTATCCTAGCATAAGTTATTGATGAAAACATTTTTATTTTAATTAAACCTTTTTGGTGTTTTGCACTCGATATAATTACTTGATTTGTTGACACTAAGCTCCTTCTGAATAGTGCTTTTGGATAAAGAGTAGCAGTGCATTTCCCCTCTTATTTTAGAAATTTGGAGAAGGTGTACCGCTGAAGAGTTTTTCCTCTATTCTTTCTGTCTCTCAGGACAAGCAGGCCCTTGCTGACCAGAAGAAGGCCAAGTTCCACCAGCCTGAGGGAGACCACCTTACCCTGCTAGCTGTCTACAACTCCTGGAAGAACAACAAGTTCTCCAACCCCTGGTGCTACGAGAACTTCATCCAGGCGCGCTCTCTGCGCAGAGCCCAGGATATCCGCAAACAAATGCTGGGAATCATGGACAGGTGAGGATAGGAGGGGGCTCTGGAGGATGACTTTATTCACGAGTTTTCGAAGGAATGGAGTATGTTCAGCCATTTCTGTGTTGGAGAGCAAGTTTACCTATGTCTGAAACCTACAGCGTAAGCTGTGATCCCATAAGCTTTTGAAAGACTTGACACCTGATCTAGGAAGACAGGTTATTTTTTTTACCCTAGATATGAGAAAGATGCTACCTTAAACACTTCACATGAAGCATGGTGCATGTATTTTGCTATGGTTTATTTTCTGTAGCTGGCAGGTAGATTATTATTGTGCGTTTCCCAGGCATAAGCTGGATGTGGTGTCCTGTGGAAAGGCGACTGTGCGAGTGCAGAAGGCCATCTGCAGTGGCTTCTTCAGAAATGCAGCCAAGAAGGATCCCCAGGAGGGTTACCGGACCCTCATTGATCAGCAGGTGGTCTACATTCACCCTTCCAGCGCGCTCTTCAACAGGCAGCCAGAGTGGTAAGTGATTACTTTGTAATAAAGTCCGGGAATGTTTTAGAGCCAGTCCGTCAGTAGAATTCCATTCTTCGTACTCAGAGGCATGTCTCATGGCGTTTCATTTTTTGTGTGCAATTGAAATAATGCGGTGCTGCTGTGTAAATACATCATCTCTAATGCAGACTTTTGTCTTGGTCAAAGTGCTGTAGAATTGCACGCAGCCTTAATATTGTCTGACTTTTCTAACTACTGTGAGTTTTGAAAAACACAGGATGTCCTGTTTTAAAAACATGAAAAGGAAGGCCATTTGTTTTTAATCAGGGAAATCTTGTTAATCGGGGAAATTTTAGGGTTAATGAGGACCTGTGAGCTTTAATGCACGCACCTGCCGGCTCTGCCCCTGCAGGGTGGTGTACCACGAGCTCGTCTTGACCACCAAGGAGTACATGAGGGAAGTGACCACTATCGACCCACGCTGGCTGGTGGAGTTCGCCCCAGCCTTCTTCAAGGTGTCGGATCCCACCAAGCTCAGCAAGCAGAAGAAACAGCAGCGGCTCGAGCCCCTGTACAACCGCTACGAGGAGCCCAATGCCTGGAGAATCTCCAGGGCCTTCCGGCGCCGCTAGGGGGCGCTGCAGGCTCAAAGGACCAAAGGGAGGTTGAGCAATCTCACAGCGCAGCTTTGATAGAAAGGCAGAGGGCTGTTTTTCCACAACAGCTGTACAGCTCTGTTCTTATTTACGACTGGGCTATATCTCTAGCCTTCTTTCAAAAAGACCAGAACAACACTGGCATTGAACAGTAAAAAAAAAAGTAGCTTTTTTGGATGAATCTTTTTCTTTCACATTTCATCAAACCCCTCTAAGATGCGGTTTGAGCTACTACTATGATGTGTGGGACTGAGTACTTCTGGATGGCATCTTTGTAGTCAGATGGTTATTTGTTACGTTTCCAGGGCATTGTGTGCTTTGGAATAATTAAAACATTGCAGGTTGTGTGAGGTCAGGTGAGGAGGAAGACCATTTAGTTCATTTGGACCATATAAAGAAAGATCTGCTGAAATCTTCTTTACTTAATTTACCTTAGCGTTGTGGGTTAAGGTGTTCTTTGCTGTTGTACGGTGGCAAAGAAAAGGATGGTTATATATTGTTTATGGATTTTAATTATGAAAGCATTTGTTTCATAATTTTAGTTCACTTAAAAGCTTGTGTTTGTATGACTGTACAGACTGTTTTGTGCATGGACTCCTGACAAATGTTGAGGTAAATTTCATAGTGGGACAAAACAAATCTTAACCAAAATGAGAGAGTGTCTTCATAAACAAATTTGAAAAGGTTCCTGCATCTATTCTTCAGCATTTATCTGAAAACCATATAGGTAAACTGTAAGCTTTGAATAATCATAACTCCAAAATCTGCTCATATCCCCTGGTTTTCTATTACAGTTCATGTCAGGAAAGCAAATTTATGATCGTTCCCCCTAAATAGTTTGATAATTGTATATGCATTTATATACCGTTGTTGCCATTTCGTGGTCTAGTCTCAGCGACTGCGTTTTGTACTCATCACACAGGCGGTCAGATCTCTGCATCTATGACTCTACTTCTGCCCCCAGTTGAAGTATAACAAGAACCAGAAGGTGGGTGGTGGGAGACACTGATTCGTATAAAGAAAAAAATATAATGGACATCATGAAAGAAGCTCGTGCTAATTTAATTATGCTTGCTTCGTGCAAAGTGAGAGCTGTTTTGGAACTGTTTGCAGGATCCAACCCCCCCGTTCTGAGACACAAATGTGTAGAGGATATTGAAAAGTTCCAGAGCTCCACTTTAAACAAACACAAAAACACAGCCTGAGTCATGGGGAGCCACTCCATCCCTCTCAGGAATCCATGAAAGAAGCAAAGCAGCCAAAACACTTTTTTTGTATGTTTTGTTTCAAAACAGAACTACAGGAAATCTTAAGGATTTTGTATATATTCTTTTACAACATTTTGGAAGTTCTCTGCATCTACTGGAAATGTATTGATGTACTGTGCTGTCAATCTGTATCGTGTTGGTTTCTATACTCATTAAATCACTTTTAAAAAAAAAAACAATTCATCCTCCTGTTTTAGTACAATTATTTGTTTAATGCAATAGTCATTTTTTAAGGTTAAAATATAAATGAACTGGGTTAGTCTGTTTTCTGTCATTGTGATTTATCTGGAAGACAGCTTTCTATTAGATATATATAGTCTGAAAGTTGATTAATTAAATCAGCACTTTTATGTAGTCCAAAAGTAGCAATCTCATATTAATATCAAGATTTAAAAACCCTGATGCTTTTTTGAATCTATATTCTACTAATCACCCTTAGGTGCTTGTTGAAATGTTGCCCTTGGAGGGGGCAGTCTTGAAGACCCATAAATTAGTGGGACCTACAGCAGGGAAAAGCCCACATCAAAAGTTGCAGTTGAAGTCAAACCTTGAAGATAGCAGGATGAGTCAGTCAAAGAGATTTGAGAGCTCCATGCCTCAAGCCATTGCAGGTGTGCTTATACGAGTGCCCGCAAAATGTGATGTCATGGGTTTTTTTATTAACAGTGTTTCTTCTATGGATGATCATCTGAAAGCATTGGTTGTAAGAGGATATAGACGTTTGTTCGCCTGGTTGAACTGTTTAAGTCTTGGATTGTCGAGGTCATTGGAGTCAATATACTGTAGGGTTTACTGTTGCTTCAGCTTAATAAGTTCAGAGAAAATCAGACCTACTTTTCAACATTATAATAAAAGCTGCTGCGATAAGCTACATTCCTCTAGTTTTCAGCCATCTTATTTTTTTAAAATCTTTTATGAAAGCACTAACTAGTTAAATAGTGTTAATATGTCATTGGATGATTTTTTTTTCCAAAACAGAATATGCTAGGGCTATTACCTTTGTTCTCCTTCTCTTATGATGAGGGCTGGTTGGGATATTGTTTTTTTGAAGTTCACTTGCCACAGCTGCTGTACGTGTGCTTTGTAAGGTGTTAGTTTTGGCCATTCGATACGGTCCAGCCACAGCAGATTGAAGTGCTGTTGGTGCAGTTTCCCAGGCTTACTAGCGTTCGCCTCACAGAAGGGAACTTGCACCCGAAAAGCTGTTATGTCACAAAGGCTGGCAGACACAGACCGCAAGCCAGTCGGGTCTTTTCTCTACCCCCCCCCCTTCCTTTTGGGACGGCACAGGAAATCTCATTCTGCACCTTATTAATGATGTGGTGACAGCCCGTTTATTTCTCCAGCGTGTCTCAGTCATGTGCTGGTTAAGGCCATGAGCAGGGTCTCCTGACAGATTTCTACAGATCTGGCTGGCTGAAGCGCCATCTGGGTGCCTTATGGTAGCCCTCACGTCACACCCACTAGACTCTGCGAGCGTGCTGGCTCTCTGCCTTCCCATCAATCCTGTCCCCTTCCTGTTGAGCCTGGTAACAGCACATTATGGGTGACACTGCTTGAGTGGATGAAGACTGGCTTTAAAAACCCATCCATCACAACTTGCGCTTTTTTGGTTACTAGGACTGTCTGCACAGTGCTGGACAAACATGAATCTGTGTTTCGATGATATCCCTTTCTTTCAATCTTATATGCATAAATACTGAATTAAGTAAATGAGTAATAGATTGCATCTAGTCCCTTATGTATATTTGCAACTACTAACAAGTTCTTGCCAGGAGCTGGAACTCAATTGCTCAAAGCAAATAAATTATTTTCCACCCTTTGAACCTTCTTTGATATACCTTGATATTGGTCGAGTCTTTACGTGTATATTGATGACAGAATTTTGTCGATTGGCTACAACACTATTCAAACAAGGTTTAGCACAAGAATGACCCATCGGACTTGTCTGTTAAGTGATGTATAGCACACTGGAATTATGTTCTGTTGGTGGTTAAATAAAAGGACAATATTGGACATGTGCAGCATACTAACAACTTTTGCAAACTGGACTTCGCTATTTTCTGGATTGCTAAAGAAATGGTTTCTTCATGAGTTGACTTACTGAGGTATGCATTACCTTATGAACATGAAGTGTTATCTATTATTTTGGGGGAAAATATGGTTCTTACAGACTTCTTACAAGTTCTGACAAGTCAGAGCTGTTACAAAACCAAACTCTGAATGAAAAGACTAGCTGAACTGCATTATAGTACAAGCACACAGGGCACTACGATTCCAAAGGAAGAGCGCTTTTCTTAGTATTAATATTGTAATTTTATTAAGCATCAGTTAACCACTGTCATGTGTCTGGATAGAATAGTCTTTAGAAGTGAGAAGAATACACCTTTTAAAACCTCAAGTCCCTAACAGGATTAATTTAAACAAAACACCATAGCCATATATACAAGGGGGAGTGTGTGCAGGAGGGAGGGGTGGCGGCACTAGTACATGTAGCCTTTAGAGTAGGGCTGGGCACTCATGTTGCCAGCTGCTGTCTCGGGGAGGTAAGGTGTGGTCTCATCCAGGTGGGACAGAGGCACGGTGTCCTCCTCGTTGACGTAGCGTTCAAACTCGGCCTTCAGGCTGGGCCTCTGATTGTCAGGAAAGGCGAGAGAGATGAGCGCCTCGGGCTCACAGACGAACTTGTACACGTAGCGCTCGCCAGCCACCTGCAGAAAGAAAAACAGAGACTCTGGCTCAGGCTGATGTTCAGACGGTGGCAATCTGGGAGGGCTGGGATGATCGGTTCTGCTTGTTAGAAGAGTACAGAAATCTACAGCCGGTCAGCCCCTAGCTGCAATTCATAACGCTCACGATTTCTAATCGGAATCTTTTTCGATCTTAATTAGCCCAGTTAAAGAAACACATATACCAGAATGTTAAATGTACACGCTATTGAAGATCTGATCTACCTGCAAATTATTTGCAAGGCTAGTTTTTTTTCCCCCTTTGATGCTGATCTGGAAACTGTGTTGCCCGAGGCCTGGTTTTAAAGCTTGTTAAGAATTGATATAGATGTGTTACATGTGGAGACGTTCCCTTTAGGATAAATACCAATTTTAATGTGCTTTAATGTGAAGCCCCCTTTAAGTCTTGGGTTACGTGAAGGGGAAATTTAACTGAAGGTGTTTTGTGCAGCTGATGCCAGCAGTATAAGATGGTAAAAACAAAGTAAGCCCCTGGCTTTACTGTGCCTCTGAGGTTTCTCTGGGTACTATAAGAAGGCAGGCTGATCAGGAAAGGGAGGGTTTTGTTTGGCACATGTTACTGTACCTTCTGCATGATGCCCTTCTCATAGTAGTAGCGAAGAGAGCGGCTCAGCTTGTCATAGTTCATGGCTGGACGGTTCTTCTGCATCCCCCACAGCCTGGCCACCTGACACAGACAGCGAGACACAGGCAGGAGGTTAGACATACGGAGAAGCCAGCCCCTGCTCCATGTGCCATGCTGTCTAGCCCTGGATCATGAAGAGCTCCTTTCAATCTCTGCCTCTAGGTGCGCACACTGCACAGCCTTGAACTTGATCTGAACAGAACCGGATCCAATGTATAACAGTCTAGGCACTGGACATCATTTATTTTAAAAAAGGTTTGTTGCATGGTGCTGTTCTTGTCCTTCCAATTTTGTCATTTTTAACCCACTGTACTCTTTTCTACAATCTAGGAAGTTATTATAATTTCTGGATAATAGATCATATATAAAGCATCTATTGTTTATCAGTCATAGCTAATTAACTTGTCAGGTGTTCTTTGTCATTAATATTTGCACCTCTATAAATCAATAAAGATTTTGCACGTGAAAAATACAGAAATTGAGTAACTGTTAAACATGTTAAACAGGGAGAACTGAAAATAGCTGTGATTTTTTTTTGCAAAAAGGAGGAGCACGATTTTGTATTTTCTTTTGTGTACAAGCCACTGTTGTCTACCTCTTAGAATTCAGGGTCCCAGGGGAGACAGCAATTTATTCTGGACACCAGTCCATCACAGGAAAACCAGACACAGACACACTCACATCAGGTCCAGAAACCAAGTAACCTACCAATATGTTTTTAGACTTTTGCAGGAAACTGGAGCACCCAGAGGAAACCCATGTGAACACAGGGAGAACATACAAACTCAGTGCAGATGGCATCCCAGGTCCAGAAATGAACCCAGGGCCCCAGCTTGCGAGGTAGCAATGCTGACCACTGTGCCACCCCAGATAGCTCATTCTTTTTCCAAAACTTAGATCCTCTTCTCTGAGGATGTACCTGGGCCTGTAATACAAACCATCTCCACTAGAGGACCTCGTTGATTCTTTAAAAAAAATCTCCTTCCCTACCAAATTGTCTTTTCCAGCATCCATCAAACTATGACAGGTCAAAACAAGCTATTTCACCCTTCCTTATGTAACTGTTCACCACTAAATGCCACTAAAATCCCACATCCTGTATATTGAAATATCTGAAGAAGCTGGATGTACCCCATATGTAAAATATCATTAAGGCAGTAATTATGGGTTTAGACTCTATTTGAACTGTAACATAAGGCAGGGGTCACTGCTGCAGTAGGAAGTCAGACAGTCTGTGTATGTCGTTTTTGAGTCATACTGATCTATTAGCAAGGATAGAAAACGTTTTAGCCTGCTGCAATATTGACCCCAGCAGACATGTTTATACAGAAAGCAACACGTTGATTAAACCCTTCTCTGGATTATCAGGAAACCGAATGCCAGTTTTGAATCCAGTCAAAAATCGGCACAGCTCCTGATTAGATCTGCACAGGGCTGAAGTTAAGATCTGTGTCTGAACTATGAGAGCAAAAGATGTTTTTAAGAGGGCAGGGGGCCTGTTGGGGGGTGGGTGATAGCCGGGCGGGGGCGATGGAGTAGGATTGTGACGGTGTAGCCCCGTGAGATTCCACACGGGGAATCAGCCCTGCTCTCAGCGTCTCTCTCGTGAGGGGTGCGGCGAGGCCCAGCACTGTAAACAAGGCTGTAAATAATGTATGGGCACTAATGGAATCCCTGCACGCCCATGGCAGATCACTGAGGCTGTTAGCGCTGCCTGGGGGAGATTAAAGAGCTCAGACACAGCCTGATAAAACCTGCAGTCCATTCCAGGTGCAGCTGAATCAATCTTTCAAATGCTTTCTTCTGTGCATTGGAGAGTCTTTGCAAAACAGGAAAATAAAGTATATAATCTGTTTAATTAGGAAAACCATTGGGCAGGGATAAAGTATGCTGTAATAATAATAATAATAATAATAATAATTATTATTATTAATAATATTGTATTAATGAGCACTATAGATTGTCTAGAGGTGTTCCGCTGTAAAAAGGCAATTAAAGAGAATTCAGCTGGAACCAAAAAGGCTAGAGTGTCTAAGTGTAGATATTTATGTGTTTTGTTAAGATGTGGTGAATATTGTGTATAATACATTGCTTTGGGCAGCTATAGTTCAGACAGATCTAATTAATCTAACTTGAGGCACCATGGTGGGTCAGTGTGCCCTGGGTTCAGGTCCTGGGGTGCTGTCTGTGTGGAGTTTGTATGTTCTCCCCATGTTCTCTTGAGTTTTGGCAGGGTGTTTTGGTTTCCTCCCACAATCCTAAGACACACTGGTCTGGATGTGTGCGTGTCGCTGTCTGTGTGTGCCCTGGGGTGGACTGGCTTCCTGTGAAGTGAGTGCCCTGCCTTGCACCTGTCGCTTGCTGGGATAGGCTCTGGCTCCCCTGCAACACTGTATCGAATGTAGTGCTTAGAAAATTAATGGATGACTATCTTAATTGCCCTGTCCTGTACAGTCACCAGCTTCAGTCCTGAGAGGCACATACATTCTCCATTGCTGTCATCACTCCTTGGTTCCCTCTTCTTGATACTGACCCTCAGACTGTGAGCAGCCACAAGTGATTTCCTTAGGAAGACTACAGCTAGTCAAAGCCTAGGCTGAAACCCCAAAACGTGTTGGATTGGTGATGTGGACATACACTGTGCAACTTCTTTAATGAAGCTTCCAGCAAATCCAAACAGGGGAAGCTGTGTACTCAGTATGTATGCGCTCTTCCCATAGAGAAAACAAATGCCATTCAATGGTTTTAATCTTCTCAATTGAGTCAGACTGAGACACATATGGGACACATTTTGTGCTCTATCAGTCATCAGAACTGTGGGTCACAAAGCACTTTTGAACAGCTACAGCTGCGCCAGCATTTGGAAAACGAAGTCTTCCCTGACGAGAATTCTAGTTCTTGTGAGGAGGACAGACGGAGGAGCAGCAAGACTTTGTGCACGAGACAGAGGGAGGGGCGGGCACTCGGGGATCTAGGCAGATGGACTGACCTCTTCGGGTTCGATGAGCTTGAACTCCATGCCACGGCCAGTCCAGGCGATGAAATGGGCATTGCCCGGGTCATCCAGCAGAGCCACGAGAAACTGCCACAGCTGCAGGGAGCCGCGGCGCTGATAGGGGGCGCCCTCACGGAACACGGTCCCTGCCTCCTGTTTCACTTCTCCTGGGGAGAGAGTGGGGGGGGGGGGGGGTGCAGGCGTGAGTGACCCCAAAATAGAAGAGAAGAACGGGGAGCTCAGAATATTTCCAGTGGTCAAACGTCTTTTTAGATGGCTGTGTTTGAGGTCTGCTCTGGAACCGAAATGTTTTAAACGCTCGCGGTGCTTTTACAGTGGGACTGTGGTCAATTATAGTTTCCAACTAGAGCAGTAAATCGTCTTGAGTTTCCAGCCATTTCGGGGGATCAGTTATTGTGTGAGCAGGAAAAAGCCATCAGCGTGGGCAGTGGGAATAATAATTAACCGCAGCTCCACTTCACATAACATGTTAAATCAATGGAAATTATCGCCTAACAGAAAGCCGGCAGAACACCAGCAGAAACTCCCTGACCCTTTTACTCAAAAGTGTCGTCTGATTTTTCAGCTCGTCAAACAGAAACGAAAATATCTGCAAAAACTGTATTCAAGGATGCAATTTAATTATTGTATTTCCCTTTCAAAATCCAAAGTTTCTTTTTGACACCCCTGTTCAATTCCCAGATTTATTATATTTTACTTTAAAAAAAAAGTTGATATTGGTTCTGTAAGCATCTTGGGAGTCTCTATCATTTTTCTACTATATACAAATATAACCATTTGAGTTTATTTTTTTAAACATATGTTCTGCTAGGAAGTGCTAATGTATTGATCTTGTCAGATGCTTCATTGATCTGTATAGTTTGCCTTGTGTAATGGCCTGTTTGGTGCCATCTCTAAATGTACTGGCCCAAGCCCAGAAGAAATATAGGACCCTGTAGACACAGATATCATAAGGTAATACAAGTGTAAAGAGCTTCATACACTATGAAGTTCGAGTAGGTAGCTGCATCAGCATGCAAAGGCTCCAAAGGCAGAAGTAAAGGTTTATTCCTTGCTGAAAAGAAAAGAGACACAATGTTTCAGCTGTGGTACCTTCATCTCTTTTCTCTCTTTTCTTTTCAGCATGGAATAAACCTTTACTCATTCCTTCATACACTATGAATCATATACTGCTTTGTTCCTACGATAAAGTACTGTGCAATGAAATCTGCTTCCTGCTTTCATCATGTTTGATGTGATGTGATCATAACCTCCAGTTTGCAAACGGATCACAGAGAACTTGAAACACGATGTTCTTGCTGCTTGACGACACACCTCGCTGTATTTAGTGTTGACAGAGGACAGGCATGCAAGCACGACTCACCTTCAAACTTCTCTGGGACAACGCGGGAATCATTCTCAAAAGAATAACCTGGAATTCAGGATAGAGAGTGCGTCAGGCTCAGACAAACTGCTGTGTTTAGTTGCTTCATGCACATTTCGAACACTGGCATACGGTTTAAAATGATTAGAGAGGTGGAATGAAACATTTCAAAGTGCATCCCAAAAAGGCCAGGGAGATGTTGGGATATATTGTGAACACCATACAATGTAAATAAAGGGAGTTTCTGTGAAAATTTATACATTAAAGTGGTAAGACCTTATTTAGAATACTGTGTACAGACCTGGTGCCTGTTACAAATAATCATTGCTGTTCTAGAACAGGATTAAAGAACAGTAGCAAAGTTGTTTTGCATGATTATGAAGGAACTAAATCTCATCAGTCTTGAACTTGGGGAGACTAGGAGGGGCATTTGATGCAAATCCCTGAAATTATGAAAGGTGATGAGAAAATCAACCCTGTGGGCCCATTAAAAAACAGACGACTGAGGACAGTAGTGGAAAGTGTGGGAATGTGTATTTAAGACTCAATAAAGGAGACATTTCTTTACACAAACCATTGTGGGTGTGTGAAACAAGCTACCAAGCAGCATGTTCCAAACAGGTTTTTGGTATCCTTCGGGGGGAAAAAAATGGATGAGATGGAAGTGGTGAATAACCTACTTGCATGCGAGGAAAAAAAAACCAACTGCCTCTCAAATGAAAACTTTGCTCATATGATCACAAATTGGTTAAATGGGAAGAATTCTTCAAATGATCAGCTCGGTTACAACAGTATCCCCATATGGATATATGAATATATATTGATATGGAATGGTGTACTGAAAAGTTAATGGAATAGTATCCACTATTATTGAGAGTTCTGGCTGTGCTTTTATTTTGATTTTAAGGATGAAAGCAGGAGATCCATCCATCAACAGGAGTTACTTTTTCTTGGCAGGGACTGCTGCAGCCCCAAACCTATCCCAGTATAACAGGGGACGAGCCAGGACAACCCCTTGGACAGGACACCAGTCCACTGAAAGAGGAACATTTAATGAAAGATCTGTATATATTTTTAATGAACAATAATCTTTTCTTGTACTTTTATTATTCTAACATTAAATTGATACAGAAATGTCAAGGGCTCTGCCATCTGACCCTTCACTGTGTGGACTTTGGACTCTGTTTAAAGCAAATGGAGTTTTCAGTGAATGAGAAATACGCCCCAGATGGGGAGAAACAGAATCAGAAGTTAAAGTATAGACATGAGCTAAAGCTGATTATTGTAGATTTTTCTCCAGAAAAAACAAAACTTTTTTTTTTCCAGCAGTTACATTTACACTGGAATGAGAACAGCCTGAAGAAAAAAAAAAACGCCAGGCGTTTGTGCCACTGCCAGAGGAAATAAAGACACTCTGGGCTTGTTAGTCAGAGACAGCAGGTCCTGAGGGAGTCCAGGCACCGGACCCGATCTGCTCCCACTCCTGCTACAGTTGCCCCAGCGTTGCTGTGGCTCAGCTGTGAGCTTCACCAGGTATCTCCGCCATTTAGACTCATTGCTGTGGGGGATCAGTATAACCCATAGGCCACTGGAGCTTGTCAAACACAACTGGGGACTATTGAGAACACACTCCCATCGGCGAGGAGAGTGCAATCTCCTGCGCTCTGAGCCCACGGTGACTAGAATGTGTGGAGGGCCAACCACATGAAGCTATCTGGTATCCAATGTCGCTGTCCAGGGGGGAATCACTAAAGGTCCTGAAACCATCCTGCCTACATTTTCTACAATCCCTACATTTTCCTAGTTTGTGCTCTGTAAATACAGCCTTTAAAAAAAACATTAGATTCCCTTTCCAGATGAAACCAACAGGTATACATGGAGGTTGAATACCGGGCAGAGTGAGTAGAATAAGTTTCCATCTTTGATTAACTGGTTTCTTGCTGTAGTGGTCATCAGGCTGCCTTTAAATATCACTTCGCAAATTAGTTCTGCTCACCTATTCTCAGATTAACTGTGCACTTTAATTGGCAATCTTCCTATCTTGCTCCTTGAGCAGAGCTAAACTAATCAATTACTGTAGGTCAATGTTAAATGCCTGTCTGCAGTTCAGGATGTAGCCAGGCATGGGTCAGTGCTGCAATTGAGCAGAGTAGATTGGAACCAAATACAAACTGCTGCAGAAGTGCATGAAGCAGCTGGAGGAAATTTGGTTATGGGGAAAAAATGTTTTCTAAAAATTTCCAGAAGCTCTCTCAATACCCTGTGTAAAAGCTGTACAGCATTTTAATCAGTGCAAAACCTAAAAGTACATTTTGACTGCTCTTTTTGCCCACGCAAAATTGCTACCCCAAACTATATGAACCTGTGTTTGGCAAC